>NC_058081.1:574227432-574827432 GCF_014858855.1 Bufo gargarizans | reverse complement strand
CTACTGTCTCTCATCAGAGCTGAATAAACAAGATCAACCACATATCAGCTGCAACAAGAACCGCATGCGTCGCAGTGATCTGCACCTCACTGTGTAGCTCCGGGCTTGTAGGTTAGGTTTTTACCAGGGGCCACACCTACATGGGGTTTATGTGACCTCTGACTCCCTTTGTACAAACTCCACTAGTTATTTACATGAAACTCATCGTAAACCTTTTAACCACAGGAAGGTGGAGTGAGGGCGGCACAGAGTAGGAACCACTTGGTTTCATGTCTAAACATTTATTTTGAACACGTCCACAATCCACTTTTGCTCTCGAAGATCCTGTTCTTTGCTGTGATTTTACATTTTTTCCAGTTGATACACTGTAACGAAGCACTCTTTGTAGGAAATCAAAGCTCCACTTTCATCTGACATGTGTGCAGTATGTGATGTGACTGTGCTGCAGAACACAATTAATTAATTGTTATATATATGGACTCTAACCTGTGGCGCTACAGTTGTTGCAAAACTACAACCCCCAGCATCCAGCATGTCTTAGAACAGGACAACATTGTACTAGATAAGCAATTCTATGCACAGTCCCTTAACACTTGGGTGCTTTGTGCACTATGTACTGTATTAGGTACTGGCATCTGGTACTTAACCCAAAGCACTATGGGGGTCATTTATTAAAGACAATGGTCTTAATAAGCCCTATGCCTGGCGGTGGATCCGCCAAAGTTATATATAACTTCGGCGGATCCACTGCCGCTACTAAATGTAGCTTCTGAGCTGTCTTACATTTAGACCTTTTTCTACGCCTGAAACCGGCATAGAAAATGGTAAATGAGACGGGCCTACTGGCCAATCCCTACCCACACCATGCCCACTTTTTTAGACCAGGAGTTACCGGGGAAAAGTCGCAGATTGCAGCACAACTAACTGTTGTGCCGCAGTCTGTGCATGAAATACGCCAAATATAGGCGTATTTCAGCTTCATAAATGACCCCCAAAATATATAATGCTGTCTCAGGAACTGAGTCTGTTCCATCAGCAGGATGTCAGCTGTATTTGGAAATAACTCCAATTTCAGCTGATTAACCCTTTAGTTGCACTTAAGCATTTAGAGAGAGTGAAAGGGGTACCACTATGTGATTGTGTCGTGCAGATGGGTTTTCATGGCAGCCAGGTACCTGTAAAGTGCTGCAATAAAGGAGAGTATTGCAGTGTATTATATGAGCAAACAGAATATTACACCATAAAAAATCCCCAAAACAAGGGCAGAATTGCTGTTTATTCCCAATTAATAAAATGAATGATTGCATTGTGGACTCAAAGTACAATTGAAAAATATAACTTGTCTTGCAAAAAAACAAGCCCCATATAAAGCTACGTGGACAGAAAAACTAAAAACGTATGGCTCTCTGAATGTGATGATGATTGTGTGTAAAGGCAGAAAAAAGATTTAAAAAACATCCCCTTGAGATATCTTGACATAAACATAATACCCCATAGAATACATTTTAAATGTTTTTTCACTTTACAGTGAGTGGTGTATAGTAAAAACAATGGTACCATTGAAGCATATGAATCATCTCAGAGAAGAACAAGCCCTCACATAGCTACATTGACAGAAAAATAAAAAGTTATGGCTCTCAAAACGTATGTATAAAAAAAATTGTTGCGTCATGAAAAGGACACCTCAGGATCTGTCTCCTCAGAATATGGTATCTGTGCCAAAGTGCCAATTTAGGGAACACAAAAAAAAAATGCACTGTCTGATCTTCAGGGAAACGAATCATGTTACCCCTCTTGGCTCTGCTGGGGTGAAAGGCTTAGAGGCGAGGTACTTATACAAAAGTCTATGGAGTAGGGATACCGACCATGGGATTTTTTTTGTATAACTGAACAAAAAAATTGTGAACAGCTACAATTTTTTATGGACATATGCCTTGCAACTTTATAGAGACCAAGCCCCATTTCACACCCTCAAAATGCAACATAATTTCCTTGAATAGCAAAGATCCCAAAGTTAAACGGGTTGTCTAGGAGTTTTTGAAAACTATCTGGCAGCAGCATGTAAACAAACCACAGTATTAACTAAAATATATATGACACTTGCGCTGCCGTGAAATACTCTCTGTAGTCGGTGAGTACACCGGAATTGCCGCTGCCTGATATTGGGGGTGAGTGTCCAGCCTGGTCTCACCAATATTAAGTGTCGGATAGCTAAACCTGTTAGTAGAATACCGGCGCTGGCACAGAGAGAATAAGAAGATAATACGTGTATACAGGATGCTTCATAGGACATATAGTGTTAATACCCTAATAGCAATGTCTCTACCTGTATTGTTGAACGATCATTCAGCAGTGTAGTCCCGTTATTCCAAGCAGAGCTGTACAGATCTTAACAGAACGCTTCTGGCTCTCACTCACACTTCGCGCGCTGCTCCGGCCGGTAGCTAGCGCACGCGTGGAGTCCTGGAGCGTCTTCGTGTGAGGTCACAACTTCGCTCTAGGTGCCTCCAGAGGACAAATTTCCATCCAACGCGTTTCTGAACCTATGGGTTCCTTCGTCAGGGATGATTCATGTTACGAGTCCTGTGGATTAAATAGGCTTCCTGTTCCGATAGTAATTCCTGCAGTACTTTACTCCGATTTGTGGGGACAGTCTACTACTTTCTGTAGATCTTCCTAGCCAGTTGTTACATATAATCTGTATTTTTATTTTTATTTAAATGCGAAAAATCACAGTATTAGGCCGCTTTCACACGAACGTATGTCCCCGTGGCCGCATTGTGGCCCGCATACGGCGGGTCCGCAATACACATGACACCGGCTGTGTGCATTCCGCATCACAGATGTGGACCCATTCACTTGAATAGGTCCGCAAATCCGGAGATGCGGTGCAGAACAGAATGGAACCACGGAATGGAAGCACTACGAAGTGCTTCTGTGGGGTTTCATTCTGTTCTTCCGTTCTGCAAAAAGATAGAACTTGTTCTATCTTTTTGCGGAACGGTGGGATTGCGGAACCCATTCAAGTAAAAGGGTTCGTGACCCGCATGCAGCTGGCCCGCGATCCACATGCGGCTGGTCTCTGAAGTGCAAAATGGTAGTTGTAGTACATCCAACAATGGCAAAACACAGTTCCATCTGTAAACAGTGCAATTCTCTCCCAGATAACGTTGTATGAATTTAGGTGAGGATATGAGTTATGGCCCTTCCCTCGCTATCTTGCCAAAGTCTCTATCAGTATAATCTATGACTGGCAGCAGTATCTTGGCAATAATGACTGTATTTTCCACTGCATGATAAAGGGTTTAGAGGCACGTCTGGCCAGGAAGTGTACAGGTGTGAAAAGTGTTTTAACGGTGTCTCTCACAGCAGTAAGGTTTGATTGGCTGTAGTCGCAGATTACCTCACTGACTCCTAGGCTTGGTAATGCAGACTCCAAGTTCACCTTTTCTCTCTTTCCGTGGATCTTACAGAGATCTATTAGTATCTGTAGCTTTCTTGGGCCTAAGAAAATGGAACATAAGGCACAGTTCCTTCCTCTCTCAACTCTCCCTAAGCACTCCTTTGAGCTAGGGGTGGAGCCAGCAACCAACTAGCAACCTGCCAGGATTATCAACCCTTGGCTGTGCTAACTATACATGGCTATGTCGGTTGCAATACATAGCATAACAATATACATTATAACATTTAATAACATTACATTAAAGGACAAACCATTTGCAGATACCTCCTGCTCTGAGATACTGGAGTTCCTCCTTCACACACTGAGAGCGAAGCACTACAACTGAATAATATCACCAACTTCCTTCTTCAACCAAGCCAGCAAACTGATTGTGATGTGCTTGAGCTGTGGTTGGCATCAAACCAACTGAACGGGGATTTACGACTGTTTGTACTGCACACCATGTCATATACTAGCCCATGTGCTGTGAACAGTTTTAAAAAAAAAAATCATGGACAGTGTGTCCATGAATTTAAGGATGGTTGGTAACCTATCTCTGGGAATTTAATGATTATAGTGGATGGCACTCCTTGTGTAGCTGTTGGTGCTCAGTGGAAAAATATCAGTCTGAAATAGGATGAAACCACGGCACTCGTTTTCAGATTATCAGAAATAATTCATTTATTGTCCATCCCAGAATTGGATTTTTTTGAAAAAGGCCCATTTTTCTAAAAAATCCAATTCTGGGATGGACAATAAACGAATTATTTCTGATAATCTGAAAACAAGTGCCGTGGTTTCTTCCTATATCTCTCGGAATTGACATGGTGCCCCACTCCCACTAGATCAGATTAAGTAAATAGTTGTTCAGCAAAGAAACATTTCTCATCCTGTTCAATAACTTTTCTCTAATTCTTGGATGTTTAACATAAATAGGAACACACAGCCTAATGTCTTATGGCAGTGCGCAGCTCTTTCCTTAACTCCCATAAAGAATGAAGACTGTAGTGTGGACAGGAGCAGACCTTACAGGGAAACTTCCTAGTGGTGGACTGATATCCAGGAGGGCAGCCAAGACCTTCATACGGCCGCCTGCTGGGTACATAACAACCTGATTAATTAACGTTGGGAACATCAGGTATTCATGTAACCAGCTGGTGGCTGCCGGTGTCCTCTGATGGCTTACTGCCTCACCACAAAGGTTATGTTTCTAGGGGGCTATGTTGTGCTGCTGTGGCAGTATTTTGTCATGCATTGTGGTATTTGGTTCTGCTGGGACAATATTTTTTGCTGCACCGTGGTATTTGATTCTGTTTTTATCTTCTGTCATTTTGGACCCGCCTTTGACATGGGGCCACTTTTTGTTGTTTTTCCAGGGCCACTTTAAGTTCCCAGTCCACCTCTGTGTATCCATCAGTCAACAGTACTCACTAGACTCATGTGCATAGAGAAAGGGTGGGTAAAGAGGTTATAATCTCTTCAACTCAACTGTTGCATATAAGACTTTCTGCCATCAGCTGGTGAAAGATGATAACTTATGTGGGAGATACTGAACTTTCCCCAGTAGATGGCAGACAGCATTGCATACAGATAACGGATGAGTTTGAGAGAAGAGAATTATATTTCCAGCATCTTCACACCACCACTGGCTCCATCAACTGTCCTGCTGTGTACATCCCTCTGAGCAGAACAGGTAAGTGTGTTATAGTACCCTGGAGCAGGAGTACTTTGAAGTCTGGAAATTTGTGGACATTTGCCCCTATTTCCCCTATGCAAAGTCATCAACTCTTTATTTCACTTTAAAGGGACACTGACAGGCAAATTCAGCATATTGTGTTATATATCTGACAGTACAGGTCTTATACAGTCTATTAAAAGCATGTAAGTATCCCCCCTGTCCACCTTCTAAATACCGAAATATAAAGTTTTATAACTTGCCTGTCTCCTCACCAATCTGCCCAAGGGGCGGCGTTTCATCTGAAAATGCGCCCAGCCAGCTGCTCCCAACTGCCGTTCTGTAGCCCCGCCCAGCTCATCAATATTCACTTCGCTGGGTGGGGCTACAACTCTCCGCACTATCATTAACCCCTTTGGAGATGTGAATGAGCAGCGCTCTGAAGCGCTGCTTTGAACAGTGCCTGGGGCATGCGCATGAGGCAGAGGCTGCAGCTGCCTCTGGGAATGCAGGCAGGGTGTGTACAGCAGGCGCGATCTAACTACGGCGGGGCGCAGGCGCAGAGGATTAGACGGACGCTGCCAAGAGGATTCTATTAACCATACGCAGGATCGTGACTGGGGAGAGTTGTAGCCCCGCCCAGCAAAGTGAATATTGATGAGCTGGGCGGGGCTACAGAACGGCAGTTGGGAGCAGCTGGCTGGGCGCATTTTCAGATGAAACGCCGCCCCTTGGGCAGATTGGTGAGGAGACAGGCAAGTTATAAAACTTTATATTTCGGTATTTAGAAGGTGGACAGGGGGGATACTTACATGCTTTTAATAGACTGTATAAGACCTGTAATGTCAGATATATAACACAATATGCTGAATTTGCCTGTCAGTGTCCCTTTAAAGTGTTAACTTACATTGATTTATACTGTTTAAAGGGGTTGTCCAGGCTTTTAATATTGATGACCTATCCTGAGGTTTGATAAAATGTCCGGATCCTTTTCAAGCCTTAAAAGCGCCTCCTCTTTATCCAGTGCCCCATTTCCCAAAACAGTTGATGAGGAGGATGAGGGTAATGACAATGCTGGCTGCATTATATCTGTGAGGGGTTTTGTTTTTATTCCCCCTGATTTCCTCTTGTTCTTGGTGACCATTTTCTACTCTTTCCTTTCTTTTCTGTAGCTTGTTTTTTTACACCCCTGGGTTCAGTATCAGAAGACTCAATGTCTGTAGATGAGGGTTCTGTGTCCCCCACTTTATGAGTTGTTTAAGGAAATCAAATGCTTTTTTCTCCCTAAATCCTCCTAAATCCCTAACAAATTGGTTATGCTTTCTCTCTTTGAGGGTAGATTGGAAGCGTTCAACTGAATTTTTCAACAGCACTTCCCGTCTATTAAAACAAGGGTCCTCCTTATAGCTCAATGCCCTTTCAATTAGTTAATTCAACCCCCTTGATGATCTTTCCAATGTTTTCGTCTCCTACTCAAGCAAAAGATTCATAAAGTGCAATGTCCTCAAAGGTTAGCTATGTTGTTATTATGTCTGAAAATCTGTTTTTGTCTGGAAAAACTACTGTGTCATTGCCACTGAGTATCACTGAAGGTCTAATGCAAGTCTATTAAAGAGAGGGGAGTTATAACATTGTATTTGTTTGAGCTGAGTTTCTCCACCCCCCCCCCCCCCCCACTAGAAGGTTCTAGTTAGAAACTGTATACAAGGAGAGCAGTCAGAGCCCCTAGTGTTCTGCAGTTAGGGAACAGTTCTCAGAAGAGCAAAACTCTTCCAGACTACTGAGTGACCAGAAGAAGACACTAAGACAGGGATACTCTGCCACAGTCCCTGGGCCTCCAGCCATTGGCCATGGTATCAGCCTTCTGAGAGAGAGAGGGACAGCTAGCTCAGGCCTTTCCTCAGCATCAAACCCTTCTTCTGCCAGGGAGGAGACTGGAGAAGCCAGCCCTATGCCTCGTCTCTATTGTTTTGCACCTGAATTCCTCCAGTAAAGAAGCACCCTGGTTTACTGCAGACCCTGATTCTCTAGACTTATTAGGGTGAACCACACCTTACCATCCCTTCCGAAGAGCAGCAACATGTGGTGACACCTGGACGGCATCTGGGGGACTCAGTATAGTGTTGGGGCCACCCCAAACCTGGCCATTGCATGTGTATCTGTGTATACACTACTCTCAAAAAGTTTGAGATATTTGGCTTTCAGGTAAAATTTATGGAAAACATAAACAGTTCCCTCTACAGTGATATTATGTCATGTCATGAAAGTAGGCATTTAAGAAGAAGCAGGCAATGTTGATTTCCTCATCTCAAACAATTTATTGAAACAAAAGCTAACAACAGTGGTGAGTATACCCCCACAAAATCCCATGGGTGTTCAATGGGATTCAGGACTGGAGAAAATGCAGGCCACTCTATTTGAGATACCTCAGCAGCTGCTCCCTAATGATACAACCTCGATGAGCTGGCGCATTGTCATCCATAAAGATGAAATTAGGCCTGTGCTGTTTATGCAGAGACACAATGACTGGATTAATTATGTTATTCAAGTAGTATGGGCTTGTCACTGTACCATTCACAAAGTGTAGGGAAGTTCTGTATTGACTAGACATGCCTGTCCACTCTGTAACACCAGCACCACCAAAGGCTCGTCTGGTGACAACAGCGCTATGCTTGACATCTCCATCGTTGGCGGCCATCATTTCTGCTCAGTGTAAATCAACTTCATCAGTGAACAGCACTGAGGCCCACTGGTCCCTCGTACAGCGTAGATACTCACAGGCCCATGTAAGACGATGATGCCTGTCAGTGCTCAGACCATACGCAGCACACTGCATCACATTGGTCTGCATGGCTGTCATCCCAGAAGGAAGCCTCTTCTAAAGATGATGCAGAAGAAAGCAAGCTCAAGCAGACTAAAGACATGGATTACTGAAGAGACCAAGAGAAACTTATTTGGTTCAGATGGTGTCAAGTGTGTCTGGCGACAACCAGGTGAGGAGTACAAAGATAAGTCTGTCTTGCCTACACTCAAGCATGGTGGTGGGAGTGTCATGGTTTGGGGCTGCATAAGTGCTGGTAACTGTGGGGAGCTACAGTTCATTGAGGGAACCATGAATATCAACATGTACTGTGACATACTAATACAAAGCATGATCCCCTCACTTCGGAAACTGGCGTGCAGGGCAGTATTCCAACATAATAACGACTCTGAACACACCTCTAGATAGTTATGAGCCTCCTATTGGATAATTACTTCATGGGCGATTATCTTTCAGCTGGCAATAAGTTATTTAACCCCAACTGGTGCAATAAATTGCTTCTCATTTCTTAAACCACCATGTCGAAGGACACATCTCACGGTCGTGGAAAAGATGTTAGTCTGTTTGAGAAGGGTCAAATCATTGGCATGCATCAATCAGAGAAAACATCTCAGGAGATTGCAGAAACTACTAAAATTGGGTTAAGAACTGTCCAATGCATTATTAAAGGATAACTGTCACACTTAGACCCTAATTTCAATTTTCATATATGTAGTTACTAATAACTTGATATTCCAGAATCAGTTACTATTAGACTGACTTACCCCATATTTAATAAGATTCAGCCCTTAGCAACCAGTCTGCATAAAACTACAATTTCACTATTCAGTTAAAATGGCCGCCACTGCCCTCACTAGCCAGTAACAATAGCCCCCCAAAAGTGTCAGTAACCAGAGCCCTCCCCCTAAAGGGTTAATCTCCTGCAGCACAAAGGGGTCCTCTTACCCCATGATGCTTTCATTTATACACTGAGCAGATGGCAGGTCTCCTTTCCCTGGTCTGCGCTGCTTCGACTCTGCATTCTCCCAGTATGCTGAGTGAGGGAGCGTCTGCCAAGCGCAGGGACAGGGAGAAGTGCACACAGCCCAGGCACTGTTATTAGCTGCTGGGGAGGACCTGGCTTTGATCATTTACTTACAGTCCCTGGCTGTCTGTAATCTGACCTTGCAGGCTGCCTGCTTCTGCGTCCTCCGTCATTCAACACATAGACGGACCCTGCATAGTACCCTGATTTTAAGCACAGGTTAAAGTAGGCAGTGCAGGGAACAAAACTGTGGAGTTAAGGGGTAATTGAATACACAGTGAAAAGTTGAAATAGGGCCACCAAGAAGATATTAATCACCACGATCCAATACTCCAAAAATAATAATAATAATATGACAGTTATACTTTAAAAACTGGAAGGATATGTGGTCGGGGAAAAAATCCTGAATGATCGTGATCGGTGATCACTTAAACACTTAAACATTTGGTGAAATCAAATCAAAGAAAAACAACAGTAGAACTCAGGACTATGTTTAATAGTGAAAGTAAGAGCATTTCCACACGCATAATGTGAAGGGAACTCAAGGGATTGGGACTGAACAGCTGTGTAGCCATAAGAAAACCATTAATCAGTGAGGCAACCAGAAAAATAGGCTAGAATTTGCTAGGGAGCATAAAGATTGAACTCTGGAGCAATGGAAGAAGGTCATGTGGTCTGATGAGTCCAGATTAACCCTGTTCCAGAGTGATGGGCGCATCAGGGTAAGAAGAGAGGCAGATGAAGTGATGCACCCATCATGCCTAGTGCCTACTGTACAAGCCTGTGGGGGCAGTGCTATGATCTGGGTTGCTGCAGTTGGTCAGGTCTAGGTTCAGAAACAGTATGTGCTCCAAGAATGAGGTCAGCTGAATACCTGAACATACTGTATGACCAGGTTATTGCATCAATGGATTTTTTTCTTCCCTGATGGCACGGGCATATTCCAAGACGACAATGCCAGGATTCATTCGGCTCAAATTGTGAAAGAGTGGTTCAAGGAGCATGAGACATCATTTTCACACATGGATTGGCCATCACAGAGTCCAGACCTTAACCCCATTGAGAATCTTTGGGATGTGCTGGAGAAGGCTTTGCGCAGCAGTCAGACTCTACCATTATCAATGCAAGATCTTGGTGAAAAATTAATGCAACACTGGATGGAAATACATATTGTGACATTGCAGAAGTTTATCGAAACAATGCCACAGCGAATGCATACCAATATGAAAGCTAAAGGCGGTCTAACAAAATATTAGAGTGTGTGACTTTTATTTTTTTGGTGGCGTCTTTTTTTTGGGCCAGGCAGTGTATATTATATGTGTATATATACATATATATATATATATATATATATTATATATATATATATACAGTACAGACCAAAAGTTTGGACACACCTTCTCATTCAAAGAGTTTTCTTTATTTTCATGACTATGAAAATTGTAGATTCACACTGAAGGCATCAACACTATGAATTAACACATGTGGAATTATATACATAGCAAAAAAGTGTGAAACAACTAAAATATGTAATATTCTAGGTTCTTCAAAGTAGCCACCTTTTGCTTTGATTACTGCTTTGCACACTCTTGGCATTCTCTTGATGAGCTTCAAGAGGTAGTCATCTGAAATGGTCTTCCAACAGTCTTGAAGGAGTTCCCAGAGATGCTTAGCACTTGTTGGCCCTATTGCCTTCACTCTGCTTGATTAGGTTCAGGTCCGGTGACTGTGGAGGCCAGGTCATCTGGTGCAGCATCCCATCACTCTCCTTCATGGTCAAATAGCCCTTACACAGCCTGGAGGTGTGTCTGGGGTCATTGTCCTGTTGAAAAATAAATGATGGTCCAACTAAACGCAAACCGGATGGAATAGCATGTCGCTGCAAGATGCTGTGGTAGCCATGCTGGTTCAGTATGCCTTCAATTTTGAATAAATACCCAACAGTGTCACCAGCAAAGCACCCCCACACCATTACACCTCCTCCTCCATGCTTTACGGTGGGAACCTGTCATGGTCTTACCTCCTTGCTGTTCTCCTTCGTTTGACATGTGCTGGCGGCCATCTTGGTTTCTGGGTTTCTTGTAGCCTCCCACCCTGCGGCTCCTCCTTCCCACTGGGAGGAGCTGGATGCCTAGCTCATATATATAGGAGGTCTGTGGCTTCAGTTCCCTGCTTGGTCCTCCTGTGCTCACATGCTTCTAAGACTGCTGCTGCTTCTGGTTCCTGATCCTGGCTTCGTCTGACTACCCTGCTGATTCCTGATCCTGGCTTCGTCTGACTACCCTGTTGGTTCCTGATCCTGGCTTCATCTGACTACCCTTCTGGTTCCTGATCTCTGGTTTCGCAAGACCCTGCTTCGGTTTAGCCATCCGTTTGGACTTTTGCCTTACAGCTTTATTTTCAATAAAGCCTTCTTATTTCCACTCATCTCTTGTTGTACGTCTGGTTCATGGTTCCATGACATTAGGACCAAGCCATGAATTCTGACGGTACAGGGCCATCCTCGCTACCTACGCTGGTTGCCAGACTTGATCAGCAGGATCACCTGTTGGGTCGGTTCGCTGTGGCGTTGCAAACCCTGCTTGAACGCACGGCTCATTTAGCTTCCGTTGCCGATGGGTCGGTTGTCGCTCCTACTGCCGCTCCGGTTGTTGCGCCAGAGTCTACCCCGACACCTGTTGCTGCGCCTGCGGTGTTTCGGGGTATGACCGGTTCTGCCCCCCTTCCACAGCGCTTTGGGGGAGAGCCAACTCAGTGCCGAGGTTTCCTTAACCAGGTGGGCATTTACTTCGAGTTGCTGCCACATGCCTTTCCTACTGAGAGATCAAAGGTAGGCTTCTTGATCTCGCTGCTCTCGGACAAGGCCTTGGCCTGGGCCAGCCCTTTATGGGAGAACAACAATCCGGTGGTTGCCGAGTTTTCCGGTTTTGTTGCTTCTCTTCGGAAGGTATTCGATGTGCCGGCTCGTGCTGCCTCTGCTGCGAAGCTCCTTATGTCCATCAGACAGGGTTCACGATCCGTAGCTGAATACGCCATTGAGTTTCGTACCCTGGCAGCAGAGGTGGGCTGGAATAATGAGGCTCTGGTCGCTGCTTTCTCTCATGGTCTCTCGGATGCCTTGAAGGATGAGGTTGCAGCTAAGGACCTACCTGTGGAGCTCGAGTCTCTTATTTCTTTCCTGATTTTGATTGACACCAGACTCAGGGAGAGACCTTCCTTTCAGGAGAGCCTGCGGAGGCCTTCTAACAGATTGGCGCCTACGTTTGCTGTCCCACCCGTGCCTCCCTCTCCTCCCACGCCTCCTGGGGATGACTTGTCTGGGGGTGAACCCATGCAGCTGGGGTTTGCTCGACTGTCCGAGGGGGAGAGGGTACTCCGGAGACGCGAGGGCCGATGCATGTACTGTGGTCTCGGTGGGCATTTTCGGTTGGCATGCCCGAACCGTCCGGGAAACGCTCGCACCTGAGATCCTGTCGGGGGCAGATCTTGGGTGGAGTCTCCTCGTCCCCGGTTTCCCGTGTTGACAAACCACTGATTACTGTTGTCCTCTCCTGGGTCGGGGGCTCGGTGACGACCCAGGCGTTGGTGGAATCTGGTGCTGGTGGTTTGTTCATTGATAGTGTGTTCGCTGCCGCCAATTCCATTCCTCTGCAGCCTCGAGGTTCCCCACTGGCTCTTGAGGCGATAGACGGCAGACCACTTCTGCCGCCACACGTGACTCATGAGACCCTTCCAGTGGGGATGGCCATTGGTGCCGTTCACAGAGAGTCGGTCTGTCTACAGGTTATTTCGTCTCCACACTACTCGGTGGTCTTGGGGTACCCCTGGCTCCAGAAGCATAATCCGACTTTCGATTGGAAATCGGCCGAGATCCTCTCGTGGTCACCGCAGTGTGGGGCTAGTTGCATCCATGGGCCTGTCAAGTTGCTGTGTACTTCCTCGGACTCTCTGTTGCCTCCTGAATACGAGGAGTACCGGGATGTATTCGATAAGGTGCGTGCGGTTGCCCTACCTCCGCACCGCCCATACGATTGTGCCATAGAGTTACAATCTGGTGCCGTTCCTCCTCGTGGCAAAGTCTATCCACTGTCGGTAGCGGAGAATGAGGCCATGGAGGAGTACGTGAGGGAGGCGCTTTCACGCGGACACATTCGCAAATCCTCGTCCCCGGCAGGGGCTGGATTTTTCTTTGTGAAAAAGAAGGGCGGTGAGTTGAGGCCTTGCATCGATTACAGGGGTCTCAATCGCATCACGATCAAGAACGCTTACCCGATACCCTTGATTTCCGAGCTGTTCGATCGCCTCAAAGGGGCCACGGTCTTTACCAAACTCGACCTGGGGGCGGCATATAACCTGGTAAGGATCAAGGCGGGCGATGAGTGGAAGACCGCGTTTAACACCAGGACCGGTCATTATGAATCCTTGGTTATGCCCTTTGGGTTGTGCAATGCGCCCGCAGTCTTCCAGGAATTCATCAACGATGTTTTCCGTGACCTGTTGCAGCAGTGTGTGGTGGTCTATTTGGATGACATCTTGGTATATTCTGAATCCATGGAGGCCCACATTATGGATGTCAGACGAGTGTTGCAACGGTTACGAGAGAACAAGCTGTTCGGTAAGCTTGAGAAATGCGAATTTCACCGATCCCAGGTAACCTTCTTAGGTTACATCATTTCCGCTGAGGGGTTCTCCATGGATCCTGAGAAGGTTTCGGCTGTCTTACAGTGGCCCCAGCCCAGTGGTCTTCGTGCCCTGCAGCGCTTTTTGGGCTTCGCCAATTATTATCGGAAGTTCATCAGGGACTTTTCCATGCTAGCCAAGCCTCTCACGGATCTGACCAGGAAGGGCAGTAATCCCCAGGTCTGGCCGCCCGAGGCCATCCGAGCGTTTGAGGCTCTAAAGTCCGCCTTTGTGTCGGCTCCGATTCTGTCGCATCCCAACCCTGGGTTGCCGTTTGTCCTCGAGGTGGACGCGTCTGAGACGGGAGTAGGCGCCCTCCTGTCTCAGCGTAGAACACCAGAGGGTCCTCTGCTTCCTTGTGGGTTTTACTCCCGGAAACTGTCTTCCGCGGAGTGCAACTATCAGATTGGTGACAGGGAGTTATTGGCCATCGTGCAGGCCCTTAAAGAATGGAGGCACTTGCTCGAGGGCTCGGTGGTTCCGGTTCTCATCCTGACGGACCACAAGAATCTGACCTACCTCTCTGAGGCCAAGAGATTGACACCACGTCAGGCCAGATGGGCTCTGTTCTTGTCACGTTTTAATTACGTGGTCTCCTACCTACCCGGTTCCAAGAACATCAGAGCGGATGCCTTATCACGGCAGTACTCCGAGCTGTCCGGGGAGGAGTCGATTCCGACTTCGGTCATACCTCCGAATCAGATCCTGGCCGCCATTCGCACCAGCCTGACCTCTCCCCTGGGTGAGCAGATTTTGGCGGCTCAATCTGGTGCTCCCTCTGGGAGACCCAACGGCAGGTGTTTTGTGCCTGAGGAGTTGCGCACTCGGTTGTTGCGAACCTACCATAACTCCAAGGCCGCGGGGCATCCTGGAAAGAATCAGCTGTCCTGGGCTGTTTCACGTCTGTTCTGGTGGCCTTCTCTACGTTCCGACATCGCCGCATATGTAGCGGCATGCTCCGTTTGTGCCCAGAGTAAGTCCCCTCGGCACCTTCCGTTGGGCCTTTTGCAACCCATAGCCACCGGGGAGCGTCCATGGTCACACCTGGGGATGGATTTCATTGTGGACCTCCCTGCATCCCGAGGCCATACGGTCATTCTCATGATAGTGGATCGGTTTTCCAAAATGTGCCACTGTGTACCTCTCAAGAAGTTACCCTCTGCACAAGAGTTGGCCTCGATTTTTGCCAGGGAGGTCTTCCGGTTGCACGGTTTGCCCAAGGAGATTGTGTCGGATCGGGGGAGTCAGTTTGTGTCCAGGTTCTGGCGCGCCTTTTGCTCCCAGTTGGGGATTCATCTCTCTTTCTCATCGGCCTACCACCCTCAGTCCAATGGGGCCGCAGAACGATCCAATCAGGCCTTGGAGCAATTCCTTCGTTGCTATGTCTCCGATCACCAAGACAATTGGGTTGACCTCCTGCCTTGGGCTGAGTTTGCCAGGAACACGGCGGTGAACTCTTCCTCTGGGACGTCTCCCTTCATGGCCAATTATGGGTTCCAACCTGCCGTGTTACCGGAGGTATTCTCTCCCCAGGATATTCCGGCTGTGGAGGATCACCTTTCCGTCCTACGTGCTTCTTGGGTACAGATCCAGAGGTCCCTTGAGGTCTCTGCGCAGCGCCAGAGACTCCAGGCTGATCGCAGACGAGCGCCCGCTCCTTCCTACCAGGTCGGAGACCGCGTATGGTTGTCCACCCACAACCTCAACCTTCGAGTGCCCACTCCCAAGCTGGCGCCTCGCTTTGTTGGTCCCTTCCGAGTGCTTCGCAGGGTAAACCCGGTAGCCTATGCCCTTGCGCTTCCTCCTGGCATGCGGATCTCCAACGTGTTTCATGTCTCCCTCTTGAAGCCACTGGTGTGTAATCGTTTCACTTCCTCGATTCCTCGGCCTCGTCCGGTCCAAGTGGGCAATCGTGAGGAGTATGAGGTGAGCAATATCCTGGACTCACGCCTGGTCCGCGGCCGGGTGCAGTTTTTGGTCCATTGGCGTGGTTATGGTCCAGAGGAGCGTTCCTGGGTTCCCTCCGCAGATGTCCATGCTCCTGCCTTGCTCCGAGCCTTCCACGCACGCTTCCCTCAGAAACCGTTCCTTACTCCGCGGAGGAGGGGCCCTTGAGGGGGAGGTACTGTCATGGTCTTACCTCCTTGCTGTTCTCCTTCGTTTGACATGTGCTGGCGGCCATCTTGGTTTCTGGGTTTCTTGTAGCCTCCCACCCTGCGGCTCCTCCTTCCCACTGGGAGGAGCTGGATGCCTAGCTCATATATATAGGAGGTCTGTGGCTTCAGTTCCCTGCTTGGTCCTCCTGTGCTCACATGCTTCTAAGACTGCTGCTGCTTCTGGTTCCTGATCCTGGCTTCGTCTGACTACCCTGCTGATTCCTGATCCTGGCTTCGTCTGACTACCCTGTTGGTTTCTGATCCTGGCTTCATCTGACTACCCTTCTGGTTCCTGATCTCTGGTTTCGCAAGACCCTGCTTCGGTTTAGCCATCCGTTTGGACTTTTGCCTTACAGCTTTATTTTCAATAAAGCCTTCTTATTTCCACTCATCTCTTGTTGTACGTCTGGTTCATGGTTCCATGACAGAACCAGGCATGTAGAGTCCATCCGTTCACCTTTTCTGCGTCGCACAAAGACACGGTGGTTGGAACCAAAGATCTCAAATTTGGACTCATCAGACCAAAGCACAGATTTCCACTGGTCTAATGTCCATTCCTTGTGTTCTTTAGCCCAAACAAGTCTCTTCTGCTTGTTGCCTGTCCTTAGCAGTGGTTTCCTAGCAGATATTCTACCATGAAGGCCTGATTCACACAGTCTCCTCTTAACAGTTGTTCTAGAGAGTTGTCTGCTGCTAGAACTCTGTGTGGCATTGACCTGGTCTCTAATATGAGCTGCTGTTAACCTGCGATTTCTGAAGCTGGTGACTCGGATGAACTTATCCTCCGCAGAAAAGGTGACTCTTGGTCTTCCTTTCCTGGGGCGGTCCGCATGTGAGCCAGTTTCTTTGTAGCACTTGATGGTTTTTGTGACTGCACTTGGGGACATTTTCAAAGTTTTCCCAATTTTTCGGACTGACTGACCTTCATTTCTTAAAGTAATGATGCCCACTCGTTTTTCTTTACTTAGCTGCTTTTTTTCTTGCCATAATACAAATTCTAACAGTCTATTCAGTAGGACTATCATCTGTGTATCCACCTGACTTCTCCACAAGGCAACTGATGGTCCCAACCCCATTTATAAGGCAAGAAATCCCACTTATTAAACCTGACAGGGCACACCTGTGAAGTGAAGACCATTTCAGGTGACTACCTCTTGAAGCTCATCAAGAGAATGCCAAGAGTGTGCAAAGCAGTAATCAAAGCAAAAGGTGGCTACTTTGAAGAACCTAGAATATGACATATTTTCAGTTGTTTCACACTTTTTTGTTATGTATATAATTCCACATGTGTTAATTCATAGTTTTGATGCCTTCAGTGTGAGTCTACAATTTTCAGTCATATACATACATCCTCTCCTATCCCAAATATAGATTCAAAAGCCTGTATAGCTGTGTAAATATACAAAAGTGCTTGGTGCAAGTAATTAAAGGGTTAAAAACCAAACAATCTATAACAAAAAAAGATACAGCCGTATCCCATTAATATATTAAAATAGCATTGCATACCATTGGTGGTTCAGTGTAGCCGCGAGTGTTTGGCATCTCCATCCGCGCTGTGCTCATGCACCGAGTCCGACAGCCAGTCCCATCCTCCCAGCTCCTACTGTGTAACCACGTTCTCATGCTCACCTGGTATGCGGCGTGGTGACGTGGAGCGCAATGCTCGTATCGCGAGGAGAGGAGGGAGCGGACCATGTGACTCAGCGATATCCAACCAGCAACAGAGGTGACGTCCAGTCGCCATAGTAGCACAGAATGTAAATATACACTCTGAATCTGACATGAGTGGGAACATCTAGATCAGGGATCAGCAACCTCTGGCACTCCAGCTGTTCTGAAACTACAACTCCCAGAATCCTCCTTTCACTTCTGTGGGAGTTGCAAAAACAGCCGAGTAAGTTTGCATGCTGGGAATTGTAGTTTCACAGCAGCTGGAGTGCGGAAGGTTGCTGATCCCTGATCTAGATGATCGCAAATAGCGAACATAAATCCATTCATATCAAGCATATCCATGAACTTCAGGAAAACATGGGGGCACGTTTTGTGTTGTCAGGGGCAACCATCATGGTGTCCCTGCTCAGCACCTGGACCAAACTGTTGACCTCCGGGCCACCAGTGGACAATCAGAGGTCCAATATCGTGTCCCCCATAATCCCCACATTCAAATCCACTCTTACAGGTGGCAGAGGTGGGATTAACCTTTCCCTCCATATTACAGTGTATCATGGTGTCACCAAGAGGGGCTCCATCAAGCTCCATCCACTCTTATTATATTTATGAAGACTGTCAAAGTGTATACTATGATCAGCCCCACAGCCATTCAATCACCACCACTGTAGACATCAAAATAACTTTTGCTCATCCAGAATTATAATCATGTGAAGTATGGCACACTCCCAGATGTGCCCACTGATGTCCAAAACTTCTTCTTACGGTAAATAGGGCCATATTCGCGGACACAAAGAACCACTTCCGGCTTAGCTAGATAATAGAAGACAAAGGGCCTATAGTGTACCCAAGGGTTCTATAAAAAATAGAAAAATAAAATTCTGATCAGTATGTCAAAGGTTAACACTGTTGTATATTTCCAATAGCAGGCTGAACAGGTTAGATCCCCCATGCTCACATAATTGACTGCACCTCCTAACTACATAAATCCCATCTACATTCCGTATTCAAGCCATCCGGTTTAAGTGTACACAACCGGTGGATCCATACTATTTCACTCTGTTTCAAAAGTAACTCTCTATTACCTCCTCTTTTAAGAGCGAGGATATGATCGATAACCCTAAATTCGAGATCCTTCTCCCTGTGCCCAGCATCCGCAAAATGCTTGGACACAGGGAGATCCCTCCTTTTCTGGTGTATCGTGTATATCGTGTACCTGTGATAATTAAGCCTGGTCTTTACATCCAAAGTGGTCTCTCCAACGTAGAGGAGACCACAAGGACACAACAGTAGATATATAACAAATGCACTGTTACATGTGAGAAAGTGACTGATCTCAAACTGAGTCTTCAGTGTTGGATGTATAAATGTATCTGCTTTCAACATATAGCTGCAATTGACGCAGCTTAAACATGGATAGCATCCATTTCTTCTAGGGCCTATATATGTCTGGATAGATGTTTTATCCCTATCTACATCTGCTCTAACCAGTTTGTCACGCAGGTTAATAGATCTTCTATACGACATGAGAGGAGGCACAGCAAATTCTTTAATACTGTTGAAGTTACTTTTCAATATCGGCCAGTGCTTCTTAATCACCCCTGCTATTTGATAACTACCTTCTGTATACGTGGAAATAAACAGCACCCTATCAGAAATATGCCTATTAGTTACCTCAGAGTGATTAGACCCCAAAGTGTCCAGATGTCTCTGGACCAACTTTTTGGGGTAACCTCTACGGGTAAATTTATCAGACATCTCTGACAGTCTAAGATCACAAACTTCTGGATCCCTTACAATTCGCTGAACACTGAGAAATTGGCTACGTGGCAGCGATTTGATCATGGAGCGCGGGTGACAACTCTCATATCTTAATAGTTTGTTGCAATCAGTTGGTTTAGTAAACAGATCTGTCATTAGCTTATTCTCCTGAACCTTTACCATAGTGTCCAGAAATTGAACCTGCTCGGTGGAGTAAGTAAGGGTGAACTGAATCTCAGGATTCATCCCATTTAGGAAATGGTAAAACTCTTCCTCAGTGCCATTCCAAATGACAAACATATCATCTATGCATCTCCACCACCCCAGCACATGGCTGAAGTGGTGGGACACATAGACATGCCCTGCCTCAAGGTCTGACATGAAGATGTTGGCATAAGTCGGTGCCATATTCGAACCCATTGCGGTTCCTCGCAATTGTAGGTAGTAGCCATCTTGAAAGGCAAAATAATTGTATTTCAAGACCACATCGAGCAGATCAATAATGAACTCCTTACACTCATTATGGTATTTGGGGTCACCACTACCCGTGAGATTTTCTCCAAAAAGTCACCTGTATCTCGTATATATATGACTTAGAAGCAATGGCAAATTGACGAAGAATCTTATGTAAAAAGATGGCTATTTTAGAAAAAACTGACTCTCTACCCGAAAATATGGGCCTCCCTGGAGGGTTATTAAGACACTTATGAATTTTAGATAAGTGTCACTAGTAGATAAGTGTATAGGGGTCCATCAATCAGGCCTCCTGTCTTGGCATTGTCCAAAATATTAGTGATAACTCTGATCACATCAAATTTAGGGTCATGATTGAGACGCCTATACACTTTATCATCACTTAGTTGTCTATGGATCTCAGAAATATGCCTTTCCGTATCCATAACAACAACGGCTCCCCCCTTGTCTGCCGGTTTCACAGTGAGGGAACCGTTGTTGCACAACTCATCAATGGTCCGTACCTCTTCAGTCGTCATGTTCGGGTGTCTTAAACCACTGTCTTGCAGTACATACTTCAAGTTATCAATATCTGCCCTAACTGCATTAATATAGGCATCAATAGCTGGACAATTCAATTGTGGATTGAAGTCGATCTTCGCGTGTAGTCCAACACCACGGAGGGAGAGTTCACAGTCACCTGTATTGGTACGATCCATACTCCCACCACTAATCACATTTCTACTCAAATCTGCAAACCAAACTTTAAGTTTCATATTTCGAAAAAAACATTGTAAATCAACTTCAAGTTGGAACCAATCTACACCCACTGAGGGGCAATATGATAAACATTTCGATAAAAGTTCAGTCTGTGCACGGGTAAGTGTATGGAAAGACATATTTACCCCTATTGAGTTCTCTTTCTCACAGTCCGACCTCTTGCTACTCGTTGTTCCTTTTCTCCATCTATGTAGTCTCTGTCTCCCACGTCTGGTCCTTTTGGTTGTAGAGTTGTACCTAAAAAAACTTTCTTCCTGTTCAACTTGTGTAGATCCTGTTGCCATAGACGATGTTGTTTTATTTCTGGAGTTACCAGTGTATTTCCTCATATTGTTGTTACCATATAAAGGTGGACGTCTTTGACCTCTTTATTCATGTCAAGTATAGATATTTCCTCGTCTGTAATCCTCCTCATCTCTTAGCCATTTCCGTCTCTTGATCAACTCTTGTTCCTTTTAAAATTGATCTAAATATGCAGAGCAACTTGAAAGATATGCATCATAATCCAGTGTTGGAAGAACATCCTTCAACTTATTATCAGGACTTGCAAACTGTTTCCGTGTGACCCCCAATTCATGTTGGGGAAATTCAAAATTTAATAAAAATAATATCCAATGCGTATTTATTGGAAATCTATGTAAACTTGTGTGCAAACGAGGAATCCACTGGAAACAAATTAGGCTTCAACTGAGAGCGCATTCCTCTTGGAATTCTATGTGACTCAGCCAGAGTAGCAAGGTGTAGCTCCATAGAGGCTAAACGTTTGCCATCTGCCTCATAGCATTTCTTAAGTTCTGTCACAGATGGGGTAGATAAAAAGGTGCAGTCTTTATGAAAATATTGTCTTATCATTTCTTTTTTAACTATTTTTTGGGGCTTCATTTCGGATGCGCCAGAGGATTTATGTTTATCATTTATGTACCCATCCAAAAATGGCATAGGATGTATTTTCTTTTAATATAAGATACCAACACTAAGGACTCATGCACACGGCCATGCCCGTATTGCGGCCCGCACCTAGCAGGTACACAATATATGGGCATCAGCCATGTGCACACCGTATCACGGATGTGGGCCCTTTCTTGAATCCATGAATGAGTCCGCAATCCGTTAGATACGGTGAGGGGCGGAACAAAGGCACTGGTCAGAAACCGAAGAAAGCACTGGGTTTTCTGTTCTGTAGAGTAGTCACAACTTTTTTTGTGGTGCGGATCGCGAACCCCATTCAAGGGAATTGGTCCTGCATCCACATACAGTGGCCCTACTGTTGGTGCCTGTGCATTGCAGACCCAATTTTGCATTCCGCAGCAATAGCCCAGCCGGCACCTAAGACCTTTTTCACAACAGAGTGAGTTTTCTGTCTGGTTGTAATGCGTAAATTAAAGGCATTTCAACCACATTGAATCCTGATCCATCCATTTAAATGGGTCTGTGCACATGAGCATTGTTTTTTATGTATAATTTCTGAGTTGCATGAGAATCGCAAGCTGTTCTGTATTCCATGTTTTGGATACAATTGTTCTTGTACATGGGCATGTTCCTTGCGGGAATCACACTCCATGTGAGAGAGAGATTGTGCGGTCTGGACTACAGAACCGCATGCTATTATAACGATAGATAATACTGGTTGCCTCTGCTTGAACTTTCGGTAACAGAGTCATACTGACATAAAGCTGTCACTATGATTCTGTTACAATAAGGTCAGACAGAGGCACAAAGCATTATAAATTATAATAATGCTGTGCGCTTCTGTAGTCCAGACCGCACAATCTCTCTCTCTCACATGGAGCATGATTCCCGCAAGGGACACGCTTGTGAGAAACAGTCCCAACAGTGAATGTGGCTTCATAGGAAAAATATTTTCTGGAATTCTATCTGGATGCAATACATTTTTTAGGTTTAGTGCTCTCATTAAGAGAAACAAAATAAGAGTATAGCAGGTTTGATACCTTTTAATGGCTAACAAAAATAGAAGTTATGATGTTACATAGCGAGCTTTCGAGACAATCCCTTCATCAGGCTTACTACAAGAATATATGAAGAAACAGCAATATACAGGTGAAACTCGAAAAATTTGAATATCGTGCAAAAGTCCATTTATTTCAGTAAAGCAAATTAAAAGGCATTGCATGAATCCAGCTTAAAATTAGAATTTTCTGAAAAGGTTCAATATTCTAGGCTCAAAGTGTCACACTCTAGTCAGCTAATTAATCCATACCCCCTGAGCAAAGGGGACCTCAAAACTGAGACTTTGGGGTTTCATAAACTGTAAACCATAATCATCCAAATTATAACAAATAAAGGATTGAAATATCTTGCTTTGCATGTAATGAGTCTCATATGTTAGTTTCACCTTTTAAATAGCATTACTGAAATAAATGAACTTTGCACGATATTCTAATTTTTTGAGTTTCACCTGTATATACAATAAGAACAGAGACATGGGGGAATGAATGGACATTTAAAGAATAACAGAACAACATATCAAAGATCTTCAGAATGACCCCTTAATTATCTTACAGATAAGGGGTGTGAAAGTTTTATGATCTCAAATGTGATGTTATCTCAGACACCTGGTGCCCCCGACTATGTCTATAGAAGACTTTTTAGATCTTGTAGTGTGTCTTAAATCCCGGGGACAAATTCAGTCCAGTATTGAAAGTGTCAAGCAGTGTTATAAATTTGTATTCCCAAATTCTTCTAGCTCTTTGGGATTTGAAGTTACCTTTCAATATGAGAACTTTCATGTGTTCTTCATTGTGTCCTGGGCTACACATATACTTAGCCACAGAAAAGTGTAGCTTCTTCTCTTTAATGGCGCTGGGACCTCATCCTTGCATTGAGTTTCTGTCCTGTTTCTCCAACGTAGAGGCTTCCAACAGGACATTTAGTGCAGAGAATCAGATAAACAACATTAGATGTAGAACATGTGAATGCCCCAGGGATCTTATAGTCTTGCTGTGTTGGGGATCCGGATCTTATCTGTTGTTATTATATGGGAACAGGTTTTGTATCTTCTTATATTACAGGGATGGGTTCCTTTTTCTGTGGTAAATGGCATTGAACTTGATCTGATCAGAATATTCCTTAGATTTGGAGGTTGTTGGTAAGCTAGTAAGGGGGGTTGTAGGTCACAACTAGAGGTACGTGCGATTTCTGGTTCTTGTATTGGAGAAGTTGACTTCTGGGGATATTGGTGGCTCTTGTGATCTGATATTCAATTGAAGCAGGATGATAGTCCTGGTGTAAAAATGTCCTTTTTAGATATTGTAAATGCTCATCCCTGTCTGATGGGCTGGAACAGGTTATATCTGATGGCTTGACTATAGATAATAGACTTATTAATATGTTTGGGGTGGAAGCTGTCCCATTTGAGGTATGTAGGCCGATCAATAGGTTTTCCAAACAGGGATGTCTGTATTGAGCCATCTTGAAGTTTTATGGTGGTGTCCAGAAAGCGGACTTCTGTGTGTGAATAGCTGAGGGTCAGATTTATGGTGGGATGGAATTTGTTGAATTTTTCATGAAACTTTATCAGTTCATATTCAGATCGGTCCAGATTATTAGGATGTCATCAATGAAACGGAAGTAGGCCAAGGGTTTTTTGGGGCAGGATACCAAAAAGTCATTTTCCTGTTTTGCCATGAAGAGATTTGCATATTGCGGTGCAATTTTTTTTTTAAACTCGTTTTATTGAAGTTTAACATCAGGCATGAGTCATGACAGCATGAAGTAGTTACATCCCACGCAGGGGAGTCCCTAACTTCTTAACCAAATATATAGGTACATATTATAAAAGACAGCATCAGGGACAGTAGTGCTTCAAATGAGATCTACAGACAAACTGATACAACATATCTTATTATTTAAACCTCCGTTACAACCTAATAAGTCATTCAGCAGTGGATATTATTATTAAGGCTCCTCTGTCACAGAGTGTAAGTGTGTGTGATGTAAGGATTGAGTGGAGGAGCACCACTCTCCCCATACCTTGTGAAATTTCTGCGGGCACTTCCTATGGGTATAAACCACTTTTTCCATAGACATAGCGTGATTTACCAATACTTTCCATTGACTGACTGTAGGAGGCCTGTCCGCCATCCATCTCAAAGCTATCGCCTTCCTGGCCAAAAACAGAGTCTCTCCCAAAAATATTCTTTGGTGATGTGTCCATAATTCCTTGTCTAATACTCCAAGAACACATGTTTTGGGGCAGATTGTTATCGGGGCGGGTACCATTGTCGACAGGATCTCCACTACTCTTCCCCAAAAGGTCTGCACATAGCTACAGCTCCATATTAAATGCCAGAAGTCAGCGCCTTCCTCCTGACATCTGTGACACCTGCTGCTAGGTAATCTCCCCATTTTATACAACCTGAGAGGGGATAGGTAGCTTCTATGCAGTATAAACAGCTGAGTTAATCTATTGTTTACCGAAGGGGAAACCTTAGTGTGAACCAGCAGAGCCTCCTCCCATTCTTCAGCGTCAAGTGTAGGAATGGTGGTTTTCCATTTTGCTTCCACCTCCAATGGTTGGAGTAACATGCGTTCCCCAAGCAGCTGTGTATATAGTATAGAAATGATTCCCTTAGGACTTTGAGATCTTAGCACACCTATCAAGGGATACTTGTAGATGCTGCGGCTCACCCCCCTAAATTGCGCGTCTAGGGCGTGTCTTAGCTGAAGATATCTATAAAAGAGAGTATGAGGAATATCAAACTTCTCCTGTAGTTAATGCAAAGACCTAAGTACGCCCCCGACATATAATTCTCCCAGTGACAGAATCCCACATCCTTTCCAAATTGTCGAACCCTCAAGGTTAACCAAGTGTGGAAACATAGGATTGTCCCAGAGAGGAGCAGCATCAGGCAGATCTTTATACGCGTTAAATTTGGCAGCCTTCCATACTTGATTGGCCAGCTTGTGAACAGGGAGTAGTCTCCCAGGAACTAAACCCGGGGACTCCAACACCGGCCACAGGGTTGAGAGACGGAGATGCTCCCTCAGCCAATACTCCAGCCCGGGTAACTCCCCACTACCCACTCACGGCGCAATATGCTTCAGCTGACCAGCTAAGTAGTATAAGAAAAAATCAGGCAGGGCCGCCCCACCTTGAAGTTTAGACCTCTGTAGCACTTCAAGGAGAGCTTCCTTCTGGCCTTGCCCCAAACAAAAGCAGTAGTTAAAGAATGCAGTCTGTCGAAAAAAAACTTGGGGATCGGAGCACATGCATGCGACAGGAGGTATAGGCCCTTAGGGAGCAGTATCATTTTAACTAAATTTAATCTCCCCATCACGGAAAGTGGAAAGGACTTCCATGTCTTGAACTTATCGATAAACAAAAGTTCTATAGGGTCTATATTTCTCGCCACCAATGTATGAGGGTCCCTTGTAATTACAATGCCAAGATATTTAAATTGGTCCACCACTGGTAGGTTATGAAAGCTTCCCGGCCAGTTATGTGCCCAGAGAGGCATAATAGCCGACTTCATCCAGTTTATGTGCAAGACCGAATATATACCAAACTTCTCTATCACAGCAATTGCACTTGGAAGAGTCCGCTCAGGCTCATCCATAAACAGGAGGAGATCGTCGGCATACAGACCTATCTTCTCTTCCCTATTTCCCTTAGAGATCCCCTTAAAGGACTCATCCTGTCTGATACGTAGGGCCAAGTGTTCTATCACCACAGCAAACAACAGTGGGGAAAGAGGACATCCCTGTCTGGTTCCCCTGTGGAGCGTGAAGGAGTTCGATTGGGTGCCATTAACTAGTATATTAGCTTTGGGTCTCTGGTATAAGATTTTAACCCATCTTATAAACCTTGGGCCAAATCCAAATTCCCGTAGGACCTGCAGTAGGAAAGGCCACTCAACAGAGTCAAAGGCCTTGGCCGTGTCAAGAGACGCTAGGGCCCACCTTCTCCCTTCCGCCGCCCCTATCTGTGCTATGACCTGCGCTCTTCTGATATTGTCAGAGGTAGTCCTACCAGGTATAAATCCAGCTTGGTCTTGATGCACTATAGATGTTATCACTTTGTTCAAGCGGGATGCCAGTAATCTAGTCAGAATTTTGAAGTCTAGATTTAGCAATGAGATTGGCCTATAAGAACCACATTCATTTGGGTCTTTGTCTGGTTTTAATATCACTGCAATAGTAGCGTCGTATAACGTCTCAGGCAGTTGATGCCGCTGAAGTGAAGCTGAGTACAATTTAAGGAGTTGGGGGCTTAGAATCTCACTATAGCTAGAGTAAACTTCCACAGGGATCCCGTCCGGGCCCGGCGCCTTCCCAGCAGGAAGGTCATGGATAGCTAGCTGTATTTCTTCTAAGGATATGTTCGCATCTAGCAAGTTACTATCCCCTGTGCTAAGTCTAGGATGAGTCACCTCGGCCATATAGTCGCTCAGCTCCCCTTCAGTGTAGTGCACTGCAGAGCTATACAGTATTTGATAGAATCGCTTGAAACCATCTAATATTTCATCTACGGATTCCACCAGTTGCCCCTCTGGGTTTAATATACGCAATACTGGGGGTGACAGTTGGTTGGCCCTAGCAACATGTGCTAGTAGCTTACCCGCTCTGTCTCCAGATTCAAACGACTACTGCTTCATAAAGAATATTCTGCGCTCACTTTTTTCTTTGATGTGCAACATGTAGGACCTGCTCCTAGTCATCCACTCTATTCTATTCGCCTCCGTGGGGTCAGAGCAGAAAGAGGCCTCAGCCTCCCTACATTTGGTGTGCAGGTCTAATTCCTGTCGAGCTGTATCCCTCTTTACATAGGATATTGAGGACTTTAAACAACCCCTCAGATAGGCTTTCAGGGTGTCCCATAGTAGTAAACGCTCAGTCTCATCACCTTGTATGTCCAGAAAAACCCGCAGCTGGTCAGGGATTATATCATTCTGGGTTAAGAGAAAGCCAGAAGGGATGAACCCTCATCTTCCCCCCTCTAGAGGCAGGCCCCAGGAATATTCAGACGTGCCACAACCTTGCGGTGCAATTTTACTGCCCAGTGCACTGTAAATATATCTCCTTGTCAAAAGAGAAATAGTTATGGGTGAGGTTGAATTTGGTCAGTTGTAGTACAGACTCTGAGACGATCCCATTCGCCTTCAAGTATACTCGGCAAGCAGTTAATCCATCATTGTGCGGGATATTTGAATACAAGGATTCCACATCCATGGCTGCAAAGATTGTGCCTTTAGGGAGGGGAACCTATGGTTGACAGTTTGTTCAATAAGTCAGTGGTGTCCTGTAGATAACTTGTTGTATTTCTCACTGATGGTTTGATGATGCCCTCTATTCAACCTGAGATTTTTTTCAGTGAGGGTTCCCACACCTGAAATGATTGGCCTCACTGGATTCTCTGCTTTATGTATTTTGGGAAGCATGTAGAATACTCAGATCCTGGGATTCTAAGGGACCAAGTCTAAAAGTTGTGTGGATCCTGCAGGAAGACCCCTGATTACCTTTTTTAACGCTCTTCAAATATTTCTGAGTTGGGTCTCCCTTCATTTTGATATAGTATTGTGTGTCTGCGAGTTGTCAGTGTGCTTCTTCTACATAGTCCAAAGTGTTCAAAAGGACTATAGCGCCACCTTTATCTGCAGGTTTTATGGTGATTCCTTTGTTGTTTTTTAAGGTTTGAATCGCCCTCCTTTCCTGTATTTTGATGTTGAATATTTATTTTATATGTTTGTCCAGTATTGCAGACTGTACTACATTTCTAAAGGAGTCAATGTACTGGTCCAAAATAGTATTGTGGCCAGGGGGAGGGGTCCAGTCTGACAGTTTTTTGTTCACCAGTGCCAATTATGTTTGGCTGTTTGAGAGTTCTCTCTCCTGTTTGTCATGGAAGCTCTTTTAGGGTCCATTCACACGTCCGTTGTTTCTTTCCTGATCTGTTCCGTTTTTTGCGGAACAGATCTGTCCGATTTTTTTCAGGACCCATTGAAAATGAATGGGTCCAGATCTGGTCCAGATCTGTTCCGCAAAAAACGGAACAGATCAGGAAAGAAACAACGGACGTGTGAATGGTCCCTAAGTCTTAATCTCCCAAAATATTCCTCTATGTCAACTACTTCTGTTTTGTCAAGACTTTTGGTAGGGCAGAATGAGAGTCCTTTGCAGAGCACCTTGAGTTCCACATTATTCGGTTTGTATGATGACAGATTAATGACACAGCTGACTTTACCAGGTTCCTGATCGATGTTCTGATCCATCCTGTTAGCTTTGGCTTGTACTTGCTTGGTGTGTGAATTCAGGAGCGGACAAAGACAGCAGAGGGCCCTTGTGCAAAGAATGTGCCTGGGCCTCCCCCAGCCAAATTCGCAACCTAACCTATTCCGTCCTAACATTACTTACAGCAATACAAAACATACAGGATAAGGCTTTCACACCTATGGCACTACGCTTCGGCCACCTGATCCAGCAGAAAATGCAAGGAATCGGCTGGACACAAACAGTAGGATGCAGCGGTTTGTGTCCCGCTGATTCTCTAAATTTTTGCCAGATTGTGGCCGGATCTCTGCCGTACCCCATTATAGTCAATGGGGCCGACGGGCATTCTGTCTGCATCCAGTGAATTCCAGCAGGCTGTTCTCTGCTGGAACAGCCTGCCAGAATCACTATCGCAGATGTGAAAGTAGCCTAATAGAGGTCCACATACCTCTTCCATCCAGTGACGTCTCCTTTGATGTAGATGTCTCTGTCCTTATCTTCTCCTTTCAGGCCAGACCGCCATGATGATTTCTTTTAGCCATCTCTTCTCTCTGCAGAGTTTGAAAGACATCTTAGTTTCCTACTTTTCCATCATCCTCCCACCTTCTGAACACCCCATCCTGCCACCCCCAATATTGTGCCCACTGTGCTCCCTATACAGGTTACACAGAGATAGTTCCCCTTCAATAATTATTGGCACACAGTGTCTTAAAAAAATAACTGAGCCCAGGAAACAGTGTCCCTGACACTAATAGTGTAAACATAATGTTCCCCAAAAATAATTGTGCTAAGCTGATACCGTGCCAGGGTGCCCCCCACAGTAATACTGCTCCCCAAAGTCCCACCAATAGAAATAATTATCTACCAGACAACACGTAGTAGTAATAGTGCCCCTACAGTAATAAATTCATACTGTGTCCCAGAAGTTATAATGCTCCCATAGTCCTCATACTAGTATTCATGTTCCTCATAGTCCCTCAACTGTAATAATGCCCACCATAATGCCCCCGGTAGTAATAATACTCTTTATAATGTGTTACAGTAAAAATAAAAATGCCCTGTTGTGTGGCAGTATAAAAAAAACCTCCTCTTAGTGCCCCCTGTAGAGCCAATGTCCCCATAGTACCCTCATAATGTGTGCCAATGCCCCTTACTATGTGCCCAAAAAACCTCTTAGTGCCCCAGTTGAGACAAGGTCCCCATAGTGCCCTATAATTTGCGCCAGTATAAAATATTCCTATATCGTGCCCCCCCTTATCCCCATGGTGCCTGACAATGTGCCAGTTTAAAATTCCCCCATAATGTATGCCAGTATAATTCCCCTATATAATGACCCCAATAGTGCTCCTCTCCTCCCTTCTCCATAGTGCCCCCATGTGTGCCAATATATAAGACAGGGTCCCCAGTAGATGCCCCCATAGTGCCCCTTTCCCCCCCTTCCCCATAGTGCCCCCCATGTGTGCCAGTATATAAGATAGGGTCCCCATAGTGCCCCCATGTGTGCTAGTATATAAGATAGGGCCCCAGAAGATGCCCCCATAGTGCTTCTTTCACCCCTTCTCCATAGTGCCCCCATGTGTGCCAGTATATAAGATAGGGTTCCCATAGTGCTCCTCCCTCTTCATAGTGCCCCCCCATGTGTGCCAGTATATAAGATAGGGCCCCCATATTGCTCCTCCCCCTCCATAGTGCCCCCCATGTCTGCCAGTATATAAAATAGGCAGGCCCCCCATATGTCAATTGCTCAGCCCCCCCATATGTCCCTTGCTCAGATAGGCCACCATATCTGTTGCTAAGGACCCCCCATATCAGTTGCTCAGACCCCCCCCCCATATCAGTTGCTCAGGAGGACCCACCTCCCATATCAGTTGCTCATTTAGACCCTCCATATCAGTTACTCAGGAGGACCCCCAATATCAGTTTCGTTTTTCAGCCCCCCCATATGTCAGTTGCTCAGGCCCCCCATATGCTCATTCAGGCCCCCCAAATGTCACTTGCTCAGGAACTCCAGAGTCAGGCACCCCTATATACTCATTTATGACCCCCATATCGATGTGATAGACCCCCCATCAGACCTCAGATCAGACTAAAAATAAATGATTCAAACTTACCTCTCCTGCTCCGCTGCTCTCCGTGTCCTGATGTGAGTGCCTGCCCTGCTGGTCTCCAACAGCCCGCGCTGCACAGTCAAGTGACCTGACTGCGTACAGCGTCAGGTCATAGTGTGAGCTATACGAAGTCAGGCAGGAGTAGACCAGGGAGGAAGCGGAGCCAGAGGGGTAAGTAAGCGCCGATCTCTTGCATACTAGTGAGCGCTTCTGGATGCGCTTACTAGTATGATACTCGTGAGCGCTTTCAGAAGCGCTTACTAGTATGAATGGGCCCCCTTACACGCCGGGCCCCTGTGCAGCTGAACCGGCTACACCGGCTTATGTCTGCCCCTGGGTGAATACCACCCCGCTCTAAGTCGAAGTCTCTGGAGTTTCTTTTTCTTGTTGTCTATCAAATATAGTTGTAGTGTTCTGTAATATTTTTTGCATTCCCAGGACCAAATTCTCGGTAAGTTTGCTCTTTAGCATTTGTATTTCCATTTGAATCTTTTTTTTTTGGACCTGTAGAAGACATGGATATGGTGGTTCCGCAGCCTTTCAGAAGTCCTATAACATAAACGTTGTGCACAAGGAGTGTTGTAGGTATGCAGCATAGGATTCTTTAAGCAAAGTCCTTTGGGGATTAAGTATTACTTCTTGCATGTGGTTAAAAAGAAAATGTCGCTGTCCATGTCTGCTAGTTTCTTTAGAAGATTCTTTAATTCCATCTGTGTACGGTACATTATGGTATCCTCCATTTGGTCAAAAGAAAAAGGAAAAAGTCTGGTACCGTGTTAGTCAATAAGTTGTTTAATGTATGGTTGTTTGTAAATCTTGGTACTTCTTCCATAGTTTCAAACTAGCGTTTTTGCTGGATCCGGCAAGGCTGAGCAAAAACACTTACGTTACTGATAATACAACCATCTGCATCCGTTATAAATGGATCCAGTTGCATTATCTTTAACATTGCCAAGACGGATCCATCATGAACTCCATTGAAAGTCAATGGGGGACGGATCCGTTTTCGTTTTGCTCCACACCCCACGACGGAAAGAAAACCGCAGCTTGCTGCAGTTTGCTCTCCGATATGGGAATGCAACCAAATGCTCCAAAATGCATTCCGTTCTGTTCAGTTACGTTTTGTCCTCATTCACAATGAATGGGTACAAAACTGAAGCATTTTTCTCCGGTATTGAGATCCTATGACAGATCTCAATACCGGAAAATAAAAACGCTAGTGTGAAAGTTAGCACACTTGTGAAAAATAAACCAAAAATGAATGCACACATGTTGCAAAACCATCATTTATTTTCTCGATAGATCCTGACACAATCCGCACAGTTCATATGGAAGAGGACTAAGTGATCATGCGTATGGCCATAAGTGTTTGTTTGCGAATCACAGATTCTCAATACACAGATTCCACATTAAGGCATGCCACCAATTTGTAAGGTTTCCTGCAGAAAAGTGTTATCCTTGTTTGTTTTGCAATAGGATCTGCATAAAGACCTACACGGAATGCATATTCAGTACATGTGATATTTTTGCATCTGCCATACTGCTATCAACAACAAAATAAGCAACAAACAGTGAAAAAAAAGGATCTGTGCATGAGCCCTGAAGCCTTTTCCATATTTTTGTTTTGCAGTGGATGTCAACATTTCCCACGCAAAACACACGTAACAAATTATTTCAATGTGTCTCTTCAAAAATCTTTTTTTTTTTTTTTTTTTTTAAATAAGCGTGGGTCACTGAAGAATCCACTGAGACGAGCACCAATTAGGTCAGAGATACAGTCCAAAACTGTAGATTTGAGTGTATGGGTCTGCAATTTTTACGTAAACAACAAGGAGGCTATCTGTGTTAGCTAATAGTAGATGCTCAGTGACGTTACTGTAATAAGGATGATATAGGCATTATAGACACGAATGTGTGCCGTCCATTCCATGCATTGTGGACTGCAATTTGCGGTCACCAACGCATGGACACCCTCCGTGCAGGTGACACAGACGGATGTACCCCCCTTTCAACTTTAATGGGTCAGTGAACCATCCGCACTTCCCTAAAACTGAACATGTTCTATATTTTGGTGTTGCAGAGGCACGAAGAGAAACTAAACGAAAACACTACGTAGTGCTTCCATGTGGTTCCGTGTATACCAGTGTATACCTGACACCCCCGCCGATCAGCTGTTTAAGCAGACGGCACGTGCTGCTCACTGCTGCTGTACCTTAGACATACAGAGGGGAGCAGGAAGAGAGAAGGGAGATGGCATGTGAGCACAGTGCATGCCGTCTCCTCAAACAGCTGATCGGCATTGTAGCTGGCCAGCTAGGACCTGTCCTAGGTTGCTAGTATAGCCTTATATGTGTATAAAACTAGACCTGCCAATAGCCTTAATACAGTTTCTATGTTTATGTGTTAAAGACAAAAGCAGAGTTATTTACTGTAACATCATGTTTTGGATGTCATATTACTGTTATATTTTGTATTTGCAGAAAAAGATAATATGCCTTTAAGATTCATTTTATAGTGTAAGGTAAGCTCAGTGACACAGCAGAAACAACAGAAGTCATAGTGTTTTAATCTGTTGTTACTGGGCAGAAGTCTAGACCAATCACTGTCAGCTTCTCACACAGCAAGAGTTTTCACCAATCACAGCAAGCCTCACACACAGCCTTTCTGGGAATTATCCCAAAGCCTGCTGCTAGAATAATTATTCACCAGAGACAGGAGCTTAAGAGACATTCACTCCACTGAGAGCTGAGTTTTATGGGAACAAGAGGCCAATATACAGTCAAGTCCATAAATATTGGGACATCGACACAATTTAAACATTTTTGGCTCTATATACCACCACAATGGATTTGAAATGAAACAAACAATATGTGCTTTAACTGCAGACTGTCAGCTTTAATTTGAGGGTATTTACATCCAAATCAGATGAACGGTGTAGGAATTACAACAGTTGCATATGTGCCTCCCACTTGCTAAGGAACCAAAAGTAATGGGACAGAATAATAATCATAAATCAAACTTTCACTTTTTAATACTTGGTTACAAATCCTTTGCAGTCAATTACAGCCTGAAGTCTGGAACGGATAGACATCACCAGACGTTGGGTTTAATCCCTGGTGATGCTCTGCCAGGCCTCTACGGCAACTGTCTTCAGTTCCTGCTTGTTCTTGGGGCATTTTCCCTTCAGTTTTGTCTTCAGCAAGTGAAATGCATGCTCAATCGGATTCAGGTCAGGTGATTGACTTGACCATTGTATAACATTCCACTTCTTTCCCTTAAAAAATTCTTTGGTTGCTGTTGCAGTATGCTTTGGGTCATTGTCAATCTGCACTGTGAAGCGCCGTCCAATGAGTTCTGGAGCATTTGGCTAAATATGAGCAGATAATATTGCCCGAAAAACTTCAGAATTCATCCTGCTGCTTTTTTCAGCAGTCACATCATCAATAAATACAAGAGAACTAGTTCCATTGGCAGCCATACATGCCCACGCCATGACACTACCAACACCATGCTTCAGTGATGAGGTGATATGCTCTTCTCTTCCCATCACTCTGGTACAAGTTGATATTGTTCTCATCTGTCCATAGGATGTTGTTCCAGAACTGTGAAGGCTTTTTTAGATGTTGTTTGGCAAACTCTAATCTGGCCTTCCTGTTTTTGAGGCTCACCAATGGTTTACATCTTGTGGTGAACCCTCTGTATTCACTCTGGTGAAGTCTTCTCTTGATTGTTGACTTTGACACACATACACCTACCTCCTGGAGAGTGTTCTTAATCTGGCCAACTGTTGTGAAGAGAGATAAAGAAGAAAAAAATCACCAAATGGCGCCAACCGCTGATAACATGTAGTGAATGCTATGGTATAGAGTGTCTCAGAATACGGCAGAGGAAACACTGTTAGATAAATAATTAATTAAAAGCCCCTATGGGGTCACGAGGAATAACTGATAAAAAAGGTAGAGGGAGGGGTGTAGAGGGATAAAACTCAAGACACCCAATACAGCCACCTCCCTCGCCTGGTTCGTAAGTAGAGTGGTAGAAAAATACGGCAGTCCACACCAAGGGTCTTCAGGTATAATCCCTTTAATTGAAGAATAAATCAGGTAGGCTCAACGCGTTTCGGGGACACATAGACCCCTTCCTCAGGAGCAGAGTCAGTGATAGGTTTATACAAAGAAATAAAGAAACATACAGCCATATATAGCAGAATCACAGGTGAAAAAGGAGGCGTGTTTGGCGCCAAAACAGTGGTGGGTGTCATTACCGGAAGTGACATCAATCATGGTAAATATACAGTGTAAAAATAATATAAATAGTACAAATATAAAGCGACAAAACTATCAGACAGAGTGTGCCCCTCTGTCTGATAGAATTTTATAGAATTTTTATAGAATTTTCCTTCTATGTACATATATCCATATGTATGTGTATATGCATATATATTTGGATGTGGTATTTATGTATATATATATATATTAAATTTTTATTTATTTATTATTATTATTATTATTATTTTTTTTTGTATATATGTATTTTTCCATATATATTTATATTTTTATTCTATATATCTGTTTTTTATATGTGTGTGTGTACATGTATGTGTGTATATATATACATGTATGTGTGTGTATGTATATATATATATATGTATATCTCATCTTTTTGATTTTTATTGATTTTTATCTATTTATATATATTTTTAATTCTCATTTTTTTATCATATATATATATATATTTTTTTTTTTATATATATATTTTTTTTATTTTTATTATTTAGTATTAGTTTTTTCCCTATACTAATCTACTAATATATCCTGTAATTGTGGTATACATAGATATGGATATTCATTGCATTGTACTTTTGAGGTTCTATATTATTTTATTTTATTTTACTATATTTCATTCGATAGCACAATATTTCTAGCCTGTTGGCAGCCCTCTGCACGCTTTTCTATGGTGGAGCGCATTGTTCCTGATGCGTTCCACACACCGTAACCCCAGTTTGGCCTGTGGTGGAGCGCATCGTCCCCGATGCGTTCCACATACCGGAACTTCTGTCTGACGCACCACCTCTGATGCGTTCCAGGCCTCCGCACTTCCGGTTTACACATCTTTTTATTTTTGATCTTTTTTATGTCTCCCTCATGCCCCTTATTGTTTGGTCCCTCTTATACACTGGCCCTGTGCTTATACTTCTTTTTTACTCTGTCGCCCTCGGCCCCAGCCCTGCTTCTATGACGGACATCTGGAACGCACTTCCGGTGATGCGTTCCACACACCGGAAGTCCCTCCGGCTGAGTCCGTTCTCAGCCATAAGGTTTCTTGCAGCTGTTCATACCGATAAGAAGATCGAGTGAGACTACCCTAGAGGGGCACACTCTGTCTGATAGTTTTGTCGCTTTATATTTGTACTATTTATATTATTTTTACACTGTATATTTACCATGATTGATGTCACTTCCGGTAATGACACCCACCACTGTTTTGGCGCCAAACACGCCTCCTTTTTCACCTGTGATTCTGCTATATATGGCTGTATGTTTCTTTATTTCTTTGTATAAACCTATCACTGACTCTGCTCCTGAGGAAGGGGTCTATGTGTCCCCGAAACGCGTTGAGCCTACCTGATTTATTCTTCAATTAAAGGGATTATACCTGAAGACTAGGGATGAGCGAACTCGAACTGTATAGTTCGGGTTCGTACCGAATTTTGGGGTGTCCGTGACACGGACCCGAACCCGGACATTTTCGTAAAAGTCCGGGTTCGGGTTCGGTGTTCGTCGCTTTCTTCGCGCTTTTGTGACGCTTTCTTGGCGCTTTTTGAAAGGCTGCAAAGCAGCCAATCAACAAGCGTCATACTACTTGCCCCAAGAGGCCATCACAGCCATGCCTACTATTGGCATGGCTGTGATTGGCCAGAGCACCATGTGACCCAGCCTCTATTTAAGCTGGAGTCACATAGCGCCGCCCGTCACTCTGCTCTGATTAGCGTAGGGAGAGGTTGCGGCTGCGACAGTAGGGCGAGATTAGGCAGATTAACTCCTCCAAAGGACTTGATTAACTGATCGATCTGCAGCTGTGGATCATTGAGCTGCTGATCCTCAATTGCTCACTGTTTTTAGGCTGCACAGACCGTTTGTCAGTCTCATTTTTCTGGGGTGATCGGCGGCCATTTTGTGTCTTGTGGTGCGCCAGCACAAGCTGCGACCAAGTGCATTTAACCCTCAATGGTGTGGTTGTTTTTTGGCTAAAGCCTACATCAGGGTGAAGCTGTCACACCAAGTGCATTTAACCAGCAATAGTCTGTTCATTTTTTGGCCATATACAAAATCAGGGGCAAGCTGCGCCTGTCACCAAGTGCATTTAACCCTCAATGGTGTGGTTGTTTTTTGGCTAAAGCCTACATCAGGGTGAAGCTGTCACACCAAGTGCATTTAACCAGCAATAGTCTGTTCATTTTTTGGCCATATACAAAATCAGGGGCAAGCTGCGCCTGTCACCAAGTGCATTTAACCCTCAATGGTGTGGTTGTTTTTTGGCTAAAGCCTACATCAGGGTGAAGCTGTCACACCAAGTGCATTTAACCAGCAATAGTCTGTTCATTTTTTGGCCATATACAAAATCAGGGGCAAGCTGCGCCTGTCACCAAGTGCATTTAACCCTCAATGGTGTGGTTGTTTTTTGGCTAAAGCCTACATCAGGGTGAAGCTGTCACACCAAGTGCATTTAACCAGCAATAGTCTGTTCATTTTTTGGCCATATCCCAGTCTAATTCTGTCACTAAATCCATACCGGTCACCCAGCGCCTAAATACTAGGCCTCAAATTTATATCCAGCTAAATCTGTCCCTAGTGCTGTAGCTGGGTGAGTTATTTAGTGTCCGTTCAAGCACATTTCTTGTTCTGGGTTGAAATACAATTCCCAATTTAGCAATTTCATAATTTAGTGGTTCCTGCTATATCAGAGCTATTTGAAATCTATCCCAAAAAGGGTATATAATATTGAAGGTGCACATTGGGTCATTCAGAATAACTTCACACACACCCGCTACTGTGTATTTCCAAGTCTAATTCTGTCACTAAACCCATACCTGTCACCCAGCGCCTAAATACTAGGCCTCAAATTTAAATCCCTCTAAATCTCTCGTTACCCACCGCTGTACTGTTGTTGCTGGGCAAGATATTTAGTGTCCGTCAAAGCACATTTTTTGTTCTGGGTTGAAGTACAATTCCCAATTTAGCAATTTCATAATTTAGTGGTTTCTGCTATATCAGAGCTATTTGAAATCTATCCCTAAAAGGGTATATAATATTGAAGGTGCACATAGGGTCATTCAGAATAACTTCACACACACGCTTCTGTGCATTTCCAAGTCTAATTCTGTCACTAAATCCATACCGGTGACCCAGCGCCTAAATACTAGGCCTCAAATTTAAATCCCTCTAAATCTCTCGTTACCCACCACTGTACTGTTGTTGCTGGGCAAGATATTTAGTGTCCGTCAAAGCACATTTTTTGTTCTGGGTTGAAGTACAATTCCCAATTTAGCAATTTCATAATTTAGTGGTTTCTGCTATATCAGAGCTATTTGAAATCTATCCCTAAAAGGGTATATAATATTGAAGGTGCACATAGGGTCATTCAGAATAACTTCACACACACGCTTCTGTGCATTTCCAAGTCTAATTCTGTCACTAAATCCATACCGGTGACCCAGCGCCTAAATACTAGGCCTCAAATTTAAATCCCTCTAAATCTCTCGTTACCCACCGCTGTACTGTTGTTGCTGGGCAAGATATTTAGTGTCCGTCAAAGCACATTTTTTGTTCTGGGTTGAAGTACAATTCCCAATTTAGCAATTTCATAATTTAGTGGTTTCTGCTATATCAGAGCTATTTGAAATCTATCCCTAAAAGGGTATATAATATTGAAGGTGCACATAGGGTCATTCAGAATAACTTCACACACACGCTTCTGTGCATTTCCAAGTCTAATTCTGTCACTAAATCCATACCGGTGACCCAGCGCCTAAATACTAGGCCTCAAATTTAAATCCCTCTAAATCTCTCGTTACCCACCACTGTACTGTTGTTGCTGGGCAAGATATTTAGTGTCCGTCAAAGCACATTTTTTGTTCTGGGTTGAAGTACAATTCCCAATTTAGCAATTTCATAATTTAGTGGTTTCTGCTATATCAGAGCTATTTGAAATCTATCCCTAAAAGGGTATATAATATTGAAGGTGCACATAGGGTCATTCAGAATAACTTCACACACACGCTTCTGTGCATTTCCAAGTCTAATTCTGTCACTAAATCCATACCGGTGACCCAGCGCCTAAATACTAGGCCTCAAATTTAATCCCTCTAAATCTCTCGTTACCCACCGCTGTACTGTTGTTGCTGGGCAAGATATTTAGTGTCCGTCAAAGCACATTTTTTGTTCTGGGTTGAAGTACAATTCCCAATTTAGCAATTTCATAATTTAGTGGTTTCTGCTATATCAGAGCTATTTGAAATCTATCCCTAAAAGGGTATATAATATTGAAGGTGCACATAGGGTCATTCAGAATAACTTCACACACACGCTTCTGTGCATTTCCAAGTCTAATTCTGTCACTAAATCCATACCGGTGACCCAGCGCCTAAATACTAGGCCTCAAATTTAAATCCCTCTAAATCTCTCGTTACCCACCACTGTACTGTTGTTGCTGGGCAAGATATTTAGTGTCCGTCAAAGCACATTTTTTGTTCTGGGTTGAAGTACAATTCCCAATTTAGCAATTTCATAATTTAGTGGTTTCTGCTATATCAGAGCTATTTGAAATCTATCCCTAAAAGGGTATATAATATTGAAGGTGCACATAGGGTCATTCAGAATAACTTCACACACACGCTTCTGTGCATTTCCAAGTCTAATTCTGTCACTAAATCCATACCGGTGACCCAGCGCCTAAATACTAGGCCTCAAATTTAAATCCCTCTAAATCTCTCGTTACCCACCGCTGTACTGTTGTTGCTGGGCAAGATATTTAGTGTCCGTCAAAGCACATTTTTTGTTCTGGGTTGAAGTACAATTCCCAATTTAGCAATTTCATAATTTAGTGGTTTCTGCTATATCAGAGCTATTTGAAATCTATCCCTAAAAGGGTATATAATATTGAAGGTGCACATAGGGTCATTCAGAATAACTTCACACACACCGCTACTGTGCATTTCCAAGTCTAATTCTGTCACTAAATCCATACCTGTCACCCAGCGCCTAAATACTAGGCCTCAAATTTATATCCCTGCTAAATCTCTCGTTACCACGCTGTACTGTTGTTGCTGGGCAAGATATTTAGTGTCCGTCAAAGCACATTTTTTGTTCTGGGTTGAAGTACAATTCCCAATTTAGCAATTTCATAATTTAGTGGTTTCTGCTATATCAGAGCTATTTGAAATCTATCCCTAAAAGGGTATATAATATTCAAGGTGCACATAGGGTCATTCAGAATAACTTCACACACACCGCTACTGTGCATTTCCAAGTCTAATTCTGTCACTAAACCCATACCTGTCACCCAGCGCCTAAATACTAGGCCTCAAATTTAAATCCCTCTAAATCTCTCGTTACCACCGCTGTACTGTTGTTGCTGGGCAAGATATTTAGTGTCCGTCAAAGCACATTTTTTGTTCTGGGTTGAAGTACAATTCCCAATTTAGCAATTTCATAATTTAGTGGTTTCTGCTATATCAGAGCTATTTGAAATCTATCCCTAAAAGGGTATATAATATTGAAGGTGCACATAGGGTCATTCAGAATAACTTCACACACACGCTTCTGTGCATTTCCAAGTCTAATTCTGTCACTAAATCCATACCGGTGACCCAGCGCCTAAATACTAGGCCTCAAATTTAATCCCTCTAAATCTCTCGTTACCCACGCTGTACTGTTGTTGCTGGGCAAGATATTTAGTGTCCGTCAAAGCACATTTTTTGTTCTGGGTTGAAGTACAATTCCCAATTTAGCAATTTCATAATTTAGTGGTTCCTGCTATATCAGAGCTATTTGAAATCTATCCCTAAAAGGGTATATAATATTGAAGGTGCACATTGGGTCATTCAGAATAACTTCACACACACCCGCTACTGTGTATTTCCAAGTCTAATTCTGTCACTAAACCCATACCTGTCACCCAGCGCCTAAATACTAGGCCTCAAATTTAATCCCTCTAAATCTCTCGTTACCGCTGTACTGTTGTAGCTGGGAAAGTTATTTAGTGTCCCGTCAAAGCACATTTTTTGTTCTGGGTTGAAGTACAATTCCCAATTTAGCAATTTCATAATTTAGTGGTTTCTGCTATATCAGAGCTATTTGAAATCTATCCCTAAAAGGGTATATAATATTCAAGGTGCACATTGGGTCATTCAGAATAACTTCACACACACGCTTCTGTGCATTTCCAAGTCTAATTCTGTCACTAAATCCATACCGGTCACCCAGCGCCTAAATACTAGGCCTCAAATTTATATCCCGCTGAATTTGAATACAATACATTGGGCCAAATAATATATTTGTTGTTGTGGTGAACCATAACAATGAGAAAAACATCTAGTAAGGGACGCGGACGTGGACATGGTCGTGGTGGTGTTAGTGGACCCTCTGGTGCTGGGAGAGGACGTGGCCGTTCTGCCACATCCACACGTCCTAGTGTACCAACTACCTCAGGTCCCAGTAGCCGCCAGAATTTACAGCGATATATGGTGGGGCCCAATGCCGTTCTAAGGATGGTAAGGCCTGAGCAGGTACAGGCATTAGTCAATTGGGTGGCCGACAGTGGATCCAGCACGTTCACATTATCTCCCACCCAGTCTTCTGCAGAAAGCGCACAGATGGCGCCTGAAAACCAACCCCATCAGTCTGTCACATCACCCCCATGCATACCAGGGAAACTGTCTCAGCCTCAAGTTATGCAGCAGTCTCTTATGCTGTTTGAAGACTCCGCTGGCAGGGTTTCCCAAGGGCATCCACCTAGCCCTTCCCCAGCGGTGAAAGACATAGAATGCACTGACGCACAACCACTTATGTTTCCTGATGATGAGGACATGGGAATACCACCTCAGCATGTCTCTGATGATGACGAAACACAGGTGCCAACTGCTGCGTCTTTCTGCAGTGTGCAGACTGAACAGGAGGTCAGGGATCAAGACTGGGTGGAAGACGATGCAGGGGACGATGAGGTCCTAGACCCCACATGGAATGAAGGTCGTGCCACTGACTTTCACAGTTCGGAGGAAGAGGCAGTGGTGAGACCGAGCCAACAGCGTAGCAAAAGAGGGAGCAGTGGGCAAAAGCAGAACACCCGCCGCCAAGAGACTCCGCCTGCTACTGACCGCCGCCATCTGGGACCGAGCACCCCAAAGGCAGCTTCAAGGAGTTCCCTGGCATGGCACTTCTTCAAACAATGTGCTGACGACAAGACCCGAGTGGTTTGCACGCTGTGCCATCAGAGCCTGAAGCGAGGCATTAACGTTCTGAACCTGAGCACAACCTGCATGACCAGGCACCTGCATGCAAAGCATGAACTGCAGTGGAGTAAACACCTTAAAACCAAGGAAGTCACTCAGGCTCCCCCTGCTACCTCTTCTGCTGCTGCCGCCTCGGCCTATTCTGCTGCTGCCGCCTCGGCCTCTTCCTCCGCCTCTGGAGGAACGTTGGCACCTGCCGCCCAGCAAACAGGGGATGTACCACCAACACCACCACCACCACCTCCGTCACCAAGCGTCTCAACCATGTCACACGCCAGCGTTCAGCTCTCCATCTCACAAACATTTGATAGAAAGCGTAAATTCCCACCTAGCCACCCTCGATCCCTGGCCCTGAATGCCAGCATTTCTAAACTACTGGCCTATGAAATGCTGTCATTTAGGCTGGTGGACACAGACAGCTTCAAACAGCTCATGTCGCTTGCTGTCCCACAGTATGTTGTTCCCAGCCGGCACTACTTCTCCAAGAGAGCCGTGCCTTCCCTGCACAACCAAGTATCCGATAAAATCAAGTGTGCACTGCGCAACGCCATCTGTAGCAAGGTCCACCTAACCACAGATACGTGGACCAGTAAGCACGGCCAGGGACGCTATATCTCCCTAACTGCACACTGGGTAAATGTAGTGGCAGCTGGGCCCCAGGCGGAGAGCTGTTTGGCGCACGTCCTTCCGCCGCCAAGGATCGCAGGGCAACATTCTTTGCCTCCTGTTGCCACCTCCTCCTTCTCGGCTTCCTCCTCCTCTTCTTCCACCTGCTCATCCAGTCAGCCACACACCTTCACCACCAACTTCAGCACAGCCCGGGGTAAACGTCAGCAGGCCATTCTGAAACTCATATGTTTGGGGGACAGGCCCCACACCGCACAGGAGTTGTGGCGGGGTATTGAACAACAGACCGACGAGTGGTTGCTGCCGGTGAGCCTCAAGCCCGGCCTGGTGGTGTGTGATAATGGGCGAAATCTCGTTGCAGCTCTGGGACTAGCCAATTTGACGCACATCCCTTGCTTGGCGCATGTGCTGAATTTGGTGGTGCAGAAGTTCATTCACAACTACCCCGACATGTCAGAGCTGCTGCATAAAGTGCGGGCCGTCTGTTCGCGCTTCCGGCGTTCACATCCTGCTGCTGCTCGCCTGTCTGCGCTACAGCGTAACTTCGGCCTTCCCGCTCACCGCCTCATATGCGACGTGCCCACCAGGTGGAACTCCACCTTGCACATGCTGGACAGACTGTGCGAGCAGCAGCAGGCCATAGTGGAGTTTCAGCTGCAGCACGCACGGGTCAGTCGCACTACAGAACAGCACCACTTCACCACCAATGACTGGGCCTCCATGCGAGACCTGTGTGCCCTGTTGCGCTGTTTCGAGTACTCCACCAACATGGCCAGTGGCGATGACACCGTTATCAGCGTTACAATACCACTTCTATGTCTCCTTGAGAAAACACTTAGGGCGATGATGGAAGAGGAGGTGGCCCAGGAGGAGGAGGAGGAGGAGGAGGAAGAGGGGTCATTTTTAGCACTTTCAGGCCAGTCTCTTCGAAGTGACTCAGAGGGAGGTTTTTGGCAACAGCAGAGGCCAGGTACAAATGTGGCCAGCCAGGGCCCACTACTGGAGGACGAGGAGGACGAGGATGAGGAGGAGGTGGAGGAGGATGAGGATGAAGCATGGTCACAGCGGGGTGGCACCCAACGCAGCTCGGGTCCATCACTGGTGCGTGGCTGGGGGGAAAGGCAGGACGATGACGATACGCCTCCCACAGAGGACAGCTTGTCCTTACCCCTGGGCAGCCTGGCACACATGAGCGACTACATGCTGCAGTGCCTGCGCAACGACAGCAGAGTTGCCCACATTTTAACCTGTGCGGACTACTGGGTTGCCACCCTGCTGGATCCACGCTACAAAGACAATGTGCCCACCTTACTTCCTGCACTGGAGCGTGATAGGAAGATGCGCGAGTACAAGCGCACGTTGGTAGACGCGCTACTGAGAGCATTCCCAAATGTCACAGGGGAACAAGTGGAAGCCCAAGGCCAAGGCAGAGGAGGAGCAAGAGGTCGCCAAGGCAGCTGTGTCACGGCCAGCTCCTCTGAGGGCAGGGTTAGCATGGCAGAGATGTGGAAAACTTTTGTCAACACGCCACAGCTAACTGCACCACCACCTGATACGCAACGTGTTAGCAGGAGGCAACATTTCACTAACATGGTGGAACAGTACGTGTGCACACCCCTCCACGTACTGACTGATGGTTCGGCCCCATTCAACTTCTGGGTCTCTAAATTGTCCACGTGGCCAGAGCTAGCCTTTTATGCCTTGGAGGTGCTGGCCTGCCCGGCAGCCAGCGTTTTGTCTGAACGTGTATTCAGCACGGCAGGGGGCGTCATTACAGACAAACGCAGCCGCCTGTCTACAGCCAATGTGGACAAGCTGACGTTCATAAAAATGAACCAGGCATGGATCCCACAGGACCTGTCCGTCCCTTGTCCAGATTAGACATTAACTACCTCCCCATAACCATATATTATTGGACTCCAGGGCACTTCCTCATTCAATCCTATTTTTATTTTCATTTTACCATTATATTGCGATGCTACCCAAAGTTGAATGAACCTCTCCTCTGCCTGTGTGCTAGGCCTAAATATATGCCAATGGACTGTTGCAGTGGTGGCTGACATGAAGCCTGATTCTCTGCTATGACATGCAGACTAATTCTCTGCTGACATGAAGCCAGATTGTCTGTTACGGGACCTCTCTCCTCTGCCTGGGTGCTGGGCCTAAATTTATGACAATGGACTGTTGCAGTGGTGGCTGACGTGAAGCCTGATTCTCTGCTATGACATGCAGACTGATTCTCTGCTGACATGAAGCCAGATCGTCTGTTACGGGACCTCTCTGCTCTGCCTGTGTGCTAGGCCTAAATATATGCCAATGGACTGTTGCAGTGGTGGGTGACGTGAAGCCTCATTCTCTGCTATGACATGCAGACTGATTCTCTGCTGACATGAAGCCAGATTGTCTGTTACGGGACCTCTCTGCTCTGCCTGTGTGCTAGGCCTAAATATATGCCAATGGACTGTTGCAGTGGTGGGTGACGTGAAGCCTCATTCTCTGCTATGACATGCAGACTGATTCTCTGCTGTCATGAAGCCAGATTGTCTGTTACGGGACCTCTCTGCTCTGCCTGTGTGCTAGGCCTAAATATATGCCAATGGACTGTTGCAGTGGTGGGTGACGTGAAGCCTCATTCTCTGCTATGACATGCAGACTGATTCTCTGCTGACATGAAGCCAGATTGTCTGTTACGGGACCTCTCTGCTCTGCCTGTGTGCTAGGCCTAAATATATGCCAATGGACTGTTGCAGTGGTGGGTGACGTGAAGCCTCATTCTCTGCTATGACATGCAGACTGATTCTCTGCTGTACATGAAGCCAGATTGTCTGTTACGGGACCTCTCTGCTCTGCCTGTGTGCTAGGCCTAAATATATGCCAATGGACTGTTGCAGTGGTGGGTGACGTGAAGCCTCATTCTCTGCTATGACATGCAGACTAATTCTCTGCTGACATGAAGACAGATTCTCTGTTACGGGACCTCTCTCCTCTGCCTGTGTGTGTGCTGGGCCTAAATATATGCCAATGGACTGTTGCAGTGGTGGCTGACGTGAAGCCTCATTCTCTGCTATGACATGCAGACTGATTCTCTGCTGACATGAAGCCAGATTCTCTGTTACGGGACCTCTCTCCTCTGCCTGTGTGTGTGCTGGGCCTAAATATATGCCAATGGACTGTTGCAGTGGTGGCTGACGTGAAGCCTCATTCTCTGCTATGACATGCAGACTGATTCTCTGCTGACATGAAGCCAGATTCTCTGTTACGGGACCTCTCTCCTCTGCCTGTGTGTGTGCTGGGCCTAAATATATGCCAATGGACTGTTGCAGTGGTGGCTGACGTGAAGCCTCATTCTCTGCTATGACATGCAGACTGATTCTCTGCTGACATGAAGCCAGATTCTCTGTTACGGGACCTCTCTCCTCTGCCTGTGTGTGTGCTGGGCCTAAATATATGCCAATGGACTGTTGCAGTGGTGGCTGACGTGAAGCCTCATTCTCTGCTATGACATGCAGACTGATTCTCTGCTGACATGAAGCCAGATTCTCTGTTACGGGACCTCTCTCCTCTGCCTGTGTGCTAGGCCTAAATATATGCCAATGGACTGTTGCAGTGGTGGCTGACGTGAAGCCTCATTCTCTGCTATGACATGCAGACTAATTCTCTGCTGACATGAAGACAGATTCTCTGTTACGGGACCTCTCTCCTCTGCCTGGGTGCCGGGGCCTAAATATCTGAGAATGGACTGTTCCAGTGGTGGGTGACGGGAAGCCAGATTCTCTGCTATGGAACCTCTCTCCAATTGATTTTGGTTAATTTTTATTTATTTAATTTTTATTTTAATTAATTTCCCTATCCACATTTGTTTGCAGGGGATTTACCTACATGTTGCTGCCTTTTGCAGCCCTCTAGCCCTTTCCTGGGCTGTTTTACAGCCGTTTTAGTGCCGAAAAGTTCGGGTCCCCATTGACTTCAATGGGGTTCGGGTTCGGGACGAAGTTCGGATCGGGTTCGGATCCCGAACCCGAACATTTCCGGGATGTTCGGCCGAACTTCTCGAACCCGAACATCCAGGTGTTCGCTCAACTCTACTGAAGACCCTTGGTGTGGACTGCCGTATTTTTCTACCACTCTACTTACGAACCAGGCGAGGGAGGTGGCTGTATTGGGTGTCTTGAGTTTTATCCCTCTACACCCCTCCCTGGTGAAGTGAGTTTCGGCGTTGTTTACCTTCTACCCTACCTTTTTTATCAGTTATTCCTCGTGACCCCATAGGGGCTTTTAATTAATTATTTATCTAACAGTGTTTCCTCTGCCGTATTCTGAGACACTCTATACCATAGCATTCACTACATGTTATCAGCGGTTGGCGCCATTTGGTGATTTTTTTCTTCTTTATCTCTCTCCAGTTTTACTATACTGCTTTTCTGCAGATAGTTTATCACCTAGGCTGCCCTGCTTTCTGGACTCTGATCTCTGACACAACAGTATATATACCTTACTATTTAACAATTTTTTGTTCCCCACTCCACTGTGTCCTTTACCTCTGGCGCCCTGTCTGTTCATCCCATACTTCCTATTTTTGGAGTACAGGATTAACCCTCTTCTTTTTTCCCCCTCCTACCTCAACTGTTGTGAAGGGTGTTTTCTTCACCAGGGAAATAATTCTTCGTCATCCACCACAGCTGATTTCCAAGGTCTTCCGGGACTTTTGGTGTTGCTGAGCTCACTGGTGCGTTCCTTCTTTTTACGAATGCTCCAAACAGTTGTTTTGGCCACACCTAATGTTTTTGCTATCTCTCTGATGGGTTTGTTTTGTTTTTTAGGCCTATTGATGGCTTGCTTCACTGATAGTGACAGCTCTTTGGATCTCATCTTGAGAGTTGACAGGAACAGATTCCAAATGCAAATAGCACACTTGAAATAAACTCTGGGCCTTTTATCTGCTCATTGTAATTGGGATAATGAGGAAATAACACACACCTGGCCATGGAACAGCTGAGAAGCCAATTGTCCCATTACTTTTGGTTCCTTAACAAATGGGAGGCACATATGCAAACTGTTGTAATTCCTACACCATTCACCTGATTTGGATGCAAATACTTTCAAATTAAAGCTGACAGTCTGCAGTTAAAGCACATCTTGTTTGTTTTATTTCAAATCCATTGTGGTGGTGTATAGAGCCAAAAATGTTACAATTGTGTTGATGTCCCAATATTTATGGCCCTGACTGTAGGTATTTAAAACAGTTATACAATATTCATATTGTTAGTATTGGGTTTATAACTGTATACTGAACTAAATATATATGTGTTTACTTACAGTTCCACCAAACTACAATTGCAAAGTACAAATGCAAATTGCAAGCTAGCTACAGTTGCAAACTATGAACTACTACAAATACCATACAAACATATTGCAATCCAAATTGCATACAACCATACCAGATCATACTCAACCAATCTGCAAATAGTTACTGCTAACTGCATACCGCCATTTTGTGATATCTTTTCAACAAGTGTTTTGTACATGGACTATCTGTGTCACCGCCACTTCTGTGAGAAGGTCTGTTAGATGTTCTCTACCTGCATGAAGTTCTTTGTCTTGATTTCACTTTGTCATCTCCTTTAATTCTCCCAGCTGTCACCTATTTACACTAATTGCCTCCCTTTATATTCCCTTCCATACTGCCTCACTTTACGGTTTATACTTCTTCTTGGATTGTGTTCACTGCTGGATGCTGCTTCTGCTGATTCCTCAGATAAGTCTGTTTTCTTTATTTGTGTTTCCTTGCTGGCTTGATTCTAGGTGACCCTGACTCCGTCCGTATTAAGTGCAGGGAGCCGGTGGTCGTGTCCCCTCACTATTATAGGGTTTTCAGATGTCACATAGTATAAGGTACGTGGACATGCAATCGTCTACCATAAAGACCTTTGCATGGGCATAACAGTCAGGGAGAGCTCTAGGGGTTTTATAGGGCTCACCCATATGCTCCTTAGTTTGGGATCAAGCCAGTCGATGTTTATTTATAAGTTCCAGCTTTCTGCAACACCATCCGTGACAATCTGCTGCAGAGGTAGCAGTGTTATATATGAAGAAAAGTTGAAGTTAATAAAGAAGTTATTTGAAGCATGAACTGTTTTCATACAATGGTGCTAGAGGAATTACAGAGTAATAGACAGTCTGGTTAGACTAGAAGTCAGAGATTTCAAAATTCTTCTAATGCCACAGTGCAAATGGCACTTGATAGTGCTGCTCCTGCCACAGTGGAACTATAGCACTCAGAGGGAGAAGTGTTAGCGTTCCTCAACTTGCACAGTAAAGAGCGCATTAGAGCAGCGGAGCGCCAGCATATACCGCCACGCAGCAACTGTTCCCTGAGTGAGCAAGCAAAGACATCTTAGCGGAGCTACTATAAAGACCATAGAACATGTGCATTAGTAAAACTGCATCCGACTCTTAAAGTGGCAGAATGGGAAAGGCAAAATAGGCAGAGAAAGAGCGCCAACCCTTCTGCAATCCCTAGAGGGAGAAAGAAACGCATGGTGGGAGGCCAAAGTCCAGAGCTAGAGTGTCTGCACCGCTATGCAAGGAGAGACCACGTACTGCAGTCAGCTAGTTTCCCGCCACTAGGCCCAAAGCCTGCAGCAGCGTATCCAAGCCAGCGCATCGCAATTCATCACAGATGATCGAAAGTCATCACAAAGCATCGCAAGTCTGCACAGAGCATTGCAACTCGGCGCAGAGCATCGCACGTCATTGCAGAGCATCGCATCACATCAAGAAAATACAAGTCTCCTTTAAGACAGTCATTTTTTCCAGCAATCTTGAAATCGTAGTATCCTGCTCTTCAGAATAAGTTCAGAGCTTTCCTTTATTACTTATCATTGCATATAGGCTTTGGCATAAAGAGACATTTTTGTGCTCAGATAAAGACTTTAAAGTGAAACAAAGGACAGTTTTTATTACAAAGACTCTATTGCATTTAAAATGCAAGTCATTTATTGCCTGCATTTATCGCTGTTACATTTAAAGTGAAAGTCATTTATTTCTGCATTTGGCAATATTGCATTTAAAGTGAAAGGACTCTTAATATTCGCATTGATTGTCTGAACCTAGTATTACCATGCCACTGTTAGAGGATACAAAGATAGATAGAGTAGAAGTTGAAGAGCAAGGGAACCTGTCTGAGGTAGACATTTTTTTTGCAGCATTAGTCTTGCCTCAAACAAATATAGCCCAAGCAGATGAACTAAGATGTTCATCATGTGCCAGAAAACCGACCCCAAAGATGCTGGAAAATTTGGAGCAAAAAGCATCATTAAAAGGAAAAAAGTTCACCAGAATGTATGAGTAGTGGAAATCATACATTAAAGGGACACTGACAGGCCCAATAAGCATATTTAGGTATATATATATATGACAGTACAGGTCTTATAAAGTGTATTAAAATCATCTAAGTATCCCCCCTGTCCACCTTATAAATACAGTAAACTGAAGTTTTATAACCTGCTTGAATCGTCTTCAATCTGCCCAAGGGGCGGCGTTTCATCTCCACTTGCGCCCAGCCAGCCTCGCCCCAACTGCCGTTTTGAAGCGCCGCCCAGCTCATCAATATTCACTTTGCTGGGCGGCTTCTGCTGTCCCCGCTCTGAAGCGCTGCGCTGAACAGTGCCCGGCGCATGCGCATAATGCAGAGGCTGAAGCGGCCTCTAAGATGCAGACTGTACGCAGGCGCGATGTGATTCCGGCCAGTGAGGGTGCCGGGCGCATGCGCTGAAGATGAGATGGAGGCCGATGCCCATAGGATTGTATTGTGTATGCGCCGGATCTTGTGAAGTCGGGGACAGTAGTAGCCACCCAGCGAAGTGAATATTGATGAGCTGGGCGGCGCCTCAAAACGGCAGTTGGGGCGAGGCTGGCTGGGCGCAAGTGGAGATGAAACGCCGCCCCTTGGGCAGATTGAAGACGGTTCAAGCAGGTTATAAAACTTCAGTTTACTGTATTTATAAGGTGGACAGGGGGGATACTTAAATGACTTTAATACACTTTAGAAGACCTGTACTGTCATATATATACCTAAATATGCTTATTGGGCCTGTCAGTGTCCCTTTAAAGACATTCGTAGAAAGCTAAAGCAAGAAAGTATAAAAAGGAACTTGAGTGATATGGTAGAGACGGTAGAAGAATCTGAATCAGAGCTTATGGCAGCATATGTCAACCTGCGGTCACTTACGGACACCTTCCCAGGATATTGTAAGGAACATGTACAGATGTACTCCGGTCACTAAAGATTTAGTAAAGCTCATGAGAGAACTATCATCTGCAGCAAACTATGATGAAGTTAAAGCAAGAAGTAGAATGAATGAGCTTTTTATTAGAGAATATGCTAGGTCCTTAGACGGAACCACAATATCAAATGTGGTTACTTCGCTAGCAGAAGTGCAACCCACATATCAGAGTCCTCAAATACTTCAGCAAAGCAAGGAATTAGCTAACCAACTTGCTGTTAAGAAAGCAGAAATTGAGATGGAAACTGCCGATGAGGCGCAGTGTCAACTGATGGCTGAAAAGCAAGCTGAAAAGGATGCACAATGCCATCAGATGGAAGCTGAAATGGATGCACAATGCCATCAGATGGAAGCTGAAATGGAGGCACAGCGCCATCAGATGGAAGCTGAAATGGAGGCACAGTGCCATCAAATGGAAGCTGAATTGAAAATTCTGGAAAGGCAAAAAGAAGTTAAGATAATACTACGCCAGACTCAGAGTACATGAGGAGAATATGAGTCAGAGTAGTCATAGGTTCAAATCTGTACTAAGTGAAGAAAAAGAATCCTACTTTCCTTCATATGCCCAGGAGGATAGAAGGAAATCTCCAGCATGTAGTGAAGAAATAAGTTATTATCCTTTCATCTCTGCTCATAAAAACAAAGAGAGGCCTAGTCCAGTGTTAGGAAAAAGGTGTGTGAATTTTCCCTCTATCTCTACCAGAAAAGATGAAGAAAAGGACTCACCTAATTCAGAACTAAGTGAGAAAATAGAACCGGATGATTCTATTCCTAGATGCCACGGCAATGCTGTGGAGAATGTTACAACCATTGTCCCAGCAAGACCACAGAAAACAGTCCTAGCTGGACTTGCTTTTCCAGAAACCTACTTTATTTTCAGGGGACGTACTGAAGTTCATAGAGTGGAAGGCAAGTTTTGAAATGATCATTGAGCATCATTGCTTTAGTCCAATCGACAAGTTATCCTACCTTCAGGGATATGTTGGTGGGGAAACAAAGAAGGTTCTTGAAGGTAACTTCTATAGAAAAGACGAAGAAGCCTACAAGCAAGCTTGGGAAAAATTAAATACAAGATATGGTCATCCTTTCTTAGTACAAAAGAGCTTTTAGAGAGAAATTGAATAACCGGCTTAAAATAGGTCCCAAAGAACACTTCAGACTCTAAGAGAACGGTGACTTCATGCAAGCATGCAGCAATGCCATCCCACACGTTCAAGGACTTGAAGTACTGAACGACTATCTAGAAAACCACAGGATGCTAACTAAGCTACCTGAAGAAGTGGCTTCTAGATGGACTTGCTATATGACTGAACAGTTCGATCTAGGCAAGAACTTCCTAAGTTTTAAAGAGTTCTCTGAGTTCGTCAATAAGGAAGCACGAATAGCATGTAATCCAGTAACATCATCTTACATCTTAAAATCCTTAGAAGAAAGGCCTGCAAGAGGGATAAGACATGTAAGAACAACTAGCTTTGCAACCAACACAGCAGCTAAAGGTCCAGATACCTACGAGAGCAAGTTCAAAGTCACTACTGGGATCAGTAGAGAGACAGAACCGACAAATCTTCAGACTACCTTCAAGTGTATGTTCTATAGAGAGAACCACTCCATATATAAAGTGCCAACAATTGAAGGAGAAGTCCCCAGAAGAAAAGAAAACATTTGTGCTGGATAACCAACTGTGTTTCGAATGCATAAGAAAAGGCCATGTTACTAAGTAGTGTGAGAAAGAGGCCACATGCAGCATTTGCAAAGGACGCCATCCTACACCACTACATGAAGAACGTCAAAAGAAAGCTAAATCCTCAATACCTAAAGATACTGTGGAAGAAAATAAAGTATCGGTATTCTCTTGCAGAGTGAGGGAAGGAGAAAGCAATGGCACATCAATGGTTGTACCAGTGTGCACTTCAAATCCTAAAAAGAGGAACAAGAAGGGATATGCCTATGCGCTACTGGATGCCCAGAGTGACGTCACCTTCATTGATCAAGAAGTCTGCAAGAAATTACAAGTGGCTACAGAACCAGTGACGCTCAAACTAACCACAATGACGGGGAGAGACATATTAGTGAACAGTCAAGGGACTGAGAGTTAGAAGACTACATTCAAACTGCACATTAGATCTACCTCCAGCTTATACAAAAGACAATATACCTTGTGGCAATGTGAACATTGAGGTGTTGTTTCCCCAGGTTCCAGTCCGGGACTTAGGGCATGTTCATGTCCAGGGATCCTATTTAATCCTGCTACTAGATCTTGGGTGTGTCTCACTCTGGAGAGTGTGCAGACAGAGGCCTGGTGAGGCTCTGTCAGTGTGGTCTCAGCTAGGCAAGGCTGAGGGGCCGAACTTTGGAGGACTCAGCGACACCCGGGAACAAGCATTGAAAGGTCAGAGTCGGGAGGACTGCTAGACCACAACCCCCTCCAAAGGTACTGCATTTGTTACAGCCTGAGGGCTGGTGCACTGTATGTCTGGGGTAAGCCACACCTGGTTCCATGTGGGAACAGAGTGTAAAATAAATTGCACCGTTTGGACCTGAAACCCAGTGGTTATGAAGATAATTCTGTGAGAATGACCCCCAAGTAAGAGATGATCCCTTACAACCTCTAGATCGAGATTGCATACCTACCTGTGAAACAGCCAATGAATGGGAGCACCTATCTGTCATATCTCAGGAAATGTCCCTGCTGAAAGAGTTTGGTTTTGGACTCTTGATAGGCTACGATTGTCCCGAAGCCTTGGTACCACGAAAGGCAATCACAGGAGGAAAGGGTGAACCCTACGCTGTTCAAACTGATCTATGATGGGGTGTTGTTGGAGGAAAACAGCAGATTGCAAACTCAAAACAGGTGACAGGATTGTGTCATCGAATATCTGTCCAAGAGTTACCAACTGTAAGTTCAGCAAAAGTAATCAAGATCCTTGAATCCGACTTTGCAGACATAAGTTCTAAAGTGCACAAAGAAAAGTCCAGCTCACCCAATTATTCCACCACCTGCGTGCACGGAAAAGGCCGGCAAGCCCGTATATTCTTGATATGAAAGCACAATGAAATTCCAGCACTCACGATTTTGGTAGCTAAAATCTTCGTCTTTTATTCAGGCAGTAGACATATAAACAGGACATCCACCCACAAGTGCAGCAACCTTGACGCGTTTCGAACAGTAGTTCTTAGTCGTAACAATGAGCAGTGTCTCCTCTGGCACCTTTATACCAGTCTGTACCAAAATGTAATTGCTTTTCCCCTCCACCTGAGGGGTGGGGGAGTGTAGGAGGCAGGGAACACTTTAACCTCTTGTTTTCCAGGTGAGGCACTGCTCATATGTTTCACAATAGAAAATTCATGCATCTATACAAAGTCACTGATTATTACAAAAATTTGTGTTGAAAAATAACCATTGAATAAAAACAGTGAACATATTAAAATTGTCAAAGAATGTCAATTGTCAGGATAGCATCAGAACACCATATTGGTTATATATAGCCAACTTATTTGTATGGATCCACATATATTAGTGCTGTGTTGCTAATTCTGGCATGGATCCCTTTTCTCTATTACTGCTCTTGATTGAATTGAAAAAATGCATGCATACATAGCTATGATGAAAGGAAATGTGAAAAAACAGGAAAGTCATGAGTTAGTAGAAATACATAAGTTCATTTTTCTTATTGAGGCCATTTGGATGTCTGGTATTCAACTTAAAAATCCAAAAAGCCTCTCTGAGTCTCACTAAACGTTTAAAATCTCCTCCTCTGTTAGGTAATTTCACCTGTTCAATTGCAAAGGCTTTGAAATTGCGCACCTGGCTTTCGTGTTTACTAATAAAATGTTTAGCCGCATTGGATGTGTTCACACTATGCGGATTTTTTATGTAGTTGAGGTGCTCCAGAATTCGGACCTTAAATTTTCTAGTGGTACATCCCACATATAACATGTCACAGGCTATACATTTTATGATATATACCACCCCCATAGAATTACAATTAATATAAGATTTGATTGGATATATGTGTGAATTATTCGCATCGTGAAAAGTTTTGGTATTTACTGCGTATGTACAAGTGCGGCAGCGCAAACTTCCGCATTTAGTGAAACCCTTGTATATAAGCCAGGGATCCCGTTTATATTTGTTTCGATGTATATACATGGAGGGTGATAAATCATTCCCTATAGTTCTTGGCCGTCTTGACACAATTCTACAACCTTGTTTTAGCGCACAGTGCAATATTTCGTCATCATGAAGAATAGGTAAATATTTTTTAATAATTTGTTGAATTTTTTCAAATTGTTTACTGTACGTCAAAACAAGTGTAGGTAAATTATCTTTTTCGTTTTTATTTACATTTATATCTGAACTCTCACTTTTTGATATCTGTTTAGAGATATTTTTATTTTTAGGAGTTGAAAAGAGTAAGCTTCTCTATTTTTCTTTTTAGTTATAGCTAGGCCTCTGGATATCATCCAGTTTGGATATGCTCTTTGTTTTAATCTATTTATAATAGTTTGAGCCTCTATTTCAAAAGCCGCTGCGGTACTGCAGTTTCTGTAGGCACGTGTGAATTCTCCCACAGGAATTGATTTTATTGTGTGTAGGGGGTGATGGCTATTTGCCCGTAGTAATGTATTTCCTGTTATTTCCTTGCGGTAGGTTTTAGTTTGTATAATCTGGTTCAGTTTTCCTGTAAGTGTTAGATCAAGAAAATTGATACTTTGCGGATGTTCCGTATATGTAAATTTTAAATTATATGTGTTATTTTCCAGATATTGCATGAAGTGTTGTATGGCAGGTACATCACCACTCCAGATAAGGAGCATATCATCGATGTACCTGCCATACCACACCACATGGTCCGCAAATGGATTTTTAATATTATATACATATGCCTCCTCCCAATAGGACATTGTTAGATTGGCCAGGGAGGGTGAGTACTTCGCACCCATTGATACACCAGATATCTGTACATAGTATATAGAGTTGAATGAAAAATAATTGTGAGACATCAGAAATTGAGTAACCTCCAGAGTATAATCTATAAAATCCTCAGAAAAATTGCTGTATTTGTGCAAATGGAATTCAAGTGCTAGCATCGCCACATGATGTGGTATTGATGGATAAAGCGATACCACATCAATGGACAACCATCTGTAGTTTTCAGCCCAGGTCATGTCATAAAAAGATTGCAGAATTGATGTGGTATCTTTAATATACCCTGGGATTCTTTTGACAAGGGGCTGTAAACTACAGTCTAGCCATTCACCCAGCCTCTCTGTTAGGGATCCAATCCCGCTGACTATGGGGCGTAGAGGGGGAGGAAATTGGCCCTTGTGGACTTTAGGGAGGGCATGCATTATAGGTGTAACTGTAAATTCTACATTTAAATAATTAAATTGTTTTTGGTTAATGTGATTATATTCCAAACCTTTTCGCAAATCTCAAGAAATTCCCCTTTATATTTGGGTAAAGGGTCAATATCTAACCTTTGATATACTGAGAGATCAGAGAGCAATTTATTCATTTGTTCACAGTACATGTCACAATCCAGGACGACGACTGGAGCCTCCCTTATCGGCCATTTTTATAACAATACGTTCATTATCTGCTAGTTCCTTGATTGCTTTTTTATATTTCATAGGCAGGTTGGTATATCCCCCCTCGTCCTGGATGTGACTATGTATTTCTTTTAGCTCCCTCTCTATGATATCTTGAAAGGTGTCCATATTGGTAGTTCTGGACATGAATAGGATAGAAATCCGGATTAGTGATTTTAAATTTCTGAGCATCAACACATCTATCATATTCCAGTGATTCCCCTTGAAGATCGGTGAGACATGTTAGGGCCAATTGTTCTTGGAACGATAAATGAAAATATTCATTTTCAATTCTACTTTCCGAACATGTCTGATCGATATTTCGTATGGGCTCATTCATATCCACATCACTGAAATGTCTAGTCACTGTCAGTTGTCTTATAAATCTATTTATATCTAATAAAGTAGAAAATAAATCAAAATTGACAGAAGGTACAAAATTTAAACCTAATTTGAGAACTTCAATTTGTTCAGTTGAGAGGATTGTGGCAGACAAATTTATAACATCTAATTGTGCACAGTCAGCTATCTCTGTTGGTAGCGTGTTGACCTGGTTTGGGGCGTTTTTGTGTTTACGTCCCGCCCGGCGCACTCGTTTTTTGACGATTTTGTTGCAGTATCCTCCTTTTTATTTTTATTGTTCTCCAGGTTAATATTTTTAGATTTTCTATAGTATGACAGTTTGGGTTTCGCTCCATATTCCATGATTTGCTGAGGGCTTTGTGGTAAATCCTGTGAGCCATCAGAGGTGTCAGCGGTATCCAGTTCAGAGGAAAAACTCACTCTTGGTGATTTATTTTGGGACTTTGATTTATAATTGCGGTTATCTTGCTTTGATTTATTTTTGTTTTTATTTTTCAAAATGGATCTGGGGGTCGAGTAAAGGTTTTCCCTCCTACCCCATTCATATACTTGATCCTGTTTGTAATCATATAGATCTCTCTGGAATTTTTTGTGTTTAATATCCTGTGATATATTCTTCCATATGATGTATATTATTCAGCATTTCTGTTTGCAAACTTTCAAAATCTGCCCCAGATTCAAGAGGTTTTAAAGATAATTTACAAAGTTCAATTTCATCTTGTAGTTGTAGCAGCTTTTCACTTTCACACTTTACAATGAGTGACATGAGTTGTAATGAACAATTTGAGAGTAATTGATTCCATTGGGATATAAAATCAGCAGAATAAATCGTTGTAGGTATTTTTTTGATCCTGAGGCCTCTAGGAATCATAGATTTTTGTAGATATTTGACCAGGGTGGTATGATCCCACCATACTCTTGTTTCCTGTAGTAATAACTTTTCCAACTCGGACATCCTGTTTTTCACATCATAGACATCTTGCATCTTTTTATCACTTTCAGAAAATACCAAATCAGCTTTGGACATGCGGTCCGGTAATAGAGAAAAGGCCATTGTGAAACAAGTTGCATAACACTTTGCGTGGGTTTAAATCCTCACAGCTATCATGCTGTGTTGCCTGATACGAAGTAGCTTTTCAACCATCAGGTGTATGGGTGAGTCACGGATTACACCAGCGGTGTGAATATGCACAAAGAAAAGTCCAGCTCACCCAATTATTCCACCACCTGCGTGCACGGAAAAGGCCGGCAAGCCCGTATATTCTTGATATGAAAGCACAATGAAATTCCAGCACTCACGATTTTGGTAGCTAAAATCTTCGTCTTTTATTCAGGCAGTAGACATATAAACAGGACATCCACCCACAAGTGCAGCAACCTTGACGCGTTTCGAACAGTAGTTCTTAGTCGTAACAATGAGCAGTGTCTCCTCTGGCACCTTTATACCAGTCTGTACCAAAATGTAATTGCTTTTCCCCTCCACCTGAGGGGTGGGGGAGTGTAGGAGGCAGGGAACACTTTAACCTCTTGTTTTCCAGGTGAGGCACTGCTCATATGTTTCACAATAGAAAATTCATGCATCTATACAAAGTCACTGATTATTACAAAAATTTGTGTTGAAAAATAACCATTGAATAAAAACAGTGAACATATTAAAATTGTCAAAGAATGTCAATTGTCAGGATAGCATCAGAACACCATATTGGTTATATATAGCCAACTTATTTGTATGGATCCACATATATTAGTGCTGTGTTGCTAATTCTGGCATGGATCCCTTTTCTCTATTACTGCTCTTGATTGAATTGAAAAAATGCATGCATACATAGCTATGATGAAAGGAAATGTGAAAGAACAGGAAAGTCATGAGTTAGTAGAAATACATAAGTTCATTTTTCTTATTGAGGCCATTTGGATGTCTGGTATTCAACTTAAAAATCCAAAAAGCCTCTCTGAGTCTCACTAAACGTTTAAAATCTCCTCCTCTGTTAGGTAATTTCACCTGTTCAATTGCAAAGGCTTTGAAATTGCGCACCTGGCTTTCGTGTTTACTAATAAAATGTTTAGCCGCATTGGATGTGTTCACACTATGCGGATTTTTTATGTAGTTGAGGTGCTCCAGAATTCGGACCTTAAATTTTCTAGTGGTACATCCCACATATAACATGTCACAGGCTATACATTTTATGATATATACCACCCCCATAGAATTACAATTAATATAAGATTTGATTGGATATATGTGTGAATTATTCGCATCGTGAAAAGTTTTGGTATTTACTGCGTATGTACAAGTGCGGCAGCGCAAACTTCCGCATTTAGTGAAACCCTTGTATATAAGCCAGGGATCCCGTTTATATTTGTTTCGATGTATATACATGGAGGGTGATAAATCATTCCCTATAGTTCTTGGCCGTCTTGACACAATTCTACAACCTTGTTTTAGCGCACAGTGCAATATTTCGTCATCATGAAGAATAGGTAAATATTTTTTAATAATTTGTTGAATTTTTTCAAATTGTTTACTGTACGTCAAAACAAGTGTAGGTAAATTATCTTTTTCGTTTTTATTTACATTTATATCTGAACTCTCACTTTTTGATATCTGTTTAGAGATATTTTTATTTTTAGGAGTTGAAAAGAGTAAAGCTTCTCTATTTTTCTTTTTAGTTATAGCTAGGCCTCTGGATATCATCCAGTTTGGATATGCTCTTTGTTTTAATCTATTTATAATAGTTTGAGCCTCTATTTCAAAAGCCGCTGCGGTACTGCAGTTTCTGTAGGCACGTGTGAATTCTCCCACAGGAATTGATTTTATTGTGTGTAGGGGGTGATGGCTATTTGCCCGTAGTAATGTATTTCCTGTTATTTCCTTGCGGTAGGTTTTAGTTTGTATGATCTGGTTCAGTTTTCCTGTAAGTGTTAGATCAAGAAAATTGATACTTTGCGGATGTTCCGTATATGTAAATTTTAAATTATATGTGTTATTTTCCAGATATTGCATGAAGTGTTGTATGGCAGGTACATCACCACTCCAGATAAGGAGCATATCATCGATGTACCTGCCATACCACACCACATGGTCCGCAAATGGATTTTTAATATTATATACATATGCCTCCTCCCAATAGGACATTGTTAGATTGGCCAGGGAGGGTGAGTACTTCGCACCCATTGATACACCAGATATCTGTACATAGTATATAGAGTTGAATGAAAAATAATTGTGAGACATCAGAAATTGAGTAACCTCCATTGATGTGGTATCGCTTTATCCATCAATACCACATCATGTGGCGATGCTAGCACTTGAATTCCATTTGCACAAATACAGCAATTTTTCTGAGGATTTTATAGATTATACTCTGGAGGTTACTCAATTTCTGATGTCTCACAATTATTTTTCATTCAACTCTATATACTATGTACAGATATCTGGTGTATCAATGGGTGCGAAGTACTCACCCTCCCTGGCCAATCTAACAATGTCCTATTGGGAGGAGGCATATGTATATAATATTAAAAATCCATTTGCGGACCATGTGGTGTGGTATGGCAGGTACATCGATGATATGCTCCTTATCTGGAGTGGTGATGTACCTGCCATACAACACTTCATGCAATATCTGGAAAATAACACATATAATTTAAAATTTACATATACGGAACATCCGCAAAGTATCAATTTTCTTGATCTAACACTTACAGGAAAACTGAACCAGATCATACAAACTAAAACCTACCGCAAGGAAATAACAGGAAATACATTACTACGGGCAAATAGCCATCACCCCCTACACACAATAAAATCAATTCCTGTGGGAGAATTCACACGTGCCTACAGAAACTGCAGTACCGCAGCGGCTTTTGAAATAGAGGCTCAAACTATTATAAATAGATTAAAACAAAGAGCATATCCAAACTGGATGATATCCAGAGGCCTAGCTATAACTAAAAAGAAAAATAGAGAAGCTTTACTCTTTTCAACTCCTAAAAATAAAAATATCTCTAAACAGATATCAAAAAGTGAGAGTTCAGATATAAATGTAAATAAAAACGAAAAAGATAATTTACCTACACTTGTTTTGACGTACAGTAAACAATTTGAAAAAATTCAACAAATTATTAAAAAATATTTACCTATTCTTCATGATGACGAAATATTGCACTGTGCGCTAAAACAAGGTTGTAGAATTGTGTCAAGACGGCCAAGAACTATAGGGAATGATTTATCACCCTCCATGTACATACATCGAAACAAATATAAACGGGATCCCTGGCTTATATACAAGGGTTTCACTAAATGCGGAAGTTTGCGCTGCCGCACTTGTACATACGCAGTAAATACCAAAACTTTTCACGATGCGAATAATTCACACATATATCCAATCAAATCTTATATTAATTGTAATTCTATGGGGGTGGTATATATCATAAAATGTATAGCCTGTGACATGTTATATGTGGGATGTACCACTAGAAAATTTAAGGTCCGAATTCTGGAGCACCTCAACTACATAAAAAATCTGCATAGTGTGAACACATCCAATGCGGCTAAACATTTTATTAGTAAACACGAAAGCCAGGTGCGCAATTTCAAAGCCTTTGCAATTGAACAGGTGAAATTACCTAACAGAGGAGGAGATTTTAAACGTTTAGTGAGACTCAGAGAGGCTTTTTGGATTTTTAAGTTGAATACCAGACATCCAAATGGCCTCAATAAGAAAAATGAACTTATGTATTTCTACTAACTCATGACTTTCCTGTTTTTTCACATTTCCTTTCATCATAGCTATGTATGCATGCATTTTTTCAATTCAATCAAGAGCAGTAATAGAGAAAAGGGATCCATGCCAGAATTAGCAACACAGCACTAATATATGTGGATCCATACAAATAAGTTGGCTATATATAACCAATATGGTGTTCTGATGCTATCCTGACAATTGACATTCTTTGACAATTTTAATATGTTCACTGTTTTTATTCAATGGTTATTTTTCAACACAAATTTTTGTAATAATCAGTGACTTTGTATAGATGCATGAATTTTCTATTGTGAAACATATGAGCAGTGCCTCACCTGGAAAACAAGAGGTTAAAATGTTCCCTGCCTCCTACACTCCCCCACCCCTCAGGTGGAGGGGAAAAGCAATTACATTTTGGTACAGACTGGTATAAAGGTGCCAGAGGAGACACTGCTCATTGTTACGACTAAGAACTACTGTTCGAAACGCGTCAAGGTTGCTGCACTTGTGGGTGGATGTCCTGTTTATATGTCTACTGCCTGAATAAAAGACGAAGATTTTAGCTACCAAAATCGTGAGTGCTGGAATTTCATTGTGCTTTCATATCAAAAATAAGTTCTAAAGAAAAGAGTGTATGTCAAGAAGACAACGTTTCTGCACACTCTAGAAGAATGAAATGTTTGAAGAAAAAGATGAGAAGAGATCCCAAATTCAAGCAGGATTATTTGAAATTCATGGAAGGCATCCTCGAAGAAGGATATGCAGAGAAAGTTAATAACCAACCTAAAGAAGAAGTGTGGTACATCCCACATAAAGGTGTTTACCACTCAAAGAAACCAGATAAGATTAGAGTAGTATTTGATTGCTCAGCAAAGTACAACGGTGTTGCATTGAATGATCATCTACTAAAAGGACCAGATCTTACAAACGCTCTACCTGGAGTACTCTGTAGATTCAGAAAGTATCCTGTAGCGGTCATGTGTGATGTTGAAAAGATGTTCCACCATTTTTATGTGAAAAATGAAGATAAAGACTTTCTAAGGTTTTTATGGTGGGAGGACGGAGATGGAGATACAGATACAGAGCCAGCAGAATACAGAATGAAAGTACACTTGTTTGGAGCAGCAGCATCTCCAGGTTGTGTCAATTATGGTATGAAGTACCTGGCTAATCAGAATGAAAAGGCCTGCCCATCAGCAGCAAATTTTCTGAAGAAAAACTTTTATGTAGATGATGGGATGAGCCCATACCTGAAAATTTGAGGCCAAGGTGGGAGAGTTGGATAAGAGACTTGCAAAACTTGAGAGAAGTTCGGATACCCAGATGTTTTGTACCCCATTAATTCAGAAAGTACAAGAAAATAGAACTTCATCATATTTTTTCAGATGCCAGTAGTTATGGTTATGGTCATTGTTCCTACATCAGAGTAATAGGAGAAGAAAAGATACACTGTGCCCTGGTTATGGGGAAGGCCAGAATTGCACCTACCAGTATTCAGACAATACCAAGACTTCAACTGACAGCAGTCATTGTTTCAGCATCAGTAAGCAGGTTTCTGAGAGAAGAATTGGAATTGAAAATAGATGAAGAATATTTTTGGACAGACTCAGAAGTTGTCCTAGGATACATAAACAACGAAGCTCGAAGATTCCATATCTTTGTCGCCAACAGAATTGAGAAAATTTACTTTGGAAATACCAAATCCAGAACATTGGCATCACATTGCATAACCTAGCAGATCATGCTTCAAGAGGCCTGAAAGTAACAGAATTGAAAAATTCTAACTCGTTCACAGGTCCAGAGTTCCTTTGGGAAATGGAAATCACGCCCAGCAAAGGTTACACAGAATTGTCTATGGGTGATTCAGAAGTAAAAGTTGTACAAACATTAAGCACTGCTGCCAAGTGTCAAGATGACATACTTGAAAGACTAGCCAGATGTTCAAAATTGAATACAGTCATAAACGTAGTAGCTCGAATTCAACATTTGGCAAAGGGAATCAGAAAAAAGGAATTGTTGAATGTAAAATTAAAAATGAAAGCTGAAGAAACAGACTCATTTAACAGAGATTCTACAGTGAAACGTTGAAGAGACTTAGTCAAGAAGCTAAAAGGATTCCAAACAACCAACCATTGAACAAGCTCAATCTTGTTCTGCAGGATGGTATACTGAAGGTGGGAGGGAGACTAGAAAATGCATCGTTACCTAGCAGAGTGAAGCATCCAGCAATTCTACCCAAAAACTCTACCTTCACAAGATGTATTATTGATCACTACCACAACATATCCTTGCATCAAGGAAGAAGCTTTACCCAAAGCTGTTTGAGAGAAGGTGGTTACTGGATAGTGAAAGCAAAGTTATAGCAAAGTATATAAGTAAATGTGTAGTCTGCAGAAAGGCACATAGACCTACAGAAGAACAAAGAATGGCAGATTTACCAGCAGATCGTGTAAACCCATCACCACCATTTGTTTTATAGCGGAATGGATTGTTTTGGCCCAATTATCACCAAATAGAACTGCAAGGAGTACAAGAGATATGGACTAATATTTACATGTCTGAGCTCCAGAGAAATTCACCTCGAAATATTAGAGGATATGTCAACTGACGCATTTATTAACGCCTTAAGATGTTTGTTTCATAGCCATTAGAGGTACCGTCAGAGAGCTTAGATCTGACCAAGGATCTAATTTTGTCGGAGCAAAGAATGAATTGAAGAAAGAGCTGAAAGAGATTGATAAAGAAAAAGTAACTGAGTATTTGTTAGAGAAACAGTGTGATTTTCACATGAATGCTCCACATGCAAGCCATACAGAAGGAGTTTGGGAAAGACAAATCAGAACTGTGAGAAATGTGTTAAGTTCACTGTTGAAAAAAGAACGCCGGAAGAATAAACCCTATTCTATGAAGTATTGTCTACTATTAACAGTCTTCCACTTACAGTTAATAACATCAACGATCCAACAAGTTTGGACCCTTTAACTCCCAACCATCTACTTCACATTAAGTCGGATTACATACAATCTTATGCTAAGAAGTAAATGGCAAACACCCAGAAGACATGTCCAAGTTGGTGACATAGTGTTAGTGAAAGAAGAAGATTTACCTAGAAGTCACATGATGGTAAGGTCATCACAGGTCCTTCATCCCCCTCTTCTCTGTTGAGCTCCACCTCCTGCATGTGACATCATGGCAGGTCCTACAGCTCCAGTAGAAGAGTGTTGCTGGTGTCTGGAGCTGTCAGTTTGCAGAGCAGCACTGTGGTAATGACTTGTGTTATGTGTACAGGGAGGGGGCCTTACACTGCATTGTAAAGTGCAGCTTTTCAGCTGTCCGCCCATTTGCTTCCACGGACGTTCAGCTAAACAGCAGCACTAAAGTAGGTGGCTCCTTAGACCCTGGGTACCTTGAGCCTAACGCCGGCCCTGGGCAGAGAATAATAATTACATGAATAATGGAGGAGGGGGTAAATACATCTGAGAAGAAATGACATACACTACATTGCAGGGAGGCAGTGACAGGGAAAATAGTTTACAGTCATTATTGGGCAGAGTAAACTGTGTGCTGATGACAGGAGGGGGAACCTTTACACAGCACACAAAACAGATCGTGACAAGCAACTTACCACAATCTGCTCTGCTCTCCCAGAGGCTGATACAGAATCTCCTACTGTGACAGCCTCAGGAGCGAGCATGCACAGACAAGGTGCTGGGTTACTTCCTCCCTGCCAGGCTTGATGTGCTTTGTATCTCAGAGTTCAGCTCTGCACCCAGCAAGCAGGGAAGAGAGGCACTGAGAGCAGCGAGGCAGCCAGCAACTAAGGAGGTGAAACAACCCCTTTAAATGTTCCTGGGGTTGTGTGACATTCATTATCCGGTTGCACAGGGCATTGTTCACAATGAAGCTGTCATCATAGGGGGATGTGGCCAAAGAACGTCCACTTCCATGCCTTTCTGTGTCTCTCTGTATCTATGTTGCAACCTGCTGATGACTCTCTGTGACACTCTAAGCTCAGCAGCCACTTCCATCTGAGAACATCCTGCTTGAAGCCCCGCAGTGGCGAGGTACTGTTGATCAATTGTTAGGTGTCGCCTTGGTCTCATGATGTTAAAATGGGAATGGCATCATGAGGAGGAACGTTTAAATACCAATTCTAATTGAATCAGGAAATTTATTGGGCGATTCATGGATCAAACACCTGTTGTGAATTTTACCATTAAGCTCCTTGTTAGAGAACACCAAGTCACAAAAGTACTGAAATATTTAGACATGTGCATTCAAAAGTTTAGAGAAGGTCACATTAAGTTCACCTTAGACACCAATGTTCCTCATTTTAAAGTAAAAAATAGTTTTCTAACAGATCAAAATGTATTTCACCTCATAATATAGCATCACAGTCCCCCTTACTTTTACATCCAATTATTAGTCTTGTTGACTTCCCTTGCTATTGAAATATATCATATCAATCCAACTATGGTAACAAAAAAATTATTGCAAGGGAAAGACACATTTAGGAGCAGAGTTTATACAATCATCAACAGCAAGTGTAATATATAATAAAATATACAAGACCAAAGGATCCAGCGGCCAGCAGAACCCCGACACATAACTAGATCTCACTCCATTTTATACCAACATCAACCACTTACTCTTTCCTCCGCTCATGTGATGTGTAAAAAGCTCTAATTAATATATACCTGATATAACTCTTTCCAATCATGACGCCGATCACCAGTGGCGCCCTGTCACCGCCACATCCTGTGAGATCTCGCCCAAAAAGACGCACCGCCCATTAGGGCATATTGGAGTGACGTGGCCCGGCCCGATGGGATCACGAGGGATCCTGCGAGATGTTATATGGAGGCCAACAGACAACCCACATGCCATGCATAGTATCAGTATACCTAATGCCCTACCTTCAATTGCCATCTTAAGTGTGGGAAAAAGCCCCTATCAACATAATTCAGCGCAATCAAGAACCATTTAACGAACCAATAATCAAAAGTGCAAAGGTGCAAATAATGTGCAATTGCTCCCCAAGTGCAATGACAGTGAAAAGTGCTATGTGCTCCACAAAGTGATGAATATCTATATATTAGTAATATTTCATATATATATATATATATATATATATATATTTTACATATATACAAAATACATAAAACATTTGATATAATGACAAAAACAATCAATCCATAATGAATACATACTAAAAACCTCATGTATATATATTATTAGAATAAAAAATATTACATAATAAAGTGAATAGTGAATATCGCACATAGGGAAACCTGTGGACATACAGGCAGCTATATGGTCACCTATCTAATCTAACAGGTATATTATTACTGGTTCACCTCTGTAAAGGTTATATCTATATTGACTTTCTACAGAGTAATATTAATCAATATGTAACAACTATCATATCACCATGGCCTCATTATAACAAAAAAAGAGAAAAGGAAAACTAATTAATGATAACATACTGCAGTTGCAAGAAAAGGTATGTGAACCCTTTGGAATGATATGAATTTCTGCACAAATTGGTCATAAAATGTGATCTGATCTTCATCTAAGTCACAACAATAGACAATCACAGTCTGCTTAAACTAATAACACACAAAGAATTAAATGTTACCATGTTTTTATTGAACACACCATGTAAACATGCACAATGCAGGTGGAAAAAGTATGTAAACCCCTAGACTAATGACATCTCCAAAAGCTAATTGGAGTGAAGTGTCAGCCAACTGGAGTCCAATCCATGAGATGAGATTGGAGGTGTTGATTACAGCTGCCTTATAAAAAACACACACCAGTTCTGGGTTTGCTTTTAACAAGAAGCATTGCTGTGAATGATGCCTCGCACAAAAGAGCTCTCAGAAGACCTACGATTAGGAATTGTTGACTTGCATAAAGCTGGAAAGGGTTATAAAAGTATCTCCAAAAGCCTTGCTGTTCATCAGTCCACGGTAAGACAAACTGTCTATAAATGGAGAAAGTTCAGCACTGCTGCTACTCTCCCTAGGAGTGGCCGTCCTGTAAAGATGACTGCAAGGACACAGCACTGACTGCTTAATAAGATGAAGAAGAATCCTAGAGTGTCAGCTAAAGACTTTCAAAAGTCTCTGGCATATGCTAACATCCCTGTTAGCGAATCTACGATACGTAAAACACTAAACAAGAATGGATTTCATGGGAGGATACCACAGAGGAAGCCACTGCTGTCCCAAAAAAAACATTGCTGCATGTTTACCGTTTGCACAAGAGCACCTGGATGTTCCACAGCAGTACTGGCAAAATATTCTGTGGACAAATGAAACCAAAGTTGAGTTGTTTGGAAGAAACACACAACACTATGTGTGGAGAAAAAGAGGCACAGCACACCAACATCAAAATCTCATGCAAACTGTGAAGTATGGTGGTGGGGGCATAATGGTTTGGGGCTGTTATGCTGCGTCAGGGCCTGGACGGATTGCTATCATCGAAGGAAAAATAAATTCCCAAGTTTATCAAGAAATTTTGCAGGAGAACGTAAGGTCATCTGTTCACCAGCTGAAGCTTAACATAAGATGGGTGTTGCACCAGAACAGCGACCCAAGGCATAGAAGTAAATCAACAAAAGATGGCTTAAACAGAAGAAAATATGCCTTCTGGAGTGGCCCAGAGTCCTGACCTCAACCTGATTGAGATGCTGTGGCATGACCTCAAGAAAGCAATTCACACCAGACATCCCAAGAATATTGCTGAACTGAAACAGTTCTGTAAAGAGGAATGGTCAAGAATTACTCCTGACCGTTGTGCATGTCTGATCTGCAACTACAGGAAACGTTTGATTGAAGTTATTGCTGCGAAAGGAGGTTCAACCAGTTATTAAATCAAAGGGTTCACATACTTTTTCTACCTGCACTGTGAATGTTTACATGGTGTGTTCAATAAAAACATGGTAACATTTAATTCTTTGTGTGTTATTAGTTTAAGCAGACTGTGTGTCCTGAATGATATTGCAGATAGCTGGAAGTTATGGATAAACATCCGACTGGCTTGATCCCAAACTAAGGAGCATAAAGGTGACCCCTGTAAAACCGTAAGAGCTCACCCTAACTGCTAAGCACATACAAGGGTCTCAGAGGTAAACGATTGCCTGCCCTTGTACCTAGACTGTGTGACACCTGAAAACCCTATAATAGTGAGGGGACACGACCACCGGCTCCCTGCACTTAATACTGAGGGAGTCAGGATCACCTAGAATTAAGCCAGCAAAGAAACACAATACAAGAAAGGACTTATCTGAACAAGCAGTAACAGAAGTCTCCAGCAATGATCACTTCAATCCAGGAAGTAGTATAAACCGCAAAGTGAGGCAGTATGGGAGGGAATATAAAGGTAGTGTGAATAGGTGACAGCTGGGAGTAGGAAAGGAGATGACAAAGTGAAACCAAAACAAAGAACATCATGCAAGAGGTACAGAAGAACGTCTGCCAGACCTTCTCAGAGAGCTGGTGGTGACAGTACCCCTCCCTCTACGAGTGGACTCCGGACACTCAGAGTCCACGTTCTCAGGATGGGACCTATGGAAAGCCCTGATGAGACGAGTGGCCTTAATGTCTGCCACTGGGACCCACATCCTCTCCTCAGGACCATAACCCTCCTAATGAACGAGGTACTGGAGAGAACCGCAGATAATGCGAGAATCCACAATCCTAGAGACCTGAAATTCAAGATTACCGTCAAAAACAATCGGAGGAGGAGGCAAAGAGAAGGGTACAGTGGGTTGGACATAAGGTTTTAATAGGGACCTGTGAAAATCATTATGGATCTTCCAAGTCTGAGGATGATCCAGACGGAAGGCAACGGGATTGATGACGGACAAGATCTTGTAAGACCCAATAAACTTAGGACCCAACTTCCAGGAGGGAACCTTCAGTTTGATATTCTTTGTAGACACCCACACCAGATCACCCACATTCAGGTCCGGACCAGGCACACGTCTCTTATCCGCCACACGCTTATATCTCTCACTCATGCTCTTTAGATTATCCTGAATCTTTTGCCAAATAAATGACAAAGACAAGGAAAATCTCTCATCAAGTAAACCAGAAGACCCCTCCCCAGAGAATGTCCCAAACTGCGGATGAAACCCATATGCACCAAAAAAATGGTGATTTATCAGGACTCCTGGCGACGGTTATTTAAAGAAAACTCAGCAAGGGACAAAAAAGAACACCAATCCTCCTGATTCTCTGCCACAAAACAGCGCAGATACGTCTCCAGATTCTGATTGACGCGTTCGGTCTGACCATTTGACTGCGGGTGAAAAGCAGAAGAGAATGACAACCGAACCCCCAAGCGAGAACAGAAGGCCTTCCAGAAACTGGAAACAAATTGTGTGCCCCTATCAGAAACGATGTCTGAAGGAATGCCAAGCAATTTGACAATGATCAACAAACGCTTGCGCCAGCGTCTTAGCATTGGGTAACCCAGGAAAGGGAATGAAATGCGCCATTTACTAGAAAAGGCCTTAAGCGCATCTACCGACCAGGAGGAAAAATCTACCCCCTTTTTAGTCATATCAGTGAGTGGCTTAACAACAGAGGAATAATTCAAAATGAACTTTCTGTAATAATTGGCAAAACCCAAAAACCGCATCAGCGCCTTCTGATTCTCAGGAAGCTCCCAATCAAGCACAGCGCGGACCTTCTCAGGGTCCATGCGAAAACCAGGAGTGGAGAGAATAAAACCAAGAAATTGAATCTCCGGAACCGCAAACACACATTTTTCCAGTTTAGCGTACAATTTATTCTCCCACAGAATGAGCAAGACCTGACGTAGATGGTGCCTATGAGTTTTGAAATCAGGAGAAAAAAATCAAAATGTCATCTAGATACACCAGTACAAATTTCCCCATTACATGATAAAAAATGCTGTTCACAAAATGTTGGAAGACGGCTGGAGCATACTTTGAACCAAATGGCATAACCAAATTCTCGAAATGACCGTCAGGGGTCTTGAAGGCCCTGACCCTGACTAGGTTGTATGCCACTCTTAAATCCAACTTAAAAAAACTTTTGCCCCAACAATCTGGTTAAACAGGTCTGGGATCAGAGGAAGCGGATAAGGGTCACAAATTGTGATACAGTTCAGCTCCCTGAAATCCAGACAAGGTCTTAAAGAACCATCTTTTTTCTTAACAAACAAAAAAAAAACAGCGGCAACAGGTGACTTCGAGGGTCGGATGTGTCACTTTCTCATACTCTCAGAGATATAAGTACGCATAGCGACTCTTTCAGGTTGGGAGAGATTGTATAAACAAAATTTTGGCAGCTTGGCGCTTAGGATGAGATTATTAGGGCAATCGTACTCCCGGTGAGGGGGCAGCTCCTGGACACCACTCTCGGAAAACACATCCGAAAATTCAGAGAGAAAAGATAGTACAGTCTTGGTAGAAACCTCTGAAAGAGATGCCGTGAGGAAATTCTCTCTGCAAAAGTCATTGCAACCATTTATTTGCCTTGCTTGCCAATCAATGGTGGGGTTATGTTTAGTGAGCCAGGGTACCCCCAAGACTAGAGGAGTAGGTAATCAAAGTGCATACCTGGAAACCATGTGTTATAGCAAATTGATTATCAATGAGATTGACAGCTGCTCCACTATCTACAAACATCTCACATACAATGTTCTTGCTATCTAGCGCCACCCTGGCAGGTAGGACAAAACGGGAACTACAGGCAAACGGCAAACCTTCAATTTCCGCATCAACCTTGTCAATAGTAGCAAATGGAAAGTTTTTAGAGTTTTTTTTTTCTTTTTGTTTCTTTATTACCCTCAGAAAACTCCCTGAATCTCCTAGAGGGGCAAACATTAGCCAAATGATTTATTCCCCCACAATAGAAACAAACCCTCCTCTGAGAGCTGAATCCTCTACTATCAGAGGCAAGCAAACCCAGCTGCATGGCCTCCTGCTCAGAGGGGATTGAGAGAGACTGAGGCCCCTGCGCACTGAATGAGACTGCTCCATCGTCCTTGGACTGAATATGACATGAAGGAGTGGTCTCTCCTCTTTCTATAAGACGCCTGTCAATACGGACAGCTAGAGACATGGCAGAGTCCAACGAGGCAGGTCTCTCATTAAACGCAAATGCATCTTTCAATCCCTCCGAAAGACCATGGCAAAATTGACTTCGGAGTGCAGCATCGTTCCAACCAGTATCAGCTGCCCATCTCCGAAATTCAGAACAATATATTTCTGCGGACTGTTTACCCTGGCATAAAAGATGCAGTTTAGATTCAGCCAGAGCAATACGATCCGGGTCATCATATATCTGCCCCAGGGCTACAAAAAATTAATCCACCGATCGGAGAGGCCGTTCCCCCACCGGCAGCGAAAAGGCCCAAGACTGAGCGTTATCCCTAAGCAGCGAGATGATGATCCCCACCCTCTGCTCCTCATCACCAGAGGAATGGGGAAGTAGGCGAAAATGGAGTTTGCAAGCCTCTCTAAAGCGAACAAAATTCTCACTACCCCCTGAGAACGTATCCGGAAGCGAGATCTTAGGCTCTGAACAAACTCCATGAATGCAAGCAGAACCGGTCACCTGAAACTGAGACACAGTTTTACGGAGATCTGCTATCTCCAGTGAAAGACCCTGCATGCGGTCAATCAAGGCTTAAACCGGTATGCTGAAGACGGTTATGGCGGTTTATAATGTCACGGATGATATTGCAGATAGCTGGAAATTATGGATAAACATCCGACTGGCTTGATCCCAATTTAAGGAGCATAAAGGTGACCCCTGTAAAACCCTAAGAGCTCACCCTGACTGCTAAGCACATACAAGGGTCTCAGAGGTAGACGATTGCATGCCCCCCGTACCTAGACTGTGTGACACCTGAAAACCCTATAATAGTGAGGGGACACGACCACCGGCTCCCTGCACTTAATACTGAGGGAGTCAGGATCACCTAGAATTAAGCCAGCAAAGAAACACAATACAAGAAAGGACTTATCTGAACAAGCAGTAACAGAAGTCTCCAGCAGTGATCACTTCAATCCAGGAAGTAGTATAAACCGCAAAGTGAGGCAGTATGGGAGGGAATATAAAGGGAGGCAATTAGTGTGAATAGGTGACAGCTGGGAGAAGGAACGGAGATGACAAAGTGAAACCAAAACAAAGAACATCATGCAAGAGGTACAGAAGAACGTCTGCCAGACCTTCTCAGAGAGCTGGCGGTGACACTGTGATTGTCTATTGTTGTGACTTAGATGAAGATCAGATCACATTTTATGACCAATTTATGCAGAAATCCATATCATTTCAAAGGGTTCACATACTTTTTTTTGCAACTGTATATATGAATACATTTTCTATTGTCATACTCTTCTTTTTTCATATACCATTCCATCTTCTAATCATGAACAACATGCTAATGTCATATCTGAAAAAAACTACAAGAGTTTTTTTTTATATTCTCAATACCATCCAATCTTCAAGGTTCAGTCAACTCTTGGAGGTGGATCCCAGTTTCCTAAATCCAGAAACACGAGCAACATCATGATATCATATTGTAGGAGAACCTAATATATGTTGGAAAGTGAGAGACCATTGGTAATTCATAATAACCTATAACCAATTAAAAACCTAAAATGTATAGATTAAAATCTAACGTAATACCCTATTGTGATGATCCAGTACTAGGAGAACCCGCCATTCAGAGGAAAGAAGCAAAGCTGTTACTCTCATTTAGCTCTTTAGGTGCCACCTTATCCAGAATTTAAATCCATTTGGATTCTCTCTGTGCAAATAATTACCAATTATTTCCAATTACCACCTCTAGGTGAGATCATGATTCCATCAATTCCTCTAAATCTAAGTGTACCGTCCAACCCATGAATCTCTTTAAAACGTCTGGGAATCGACTGTAATAAACTTAATTCATGTGCATCCTTGGTAGCTTCAACAGCCATAACATGCTCTCATACTCCACATCGAAACTGACATGATGTCACGCCTACGTATATTTTTCCACAGGGGCAAATGGCCCAGTATATAACTCTGACTGTGGCACAAGTGATGGTATGTGAAATCTTGTACTGTTTCGACCCTGAGGAGTTTCAGAAGATGTCCATTCAGTCAGTATTACAGCAGGCAACACAATCACCACATTGTTAATACCCTCACCTGGGTCCTTTTGAGTCAAAGATCTTCCCAATCATAGGGTCTCCATAATGGCTCTTTACTAGGTGGTCACACAGATTATTTGACCTGTGATATGTAATAGACGGATGTGCAGCAATGTTCTCAGAAATCTGGGGATCAATGCGTAATATGGCCCAATATTTTAATAAGGCTTGTCTCACCTTTCTTGATCTGGAATTATATCCTGTGATGAATTGGATTCCCTCCTTTTCATTACCTTTCTTAGGTGGGCCCTTTGAATGGAGAAGGCTGGCTCTAGTATATAGCTCTCCGATATGTCGCTCTGATGTCATGTTGACCATAACCCCTTTGTTCAAATCTTTTACTCAGGAACTTAGCTTGCTCTTCAAAGAACCGTTCTGTTGAACATATTCATTTGATCCTGAGGAATTGGGTATGGGTATATTTTTAATCAGACTTTTCAGATGCAATGATGATGCATGTAAAAGTGCATTCACTGCAGTATCCTTTCTATACAGATCAGTTGTTATCTATCCGTCTTGGTTGGCCTGAAGTTGGATAAGCTCCAGTCTGGCAATTGGAATAACTCCCTGGATCAATGACCCAGGGAACCAACTATAACCTATAATATTATTACACTCCTGAAATACTTCCAAACCCCTCTTCTTATACTGAGTTCATTAGAAGTGGATATGCCTAAAACATAGTTGCCAACTGTTCTGAATTTGGCACGATTGTCTCTGCCCTGGCAAATTTGCACTGTCCTGGGCTAGCGCAAAACCCTGCCCATAAGTGGGTGTTCCCAGACAGGTTTGTGGAGTTCTCGGGGGCAGGGCCTAGGCACCTTGATTTTACCAACTAAAATGTTGGCAAATATGCATAAATGTTTAATGAGAAAATACAGGTGAGGTCTGTGTGTGACTCCAGGTATAAAATCAACTAATACCTGAATATGGGAACCATGGTGTTAGATCAAACCAAAATGACATGCCTCTCCTGAAGTTATATTGCTGGTTTATATCAGTAAGAAGGAGCTTGATACCAGTACGGGTCAAAAGAGGATTTGATCAGTGCAGGAGTTAGATTGCTTTCATCTTGGACCAGTTTCTTGTGTTTACATTTCAGAATGAGGAGGAATCTGAGTTTATAAAATGTTTGGAACATTGTGCTCTGATTCTTGGAAACATTATAAAGATTTCTCTCAGTTTTGGTTCATGAATCTCTAATTCCTGGAAACAAATATCAGGAACCTGATAAGCCCCTCATGTGCAAATAGCCGTATAATTTCAGCACTCAGGAAGTGGAGCTGTTACCCATACTAACCAATAAGATCACTGTTGTTAATGGGGTTTCCAGATGCAAAAATATATATTTAAAACTACTAAAAATTATGCAAAACAAATTATAAAAAACATATTCACTTTGTGGATTCCCTGATGGTCCCTTTCTAATACTGCCCGATTCCCTGTTGCCTTCTACTTCCTGGTCTAGTAATCAAGTTTTGACACTTCAATTCTACAAAAGTTGGGACGCTGTGTAAACTGTAAATAAATGTAAATGAAAACAGAGTGCAATGATTAACATCTCATAGACCCATATTTTATTGACAATACATCATAGATCACATACCAGAAGTTGAAAGTGAGACATTTTACCAGTTCATGAAAAAAAAAAACTCATTTAGAACTTGATGGCAGCAACCCTTCAAAAAAAAAAAAAAAAGTTGGAACAGGAGCAACAAAAGACTGGAAAAGTGGTACTAATAAAAACAGCTGGAAGAGCAGCTTACATGTGTATCAAGTATAAAAAGACAATCTTAGAGAGGCAGAGTCTCTCACCAATCTGTGAAAAACCACGTCTAACATTTTTGGAACAATTTCAGAAAAATGTTCCTCAAAATAAAAGAAATTGTGAAGACTTTAAATATTTTACCATCTGCAGTACATAATATGATCAAAAGATTCTGAGAATTTGGAGAAATCCACATGTGCAAGGGACAAGGCCAACAGTCAGTACTGGATGCTCAAGACCCTCAGGTGGCACTGCATTAAAACAGGCCAATTCTGTACTGGAAATCACTGCATGGGCTCAGGAACACTTCCAGAAATTGTTTCCTATGAACACAGTTTTCTGTGCAACCCACAAATGCAAGTTAAATCTGTATCACATAAAGAAGAAGTCATATATAAATACAATTCAGAAAAGATGCTGTCTTCTCTGGGACACATCAAACTGTTCTGTAATCAGATTAATCAATTTTTTTTGGAAACTACGCACACCATGGTCTGCGGACTCAAGAGGAGAGGGACCATCCAGCTTGTTATTAGCACACAGTCCAAAAGCCTGCATCTCTGATGGCATGGGGTTGCATTAGTGCCAATGGTGTGGGCAGCTTACATATCTGGAAAGGCACTATCAATGCTTAACGGTACAGGTTTTAGAACAACATATCCTCCCATCCAGATGTTTCTGGAAATAAAGCTGACCTCAGAATGGCAATGGAGCCTGGGGAACTGACCTGTTTGGTTAGAGCTTTGTGACTGGCTGGCAGAATGCTGTATATACAGATCAGGAAACGCTAGGCTGCTTCCTGTTCTGGCCCCAGCAATAATTTTTTAAAGTGAAAAAAAAAAGCATTTTAAAGCGAACCTTTCACCTGCATTTCACTTGAGTTTATTAAGTGAAATGCAGGTGAAAGGTTCACTTTAAGAAACAGAAAAAAAAAATAGACATATTGGGTAATGCTTTGCAACATCCGGCTCTATAAAAATATTACATAATCTACCCTGTCAGACGAAAGCCATAAAAAAAAAAGAAACAGCGTCAAAACAGCTATTTTTTTGTTCTCCATACCTCATATAAAGCATAATAGCGAGTGATCAAACAGTAAATGAAAACGTCAACTCATCTGCAAAAAAACGAGCCTGCAAACAAGTCCATTGCCAGAAAAAGAACAAAATTGTAACACAAAACATGTTTTTTTTTAATACTTTTGTGTGAAATTGAAAAAATCTGCGACTTCTTCCCTGCTCACACCAGGTCTAAAAAAGGGGGGGGGGGGGGGGGGGTGATGTGGGTGGGGAAGGGGACAGCCAACAAGTCCATCTCATTCATCATTTTCTATGCCTGGTTTAGCTATAGAAAATGGTCTAAATGTAAGACAGGTAAGGAAGCCGGGGCCTCTACATAACTTTGGCGATCCACAGTCACCACAGCGGCTTATTAAAAGCAGGGTCTAAAACAGAATAGAGTTATAATTTTATAAATACCACATGGTGAACCCCATAAAAAATTTAAAATGAAATTAACAGAATTACAATTTTTACCCAACTCACCTCCCAAAAAATGAGATAAAAAGTGATTAAATAGCCAATATCAGCAATTCCATGATGCTGCTCATTCCATTTTGAGCATTAAAGTGTCCTCAACAAGCAGTTTACTACTACATATGGTGTTGCCATATTCAGGAAAAAAAAAGGGTAACAAACCTGGCGTGAATTTTCTCCTGTTATCCCTTGCAAAAATTTAAAATCTGGGGCTTTTATTGTAGAAAATAAAAATAAAAAAATTTTGCATTTTCACAAGCAGCGATATCAAAGTAATCACTATACACCTGGATAAGTCTTTTGAGGGTTGTAGTTTCCAAAATGGGATCACTTTTGGGTGTTTTCAGTACAGGGGTACCTCAGGGTCTCCTCAAATGTGGCATGACACGCAAAAACAATTTTAGTAAAATCTGCCATCCAAAACTTATATGGCACTACTTCCCTTCTGAGCCATACCGTGTGCCCATACGTCAGTTTACAACCACATATGGGGTGCTTTTGTAAACTTCAGAATTGGGTAAATAAATATTGATGTTTGTTTTGCTGTTAACCCTTACTGTATTACAAGAAAAATTTATTAAAATGGAAAATAAAAAATTACATTTTTACATTTCATCCCCATTTTGCTTTAATACCTAAAGTTTATAAAATCTTTTTTTTTTTCAAAGTGACTTCAGAACTGAATTGGTCTTTAAATTCTAAGCCTTCTAACATCCTAAAAAATTAAAATGACATTTACGAAATTATGTCACCATAGAGTAGACATATGGCGAATGTTAAAGGGGTTGTCCGAGTTATGAAAAAAAAAATATAGCACTGTAAATCTGATGGGCAGCAATATATAACTAAGCTAAGCAAGTTTTAGGTAAAAAAAAAATATATCTCCTCATTTCCCTGGTTCTCTTCTGGCCCTTTGGTTACCTGCAATAACAACAATCTCTGCCCCTCCCCCTGCTCTGCAAAGGCAGTGAATACAAGTGCTGCCCTGAGTGACATGTCTGACAGCTGAGATACTTAGCAGCATGTTGTATGTGTAGGACTACATGTCCCAGCTGTACAATGACACTGCTGATACACACAGGATCTTCCCCCCAACCTGTTCTTGTGCAATGCTCTGCAGAACTCCTCTGTCAGCTCCTGTGTCCAGCATTTGTCTCCTCACTGCCTGCAGCTACTCAGTAAAGCCTTCAGCCCTGAGTCTGTGCAGCTGAAGGGGTTAATGTTTTTGCTCAGAAATCCAGGGAGAGAGCAATAAGCACCAGCCGGCAGTGCAGGGGGCGTGGCCAGCACAGTGACGTCTCGTGTACAGGCACATATCTATTCAGGCTTGTGCATGAAACACAGAGTGGGTCTACGGGCCTGTCTGTGCAGTGGCTGCGACGGGGTAACTATTGCACGTGCCACCGTATCAGCTTCAACTGCCCTTCTGGTGCTCGCCACTTCACCATGTTGTACGGCAGTGCTGGTACTAGGTCCAGGGTGGGCTGCGCTGCTGGTGTATGCCTCACCACGTAATCCGACAGCGCCAGCCCCACTCTGCTGCGTTTTTGGTGGAGGGCGAGCCAAGGTGACACTAATACTATTATAGATCTGACTGTGATCAGTTTTGATCAGCGAATCAGTGACTGCGGTGCGGTGGGCTGGGCGCTAACCGATTGCTAACTACCTAACCAAGGGGCCTAAACTATCCTAAAACCTAACAGTCAATACCAGTAAGAAAAAAATGTGACAGTTTACACTGATCACTTTTTTCCCTTTCACTAAGTGATTGACAGGGGCGATCAAGGGGTTAATTGGGGTGATGGAGGGTGATCTGGGGGCTAAGTGAAGTGTTTGGTGTACTCACTGTGTACTGTGCTCCTGCTGAGACCAACCGACGAAAAGAATCAGCAGAGGAGCACAACAGCCATTTAACACCTTATATTTATAAATATAAGGTGTTAAATGGCCTGTGATTAGTTTTTGAAAAATCATCAGCCTGCCAGCGATGATCATTGGCTGGCAGGCTGATGATACAACCCCCCCTCGAACTTTTGCCGGCCCGTAATGCGCATGCGCGGGCCGGCTATGAGGCATCCCTGCGTGACTCTGCCTGAGACTGCAGCCTCCGGACCGCGATCCTGCGTTAGGCGGTCCGGAGGTGGTTAAATAGCAAAAAAAAAAAAAATCACATTAATCTATTAAAATATCACATGACCTAACCCCTCAGATGAACACCGTCAAAAAATAAAATAAAAACTGTTAAAAAAACAACAACATTTTTCGTTAGCTTACATCACTAAAAGTGCAACACCAAGAAATCAAAAAGGCATATGCAAAGAATGAGCCCCTACTTAAGATTGCCCAAAAAATTAAAATAAAAATATGGCGCTCAGAATATGGAGACACTAAAACATCATTTTTTTGGTTTAAAAACAGCTGTTATTGTGTAAAACTTAAGTAAATAAAAAAAGTATACATATTATTAGGTATTGCCACGTCTGTGACAATCTGCTCTATAAAAATACCACATGACCTAACCCCTAAGGTGAACACCGGAAAAAATAAATTAAAACGGTGTCAAAAAAGGAATTTTTTTGTCACTTTATATCACAAAAAGTGTAATAGCAAGCGATCAACAAGTCATATGCACCCCAAAATAGTCCCAATCAAACCGTCATCTCATCCCGCAAAAATCATAACTTACCTAAGACAATCACCCAAAAACTGAAAAAACTATGGCTCTCAGAATATGGAGACATTAAAACACGATTATAATTTTTTTCAAAAATGATACTAATGTGTAAAAATTAAATAAAAAGTATACATATTAGGTATTGCCACGTCCGTAATGACCTGCTCTATAAAAATATCACATGAACTAACCCCTCAGGTAAACACTGTAAATAAAATAAAAACGGTGTCAAAAGCTATTTTTTGTCACCTTGCATGACAAAAAGTGTAATAGCAAGCCATCAACAAGTCATATGCACCCCAAAATAGTACCTATCTAACCATAACCTACATATTTGGTGGGATTGCCATTTAATAGAACCCTTCTGGAAGGAAGTCGGCGAGGTCATTTCCAAACTGCAGGGTAAGCCCTTCCCTTTGTCACCACAACATTGTCTGATTGGCCTAAAGCCATCTAATTGCAGCTCAATGCATACCAATTGCCTTCAACAACATCTCCTGGCGATGGCCAGACTCCTCATTGCTTCAAATTGGAAGTCAAGAAATGTGCCTACTATCTCTCATTGGATGTCTCGCTGCGACCAAGTATATAGGTTAGAGCAGAGGGTGGGGGGGGGGGGTGGAAAATTTTACTTAAATGAGACCTTTCCGGTTAAGTATATATATCTTCTGATTTTAGAGATATTCAGCCGATATTAGCAATTAATTACTAGGAATAGTACTAGGAAGGTGTATGATACAACTAATATGACCTTATTCTCTGTCTTATGTTAAGGTTCATGGTTCCTTTTATATACCAATTCACTTTTTCTGTATATGTAAATGTCAATATTATCTTGCATTGTGCGGATGTACAATATGATGCCATTGTTGTCCTCAAAGTATGACATTCTTTTTGATTTGTACAATAAATATTTTACAAACTAACCGTAACCTGATCCCGCAAAAAATGATACCCTACCTAAGACAATCGCCCAAAACATAAAAAAACTAAAGCATATTTTTTTTTGTTTAAAAAATGATATTGTGTAAAACATAAATAAAAAAATAAAAAAGTATACATATTAGGTATTTCCACATCCGTAACGACCGGCTCTATAAAAATATCACATGACCTAACCCCTCAGGTGAAAACAGTAAAAAAATAAAAAATAAAAGCTGTGCTAAAAGTGCAACACCAAGCGATCAAAAAGGCATATACCCCCAAAATTATACCAATCTAACCGTCACCTCATTCCGCAAAGAATGAGCCCTTACCTAAGAAAATCACATGACCTAATCCCTCAGGTGAACACTGTAAAAAAAAAAAGGTGTAAAAAAAAAGCAATTTTGGTCACTTTACATCACAAAAAGTGTAATAGCAAGCAATCAAAAAGTCATATGCACCCAAAATAGTACCAATCAAACCGTCATCTCATACCCCAAAAAATTAGCCCCCTACACAAGACAGTCACCCAAAAAATAAATAAAAATGCGGCTTTCAGAATGTGGAGACACAAAAACATTTTTTTTTTCTAAATGCTTTATTATGTAAAACTGAAACAAACCATATTTGGTATTGTCGCGTTCGTAACAACCTGCTCTATAAAAATACCACATGATCTAACCTGTCAGATGAACATTGTAAATACAAAAAAATAAAAAACTGTGCCAAAACAGCTATTTTTTGTTACATTGCCTCACAAAAAGTGTAATATAGAGCAACCAAAAATCATATGTACCCTAAAATAGTACCACCTTAAACTGCCACCTTATCCTGGAGTTTCGAAAATGGGGTCACTTTTTTGGAGTTTCTACTCTAGGGGTGCATGAGGGGGTCTTCAAATGTGACATGGTGTCAATAAACCAGTCCAGCAAAATCTGCCTTCCAAAAACCATATGGCATTCCTTTCCTTCTGCGCAATGCCATGTGCCCGTACAGCATTTTATGACCACATATGGGGTGTTTCTGTAAACTACAGAATCAGGGCCATAAATATTTAGTTTTATTTGGCTGTTAACCCTTGCTTTGTAACTGGAAAAAATGGATTCAAATGGAAAATCTGCCCAAAAAAGTGAAATTCTGAAATTTCATCTTCATTTTCCATGAATTCTTGTGGAACACCTAAAAGGTTAACAAAGTTTGTAAAATCAGTTTTGAATACCTTGAGGGCTGTAGTTTGTAAATGGGGTCATTTTTGGGTATTTTCTATTGCGTAATCCTCAGAAAGTCGCTTCAGACCTGAACTGGTCCTTAAAAAGTGGGTTTTGGAAATTTTCTGGAAAATTTCAAGATTTGTTTCTAAACTTCTAAGCCTTCTAACGTCCCTAAAAAATAAAATGGCATTCACAAAATGATCCAAACATGAAGTAGACATATGGGGAATGTAAAGTAATAACTATTTTTGGATGCATTACTATCTATTATAATAGTAGAGAAATAGAAATTTGGAAATTTTGTATTTTTTTAATAAATAAAATTTATTTTTTTTACTTAATTGTACCACTGTCATGAAGTACAATATGTGACGAGAAAAAGCCCTGGATAAGTAAAAGCGTATTACAGTTATCACCACATAAAGTGACACATTTGCATAAAGTGATTTGCAAAAAATGGCCTGGTCCTTAAGGTGAAATATGGCAGGGTCCTGAAGGAGTTAAAGAGCTCAGTTCAGTGATTGCTGTGCCCCTTTTATAATTTTAAAGATTCTCTAGGTACTGCTACAGTGCCAAGTGATTGGCGCAAGGCAAACGTGGTGCCCATATTCAAAAAAGGATCAAGGTCCTTTACAGGTAATTATAGACCTATAGGCTTGGAAAGTATAGTTTGTAATTGGATTGAAAACTGGCTGAAGGACCGTGTCCAGAGAGTTGTAGTCAATGATTCCTATTCAGAATTGTCCCGGGTTATAAGTGGTGTACCCCAAGGTTCAGTGCTGAGCCCTTTATTATTTAATTTATTTATTACTGATATCGAGGACAGGATTAATAGCACCATTTCTATTTTTGCAGATGATACTAAGCTATGTAGAACTGTACAGTCTATGGAAGATGTCCATATACTACAAGCTGGGTACCTCCGTTGATGGATGGTCCTAGTGCTCCCTGAGGGCTTCAAGCACTCCACTTGACACCGTAAGCACTGCCGACAGCACGAACCGCCGCAGCTTGGTTGGGATCTCGCCGTCTTCTACCCACCCTGGACCTACGACAAGGCTTCCAGGTTCCAGTGGGTGAACCTTTTTTCCTTCAGAGACAGATGCAGGAACAAGCTCTTAAAAGAGCTCAGGGATTATAGCAAGGGGATGTCACGGCTGAGGATGGGGAAAACCCTCAGCCGTGCGGTATCAGAAGGCGGATGGTCAATGCCAGGCCAGGACAGGAATCAGGGAGCAGGTCACCTCCTACACATCCCTAATTCTAACCCTGTCTCCTATCCGTATGAGCCAACCCTGAAGGTAGGAGGGCTCATACTCCGGAACCTGATATTCCTGCTAGCCCTCAGGGTGGCCCTGGACTAGGAGCAGGGTAAGACGACCTGTTCCTCCTAGACACGGAGGAACAGGAGTCTCACTGGCCAAGCTACATAGAAAGGGGAACATGAACAGACATATGGCAATGACAGGTAAGTGTCATGGAACCATGAACCAGACGTACAACAAGAGATAAGTGGAAAATAAGAAGGCTTTATTGAAAATCAAGCCGTAAGCAAAAGTCCAAACGGATGGCTAAACCGAAGCAGGGTCTTGCGTAGACAGAGGTCAGGAACCAGAAGGGTAGTCAGACGAAGCCTGGATCAGGAACCAGCAGGGTAGTCAGACGAAGCCAGGATCAGGAACCAACGGGGTAGTCAGACGAAGCCAGGATCAGGAACCAACGGGGTAGTCAGACGAGGCCAGGATCAGGAACCAGAAGCAGCAGCAGTCTTAGAAGCATGTGAAGACAGGAGGACCAAGCAAGGAACTGAGGCCACAGACCTCCTATATATATGAGCTGGGCATCCAGCTCCTCCCAGTGGGAAGGAGAAGCCGCAGGGTGGGAGGCTACAAGAAACCCAGAAACCAAGATGGCCGCCAGCACATGTCAAACGAAGGAGAACAGTAAGAAGGTAAGACCATGACAGTACCTCCCCCTCAAGGGCCCCTCCTCCGCGGAGTAAGGAACGGTTTCTGAGGGAAGCGTGCGTGGAAGGCTCGGAGCAAAGCAGGAGCATAGACATCTGCGGAGGGAACCCAGGAACGCTCCTCTGGACCATAACCACGCCAATGGACCAAAAACTGCAACCGACCGCGGACCAGGCGTGAGTCCAGGATATTGCTCACCTCATATTCCTCACGATTGCCCACTTGGACCGGACGGGGCCGAGGAACCGAGGAAGTGAAACGATTACACACCAATGGCTTCAACAGGGAGACATGAAACACGTTGGAGATCCGCATGCCAGGAGGAAGCGCAAGGGCATAGGCTACCGGGTTTACCCTGCGAAGCACTCGGAAGGGACCAACAAAGCGAGGCGCCAGCTTGGGAGTGGGCACTCGAAGGTTGAGGTTGCGGGTGGACAACCATACACGGTCTCCGACCTGGTAGGAAGGAGCGGGCAGCTCGTCTGCGATCAGCCTGGAGTCTCTGGCGCTGCGCAGAGACCTCAAGGGACCTCTGGATCTGTACCCAAGAAGCACGTAGGACGGAAAGGTGATCCTCCACAGCCGGAATATCCTGGGGAGAGAATACCTCCGGTAACACGGCAGGTTGGAACCCATAATTGGCCATGAAGGGAGACGTCCCAGAGGAAGAGTTCACTGCCGTGTTCCTGGCAAACTCAGCCCAAGGCAGGAGGTCAACCCAATTGTCTTGGTGATCGGAGACATAGCAACGAAGGAATTGCTCCAAGGCCTGATTGGATCGTTCTGCGGCCCCATTGGACTGAGGGTGGTAGGCCGAGGAGAAAGAGAGATGAATCCCCAACTGGGAGCAAAAGGCGCGCCAGAACCTGGACACAATCTGACTCCCCTGATCCGACACAATCTCCTTGGGCAAACCGTGCAACCGGAAGACCTCCCTGGTGAAAATCGTGGCCAACTCTTGTGCAGAGGGTAACCTCCTGAGAGGAACACAGTGGCACATTTTGGAAAACCGATCCACAATCATGAGAATGACCGTATGGCCTCGGGATGCAGGGAGGTCCACAATGAAATCCATCCCCAGGTGTGACCATGGGCGCTCCCCGGTGGCTATGGGTTGCAACAGGCCCAACGGAAGGTGCCGAGGGGACTTACTCTGGGCACAAACGGAGCATGCCGCTACATATGCGGCAATGTCGGAACGTAGAGAAGGCCACCAGAACAGACGTGAAACAGCCCAGGACAGCTGATTCTTTCCAGGATGCCCCGCGGCCTTGGAGTTATGGTAGGTTCGCAACAACCGAGTGCGCAACTCCTCAGGCACAAAACACCTGCCGTTGGGTCTCCCAGAGGGAGCACCAGATTGAGCCGCCAAAATCTGCTCACCCAGGGGAGAGGTCAGGCTGGTGCGAATGGCGGCCAGGATCTGATTCGGAGGTATGACCGAAGTCGGAATCGACTCTTCCCCGGACAGCTCGGAGTACTGCCGTGATAAGGCATCCGCTCTGATGTTCTTGGAACCGGGTAGGTAGGAGACCACGTAATTAAAACGTGACAAGAACAGAGCCCATCTGGCCTGACGTGGTGTCAATCTCTTGGCCTCAGAAAGGTAGGTCAGATTCTTGTGGTCCGTCAGGATGAGAACCGGAACCACCGAACCCTCGAGCAAGTGCCTCCATTCTTTAAGGGCCTGCACGACGGCCAATAACTCCCTGTCACCAATCTGATAGTTGCACTCCGCGGAAGACAGTTTCCGGGAGTAAAACCCACAAGGAAGCAGAGGACCCTCTGGTGTTCTACGCTGAGACAGGAGGGCGCCTACTCCCGTCTCAGACGCGTCCACCTCGAGGACAAAGGGCAACCCAGGGTTGGGATGCGACAGAATCGGAGCCGACACAAAGGCGGACTTTAGAGCCTCAAACGCTCGGATGGCCTCGAGCGGCCAGACCTGGAAATTACTGCCCTTCCTGGTCAGATCCGTGAGCGGCTTGGCTAGCATAGAAAAGTCCCTGATGAACTTCCGATAATAATTGGCGAAGCCCAAAAAGCGCTGCAGGGCACGGAGACCACTGGGCTGGGGCCACTGTAAGACAGCCGAAACCTTCTCAGGATCCATGGAGAACCCCTCAGCGGAAATGATGTAACCTAAGAAGGTTACCTGGGATCGGTGAAATTCGCATTTCTCAAGCTTACCGAACAGCCTGTTCTCTCGTAACCGTTGCAACACTCGTCTGACATCCATAATGTGGGCCTCCATGGATTCAGAATATACCAAGATGTCATCCAAATAGACCACCACACACTGCTGCAACAGGTCACGGAAAACATCATTGATGAATTCCTGGAAGACTGCGGGCGCATTGCACAACCCAAAGGGCATAACCAAGGATTCATAATGACCGGTCCTGGTGTTAAACGCGGTCTTCCACTCATCGCCCGCCTTGATCCTTACCAGGTTATATGCCGCCCTCAGGTCGAGTTTGGTAAAGACCGTGGCCCCTTTGAGGCGATCGAACAGCTCGGAAATCAAGGGTATCGGGTAAGCGTTCTTGATCGTGATGCGATTGAGACCCCTGTAATCGATGCAAGGCCTCAACTCACCGCCCTTCTTTTTCACAAAGAAAAATCCAGCCCCTGCCGGGGACGAAGATTTGCGAATGTGTCCGCGTGAAAGCGCCTCCCTCACGTACTCCTCCATGGCCTCATTCTCCGCTACCGACAGTGGATAGACTTTGCCACGAGGAGGAACGGCACCAGATTGTAACTCTATGGCACAATCGTATGGGCGGTGCGGAGGTAGGGCAACCGCGCGCACCTTATCGAATACATCCCGGTACTCTTCGTATTCAGGGGGCAACAGAGAGTCCGAGGAAGTACACAGCAACTTGACAGGCCCATGGATGCAACTAGCCCCACACTGCGGTGACCACGAGAGGATCTCGGCCGATCTCCAATCGAAAGTCGGATTATGCTTCTGGAGCCAGGGGTACCCCAAGACCACCGAGTAGTGTGGAGACGAAATCACCTGGAAACAGACCGACTCTCTGTGAACGGCACCAATGGCTATCCCCACTGGAAGGGTCTCATGAGTCACGTGTGGCGGCAGAAGGGGTCTGCCGTCTATCGCCTCAAGAGCCAGTGGGGAACCTCGAGGCTGCAGAGGAATGGAATTGGCGGCAGCGAACACACTATCAATGAACAAACCACCAGCACCAGAGTCCACCAACGCCTGGGTCGTCACCGAGCCCCGACCCAGGAGAGGACAACAGTGATCAGTGGTTTGTCAACATGGGAAACCGGGGACGAGGAGACTCCACCCAAGATCTGCCCCCGACAGGATCTCAGGTGCGAGCGTTTCCCGGACGGTTCGGACATGCCAACCGAAAATGCCCACCGAGACCACAGTACATGCATCGGCCCTCGTGTCTCCGGAGTACCCTCTCCCCCTCGGACAGGCGAGCAAACCCCAGCTGCATGGGTTCACCCCCAGACAAGTCATCCCCAGGAGGCGTGGGAGGAGAGGGAGGCACGGGTGGGACAGCAAACGTAGGCGCCAATCTGTTAGAAGACCTCCGCAGGCTCTCCTTAAAGGAAGGTCTCTCCCTGAGTCTGGTGTCAATCAAAATCAGGAAAGAAATAAGAGACTCGAGCTCCACTGGTAGGTCCTTAGCTGCAACCTCATCCTTCAAGGCATCCGAGAGACCATGAGAGAAAGCAGCGACCAGAGCCTCATTATTCCAGCCCACCTCTGCTGCCAGGGTACGAAACTCAATGGCGTATTCAGCTACGGATCGTGAACCCTGTCTGATGGACATAAGGAGCTTCGCAGCAGAGGCAGCACGAGCCGGCACATCGAATACCTTCCGAAGAGAAGCAACAAAACCGGAAAACTCGGCAACCACCGGATTGTTGTTCTCCCATAAAGGGCTGGCCCAGGCCAAGGCCTTGTCCGAGAGCAGCGAGATCAAGAAGCCCACCTTTGATCTCTCAGTAGGAAAGGCATGTGGCAGCAACTCGAAATAAATGCCCACCTGGTTAAGGAAACCTCGGCACTGAGTTGGCTCTCCCCCAAAGCGCTGTGGAAGGGGGGCAGAACCGGTCATACCCCGATACACCGCAGGCGCAGCAACAGGTGTCGGGGTAGACTCTGGCGCAACAACCGGAGCGGCAGTAGGAGCGGGCCCAGGAGCGACAACCGACCCATCGGCAACGGAAGCGAAATGAGCCGTGCGTTCAAGCAGGGTTTGCAACGCCACAGCGAACCGACCCAACAGGTGATCCTGCTGATCAAGTCTGGCAACCAGCGTAGGTAGCGAGGATGGCCCTGTACCGTCAGAATTCATGGCTTGGTCCTAATGTCATGGAACCATGAACCAGACGTACAACAAGAGATAAGTGGAAAATAAGAAGGCTTTATTGAAAATCAAGCCGTAAGCAAAAGTCCAAACGGATGGCTAAACCGAAGCAGGGTCTTGCGTAGACAGAGGTCAGGAACCAGAAGGGTAGTCAGACGAAGCCTGGATCAGGAACCAGCAGGGTAGTCAGACGAAGCCAGGATCAGGAACCAACGGGGTAGTCAGACGAAGCCAGGATCAGGAACCAACGGGGTAGTCAGACGAGGCCAGGATCAGGAACCAGAAGCAGCAGCAGTCTTAGAAGCATGTGAACACAGGAGGACCAAGCAAGGAACTGAGGCCACAGACCTCCTATATATATGAGCTGGGCATCCAGCTCCTCCCAGTGGGAAGGAGAAGCCGCAGGGTGGGAGGCTACAAGAAACCCAGAAACCAAGATGGCCGCCAGCACATGTCAAACGAAGGAGAACAGTAAGAAGGTAAGACCATGACAGTAAGTGAGACTAGTACCACACTTACCTGCCACAGACACACAACCTGGAACCCACGTGCAAGTGCTGCTGTCCACAACAAACACAAAGGACACAGCACACAACAGACATCACACGGGAACCCAGGAAACCATATGCTGCAATAACAAATAGACCAAACAAACATCTTCTAAACACCATACATGAACTTATGACCACAAGGGTGGCCCCCACTGGCAGATTGAATACACAGGAGGCTGCTCCAGCTAACCATGGCTGAAGTACCCCTCAGACTAGTGATATACACGGAGGCTTTATAGGCCCAAGTAGCCACACCCAACAGACACACCCAGTGTTCACACACACAGAAGGGAATTAACCCTTCCAACACAAGGCAAGGGAAGACAGCCACTGAAAGGGGAAGTACACACATAAACACACACTTCACCTGTTGCCGCGGGCAACGGCATGCGTGGCAATCATGTCCTGGGGATCAGCCATAGGGCTGAGACACTGCCACCACATGCACACAACACCACACGTTGCCACGGGCAACCAAGTGAAGGAAAGTGTCACAAAACACACTATAGGCCGTGACAGGGGACTATACAGTGTATAGCATTCCCCAGTGTAGATGCAGCCTTTTCCCCACACACATGAGACAAGGCTCTATGTTGAGGGTAAAACAGAAACTCTTTAATGGGGCTACATGTCAGCCTTTTATGCAGGTCTTCCAGCAAGGGAAACTCCCCTGGGGACCTTGTGGAAGACTGAGACAGTTTTTACATTAGCCAATCACATGCATTTACAGTATGGAAACACTCCCAGCAATTGCACCCCCCCCCCCCCTGCCCCGACCCCTCTGCCTGTAATACAATTAACAAACACAATGGGCTCTGACTGTGATACAGTTATCAAACACAATGGGCTAACTTAATCACTCACAAGCGGAAAACACACATTTCACCAAAACACAGAAAACACCCCAAAGTCCCACATATCCCCATAAGTTATACATCCCTGGATAGCTCTGATCTGGGCGAACAACATATCTAGAAATCACCCAGATCCGAGCACGGGTTCCTGAATTCCATGGAAGTCACATTTGACCGACAGCAAGCATGGCTTTCTTGCCCAAAACAGTTCTATAGATTTAAGCTATGTGGCCAGTCTATCTTCTCCTTCAAAGTTTTAGTATATGGGCCATAATCCTGGGGCAAAAGGCTGGCAAACAGGCCCTTCCAAAACCCAGTGGCAAGGTTATTTCCACCAAAGTATTAATAGTCTCTGTGCTTTATATGTCCTAGGTGATGTAACACTGGGAGAGTCACTTATAGAGAAAGATTTAGGTGTCCTTGTGGATGGTAGATTAAATTACAGCATACATTGTCAATCAGCTGCTTCTAAGGCCACCAGGATACTGTTATGCATTAAACAAGGCATGGACTCACGGTACAGGGATGTAATACTACCACTTTACAAAGCGTTCGTGCGGCCTCATCTGGAATATGCAGTTCAGTTCTGGGCACTAGTCCATAGAAAGGACGAACCACAGCTGGAAAAGTACAGAGTAGAGCGACTAAAATGATAAGGGACATGGAGGGTCTTCGTTATGAAGAAAGATTAAAAGAATTGAATGTATTTGGTCTTGAGAAGAGACGTCCCCCCCCCCACATGATTAACCTATACAAATATACAAATGGGCCATACCAAAAAAATACGGTGAAAAACTGTTCCATGTTAAATGCGCTCAAAAGACAAGAGGGCACTGCCTCCGACTGGAGAGGAAAAAGTTCAGTCTCCGGAAGAGTCAAAGCTTCTTTACTGTAAGAGCGGTGAAGCTGTGGCATAGACTTCCTCAGGACGTGGTCACAGCAGGAACAGTGGACAGTTTAAAAAAGGCTTATATGAATTCTTAAACGTAAACAACATTAATGCTTATGTTATGTGTAGAAATATGAGCCTCACTTCCTTCTGGGATTCGCATCCCCACCTATCCCTTGGTTGAACTTGATGGACGTTTGTCTTTTTTTAACCGTATTAACTATGTAACTATCTTCTGGTGGCATGGGGACTTGCCAATAGCCACTGGTTAGATCCAGGGTTGAGAAATAAGCAGCAGATCCCAGGGCTTCTAGAGACTCAATTTGTGGCAGGGTGTACGCCGCATTGTGAGTTATGTTGTTGATCTTGCGGTAATCCACACAGAAACGGATGGTACCATCCTTCTTTTTTACCAGGACCAAAGGGGCAGCCCAGGGACTGTGACTATCCTAGATGACGTTAGCTGTCTTCATATCCTAAACCATCATCTTCACCTGCTGGTATAGGGCTGGAGGCACTGGCCTATATCTCTCTTTGATTGGAGGATGAGTGTCGGTTGGAATAGTGTGCCGTATTAGGCTTGTTTGACCATAGTCCAGAGGGTGTTTGCTGAAGACTTGGTGGTGTTCCTTGGCTAAGTCCAGCACACCTTTGATCTGTTCGGCAGAGGTGGTGGTATCTCCAATATGTAGTTTGGCCCACCAGGGCTGCTAAGGTGGGTCTTTGGCTGCATCCGCTGTTTGATGCGATTGTTGTGCAGCAGCAGTAGGGGGATCCAGGACATCTTGCAGACGGACATGATATAGACTCGCCACTGGATAGTACTTTTTTAATTCTACAGCTTCATCAATTCGATTGACCAAGCATATGGGTACATTTCCGCGAGAGACAGTGACCAAGCTCCTAGCAGCTAGGACAAGGGGATGATCTCGTAGATGCAGGGGTTCCACGAGGGCCGGGTAATCCTGAACCTAGACACTGATGCAAGCATTGCACCATATCAGGGTCTCTGCTCCAGACTGGAGTCTAATAGACTGAGCATCCTTGATGCGAACACAGTAGATTTCACCCTGTCGGTTACTGAATTTTTGTTGGGCAGCTAGCACCTGGATGGTCTGGTTTATGACGCGTTGAGTTACACAGGGTGCAGTCAGTAGGGTTTTCTTCAAGGCTTCCAGCACTTCAGTGTAACAGGTGTGGGAGTTTGGTATCTTCAATCTGTAAGGCAGGTTCCCAATAGCCTAATATAGGCACTAGTTGGTCATTGGTAGCTATAATGTGGATTCCGGGGGTTGCGTTCCGGCATCTTTCTAATGTCAATTGACGGATGGTAGTCACTTGAGATCCAGTATCAATCAAAGCAGAAAAGATTACTCCGTTGATGCCAACTTCAACCACGGGGTGGGCGCCCACATATCTAGGCATGAAGGCTGGATCTTTGGGACCTGGTATTCTTCCTCCCGAGGGAGGTCCTTGACCTCAGGGTATACCCGTTTAACTGCCAGCAGTCCCATTTGGTGTATCCAGGCCTCTGACAATGCTGGCCTACACGCTTTCTGGTGTCTCGATACCCGGGATCCGACAACCTACCGGTCGGCCGACGTTGTTCTTCTTGTGGACCGGTTGTAGGACTGTCTCTTGGTGTAGTAGTCCCTTTCTCAGCCTTGGGCTGCTGTTTCAGTCATTCAAGCTGCTTCCTCATCCTATCCATATTCTCAGCTAGGAAGGAGACTTGAGCAGTCAGGGCTACGACAGCATCTGGGACAGGGGCCTGAGCCCCATACTCAGCTATCTGGCTGTGGGCAGCGGGTCGCAGGACGGGCCATGTCTTTTTGTCTTCAGGAGGTTCAGAATTGCTACTTTCACCCAGGATGCCAATAGCAAACACCTTAAAATCTTAGAACAGGGTGCTGAACTGACAGCATCTTCAGCTAACATTTATAGAGGACACCTTCAATAAACTGCTCTTTGAGGGTCTGATCTGGTCCCTCGGCTTCACAGGGATCTATGTGGATAACTGCCTGCAGAGCTTCTTGCAGGGACAGGGCAAAGTCTCTCAAAGTCTCCTTTGACTGCTGTCGCTTCCCAAAGAGGCACATCTTAAGCTCAGAGGTGGTCCTAGTTTAAAAGGTGGTACTGAATCAGTCTAGGATCTGCTCAGCTGTTTTTCACTCTGGCTGAGGCCAGGGCTTGACCTCCCAGAGCGCAGCTCCCTGTAACTGGCCAATCAGGATTTCTACTTTCTGGTCCTGAGATACTGGATATAGCTTAAAGGTGGCCAACATTTTAACACAGAATTCCCTGAGTGAATGAGGTTCTCCTGAATAACGTGGGAGCCAAGGTGCACCAAAGTAGTATGGCATAGTAAGATGCATGATGCAGGTGGCTGCAGCTGCTGCATCACTGCTTTCCAAGTGGGTGCTATCTTCACTATCAGACATGGCTTTTGATGCCCTGTACCAGACTAGAGTAATGCAAGCTAGATTGCAATTTAAGTGCACGTTGCTATGTGCAAATGCGGTAGAAATGGTGCGTGGCTCCGTTAAGAGTCACTGCAACTGCACAATTTTGGAGAGCATGATGCTCTGGCAGGCAGATTATAGCCCCTAACAGTTTTTAGCAAGGTTATTTTCCCCAGCAGTACTCACTCAGACTTCTGGACATTGCTTCTTAGGATCCAGGGAAGCTGGAACTGTATTTTCCCTTTTCCAAGATGGCCACTACATCCACTTCCTGTAGGAGTGCAGTAGATTTCTTTGTCCTCCTGGGAACTTGTACTGAAAACTTTAGTTCCTTCTGCTATAAGAATGGTTCCTCTGTAGAGGCGTGCTGTTTGGTTCCCTCCCCTCTGCTGGGTGGATGTCCACAGGATGCCCAAATCCAAGATGGCTAATTAACCAATGTTTTGCCACAGTGCTGCAACTGATGCAGATTCACACTTTCCAGCAGTAAGTAGATGCTATAAAGTTTCTTCTAGGGGTTTGGGGGTTTTACAGTCAGAGGGGGCCTTCCAGGCGCAAAAGTAGATTGTGTTTTGTGATGCCAAGATTTGCAACGGGCGCCTCCCCCAGCGCCCTCTATGTAGCACGTCCCAGGTATAGGAAATGCAGAGTGGTATGTTGCGGACTAAAATGTCTCTTTATGTGTGTCACGGTTCTCCTACCTGGATACCGCTGGACCCCAGACTTTGGCTTTGAAGCAATAAATAAAGGGAATAATTGAGGGATTAAGGAAGAACTTGAGTTCAGATCTTCAGATGAAGTTCAATGGCAGCTTTCCTTGAGTAAACATTTTGCCAAAAAAGATTTCAGGCTTTATCTTGGTTCCAGCAGGCTTTAGCATTAAAATGGCAGGCAAACTCAACTTTGCTATATCTGACTCTGCTGTCCTAACAAGCTTAGTGTCTTTGCTTTCTTCGTGATGTGCTTCACGCTTTGGTCGGGCTTATGTTCAGCCAAGGGATGTGGTAGAATCCGGTGAGCTCCAACATGGAGTCCCCACCAGCACACACACTACCACTAGCACTAGCCCTAGAACTAGATCTAACTGGTCCCCACCCTTCCTCCAGGAAATATGACTCACCCACTTCTCTCCAGAGAGGGGTTAGAATGGAATGGTTAGCTCCATTCTACATAATCACAGCTCTGCCGGGTTTGCTGACACCTGCTGGTGAACCAGGCATATTACATGTTACAAACATTATTATAGATGCACATTATGGAGAGGAACTGGAACATAATGCATAGATGACTTTATGTTAGACCATTAAGGACAGTAGTAGGGTGTAGGAGTGGCAACACCACTCAGGGCCCCCCTGTATTATTATTATTAATATTATAATGGCCCCCTCTGTATTATTATTAGTAATATTATAAAGGCCCCCCTCTGTATTATTATTATAATGGCCCTCTCTGTAGTATTATTGTAATAATGGTCTCTCTATAGTATTAATGTAATAATTATGGCCCCCAATGTTTCTATACATTATTGCCTCCTTTGTATAATGCCTCCAGCCCCATAGTGCCCCCAGTACAGCCTGCCTATTAAAAAAAATAAAAAAATACTCACCTCTCTTCTCACTTCATCACTGCTTGTGGCCTGTCTTCAAGCATCCCGACGCAGGCGGTCACAAACACATAACTGTTTCCTCCTGTGCAGCGTCATCACGTCATCTCCACTAGCCTGAAGCCTATGAGGCAGAACGGAGGGGACAGGAGCCATAATCTCCTGTGGCCCTCATTGAAGTGCCTGCTGCCTGGTGCCCCCTGCAATTTTGGTGCCCGGGGCAACTGCCCCTCCCCCCGCCCCCACGCTATGTCACTGGCTGAAGCAATCAGGTAGACACAGTAGTAACTTAAACAGGCAAATATTACTTGACTCACATGGGGCAACAAACTTAAAAGGGACCTTTCACGGTCCTGACATTACGATATAATTACCTGGCAGTGTAGGGCATACTGATGGCATGTGATATCACTCTTTTTTTTTTTTCTATGGGCTGCTCCATTCCTCCGCTGTGCACCCATATACACTCCCTGATCACCCCCTGTCATTGATCACCCCCCTGTAAGGCTCCATTCAGACGTCCGCATGATTTTTACGGATCCATGGATACATGGATCGGATCCGCAAAACACATGCGGACGTCTGAATGGAGCCTTACAGGGGGTGATCAATGACAGGCGGGTGATCACCCATATACACTCCCTGATCACCCCCCTGTCATTGATCACCCCCTGTAAGGCTCCATTCAGACGTCCGCATGTGTTTTGTGGATCCGATCCATGTATCCATGGATCCGTAAAAATCATGCGGACGTCTGAATGGAGCCTTACAGGGGGGGTGATCAGTGACAGGGGGGTGATCACCCTGATCACCCCCTGTCATTGATAACCCCCCTGTAAGGCTCCATTCAGACGTCCGCATGTGTTTTGTGGATCCGATCCATGTATCCATGGATCCGATCCATGTATCCATGGATCCGTAAAAATCATGCGGACGTCTGAATGGAGCCTTACAGGGGGGGTGATCAGTGACAGGGGGGTGATCACCCTGATCACCCCCTGTCATTGATAACCCCCCTGTAAGGCTCCATTCAGACGTCCGCATGTGTTTTGTGGATCCGATCCATGTATCCATGGATCCGTAAAAATCATGCGGATGTCTGAATGGAGCCTTACAGGGGGGATGATCAGTGACAGGGGGGTGATCACCCTGATCACCCCCTGTCATTGATAACCCCCCTGTAAGGCTCCATTCAGACGTCCGCATGTGTTTTGTGGATCCGATCCATGTATCCATGGATCCGTAAAAATCATGCGGACGTCTGAATGGAGCCTTACAGGGGGGGTGATCAGTGACAGGGGGGTGATCACCCTGATCACCCCCTGTCATTGATAACCCCCCTGTAAGGCTCCATTCAGACGTCCGCATGTGTTTTGTGGATCCGATCCATGTATCCATGGATCCGATCCATGTATCCATGGATCCGTAAAAATCATGCGGACGTCTGAATGGAGCCTTACAGGGGGGGTGATCAGTGACAGGGGGGTGATCACCCTGATCACCCCCTGTCATTGATCACCCCCCCTGTAAGGCTCCATTCAGACGTCCGCATGTGTTTTGTGGATCCGATCCATGTATCCATGGATCCGTAAAAATCATGCGGACGTCTGAACGGAGCCTTACAGGGGGGGTGATCAGTGACAGGGGGGTGATCAGGGAGTCTATATGGGTGATCACCCCCCTGTCATTGATCACCCCCCTGTTATTGATCACCCCCCTGTTATTGATCACCCCCCTGTCATTGATCACCCCCCTGGTAAGGCTCCATTCAGACATTTTTTTTGGCACAAGTTAGCGGAAATTTTTTATTTGTTTTTGTTTTTTCTTACTAAGTCTCATATTCCACTAACTTGTGTCAAAAAATAAAATCTCACATGAACTCACCATACCCCTCACGGAATCCAAATGCGTAAACATTTTTAGACATTTATATTCCAGACTTCTTCTCACGCTTTAGGGCCCCTAAAAAGCCAGGGCAGTATAAATACCCCACATGTGACCCCATTTCGGAAAGAAGACACCCCAAGGTATTCCGTGAGGGGCATATTGAGTCCATGAAAGATTGAAATTTTTGTCCTAAGTTAGCGGAAAATCAATATCCGCTAACTTATGCAAAAAAATAAAATTTTCTAGGAACTCGCCAGGCCCCTCATTGAATACCTTGGGGTGTCTTCTTTCCAAAGTGGGGTCACATGTGGGGTATTTATACTGCCCTGGCTTTTTAGGGGCCCGAAAGTGTGAGAAGAAGTCTGGGATCCAAATGTCTAAAAATGCCCTCCTAAAAGGAATTTGGGCCCCTTTGCGCATCTAGGCTGCAAAAAAGTGTCACACATGTGGTATCGCCGTACTCAGGAGAAGTTGGGGAATGTGTTTTGGGGTGTCATTTTACATATACCCATGCTGGGTGAGAAAAATATCTTGGTCAAATGCCAACTTTGTATAAAAAAATGGGAAAAGTTATCTTTTGCCAAGATATTTCTCTCACCCAGCATGGTTATATGTAAAATGGCATGCCAAAATACATTCCCCAACTTCTCCTGAGTACGGCGATACCAGATGTGTGACACTTTTTTGCAGCCAAGGTGGGCAAAGGGGGCACATATTCCAAAGTGCACCTTTCGGATTTCGCAGGCCATTTTTTACACATTTTGATTGCAAGGTACTTCTTACACATTTGGGCCCCTAAATTGCCAGGGCAGTATAACTACGCCACAAGTGACCCCATTTTGGAAAGAAGACACCCCAAGGTATTCCGTGAGGGGCACGGCGAGTTCATAGAATTTTTTATTTTTTGTCACAAGTTAGCGGAAAATGATGATTTTTCTTTTTTTTTCTTTTTTCCTTACAAAGTCTCATATTCCACTAACTTGTGACAAAAAATAAAAAATTCTAGGAACTCGCCGTGCCCCTCACGGAATACCTTGGGGTGTCTTCTTTCCAAAATGGGGTCACTTGTGGCGTAGTTATACTGCCCTGGCAATTTAGGGGCCCAAATGTGTAAGAAGTACTTTGCAATCAAAATGTGTAAAAAATGGCCTGCGAAATCCGAAAGGTGCACTTTGGAATATGTGCCCCTTTGCCTACCTTGGCTGCAAAAAAGTGTCACACATCTGGTATCGCCGTACTAAGGAGAAGTTGGGCAATGTGTTTTGGGGTGTCATTTTACATATACCCATGCTGGGTGAGAAAAATATCTTTGTCAAATGCCAACTTTGTATAAAAAAATAGGAAAAGTTGTCTTTTGCCAAGATATTTCTCTCACCCAGCATGGTTATATGTAAAATGGCACGCCAAAATACATTCCCCAACTTCTCCTGAGTACGGCGATACCAGATGTGTGACACTTTTTTGCAGCCAAGGTGGGCAAAGGGGCACATATTCCAAAGTGCACATTTCGGATTTCACCGGTCATTTTTTACACATTTCGATTGCAAAGTTCTTCTCACACATTTGGGCCCCTAAAGTATAACTACCCCACAAGTGACCCCATTTTGGAAAGAAGACACCCCAAGGTATTCCGTGAGGGGCATGGCGAGTTCCTAGAATTTTTTATTTTTTGTCGCAAGTTAGTGGAATATGAGACTTTGTAAGAAAAAAATAAAAATAAAAAATCATCATCATTTTCCGCTAACTTGTGACAAAAAATAAAAAGTTCTATGAACTCACTATGCCCATCAGCGAATACCTTAGGGTGTCTACTTTCCGAAATGGGGTCATTTGTGGGGTTTTTCTACTGTCTGGGCATTGTAGAACCTCAGGAATCATGACAGGTGCTCAGAAAGTCAGAGCTGCTTCAAAAAGCGGAAATTCACATTTTTGTACCATAGTTTGTAAACGCTATAACTTTTACCCAAACCATTTTTTTTTTTTTGCCCAAACATTTTTTTTTTATCAAAGACATGTAGAACTATAAATTTAGCGAAAAATTTATATATGGATGTCGTTTTTTTTGCAAAATTTTACAGCTGAAAGTGAAAAATGTCATTTTTTTGCAAAAAAAACGTTACATTTCGATTAATAACAAAAAAAGTAAAAATGTCAGCAGCAATAAAATACCACCAAATGAAAGCTCCATTAGCGAGAAGAAAAGGAGGTAAAATTCATTTGGGTGGTAAGTTGCATGACCGAGCGATAAACGGTGAAAGTAGTGTAGTGCCGAAGTGTAAAAAGTGCTCTGGTCATGAAGGGGGTTTCAGCTAGCGGGGTTGAAGTGGTTAAATTACATTAGCATACAATCTTTGAGGAGAAAGGTGTGACACAGAAGGTAACAAGTGCTTGATTTGCACAATGGTCCGGCCATCTTAACACAGTAGAGGAGCAGATATAAAGTGGCATGAGCCTGCCACCAGTAGATATCTGTAGTGCATGGGGTGTGAATATTTGACAATGGATCAAAGTCAGAGGAATGATTCTGAAGGGGCGATGAATTAAGAAGAGTTAGATCAGGGGATATGATACAATCAGGGCCGGTTTTAGACAAAATGTGGCCCTGGGCAAAATCAAAAGTGGGGCCCCAAATCTTGTATTAATGTACTAACAACAGTTACATTCTGTCAATTCCTGCCCTCCCTCACAGATTTATACCCCATAAAGCCCCTCACATAGATCTTCACCCTTATGGCCGCAGAATACGCCACATGCCCCCTCAATGAGTTCCCCTCACTCAAGGCATCTGAGAGTGTTAAAAACCGAAAGCGCAGGATTCCTCTTCAGGCACGCTTTTTCCCCAGCGGAGATCGGGGAAAGCACCCTGTTCTATAAATAAGCCGCAGCCTGTACTAAGCTTCCAGGCTCATTGTTAGTATAGCCCAGTTCAGGCCACTAGATGGCAGCACTGAACTGTAATATAGCGATTTATATACAGAATAATGGAGCAATTTACATCTGATGATTGTAAGTTGTGGTCCACTTAGGGGACTTAGCAGAAAGTAAAAAAAATAATAAAATAATATATATTTTTTTAAATATAACATTTTTTAAATTAAAATCACCACCATTCCTCAAAAGAAAAAGAAACAAAAAAAAAATAGCATTATGGGCATCACCGCATGCGAAAACGTCCATACTACTAAAATATTATAAAAATTAGCCCATATGGTGAATGGCGTAACAGAATTTTTTTCTCCCAAGAAAATGTCATAAAAAGTGATCAAGTCATACACACCCCAAAATGGTATTGTCAAAAACGACAGATAGCTCCGCAAAAAATATGCCCCCACAAAGAACCGTAGACATAACTATAAAAAAGTTATGAGGGTCAGAATATCGCGATGAAAAGAAAAAAATATTTTTTTTACGAAGGGAGTCCTGATGAGGCTTAACTTGCTGCAGTGAGCAGGCCTATAGAGGTCCTGACCTTTCCCAACAAAAAATACCGGTTACACAAGTTAAAAAGGTTGGTGTGGGTTAATACGGGTGTTATTTGATCATATTTTACATTTTGCTCCATTTTTTTTTCTCAATAAAATCTAACTTTTCATTGTTGTGGACACGCTGTGTATTTAAGTTTTATTTAACCTCTATTTTCAAAATGTTTCTGTGGGGATTCAACCTCATAGCCATCTACATTAAAGGCAAGAACCAATATATTAATGTCCCCCCCAAATTTATTAATTTCCCCTGAATTATACATTCATGTATATCAGAGGTATCATTTTATATATTTTCTTTTAGTAATTACATATTTATTTTGCGCCATCCATTTTTCTACAATTACTAAAAATTTTAATGATTCTTTTGCTGTATATACAGTACAGACCAAAAGTTTGGGCACACCTTCTCATTCAAAGAGATTTCTTTATTTTCATGACTATGAAAATTGTAGATTCACACTGAAGGCATCAAAACTATGAATTAACACATGTGGAATTATATACATAACAAAAAAGTGTGAAACAACTGAAAATGTGTCATATTCTAGGTTCTTCAAAGTAGCCACCTTTTGCTTTGATTACTGCTTTGCACACTCTTGGCATTCTCTTGATGAGCTTCAAGAGGTAGTCACCTGAAATGGTCTTCCAACAGTCTTGAAGGAGTTCCCAGAGATGCTTAGCACTTGTTGGCCCTTTTGCCTTCACTCTGCGGTCCAGCTCACCCCAAACCATCTTGATTGGGTTCAGGTCCAGTGACTGTGGAGGCCAGGTCATCTGGCGCAGCACCCCATCACTCTCCTTCATGGCCAAATAGCCCTTACACAGCATGGAGGTGTGTTTGGGGTCATTGTCCTGTTGAAAAATAAATGATGGTCCAACTAAACGCAAACCGGATGGAATAGCATGCCGCTGCAAGATGCTGTGGTAGCCATGCTGGTTCAGTATGCCTTCAATTTTGAATAAATCCCCAACAGTGTCACCAGCAAAGCACCCCACACCATCACACCTCCTCCTCCATGCTTCACGGTGGGAACCAGGCATGTAGAGTCCATCCGTTCACCTTTTCTGCGTCGCACAAAGAAACAGTGGTTGGAACCAAAGGTCTCAAATTTGGACTCATCAGACCAAAGCACAGATTTCCACTGGTCTAATGTCCATTCCTTGTGTTCTTTAGCCCAAACAAGTCTCTTCTGCTTGTTGCCTGTCCTTAGCAGTGGTTTCCTAGCAGATATTCTACCATGAAGACCTGATTCACACAGTCTCCTCTTAACAGTTGTTCTAGAGATGTGTCTGCTGCTAGAACTCTGTGTGGCATTCGCCTGGTCTCTAATCTGAGCTGCTGATAACCTGCGATTTCTGAGGCTGGTGACTCGGATGAACTTATCCTCCGCAGCAGTGGTGACTCTTGGTCTTCCTTTCCTGGGGCGGTCCGCATGTGAGCCAGTTTCTTTGTAGCGCTTAATGGTTTTTGTGACTGCACTTTGGGACACTTTCAAAGTTTTCCCAATTTTTCGGACTGACTGACCTTCATTTCTTAAAGTAATGATGGCCACTCGTTTTTCTTTACTTAGCTGCTTTTTTCTTGCCATAATACAAATTCCAACAGTCTATTCAGTAGGACTATCAGCTGTGTATCCACCTGACTTCTCCACAACGCAACTGATGGTCCCAACCCCATTTATAAGGCAAGAAATCCCACTTATTAAACCTGACAGGGCACACCTGTGAAGTGAAAACCATTTCAGGTGACTACCTCTTGAAGCTCATCAAGAGCATGCCAAGAGTGTGCAAAGCAGTAATCAAAGCAAAAGGTGGCTACTTTGAAGAACCTAGAATATGACATATTTTCAGTTGTTTCACACTTTTTTGTTATGTATATAATTACACATGTGTTAATTCATAGTTTTGATGCCTTCAGTGTGAATCTACAATTTTCATAGTCATGAAAATAAAGAAAACTCTTGTGTGTGTCCAAACTTTTGGTCTGTACTGTACATACCTAATACTAAAAAAACTTCTATGAGGGTTTTCAGCAATGACTTATCATTGAGTCCTATAGCACAGTGGTTAAGATTCTTGCCTTTAATGAAGATTGTTGTGAGTTCGAATCCCCACAAAAACATTTAAAAAATAGCATCTAAATTAGACTTATTTACACAGGGTGTGACCATGCTTGGGAATGCCCCTTTCATGTTCATAACACTGACTCCATATATTGACACAGTGTCATGGTACCTTCTGTGACAGAGGTTAGAAGATCGGAGGGACTGACTGCACATGAGGTTTGACAGTCTCTTGATTCTCAGTGTTGTGGTTTGGTAGTGACCACACCTCTTGTCAGGTGCAGCCCGTGGTCATTACTGCATTCCCTACTTAGTTTGGTCTCACACTCATACCATGTGGTTGATATTCTCTACTTCGATTTAGAACAGTTGGTGTGTGGACCTTACCTGTGTTCTTGCTCATCCATTTTCTACAAGATAAGTTGTACTGCTCCTTGTATCTGGTTGTTCCCCTGTGCTTGTTGTTACTAGGCCTCAGGAAGATGCTGGTTTGTTCACCTGGGAAGGAAACAGTCTCATTCCCTGCCACTATCTAGGGCGTTTCAGGGCTCCTAGGGTCTATGTTACGACTTATGTATTTTCCCACCTTCAGGGTCTATACATACTGACAGGAGTCAGGGCCAGGTTTAGGGGCTTCCTAAGAGGTGACCTTTTCCCTCTCCCTTGCCGTGAGGCCTAGTTCTGTGTCCCTCCCCTTGCCTGTATTCGTGACACACAGCCATAAATGGAGTCACAGCGGAGACTCCTAAACCAGGAAATTCCCCACTCTGCAGGGACTGAAGCAGGGGGCCCTTAGAGGATCTGGGCCCTGGGGATTTGCCCAGTTTGCCAGATACACTAACCAGAAAAGATGTGTTTTTATGGAACACCTAAAACTGTGGATGTTAAGAATTACCTAATTGCTTGGGAGAAGTCTTGGAGACGAGAGTTTTGGATTATGTGGATGTCAATTGTAAGTCGTTGGCTGAATGGAGAGCAGGAGTAGCATGGTGGACAGAGATGTGGAGGGTGTAGCACTGTGGAGAGCTTTGAGGGTGAGAAAGAGCAGTTTAAAGGGGTTCTGCAGTTTTTTTAAACTAACGATCTATTCTCTCCATTCAAGTGAACAGAGCTTAGCCCCGCCCAGCCCATTGATACTAGTTGTGACGTCACTGGGCCTGCGGTAAACAGCGAGAAGGCTGCAGCGCTACTGCCAGCGCTGCAGCCTTCTCAAACAGCTAATCGGCGGGGGTTCCGGGTCGCATGTCATGTTGAGACAGAAACTGCGACTTCTTCTGCACTCACACCAGGTCTAAAAAAGGGGGCGTGATGCAGGCCCATCTAATTCATTATTTTCTACGCCTGGTTTAGGTGTAGAAAATGGTCTAAATGTAAGACAGGTAGGAAGCGGTCTTACATTTTGAATCGGCGGTGAATACACCAAAGTTATATGGAGGCTGGCACCTCTACATAACTTTGGCGATCCAGCACAGAGGCTTATTAAGACTGGTTATCATTTCATAAATACCACATAAAAAACGGACAGAATTTGTACCCAACTCACCTCCCAAAAAATGAGATAAAAAGTGATTAAAAAGCTAAATGTACACCAAAATGGTGCCAATAAAAACAACAATACAATGACTGGCACAAGGCAGAGGCATCAGAGTAACGGTAACGCCTCACTCACACATACGTGGATTTTCAGACCACTGTCCGTGAAAACCCAGCCTGCCGTCTTACTGAGTGCATGAGCACACAGCGTCATTGGTTGCTATGATGCCATGCGCTTCGTGCCGCCGCTGCGCCTCAGAATTTGCTACCTCAGGTTTGCTCGTTGGGGCTAAATACTTCTATTTCTTTTCACCTTTGTTTGTTGGTAATAGGAGTTAGTTCCTATAAATCTTACAAGGAAGAGTTACCCGGGCTGCACGTAACGTCATGTTTAGAGATCGGACGCAGATGTTATTGTTTAGGCCTCTTGCTGTAGCTGTTCCTTGCCACGTGTCTCTCCCCTCCCCCGCTACCACCATCTTTAGACTTCACATATTTCACTGCTCCATGTACTTAAAAACCCTGCCGCACTTTCATGCTCCGCTGTTATCCTGAGCGGCATTTACACTTTCGGCTTTTATTTCATGTCTTATTCTGCATCCGTACGTCTTCACTGTCCTGCACTTTCCTACTCTTGGTTCGTATTTACTCAGATTGGTCTCACATTCAAGCTGCAGTCACCTGTTGGCTGTTACATCTCATTCCGTACCCAGCCGACAGCCGGATCCGTATTACACACCTGTTATTACATGTTGTTTACTCAGCTTACAGCCATAGCTGCTACTGTTACTCAGTTTTCATGCTCTGGACGCCCCACCCTGGTGTTCACACCTTGCTCCACTCACAACCAGAGCTGTGTTCATGCGTCGAGTGGTATACCATGTTTGCTCTGCTCACTGTGAGAGCTGTGTTTACACGTCCGCTGTCACAACTTTTTTATATTAGGTTTTTTCCAGAGCTGCAATCACGTTCACCGCAACATCATGTTTATGCTCCACTCACATTTAGAGCTGCTATTCTACCAATTTCAATTTCATTCTCGGTCACACCCAGAGGTGCATTCACACTACTCTGTCAAATCATTTTTGCACTCCACCCACAACCAGAGTTGCATTCATACGTCTATCGGTATATCATGCTTGCTCTACTCGCACCCAGAGCTGCGTTCACACGTCCTATTCTACTACAGTTTCTTTCCAGGCCCAGTTCAAGAACTGCATTCACGTCGCTATTACATCTATGTTATGCTCCGTTCACAACCAGAGCTGCTGTTATACCAAATTTCATGCTCTGCTTATACCCAGGAGTTGTGTTCACACTTCTACTGCTACACCAGGTCGTATACCCCACTCACCAAAGTCGCTTTCCATGTCTGCTGTCACATCAAGTTAATATTCCGTTCACATCCAAAGCTGCGTCCGCATGTCTGCTTTTACATTTTGTCCTATACTCCATTCACTACTAGAGCTGCGTTCATGTGTCTGCCTTCGCATCACGTCAATACTCTGCTCACTTTTAGATTGCATTTATATGTCTGCTTTATACCATGCTTTTCATGTGCTACCCATACTCAGAGCTGTGCCCATACCATTTTTTCAGGTACCATTTACATCCAAAGCTCCATTCACCCATTTGTTGTTACATCATGTGTTGTACTCTGCTCCCACTCAAAGCTGCATTCTCCTGTTCATTGCTACGTCATGGTTTTACTCAATCTCACCCGGGCAGTCTGCACCCACCGCTCTGGTACCTCTCTCCCGACAAACATAACTGCATTCTTTCCAGGCTTACGTTCCCTTCCTCGGTGATCTGTTACATTCCATAGGCCTAGTTTCTGTTTAATCTGGTTCATATTCACTCAGACTGGTCTCCTTTTACTTCTGGTTCGTATTAACTCAGATTAGTCTTCTGTTCACCAAACAGCTCCTCAGAGGAGGTCTTTGGGCCAATAGAAGTGAGTTTCCTGTTATGTTTTCACAAGCTGTTCATTTGTTTGTCACGATAAGAGACTTCTCCTAGCGAACTTGCAATCTCTCCCATCTCTGTTTCAGTTTCATGTTTACGTTTCATGGTTCGCGGTGGTTAGTGTTTTATGTACGCACGTGCTTCGGATTACTAATGTCTATATTTTCAACGCCTGTTGGCAGTTATGTTCCTTAGGCCACCTTCTGGCCAATCCAATCATTCAAGTCGCTTCATATCCCATCAGGTCCAGCTTACGTTTTAATTACTTATCGTCACCGCAACGTCATCCCTCTGGCTTCGGGGGGCCCCTATGACTGATCCGGCCTCGTGGCTCCGTTTTTCATGTTTTGTTTGTTAGGGGTACAACATGGTTGTAGGCTGGTTAGTGTCCCAGGTTTGCTGTTGGAGGGGGTCATGGTTAGGCTCACACAAGTGGCTCTTCGCTTATAGGACCTCACGATTGACACCGACACTTGTAGTTCGCCCAGCCATCTGATACTTTTTTCCGCCATAAGAGACTCGTACGCATGGCTCCCGCCATAAGAGACTCGCACGCATGGCTCCCGCCATAAGAGACTCGCACGCATGGCTCCCGCCATAAGAGACTCGCTGGAGTGGCTCTTGGCTTAGAGGATTTCACAATTGTCATCGACATTGGTAGGTCATACGGCCATCTATTTTCCATGGCACACCTTTCAGAAGTTTTCTTTTGGTCATTTATATTTTACAGATTAGTACTTGCGGTTTATTTCAGCCTCATTTCATTAAGAAGCTTACCCCATGTCTTTGTCTTTCTAGGTTATCGCGTCCCGGTTGATTACTAAACCCGTCGGGTTAAGCCCCAATCTTTTCCCCAGCTTTCCTTAATTCTCAAGGTTCGCTGCCCGGCCCCATGGGCCCCTGGTGGTTGCTTCAGCCCCATGGCTTCAGGGGTCCGACCAATGGTTGTCTGTCCACCTGTGCAGCTATGCTTTTGGTTTTGAATGGCTCACATCTTTACTTGCTTGCCAGCTCATGTTATTTTAGGTTTCATTTTAATTAATGTCCGTTATTATCTCCATTTTCTGTCACGTTTCCCTTTGTCTTTTCAGGTCATGCAGTTGGGGGTCACCTTCCATGTCGGTCAGGTCTCGTTTCTAACGATATTTCGCTTTGCATGTTGTTCAGGCCACGTAGTTTATCTTGGGTATCGCCTGCCACATCGGTCAGGCTCGTGGTTTAATTTCACCTGCACCTTATTCAGGTCACTTATTATAGTTATAATTTCTTGAAAGAAAAAATAAATAAAAATATAAAATAAAAAAAAATAAAAAATCAGCCCCATGGCTTCGGGGGCCCGATGACCGCTTGGGCCCCATGGCTTCGGGGGCCCGATGACCGCTTGGGCCCCATGGCTTCGGGGGCCCGATGACCGCTTGGGCCCCATGGCTTCGGGGGCCCGATGACCGCTTGGGCCCCATGGCTTTGGGGGCCCAATGACCGCTTGGGCCCCGTGGCTTCGGGGGCCCGATGACCGCTTGGGCCCCATGGCTTCGGGGGCCCGATGACTGTTTTTAGTCCTGCTGGGCTGATTGCCTGGTTGGTTGTGCATCTGGGCTGATCTGGCCCCTGTGTATCACATACATATCTGCTTCCCTAAATTCCTAATAATCCATGTTGATCGCTCACTTTATGTTTTGACCACAAACTGGTCTGGTTCGCCCTACAGCATCATTGTCATGTCTTATGCAGATATTTTGTCTTGCTTAATTTGTTCATGCTTCGTTCAGGTCCTGCCAGAGGAGGAACAAGTAGGTCAATTCCCTCTAGCATTTCAGTCTCTGACCGTAGTCGATTATATCTTGTCAACCAGGTCCCCGCGCAAAGTCATTGCAATTGCATTCCCTCACTCATGAGAGGGCATAGACAACATTTTGTATATTATGGCTTTGTAGCTTCTTGCCGCACTAACCTCAGACTCCCCCAACCACGTTGAATCGGGTTTTGGACAAGGTCCAGCATTTCCTCACGGTAGAAGATTCAGATAGTAGGTCGGTCTTCACGTCTTAAGTGTTAAAACAATTCTCAGGGGCACACAGTAGAACAACGCGCGGACCACGGCTAGCAGAACTATTAGGGAACTATTCGAGGATTCTCTTCCTATCTACATAGTTCTTTTTGGCCCTCATTCCTGCCTAGTCTAGGCAGTTGGGTTTCAGTCCCACGATCTCCTGAGGCTAGGGCATTGCCAGTACTCGCACTAGAACCAAAACTTTACAAGGTTCAGTTGGTTTTCATGATCCATTTCACAACGTATTCCCAGTCCTCCATTCCGCTTGGGGCAGTATCCGCAATATTGAGCATTATGTCTCTGGCCTTGTCATCCACAAGATGGGTTGTAGGTCTCCTTCTGGTCTTGTCTCATACACCCCGAATTTTCGCTCTAGATCCCTGACGCCTTGCAATTGGCTTGGAGATTAGTTTGCACATGTCATTCGAGTTCCTTTTCTACCCTACTTGGCTTGGTTTTTGCCCACTTATAGGCCTACCCACGATCATGGCTTAGGGTACACAACAAGCCATTTAGTCATGTTAGCTAAGACACGCCTAGCTGGGTTAGGTTGTTCCCGTGGTTTCTCTCCCTAGGGTTCTTCAGATAACTCTTGGCCGTAGCCATGACCACAAATATATATATATATATATATATATATATATATATAGAATAAAGAATGACACCGCAGCACATCCGTTTGGTGAAAAAAAGTGGGACCCTTTATTCACCTATGCAACGTTTCGGTCCGCTTACTGGGACCATTTTCAAGCAATACCAAAAATGGTCCCAGTAAGCGGACCGAAACGTCGCATAGGTGAATAAAGGGTCCCACTTTTTTTCACCAAACGGATGTGCTGCGGTGTCATTCTTTATTCTACATGATACACCTTGGAAAGGTGCTTTCACCGCTGGCACCCAAACATCCACTACTAGGAGTGCTGCCTTGAATTTCCATCTCTCTCTATATCTATATATATATATATATATACACACACACACACACACACACACTGTACATGTAGTATGCAGTGCTCAATATGTATATATACAGACACTAGTGGTGGGGGAAAATATACTGTATATACAGTTGCAGCAACCCCCTGAGGGGTCGGTGTAGAGGATATGAGTGGGAATGAATAGCCCCCGGACCATTAGGAGGGGGATCCATGGCTGAATTGGCATTAGGCCAGATTGAACTTTGGTTGACCCTGGGTGCAGTGGTTGAAGTTGTTAGGCAGATTAAGTAGGTTCGGGCGGGAGGTTTTCCCGCTGTTTTGGTTAAGGTTGCTGGGCAGAGGTGCTTTGCCCAGTAACCAGAGAATGATTGGTTTTCAGGCGGGCCTGTGAGGATGCTAGGGCTAGGGCAGTTTTGCGGGGGACCTGGAGATGGGCCCTGATTGGCTTCTGGAGTCTGCTATTTTCAGATAAAAATGTGGGAGTCACAGGCGGCGGTGCCTTTTGGATACATCTGCGGTGTCAAGTGGACCGTTCGTGCCCAGCTGCCCTGCTTACCTGATGGAGGCTTTGATCGAGGAACTGGCGAGCCGTGCGGTGGAAGATGGAGCTCCTGCCTGGATCGGGGAATGCCTGCTGCGCCTGAGAGCTCCGGAGCTGGTTTCGTCGGGGGTGCCTGCAGTGCCGTCTGCCATGCTGCCACCTGTTCTTGAAGCTGTCCGGAGTGTGGACGGGATGATTCCAGAGTCGGTGCGAGCGGAGGATCCGGTGGAGGCTGGTGCGGTCCGGGAGTCACGTCTGAGAAGGAGCCGGTGGGCCAGCAGAAGATTTTCTCCCTCCCCATCTGCGCAGGCGCGGCCGAGATCTCGCGGGAACAGGATCCCTGTGGATGGTATCGCAAGAGGGCGCCGGGAGATGACATCATCCAATGTGCGCCTTCCGGGTCCTGGACATGTTGCGGCACCGCAGGCTTTTAACTCCCCCCTGGGGGCTCTTGGCTTGGAGTCTCAGGGTGCGGAGGGGCCTGGGATCGGGATCGCTGAAAGCCAACCGGATTGTGGCTGGGCTGGAGGTGCGGCAGGAGGAGTTCCTGGGACCAGTTCTCAGATGGCGGTGTCATCCCTACCTGGACCGGTGCAACAGTCTGGTGAGTGGCCGGGGCAACTTGCTCCAGTGATATCCTCTCTATCGCTAGTGCTGTCCTCTTTGCAGGGGCTGGTGTCTGGCCACCCCCAGCTTCAGCCCCCCTCGTCCCCTGCTGCAGCTGGTGGTTTATTGGGTAATGTCTCTTCTGCCTGGCTGCCAGCTGACGGTTTGGGGATGGGAGAGGGGGATAGCTTGATAGAGCCTCTGTCTGTACCTGTGCGGTCTCGTGCTAAGGGTATAGCAGATGGCTGTTTTAAAAAAGTTATGCCATGTTCTATTTCTCCGTTGGGTTTTCACCTGTCTGCAGCAATTAGGGAAAGGATCTGGAATGGTGATTTTATTGATATTTTGTCTCTCCTCCCTGCCTCTAAGGATTTTATTGTTAAAATGGAGCGCAGGGATGAAAAATCCGAGGAGGAGAGGAAGCGTCCCATTCCTAGATCTTTTCACAATTGGCTTCAGGCGTTTTGTATTTTTGCTAGTGTGGTGGGTGAGAAGCAGCCGGAGAAGTGCTCAGGTCTGTTTCAGCATGTTGATATAGTATTTGAAGCGTACAAGAACTTTGGAGGTTTTGGCTGGTTCCAGTACGATGAGAATTTTCGGCAGAAAATGGCGGTATATCCTCAGTTGCGTTGGGGTACTAAAGATGTGGGCTTATGGCTTAATTTATTACTGCCGCAGAGGCCGGTTGCGGTTCCAAAGACGTCCTCTCCTTCTGCAGGTGTTATGAAGCGGGGGGTATGTTTCGCATATAATGAGTCGCATTGTAAGTGGCCCGCCACATGTAAATACAAGCACGAGTGTGCTTTCTGTGGGGCGGGCCACCCAATGTCCAGATGTTTTAAGAAAGCCAGTTTGCCGTCGCAGCCGTTGGCAAAGGAATTTTTTCAGAAAAGCGTCGACTCCAGTAAAATTGGAGAGCATGCTACCTTGGTTAGGTCGGTACCCAAACCGACAGATAGCTGATTTGTTGATTTCGGGCTTTTCAGAGGGTTTCATTATACTGCCATTTTCTGGGCAGGGTTGTGTGATTGTGAAGAACCTGCCGTCAGTTGAGCAATACCCGCATGTTGTGGAGGTGAAATTGAAGGCTGAAATTTTAGCAGGTAGAGTGGCGGGTCCTTTTGTGGAGCCTCCCTTTGAGGATTTGAGGTTATCTCCTCTGGGGGTGGTTCCTAAAAAGGAACCTAATTCATTCAGGATGATTCATCATTTATCTTACCCGTTTGGTGGTTCTTTGAATGATGAGATTGATAGTTCTTTATCTAGAGTGTGTTATTCTACGTTTGATGCTGCTGTGTCACTGGTAAAGTCGTTTGGTGTGGGGGCTCTTTTGGCCAAGGCAGATGTTAAGTCCGCCTTCAGGTTGTTGCCAATACACCCGGCGGCTTTCAATTCTCTGGGTTTCTATTTTAAGGACAGGTTTTATTTTGACAAATGTTTGCCGATGGGCTGCTCTATTTCTTGTTTTTATTTTGAGGCATTCTCGACTTTTTTAGAGTGGGTAGTCTCAGTCCGGGTTATGAAGGGAGGTGTAGTTCATTACTTAGACGATTTTTTATTTGTGGGGCCTCCAGGGGATTCTGCATGTTCTGATGTTTTAGGCGAGTTTTTTAAGGTGTGTTCTGAGTTTGGGGTTCCGTTAGCTGTTGAAAAAACTGTCTTGCTGTCTTGTTGTATTGAGTATTTGGGTATTATTATAGATTCAGGTTTGGGGGAAGTGAGGTTGCCAATGGAGAAGGTGCAGAAGGTGGCGGGTTTGATTCAGGGAGTTTTGTGGCGTCGTTCGGTTACTGTGAAGGAGGTTCAGTCTTTGTTAGGTTTGTTGGCGTTCTGTTGTAGGGTAATGCCCATGGGGCGGGTGTTTTGCAGGCAGCTATCGCAGAGGATTGCAGGTATCAAGAATCCTGGTTTTCATGTAACTTTGGACAGTGACGCACAGGATGATCTGAAGTTATGGTTGGAGTTTTTAGGAAGTTTTAATGGTCGCTCTATGTGGCAGGAGGAGTTTGTGGATGCCCCTCAGTTGAACTTATTTACGGACGCAGCAGGGAGTGTAGGTTTTGGGGCATTTTGGGAAGGGAATTGGTGTGCAGAGGCTTGGCACGAGTCCTGGGTGAGGAATGGCGTTTTAAAAAATTTAGTTTTACTTGAACTTTTTCCGGTGGTGGTGGCGTTGGTTTTATGGGGTAGTTTCTTTAAAAATAAGCGCATTAGGTTGCATACGGATAATCAAGGTGTGATGTTTGCGGTTAATTGTCTATCGTCTAAGAATCCGCTAGTAGTTAAGCTGTTGAGGCATTTAGTGCTTATTTGTTTGCGTTGGAATATTTGGATAAAAGCAGTGCATATCCCGGGCATTAATAATGACATTGCTGATGCGTTATCCCGTTCACAGATGCAGCGTTTCTTCAGCTTGGTTCTGTGGGCAGATGCTTTAGGGAATCCCTGTCCGGAGTACCTATGGGGGCTGATTTGGCGGTAGTGTTGGAGCTGTTGAAACGTTCGGTGGCGAGTGCGACTTGGGGGAGTTATTTGTCGTCGTGGCTGAGGTGGGAGCGTTTCATGAACGGTAGGTCTTGGTCGCTTCTGGGGGTTAATGATGCTGTGGCGCTGTCCTTCTGCTTGAGCTTGTTTGAAGAGAAGTTAGCTTATGCGTCTGTTTGCAAGGTTTTAGCTGGAGTTTCATTTTTTCTTAGGGCATGTGGGCGCAAGGCGTTATCGGACGTTTTCGTGGTGCGGCAGTTGTTGAAGGGGTATAAGGCTGGTGGTGTTTTGCAGGATGGGAGGTGTCCTATTACGCCGGGGATATTATTGAAGTTATGCGATGCGACTGAATTTGTAATGACCGGCAACACGCACAGGGAGGAAAACAGGGAAAGCCCTGCCCAAGGGAGAGGGAAAGGTGGTGACCCCTAACTCACCTTGCAGCTGGCACCTGACTGCCCTGACGTCCCTAGACGGGTTCCTCACCCGGGCGGCGATCACGTGCCTAAACCCTGGCTTTCCCTGAAATGAGCCCTAGATAATGAACGGGCCGGTGGGATCGCTAGTCCTCACCACTGCACTAAGAGGGAAACACCAGGGAGAGGACAGACAAACACAGACAAACACAAACACCCAGGTGGACGGCAACAATTGTCCACAAAGGTCCAACAGGGATCCGGAGGGTAGCGTTCTAAGGCAACACTCAGAGAACGCAGCAACACAGCTCCAGTGGGTCAGAATAGATGTCCAGGCAGGAAGCTCTATATCTGGCAACCAGAGAAGTGTGAGAGGGGAATATAAGGAGGATTGGGAGTGCTGGACAAGGAACAGCTGAGAGAAGGAGCTACGGATCCCTGAGTGAGCCAAAAGGGTTTGTAAAGCAAACCCAGAAAGCTACAATAAGGAAACTTCCCTATCTGACATAGAGCGTGCAGCCAACCGCTGCGACCTCCTGACCCCGGGTACAACGGAGTCAGGCGTGGCTCTTGACACCCTCGTGACAGTACCCCCCTCTCTACGAGGGGCCTCCGGACACTCAGGACCAGGTCTCTCAGGATGAGAGGCATGAAAAATCTGAACTAGCCTGTCGGCGTTTACCTCAGACGCAGGAACCCACATTCTTTCCTCGGGACCGTAACCTCTCCAGTGCACCAGATATTGGAGAGAGCGGCGGACCCGACGAGAATCAATAATTTTGGATATCTGAAATTCCAAACTACCATCCACGACAACAGGAGGGGGTGGCAGCGGTGACGGTTCTAGAGGTGGAACATATTTTTTGAGTAACGACTTATGAAAGACATTATGGATTTTAAAAGTCTGAGGTAACTCCAGGCGAAAAGCCACGGGGTTGATGATGGCTACAATCTTGTAAGGACCAATAAACCTAGGACCCAGTTTCCAAGAGGGAACCTTCAACTTGATATTCCTAGTAGACAACCACACATAGTCATTCACTCCTAGGTCCGGACCTGGCGACCGTCTCTTATCAGCCATGCATTTGTATTTACCTCCCATATTTTTCAAGTTAGCTTGCACCTTCTGCCATACTGATGAAAGAGATGACGAAAACCGTTCCTCTTCGGGAACCCCAGAAGACCCCCCCTCTTTGAAAGTACAGAATTGGGGATGAAAACCATATGCACCAAGAAATGGTGACTTGCCAGTGGATTCCTGACGGCGATTATTTATGGCAAACTCAGCTAACGGTAAATATGACGACCACAACTCTTGGTTTTCAGACACAAAACATCTTAGATATGTCTCCAGGTTTTGGTTGGTACGCTCAGTCTGTCCATTCGACTGAGGATGGAAAGCTGAGGAAAAGGACAAGTGAACCCCCAAACGGGAACAAAAAGCTTTCCAAAATTTAGAAATAAACTGGGTTCCCCGATCCGAAACAACGTCGGAGGGGACCCCGTGAAGCTTCACGATCTCACTGACGAATACCTGAGCAAGAGTTTTAGCATTAGGTAGTGCGGGTAACGCAATAAAGTGTGCCATTTTGCTAAACCTGTCCACTACTACCAAAATCACTGTTTTACCCGCAGACAAAGGTAAGTCAGTGATAAAATCCATAGACAGATGTGTCCATGGTCTATTGGGAATGACGAGTGGTAATAGAGACCCTGCAGGACGTGTATGTGAAACTTTTGCGCGCGCACAGGTAGAACAAGAAGACACAAAATCCAATACATCCTGACGCAACCTTGGCCACCAAAAACGACGAGACAATAGCTCTAAGGTTGCTTTACTACCCGGGTGCCCAGCAAGTGCCGAATTATGATGTTCCTTTAATAATTCGAGACGTAGGTTCAACGGTACAAACAATTTCTCTGAGGGGCAAGAGACCGGGGCGTCCCCCTGGGCCTCTAACACCTTCCCCTCCAAAGCAGAGTGTACCGCAGAGACAACCACTCCTCTTTGTAGAATGGGTACCGGATCACTCACATTACCCCCTCCAGGGAAACAACGAGATAGTGCATCAGCCTTGGTATTCTTTACCCCAGGACGATAGGTAATCACAAAGTTAAACCTGGTAAAAAATAGCGACCACCTAGCCTGTCTAGGGGTGAGACGCTTAGCTGATTCGAGGTACAGCAGATTTTTGTGGTCCGTAAACACAGTGACGGGGTGGACTGCCCCCTCTAAAAAGTGACGCCACTCCTCAAACGCAAGTTTAATAGCTAACAGTTCCCTATTGCCAATATCGTAGTTCTGTTCTGCTGCAGATAGTTTTTTAGAAAAGAAAGCACAAGGACGCCATTTGCCAGGAGACGGACCCTGAGACAGTACAGCCCCCACTCCCACCTCTGATGCATCGACTTCAACAATAAAAGGCTGAGAGACATCAGGTTGGACTAGTACAGGTGCTGAGGTAAACCTCTCTTTTAGAGAGGAAAAAGCAACTTTAGCGGCGTCAGACCATTTAGAAAAATCAGTCCCCTTCCTAGTCATGTCAGTAAGGGGTTTTACGATCACCGAATAATTTTTAATGAATTTCCTATAGAAATTCGCGAAGCCCAAGAACCGTTGTAGTGCTTTGAGGTTCTCAGGAAGATCCCAATCCAAAATTGCCTGGACCTTCCTAGGATCCATACGGAAACCTGACGCAGATAAATAATAACCTAGGAATTGTATCTCCTGAACGGCAAAAACACATTTTTCAATTTTAGCATATAATTCATTCGTCCGTAGGACCTGTAGTACTTGTCTGACATGCTCCTCATGTGTTCTCAGATCAGACGAATAAAGATATCATCTAGGTATATTACCACAAACCTGCCGATTAGATGACTAAAAATGTCATTAACGAAATGTTGAAAGACGGCAGGAGCATTGGTCAGGCCGAAAGGCATAACTAGATTTTCATAATGCCCCTCAGGGGTGTTAAAAGCTATTTTCCACTCATCCCCCTCTTTAATACGAATCAGATTGTAGGCCTCCCTAAGATCGAGTTTGGAGAACCACCTAGCACCCGCAATCTGGTTAAACAGGTCAGGAATGAGAGGAAGAGGGTATGGGTCTCGGATGGTTATCCGATTTAATTCACGAAAATCTAGGCAAGGACGCAGGCCCCCATCTTTCTTTTTAACAAAGAAAAACCCTGCAGCCACGGGTGAAGAAGAGGGTCTGATGTGTCCCTTAGCCAAACTCTCGGAGATATAATCCTTCATGGCTTGTCTCTCTGGACCTGAAAGATTATATAACCTGGTCTTGGGTAATTTTGCGCCGGGAATAAGGTTAACCGGGCAATCATAAGGACGATGAGGTGGTAACTTCTGACAACCCTTTTCAGAAAAAACGTCCTCAAAGTCCGAAACAAATGTAGGTAGGGTAGCTATGGAGGCGACTAAGCAATTGCTATTTAAGCAATTTTCTCTGCACGGCTCACTCCACTCCAATATCTCCCTGGCCTGCCAATCCACCACTGGATTGTGCGCTACCAACCAGGGAAGACCCAGCACTACCGGAGCGGGAAGCCCCTCCAGAACAAAACATGAGAGCATCTCGTTATGGTGGTCCCCTACCCGAAGGTGTAAATTATGAACGATGTGGGTGAGGTTTCTCTGAGACAGAGGAGCAGAATCTATAGCAAATATGGGAATAGGTCTCTGTAGTGTACAGAGAGACAAACCCATAGTGCGGGCAAAATGGGCATCTATCAAATTTACCCCTGCTCCACTGTCTAGAAAGAAAGAAATAGTCTCTGTCTTATCACCAAAAACAATAACCGCTGGCAACACAAATTGCGATGTACGTATGGAGGAAACGTATACCCCCCGGCTGACATCCTCCACACAGCCTGGGGTTAGTAGTTTTCCGACGTTTTTTTGTTTCTGAGGAAAGAAGGACAGACATTAATGAAATGACCCCTCTCCCCACAAAAAAACAACCCCCACGCCTACGGCGAACCTCAGGAGGACGGACCTGACGAGTAGTTCCTCCTAGCTACATAGGCTCGTCTAAGTCCGTACAGACTAACTGCTGCTTGGGAGGGGTTACCAATGGCTCCGGTTTTTTCAACCTGTCCCTAAGGCGTCTATCTATACGGATAGAAAGAGACATAACTGCATCAAGGGAAAAGGGGGTCTCATACAATGCAAGCGCATCCTTAACCCCTTCGGATAACCCAGAGCAGAACTGACTCCTGAGAGCCGGGTCGTTCCATTGGGTATCCGTAGCCCACCTACGGAAGTCAGAGCAATACTCCTCTACCGGCCGCTCTCCTTGTAGGAGTCTCCGTAATTTTGATTCAGCCAGTGCGACTCGGTCAGGGTCGTCATATATGAGACCCAAGGCCCCGAAAAACTCATCCACTGACCGAAGAGCCTGGGAATCAGTAGGTAAAGAGAACGCCCAGGACTGCGGGTCCCCCTGCAGCAGGGAAATAACAACACCCACCCGCTGTTCTTCATTACCAGAGGAGTAAGGACGCAGTTTAAAGTATAGTTTACAGGCCTCACGAAAAGTCAAAAACTTGTCCCTTCCCCCAGAAAATCTGTCAGGGAGAGGGACCTTGGGTTCCGCAACAACCTGGTTACCAGTAGCAACCGCTGGGCTTGCGGTCTGTTGTAATTGCTGCTGTTGCTGGAGGACGGACGCCTTCAATCCTGCCACCTCCAAAGACAGGCCATGAAATTGTTCGGACAGAGCAGCAATTGGATCCATACTAGATTCTAAGTAGGTAAAAAAAAAATGTTTTTTTTTTTTTTTTACCTACACAAAAATAAGGGCCAGATATAATGTAATGACCGGCAACACGCACAGGGAGGAAAACAGGGAAAGCCCTGCCCAAGGGAGAGGGAAAGGTGGTGACCCCTAACTCACCTTGCAGCTGGCACCTGACTGCCCTGACGTCCCTAGACGGGTTCCTCACCCGTGCGGCGATCACGTGCCTAAACCCTGGCTTTCCCTGAAATGAGCCCTAGATAATGAACGGGCCGGTGGGATCGCTAGTCCTCACCACTGCACTAAGAGGGAAACACCAGGGAGAGGACAGACAAACACAGACAAACACAAACACCCAGGTGGACGGCAACAATTGTCCACAAAGGTTCAACAGGGATCCGGAGGGTAGCGTTCTAAGGCAACACTCAGAGAACGCAGCAACAAAGCTCCAGTGGGTCAGAATAGATGTCCAGGCAGGAAGCTCTATATCTGGCAACCAGAGAAGTGTGAGAGGGGAATATAAGGAGGATTGGGAGTGCTGGACAAGGAACAGCTGAGAAAAGGAGCTACGGATCCCTGAGTGAGCCAAAAGGGTTTGTAAAGCAAACCCAGAAAGCTACAATAAGGAAACTTCCCTATCTGACATAGAGCGTGCAGCCAACCGCTGCGACCTCCTGACCCGGGTACAACGGAGTCAGGCGTGGCTCTTGACACCCTCGTGACAGAATTGCTGTGTTTTGATAAGTTCGAATCTGTGTTGTTTAGGGCTGCATTTGTTGTAATGTTTTTTGCGGCTTTGCGGATTGGCAAATTGTTACCCAGGTCCAGGTATAGCGGAGGGGGATTGTCACGGAGGGATGTGGTAGTTGGCGATTCACTGTTATTGATTTTTATTCGTAGGTCAAAAACGGATCAGGATGGTAGGGGTTGCAGGTTGAGAATTGGGGCAATCCGGGAGAGAGGTATATGTCCAGTAGAGGCGGTGAAGTGCTATTTGGCGTGTCGCCCTGAAGGGGCGGGGGCATCCTTTTTTGTGCATCAGGACTTGTCACCGCTGTCGCAATTTCAATTTAGGGCTGTTTTGTCGAAATGTTTAAAGATGCTGCAGTTGAATGGTAGGTACTTTTCTTCGCATTCTTTTCGGATTGGGGCAGCAACTTCGGCGGCGCAAGCAGGTTTGCATGAATCCGTGATACAGCGGATTGGGCGTTGGTCTTCTAATCGTTATCAATTGTATGTTAGACCGCATTTATTAATTAATTTATTTAGTTTCAGGTTTGTCGGTTTGGATTCTGGGCCACTCCTTTGTGCACTGGGCGAGTAGGAGGGCTGCAGATCGTTGTTACGGACTCAATTTGTCCTTGCAAGAAGATGCTGTCAAGCTGCACTGGAACGGTGTGCGGGGTCTTCAATGGTCAGGTTTGTTAGATTTAGTGCTGCAGTTGTATGATGTTCTTCCCCCGCCAGATATCTTAATAATTCATTTAGGAGGGAATGACATCGGCGGAGGAGATACTATGCACCTGATCTTCCGGATGAAGAAGTCCATGCTGGAGCTCAGAAGATTTTTCCCTCTCACTAAGTTAATTTTTTTCTGAAATTATTCCAAGGAGGTGCTGGAGGTTATGTGCTGGGCAACAATTTAAGGACAAAGTAAGGAAGAGGATAAATAGGGTTATGGCTAGGTTTATGCCGTCAGTTGGGGGTTTTGCTTTTAGACATTTGGATCTTGAGTGGAGAGGCTGGTCAGTTTTTTCGGGATGGTGTTCATTTGTCAGACATCGGTTATGATATTTTTAATTTAAACCTGCAGGCTATGATTGAATTAGCTGTGGGTGGGGTGGGGCCCTTGCCACTTCTGTGAAGTGGCTTAGGGCCGGTTGGGTGGTAAGGATAGTCGTCCCCGATATGGGGATGGACTTGTTTATGTGTACATTTGTTTGTACTGCTGAAGGTAAGTCCGAGTCTATGACTGGACTTTGTTATGATTATGTTTAAAGTTATAATGTTATTTATTAAGTTAATAAACAGGCCATGGCCTTTAACTCCACTCTCTGTCTATGTGTATTATTTAAAAAGAAAAAATATATATAAATAACCAGATGTGTTTGGGTTGGGGTAGTTTGGTAAATGATATGGGCAATCTATATGACATATTCTGCCATGAATAGCCCCCGGACCATTAGGAGGGGGATCCATGGCTGAATTGGCATTAGGCCAGATTGAACTTTGGTTGACCCTGGGTGCAGTGGTTGAAGTTGTTAGGCATATTAGGAGGATTCAGGCGGGAGGTTTTCCCGCTGTTTTGGTTAAGGTTGCTGGGCAGAGGTGCTTTGCCCAGTAACCAGAGAATGATTGGTTTTCAGGCGGGCCTGTGAGGACGCTAGGGCTAGGGCAGTTTTGCGGGGGACCTGGAGATGGGCCCTGATTGGCTTCTGGAGTCTGCTATTTTCAGATAAAAATGTGGGAGTCACAGGCGGCGGTGCCTTTTGGATACATCTGCGGTGTCAAGTGGACCGTTCGTGCCCCGCCCGCCCTCCCAAGTTTTGTCGATTATGATAGTATGGTAAGCGGTCATGGCGCTGTGGGTGGTAAGGATAGTCGTCCCCGATATGGGGATGGACTTGTTTATGTGTACATTTGTTTGTACTGCTGAAGGTAAGTCCGAGTCTATGACTGGACTTTGTTATGATTATGTTTAAAGTTATAATGTTATTTATTAAGTTAATAAACAGGCCATGGCCTTTAACTCCACTCTCTGTCTATGCGTATTATTTAAAAATATATATAAATAACCAGATGTGTTTGGGTTGGGGTAGTTTGGTAAATGATATGGGCAATCTATATGACATATTCTGCCATGGCCCTGATGAAGCGTTGTGTCACAGTGTACTCCTTTAGGTCATTTCTCCCTGGGGATTGTTGCACTGGAATTATAGAACTGAAGAGGCCAGAGTTACACGCAAGTGCAACGTAGTTTAAATGCCGTACGTACAGTAGCAGCAGGTTTCAACAGCAAATCTCTCTGGCACCAGTAAGGATTATGCAGACAGGTTGGATGTAATTCCGCACTTATGCGATACAGGCCTAGTGGTTGTTTGGTGTTGGGCGGCTTGGTTGTAATCCTACACCTCGCAGCAGGGTCTTCAATGCTCAAGGTTCACGCTACTGAACCTCAAGGCTTTATTGAGGTCAATTGGAGTAGTTTGTAACAGGGACAGGAGCCCAGGCAGAGAACTTCCTCTCCTCTTTGTGCCAACACAGTAACTCACGCTCTTGGCAGTGAGCAGTTGAAGGCCATGCCTACCAAGAGGAGGGAACAGGGTGGTTAGCCCTGTTCCGTGCCAAACTTTTCCAACTATTCCTTGCTAGGAACTACGGCCAGAAATAAACAGCAAAATACATAAATGTACAACAATATACAATTTGTAGTAATCCCAGCAGAGGCAGACTGGTAACTTAAAGGGAATCTTTCACCTAAAATGACCATTATACACCACAAACATCATGATATCCATTACATTCCCCATATTATAATCTTACCTTTCATATTGCTGTCCGTCGCCTATTCTCTCTTAAAAACACTTTTATTCCATATGCTAATCAGGTTCTGAAGGTGCCCAGGGGCGGCGTTTATGCGGCCGGTGCCCAGGCTCCACGGCGCTGTTCAAATCAAACCCCTCCCCTTTCACCCCTCTGGCCCGCCCTCGGTTCTTCAGATACCATCCTCCAGTCAATGACAAATCCGGTGCCTGCGCACTCCATTACTCACTAGGGCAGAGGCAGCAGAGCGTTTAATGCGCATGCGCCGGCCCGTACATCCCGATATTTTGGCAGTTTACTTCCGCCGGCTAGATCGGGAGAATAGGCGACGGACAGCAATATGAAAGGTACGATTATAATATGGGGAATGTAATGGATATCATGATGTTTGTGGTGTATAATGGTCATTTTAGGTGAAAGACTCTCTTTAATTAATGCTGAGCGCAGGTATTTGGCCAGACCAGTGCTGCCCCCCAAGTTGGGGGTACTACACAGTCACCAGTGAGCAATGTGTACATATAGTGTACGTACAGCCACCAATGAAGGGGGAGTATTTATTTAGTGCCACACAAATGTTTGGGCTCCCTGTTACTGTGAACAGTTAAGCAAGTTAAATATGAAATGATCTCCAAAGGGCACATTCCCTTTATGTTTTAAGCAAAAATATATTTTTTTTATCTTTTTGAATTTTATTATTTTTATTACAGCATGGGAATCTTGTAGAAAATGTTTAGTGACTACTACACACCAAAGGTTCAGTATAGCATATCGTATAGTATCGTAACAAAGTATAGGTCAAAAAGGAAACATAACTGACATCAAGTGATGGTCTTGTTCATACTGTCAGTTTTAAGCCACTTCTGAAAGGTGCCTTTTAAAGCCAAATGCAGGAGTGGATTCTAAATACAAGAAAATATAAATAGAATTTTAGCACTTCTCAGATACAATGGCATGTTTTCTGCAATAGAAATGTTTACCTTTTATATTTTCAAAGTAACAATAAAGAAAAGGGCCTGAAGTAAGGTTAGCAACTAGTAGCAAGTATCTCAGCTTGTAAAGCCAAGAGTCTTTCAATTCTTGTTTGAGGAATTTTTATCCATTCTTCCTTGCAAAAGTCATTCAGTTCTATGAGATTCCTGGGCTGTCTTGCATGCTCTGGTCTTTTTAGGTCTATCCACAGATTTTTTATGATGTTCATTTCAGGGGACTGTGAGGGCCATGGTAAAACCTTCAGCTTGCACCTTTTGAGGTACTCTATTGTGGATTTTGAGGTGCGTTTTGGATCATCATCCATTTGTAGAAGCCATCCTCTTCACCTTCAACTTTTTTTTTTTACAGTTGGTGTTCTGTTTGCTTCCAGAATTTGCTAGAATTTCATTAAATCCATTCTTCCCTCTATCAGTGAAATGTTCCCTGTGCCATTGACTGCAACACAACCCCAAAGCATGATTAATCTACCCCATGCTTAACCACTTTCAGACCGGGCCATTCACCCCCTTCCTGACCAGGCTGTTCAGAGATTGTTTTCTCGTGACACATTGTACTTCATGTTAATGGTAAAATTTAAGTCAATATGTTTTACCTTTATTTATAATAAAAATCCAAAAGTTTACGAAATTTTTTAAAAATGTACTGTTTTCTATATTTGAATCTCTCTGCTTTTAGGACAGATAGTGATGCCTCATAAAATATTCATTAAAGGGCTTCTGTCACCCCACTAAACTTTTTTTTTTTTGGATTCTTATAATCTCTATATTGCGATAAATGAATACATAATGTTATTAGTCATTTTGGTTCAGTAGATAATGAATAAAATGTACTTTTATAATATGCAAATTACCTCTCTACCAGCAAGTAGGGCGGCTACTTGCTGGTAGCAGCCGCACCCTCCTCTCATAAAGACACCCCCTCCGCATGTTAATTGACAGGGCCAGCAAACGCGATCGTCCTCTGGCTGGCCCTGTCTGCTATCAAGATCTCGCGCCTGTGCCGTAACGGTATTCAGTCGGCGCAAGCGCACTGAAAGGAAGGACGCTCGCTCGGCCGCTCCTTCCTCAGTGCGCCTGCGCCGGGTGTAGATGTGACGTCATTGGCGCAGGCGCATTGAGGATGGAGCGCCGAGCGATTGTCCTCTGGCTGGCCCTGTCTGCTATCAAGATCTCGTGCCTGAGCCGTAACGGTATTCAGTCAGTCAATCAACATGTGGAGGGTGCGTCTTTATGAAAGGAGGATGCGGCTGCTACCAGCAAGTAGCCGCCCTACTTGCTGGTAGATAGGTAATTTGCATATTATAAAAGTAAGTTTTATTCATTATATACTGAACCAAAATGACCAATAACATTATGTATTCATATATCGCAGTATAGGGATTATAAGAAGCCAAAAAAAATAAAAAATTAGTTTAGTGGGGTGACAGAAGCCCTTTAATTAACATTCCCTATATATCTACTTTATGTGGGCATCATTTTGGTAATGTAATTATTTATTTTTTTAGGATGTTAGAAGGTTTAGAATTTTTGAAGCAATTTTTTGAAATTTTTAATAAAATGCATAAAGGACGAGTTTAGTTTTGAAGTCACTTTGTGGGGCTTACATAGTGGAAACCCCCCATAAATGACCCCATTGTAGAAACTACGCCTCTCAAGTTACTCAAAACTAAATTTTACAAACTTTTAATTAAAGGAAAATGTAGATGCAATTTCTAAATTTCACTTTTTTGGCAGATTTTCTATTTTAATCCATTTTTTCTTTAACACATCGAGGGTTAACAGCCAAACAAAACTTAATATTTATTACCCTGACTCTGCGGTTTACAGAAACACTCCACATGTGGTGGTAAACTGCTGTATTGGCGCATGGCAGGGCGCAGAAGAAAAGGAGCGCCATATGGTTTTTGGAAGGCAGACTTTGCTGAACTGGTTTTTAAATGCCATGTCCTATTTGAAGTCCCCCTGATGTACCCTTAAAGTAGAAACTCCCCAAAAGTGACTCCATTTTGGAAACTAATAAGGTGGCAGTTTTATTGGTACTATTTTGGAGATTTTTAATTGCTCTATATTATGTTTTTTGTGAGGCAAGGCAACAAAAAAACACTTTTTATTTTTTATAACATTCATCTGACAGTGTAGATCATGTGCAATTTTTATAGAGCAGGTTGTTACGGATGCAATTATATCAAATATGTCTACTTTCGTTGTTTGTTTCAGTTTTACATAATAAAGCATTTTTGAAAAAAAATTATGTTTTTGTTCCTCCATTTTCTGAACTACATTTTTTTTTTTCTGCCAATCGTCTTGTGCAGGGGCTGGTTTATTGCAGAAAGAGTTGACATTTTTATTGGTACAATTTTTGGGTACATATGATTTTTTGATCATTCATTATTACACTTTATGGGGCAAGGTGACCAAAAAAATTGGTTATTTTAGCTTAGTTTTTATTTATTTATTTTTACAGCGTTCACCTGAGGGGTTAGGTCATGTGACATTTTTGTAGATCAGATCGTTACGGACGTGGCAATACCTAATATGTATACTTTTTCTTATTTATTTAAGTTTTACACAATAATAGCATTTTTTTAACTAAAAAAAAGATGTTTTAGTGTCTCCCTAGTCTGAGAGCCATTTTTTTTTTTCATTTTTTGACAGATTGTCTTAGTTAGGATCTAATTTTTTGCGGGATGAGGTGATGGTTTGATTGTTACCGATTTGGCGGGTATACGCTTTTTTGATCGTTTGGTGTTGCAATTTATGCGATGTAAGGTGACAAGGTGACAAAAAAACAGCTTTTTTAGGCATGTTTTTTTTTTGTTTTTTTTAACGGTGTTCACCTGAGGGGTTAGGTCATATGATATTTTCATAGAGCTGGTTGTTACGGATGCGTCTATACCTAATATGTATACTTTTTTTTATTTATTTCACTTTAACACAATAATAGCATTTTTTAAACATTTTTTAATGTCTCCATGTTCTGAGAGCTATAGTTTTTTTTATTTTTTGAGTGATTTTCTTATGTAGGGGCTAATTTTTGGTGGGATGAGGTGACGGTTTTATTGGTACCTTTATGTGGGCCATAAGGCTTTTTGATCACTTGGTGTTGCACTTTTTGTGATGTAAAGTGATAAAAATGGCATTTTTTACAGTTTTTATTTATTTATTTTTTATGGTGTTTATTGGACGGGGTGGATCATGTGATATATTTATAGAGCTGGTCGCAGCAATATCAAATATGTCTATTTTTCTCTTTCTATCTTTAACATTTTTTTATTGCTTAATTTGGGAATTTTTTAATTTTACACTTTTTTTATTTATTTTTTATTTTACTTTTCATCCCCCATAAGGTCATACAAGACCTCTGGGGGACATTTACCTTCAGGGTTTTTTTCACTATTGATTTCTCCTGTAACTGGGGCTGACATAGTAGCCACAGTTACAGGGGAAATACATACACCCCCCAGAGAGGCTGTACAGCCTCAGTGCAGGGCTGATCGAGGTCTGTGGAAGACCCGACAGCAACTGCGCACTCCAAGCCCCGTCGATCACGTGACCGCCGGGCTGGGACAGGAAGCGCAGTGCTCATTGAGAGCTGTGTATAAAGCGATCTAGAAGGCAGGGACACCAAGAACTGTCCCTGCCTTCTCTCTGCGGTGCCCTGCCGTCATTGACAGTGGGCCCCCCCACTCTGCAGCTGCACGATTAGCGTGCAGCTGCCATCTCTGAATGGACGTTCCAGAACGTCCATTCAGAGATAAACGACTGCCCATAGGACGTTTATAGTCAATGGGCGGTCGTGAAGTGGTTAATGGTTGGAAAGGTGTTCTTTTTATGACATTTTGTGCTCTTTTTCCTCTAAATAAACTTTTGCTCATTGTGGTCAAAGAGTTCATCGGTCCACAGGACTTGTTTCCAAAATGAATCAGGCTTGTTTAGACGTTCTTTAGCAAACTTCTGATGCTGAATGTTGTGGTGAGGATGCAGGGGAGGTTTTCCTCTGGAGACCAAGGGCGGATTAAGTGCATGATAGGCCCAGGGCTGTCTACCCAATTCGGGCCCCTCCCTCCATTTTAGTTAAATTATTTCTGAATGGAGAGGTTGCGGTGCTTCGTGAGCGCACACAGTCTCTTCCTAGGCCATATGACATCATATTCATCATTCACATGGTCTAGGTGCAGCTCGGTCCCATCTGAGTGATTGGGGCTGAGCTGCAGTACCAAGCACAGTGCTATCAAATGGACAGCGCTGTACTTGGTAAGGAGCAAAGAGGCTGCAGCGCTCACTGGAACATCGCGGTCTCCTCAAACAGCGGATTGGCGGGGGTACCAGGAATCTAACCCCCACCATCTCATAACTCTGAGTACAGATGTCATAGATGTTACCTGCAGTCCTATGTAACACCCCACATAACACAGTTAACTATTGTGTTATGTGGGGTGTTACATGGGATTGCATGAAACATCTACTACATTATCTGCACACCGAAAGTTATCACTATTATCTGGGCTGTTACATAGGACTGCAGGTGACAAATTTAAATTTTAGCTGCCATATTTAAAATACATACGATTATGATAAAAAAGACTTGGAGGTGAAGATGAGACACAGGTCACAGTAGTAAGTCAGCTCTACATATTGCAGAATACAGCATCACATACCTCTTACATCCAGTGACATCTCCTGTCATGTAGATCTTCTCTTTCCTCTTCTCCTCCAATTGACCCAGAACGCCATGACAAATTCTTTCAGCCGCATCTCGTCTCTACAGAGTTTGTTACACAGACACATTCGATTTCTCATAATTGGGGTCATTTATCAAACTGGTGTGAAGGAAAACTGGCTTAGTTGCCCATAGCAGCCAATCAGTTTCCACCTTTCATTTTCCAAAGGGAGCTGTCAAAAATGAAAGGTGGAATCTGTTGCTATGGGCTACTAAGCCAGTTCTACTTTACACCAGTCTGATAAATTATCCCAAAGATCCCTATAGTGTCTACAGCAGTTATAATGTCCCCTAGAGTAGTCCCAGTAATAACAACACCCTATATTTTGCTCCAGGTAATAATGCCTGAATAGTGTCCACAAAAATAATGTCCCCTCATAACAACGCCCTCACACTGCCCCATTTAGTCATTGTCACGGTCCCTCAGGTGACTGATGTCAGGAAATCAAGGAGATTGGCTGAGCGTGGAGAAATCTAACAGCCTCCTTGATTTCTCTTGATTCAGTGTTGATAGGGTTAATGACAAGTGCCCTTTTCCTCAGCTGTTGCTCTGTGGTCATCACTTCTACCCTTTATAGTCTCACCCCACCCTTCTGAATATGCGGTTGATAGCTTAATTTGTATTTGGCTGAGCTGGTGTGAGATCCTCTGTGGTGTTCCTGTTCTTCCATCTCTACAGAAGTTAAGTGTCGCGTTTGTTTGTATTTGTTATATTACCTGTTGTTGTATCCGAGATAGAGACTTCCATTTGTCCATCTGAGGAGGAATGGGTTGTCTCTGGTCCTATACTTATTCCAGGGCCTTATAGGGAAATCAGGGCCTAGGTATCCTGCTTATGAATATTCCTACCTTCAAGGTCTATTCATATTGATAGGTAGTCAGGGCCCGGATTAGGGTTGTCCAGGAGGTGACCTGTTTCTTCCCTAGTTTCCAGGCCCAGTTACTGTTCCCCTTCCCTACTGTGTTCAGTGTGGAGTTTCCCCCCGCCACACTGATTGTGACAGTAATTTCCCCCACACTGCCCCCATATGCAGGGGAAGGATCAGTTTTGCAGCCCATAGAATTCTATTATGAGGGGATGAATAACGTTATGCATTCCATCATAGAATTGCGTTATGGTGTGTGGTAACGGAATCCATAACGCAATTCCCCTTTTACTAGTAAACGAAGAATGAATGAATTTCATAACCTGAAATTCGCTCATCTCCATGATGGGGGTGTATAGATACTGTACATACAGACACCAGTACTAGGGCTGTATAGATACTGTACATACAGACACCAGTAATCAGGCTGTATAGATACTGTACATACAGACAACAGTAATAGGGCTGTATAGATACTGTACATACTCATCAGTAGAGACTGTATATATACTGTGCATATAGACACCAGTTATAGGGGCTGTATAAATACTGTACATACAGACTAGTTATGGGGCTGTATAGATACTGTACATACAGACACTAGTTATGGGGATGTATATATACTGTACATAGACACTAGTTATGGGGATGTATAGCTACTGTACATACAGATACTTGTTATGAGGCTGTATATATACTGTACATATAGACACCAGTTATGAGACTATGTATACTGTACATATAAACACTAGTTATGAGTCTGTATATATAATGTACATACAGACACTAGTTATGGGGCTGTATAGATACTGTACATATAGACAGGGACGGATTGGCCATAGACCCTACAGGGAAATTGCCCGGTGGGCCAATGCCCCAGCTCTCAACAGTATTTAACTGTTTGCTGTGAGAATCAGGTACTCATGTACTCAGCCAATGACCGTACATGTCCTCCTGAATTCAACTGCCATGGCCCACGTCTCACCTTCTAAGCCCCCAGCTCAATATCTTTATCAAAGACAACTGGAGGAGGTGGAGGAGGAGGACAGAAGATGATAACTATTGATGACCACCACAGAGGGCCAGTTTGTGGGGCAGTATATTGTGCTACACTGTGTTATTTGGTTCTGCTGGGATGGCATTTTGCTCTATCGTATTGTTGACCCCGCCTACTTGTGTTGCCCACCCTCAGTTAATTTAGACCTGCGTACAAAGTGGCCCTGGAAAAAATTCTAAAAGTGGCCCCATTTTGTAGTCTGGTCCAAATTGATGGAAGGCAGGACCAGCAATACCATATTGTGGCACATTATACCACCCCAACAGAGCCAAATGCCACAGTCCATTACAAAATTCTGCCAGCAGCACAGAAAACATCCCCAAAAGCTTCCACTGTTTGGCCGTGAGGAGGACTCAGGTGGCTCCTTGGGCATCGGCCCATGGGAAATTTCCCTGCAAGGTCTATGGCCAATCCGTCCCTGGATACTCTACATGCAAACACTAGTTATGGGACTGTATATATATACTGTACATATAAACACTAGTTATGGGGCTGTATAGATCCTGTACATACAGACTAGTTATGTGGCTGTATAGCTATTGTACATACACACTATTTATGGGGCTGTATAGTTACTGTATATATAAACAGGGCTGTATAGATACTGTATATATACACACGCGCATACTAGTTATGGGGCTGTATAGATACTGTACATAGACACTATGGAGCTGTATAAATACTATACATTAGTTATAGGGCTGTGTATATACTGTATATATACACACACTAGTTATGGGGCTGTATAGATACTGTACATATAGACACTACGGGGTTGTATAGATACTGTATATATAGAAACTAGCTATGGGGCTGTATAGTTAGTGTATATCTAGACACTATGGGGCTGTATAGATAGTGTATATCTAGACACTAGTTTTATATATATATATATATATATATATATATATACACACACACTAGTTATGAAGCTGTATAAATACTGTACATATACACACTAGTTATGGGGCTGTATATCTACTGTACATATAGACACTATAGGGCTGTATAGATACTGTATATATACACACTAGTTATGGGCTGTATAGATACTGTACATATATACGCTATGGGACTGTATATACACACACACACACACACACTAGTTATGGGGCTGTATAGATACTGTATATATAGACACTATGGGGCTGTATAAATACTGTATAGACACTATGGGGCTGTATAAATACTGTAAATATAGACACTAGTTATGGGGCTGTATAGATACTGTACATATATACGCTATGGGACTGGGAAATTGGGAAAACTTTGAAAGTGTCCCCAAGTGCAGTTCCAAAAACCATAAAGCACTACAAAGAAACTGGCTCACATGCGGACCACCCCAGGAAAGGAAGACCAAGAGTCACCTCTGCTGCGGAGGATAGGTTCATCCGAGTCACCAGCCTCAGAAATCGCAGGTTAACAGCAGCTCAGATTAGAGACCAGGTCAATGCCACACAGAGTTCTAGCAGCAGACACATCTCTAGAACAACTGTTAAGAGGAGACTGTGTGAATCAGGTCTTCATGGTAGAATATCTGCTAGGAAACCAGTGCTAAGGACAGGCAACAAGCAGAAGAGACTTGTTTGGGCTAAAGAACACAAGGAATGGACATTAGACCAGTGGAAATCTGTGCTTTGGTCTGATGAGTCCAAATTTGAGATCTTTGGTTCCAACCACCGTGTCTTTGTGCGACGCAGAAAAGGTGAACGGATGGACTCCAAATGCCTGGTTCCCACCGTGAAGCATGGAGGAGGAGGTGTGATTGTGTGGGGGTGCTTTGCTGGTGACACTGTTGGGGATTTATTCAAAATTGAAGGCATACTGAACCAGCATGGCTACCACAGCATCTTGCAGCGGCATGCTATTCCATCCGGTTTGCGTTTAGTTGGACCATCATTTATTTTTCAACAGGACAATGACCTCAAACACACCTCCAGGCTGTGTAAGGGCTATTTGACCATGAAGGAGAGTGATGGGGTGCTTCGCCAGATGACCTGGCCTCCACAGTCACTGGACCTGAACCCAATCGAGATAGTTTGGGGTGAGCTGGACCGCAGAGTGAAGGCAAAAGGGCCAACAAGTGCTAAGCATCTCTGGGAACTCCTTCAAGACTGTTGGAAAACCATTTCAGGTGACTACCTCTTGAAGCTCATCAAGAGAATGCCAAGATTGTGCAAAGCAGTAATCAAAGCAAAAGGTGGCTACTTTGAAGAACCTAGAATATGACATTTTCAGTTGTTTCACACTTTTTTGTTATGTATATAATTCCACATGTGTTAATTCATAGTTTTGATGCCTTCAGTGTGAATCTACAATTTTGATAGTCATCAAAAGAAAACTCTTTGAATGAGAAGGTGTGTCCAAACTTTTGGTCTGTACTGTATATAATATATATATGACACTATGGAGCTGTATAGATACTTTACATATATACACTAGTTATAGGGCTGTATATATACTGTACATATACACTATGGGGCTGAATAGATACAGTATATCTAGACACTATAGGGCTGTATAGATGCTGTACATAGACACTAGTTATGGGGCTGTATAGATACTGAATATATAGACTAGTTATGGGGTTGTATGGATGCTGTATATATAGACACTAGTTATGGGGCTGTATAAATACTGTACATATACACACTATGGGGCTGTATAGATACTGTACATATACACACACTATGAAGCTGTATAGATACTGTACATATACATATATATAGACACTAGTTATGGGGCTGTATATATACTGTACATAGACACTATGGGGCTGTATAGATACTGTTTATATAGACACTATAGGGCTGTATATATATAGACACTAGTTATGGAGCTGTATAGATACTGTATATCTATTGTAAGGGATCGTCTCTTATTCGGGGGTCATTCTCACAAGAATCGTCTTCAGGACATCAGGTTTCATGTCCAAACAGTGCATTTATTGTGCCTCGACAAACCAAACATAAATAATACAAAATAAACACCTGCCCGGCTGGGCTCTAACTAAACATGAAGTTTCTGACTCACCTAAGTGACAGTTCACACCCTGTGAACCCATGCGGCTTTGTCGGCCAATGTCCCACGGCCTTCTGGCTGTACAGAGTCCAGTACGCACTCTGTATCCAGTTCAGTGTTTATTGTGGGGCATTGGGGCTTAGTAGTCCGCCTGACTATAGCCCTGCGACCCTCCCAGGCGTCGCTTCGTCACCCAACTCCAGGCTATCTCCCAGCCTTGTGGTCCCTCAGCCTTGCCCAGCTGAGGCCACACAGACAGAGCCTCCAGGCCTCTGTCCACAGGTAACACACTCCCCCATTGCTGACACTCAGGGAGGTGCTTTCTGCCAGGCTGAGTACCTCCAGCCGGTCTCACCTGTGGTGGAATAGGGGTGTGGACCGCACTATCCACCCCTTCCTTGCCTCTAACCTGCGTGAGACCTGTCACTATCTCACAATATATACACTAGTTATGGGGCTGTATATATACTGTACATATACACACTATGGGGCTGTATATATACTGTACATATACACACTATGGGGCTGTATAGATACTGTACATATACACACTATGGGGCTGTGTAGATACTGTACATATACACACTATGGGGCTGTGTAGATACTGTACATATACACACTATGGGGCTGTGTAGATACTGTATATATAGACACTATTGGGCTGTATAGATACTGTATATATAGACACTAGTTATAGGGCTGTGTAGATACTGTATATATAGACACTATGGGGCTGTATAGATACTGTATATATAGACACTATGGGGCTGTGTAGATACTGTATATATAGACACTAGTTATAGGGCTGTATAGATACTGTATATATAGACACTATGGGGCTGTATAGATACTGTATATATAGACACTATGGGGCTGTATAGATACTGTATATATAGACACTAGTTCTGGGGCTGTATAAATACTGTATATATACACACACTAGTTATGGGGCTGTATAGCTACTGTACATATACACACTATGGGGCTGTGTAGATACTGTATATATAGACACTAGTTATGGGGCTGTATAGCTACTGTACATATACACACTATGAGGCTGTATAGATATTGTATATATAGACACTATGGGGCTGTATAGATACTGTATATATACACACTATGGGGCTGTATAGATACTGTACATATACACACTATGGGGCTGTATAGATACTGTACATATCCACACTATGAGGCTGTATAGATACTGTATATATAGACACTATGGGGCTGTATAGATACTGTACATAATCACACTATGAGGCTGTATAGATACTGTATATATACACACTATGGGGCTGTATAGATACTGTATATATAGACAATATGGGGCTGTATAGATACTGTACATATACACACTATGGGGCTGTATAGATACTGTATATATAGACACTATGGGGCTGTATAGATACTGTACATATACACACTATGAGGTTGTATAGATACTGTATATATACACACTAGTTATGGGGCTGTATAGATACTGTATATATAGACACTAGCTATGGGGCTGTATAGATACTGTATATATAGACACTAGCTATGGGGCTGTATAGATACTGTATATCTAGACACTAGCTATGGGGCTGTATAGACACTGTTTATATAGACACTAGCTATGGGGCTGTATAGATAGTGTACATATACACACTATGGGGCTGTATAGATACTGTATATATAGACACTAGCTATGGGGCTGTATAGATACTGTACATATACACTATGGGGCTGTATAGATACTGTATATATAGACACTAGCTATGGGGCTGTATAGATACTGTATATATACACACTATGGGGCTGTATAGATACTGTACATATACACACTATGGGGCTGCATAAATACTGTACATATACACACTATGAGGCTGTATAGATATTGTATATATAGACACTATGGGGCTGTATAGATACTGTACATATACACACTATGAGGCTGTATAGATACTGTATATATAGACACTATGGGGCTGTATAGATACTGTACATATACACACTATGAGGCTGTATAGATACTGTATATATACACACTATGGGGCTGTATAGATACTGTATATATATACACACTATGGGGCTGTATAGATACTGTATATATAGACACTATGGGGCTGTATAGATACTGTACATATACACACTATGAGGTTGTATAGATACTGTATATATATACACTAGTTATGGGGCTGTATAGATACTGTATATATAGACACTATGGGGCTGTATAGATACTGTATATATAGACACTATGGGGCTGTATAGATACTGTACATATACACACTATGAGGTTGTATAGATACTGTATATATATACACTAGTTATGGGGCTGTATAGATACTGTATATATAGACACTAGCTATGGGGCTGTATAGATACTGTATATATAGACACTAGCTATGGGGCTGTATAGATACTGTATATATAGACACTAGCTATGGGGCTGTATAGATACTGTATATATAGACACTAGCTATGGGGCTGTATAGATACTGTATATATAGACACTAGCTATGGGACTGTATAGATACTGTTTATATAGACACTAGCTATGGGGCTGTATAGATGCTGTATATATAGACACTAGCTATGGGGGTGTATAGATACTGTATATATAGACACTAGCTATGGGCTGTATAGATACTGTATATATAGACACTATGGACTGTATAGATACTGCACATATAGACACTATGGGGCTGTATATATACTGTATATATAGACACTATGGGACTGTATAGATACTGCACATATAGACACTATGGGGCTGTGTAGATACTGTATATATAGACACTATGGGCTGTATAGATACTGCACATATAGACACTATGGGGCTGTATAGATACGGTATATATAGACACTTTCCCTTTTCGTACTCCGGCAGCACATCACGGGTTAATCCCGTGATGTGCTGCCTCCGTACTCAAGGAAAGTAAAATACCAGGTACGTATTTCTCCTATGGGCGGTATAGATACTGCACATATAGACACTATGGGGCTGTATAGATACTGCACATATAGACACTATGGGGCTGTATAGATACTGTACATATACACACTATGAGGCTGTATAGATACTGTATATATAGACACTATAGGGCTGTATAGATACTGTATATATAGACACTAGCTATGGGCTGTATAGATACTGTATATATAGACACTATGGGGCTGTATAGATACTGCACATATAGACACTATTGGGCTGTATAGATACGGTATATATAGACACTATGGGCTGTATAGATACTGCACATATAGACACTATGGGGCTGTATAGATACTGCACATATAGACACTATGGGGCTGTATAGATACTGTACATATACACACTAGTTATGGGGCTGTATAGATACTGTATATATACACTAGTTATGGGGCTGTATAGATACTGTAGATATACACTATAGGGCTGTATAGATACTGTACATATACACTATGGGTCTGTATAGATGCTGTATATATACACACTAGTTATGGGGCTATATAGATACTGTATATATAGATACTAGCTATGGGGCTGTATAGATACTGTAGATATACACTATGGGGCTGTATAGATACTGTAGATATACACTATGGGGCTGTATAGATACTGTATATATAGACACTATGGGGCTGTATAGATACTGTATATATAGACACTAGCTATGGGGGTGTATAGATACTGTAGATATACACTATGGGGCTGTATAGATACTGTAGATATACACTATGGGGCTGTATAGATACTGTAGATATACACTATGGGGCTGTATAGATACTGTAGATATACACTATGGGGCTGTATAGATACTGTAGATATACACTATGGGGCTGTATAGATACTGTATATATAGACACTATGGGGCTGTATAGATACTGTAGATATACACTATGGGGCTGTGTATATACTGTATATATACACACACTAGTTATGGGGCTGTATAGATACTGTATATATAGACACTATGGGGCTGTATAGATACTGTATATATAGACACTATGGGGCTGTATAGATACTGTATATATAGACACTATGGGGCTGTATAGATGCTGTATATATAGACACTAGCTATGGGGGTGTATAGATACTGTAGATATAGACACTAGCTATGGGGCTGTATAGATACTGTAGATATACACTATGGGGCTGTATAGATACTGTATATATAGACACTATGGGGCTGTATAGATACTGTATATATAGACACTATGGGGCTGTATAGATGCTGTATATATAGACACTAGCTATGGGGGTGTATAGATACTGTAGATATACACTATGGGGCTGTATAGATACTGTAGATATACACTATGGGGCTGTATAGATACTGTATATATAGACACTAGCTATGGGGCTGTATAGATACTGTAGATATACACTATGGGGCTGTATAGATACTGTATATATAGACACTAGTTATGGGGCTGTATAGATACTGTATATATAGACACTAGCTATGGGGCTGTATAGATACTGTAGATATACACTATGGGGTTGTATAGATACTGTAGATATACACTATAGGGCTGTATAGATACTGTAGATATACACTATGGGGCTGTATAGATACTGTATATATAGACACTAGCTATGGGGCTGTATAGATACTGTATATATAGACACTATGGGGGTGTATAGATACTGTATATATAGACACTAGCTATGGGGGTGTATAGATACTGTAGATATACACTATGGGGCTGTATATATGCTGTACATAGACACTATGGGGCTGTATAGATACTGTATATATAGACACTATGGGGCTGTATAGATACTGTATATATAGACACTATGGGGTGTATAGATACTGTATATATAGACACTAGCTATGGGGGTGTATAGATACTGTAGATATACACTATGGGGCTGTATATATGCTGTACATAGACACTATGGGGCTGTATAGATACTGTACATATACACTATGGGGCTGTATAGATACTGTAGATGCAGTCAGCGGTGATTAGTGTATACAGGAGCTGTACACAGTCACCAGTGACGGAGGATGTATATACACTGTAGACAGTTGTACATGGGGTCACAGTGATCTCGGGTATATTTTCAGTGATTGCGGGGGAAGGGAGGGGGGTGTTTTATATCAGAGGAGGAAAGTTTCCTGGAGGGGAGGGGTGAGGAAAGTGGCAGTTTCGCTCCCAACCCCCGTCTTCTTAGTTTCTCTGTTTCTGTCCCTCTCCTGCGGCCGTAGCGCTCTCTTACCTGGAGCAGAAGGCGGGGCTGTCCCTCGTCACATGACTGTTCCGGCCGGTGACACACCTGGGCAGTGGGCGGAGCTGCCCCAGTCACGTGATTCCTCCCGGGGGCTGAGGACACACCTGGAGATTCGTACCTGGGATAGGAGCGGCAGACTTCTCGCCCTAATACACCTGAACGGAAGACCCCGGGAGCAGCAGTACCACAGTGGCCGCCACCATGAAGGAGCCGGACATCAAGTACAACAACCGCCCGCAGGTAAGAACTGGGCTGGGGCCGGTGTTGTAGCCGGTTGCGGGGGTTTAGACCGGAGCTCTGCTGCCCTCTAGCTTGGTTGAACGATAATTGCACCTTCCAGCATTCTCGGACTGTCGGGGTCATAATGGGCGTTGTAGTAACACCACTCATTCCAGGCTACAGGTTGTGTGTATACTAATGGATTACACTACAACCCCCAACATGCACTTACCGCCCTTAAATGTCTATATATTCTGCAGTTTATGCTTAGGTTTCTTACTACAATTCAGGTGTGGCTGTGATCAGGGGTGCACCACCAATGAGGCCAGGTGAGGCGATCGCAGAAAGGCTAGGTGCACCCCTGGCTGTGATATTCAGATTTTCAGGATCCCCTCAGGGACCATCATTTTTAATGATGTTGTGGGTGATTGTATGGATGATGGGTGAATGAGCGTCAGCTCTTCTGTCCACTGATGAATGGAGTCCTATACAGGCTGCAAAAAATACCAACAGATACGGACAAAAAAATTACATTTTATGTGCATAAACCATTAAGCTTCATTCACACGTCGGTGTTCGGTCAGTGATTATGACCCAAAGCCAGAAGTGGAGGCTACACAGACATAAGGTCTAATGGAAAGATCTGTTCCTGTTCTGTGCTTAGAGCCGCACCTGGTTTTGGCTCAAAATCGCTGATGGAAATCGCTGACCAAACACTGACTGTGTGAATGAGACTTTACCCTGTAATATTGAAACAGACTATCATGCCATTAGTTCTGCTGTGGTGTTTAGCTCACACTGTATACATGCAGAAGAACAGGGTCTCTGTATGGTTAGAAAGTTCCTTATTCACTGATGGCAAGCAGAGAGTTTGGAATTAGCAAGGGGAAACATAACTTCCCCCTGGCCATTGATGCACCAAGGTGCTGTGTAGTTCCAGCATGTGAAGAACAGCTGATCCACGGGGGTGTGGGGTGTTGGATCCTCGCCGATCAGCTAGTCATGTCTTAGGCCTTCACTTAGAAAAAGGCTGGCCGACCCTTTTAAGGGCTGATGAGCCGGGAAGTTTTATAGGGATTGTGTAACCTTGGCGCTCGTTCTGCTGTGTCATGTAGTGGATTTGTTTTATGGCGGCCGTTACCTACAGAAAATTGGCTGCAGCACAAGTTATGCAGAGCGTCTCTCCTGAAGATGGTCCCGTCTGTGAGGGACATGGAGAGTCAGCAATGTTGTTTGTGAGATTAGAGAACTGCATACAGTGTATCACTCCCATCATCCTTGACCCCCAGCTACTCATGACTTAGAGGACCTGGCGGCACTAAATGCAATGCAATCTGACAGCACCATGTTATAGAGCAGGGAGAGCTGAGTGTATATATATATATATATATATATATATATATATATATATATATATAATTTTTTTTGTAGGAAATGATTCGGTAAAACCTGTAATTTTGTAATTTATACATTTCGATCTTTTCTTTTTTCCGCCTGCTGTGAGCAGCATCAGTTTAGAGCCGAGGTGTTGGCATACAGAGATAGCTGTCAGTCACTGATGACCGCTGCCGCTACTGATAGCCGTTCAGAGCAAGTAAAAAGATAAATGTATAAAATACAGGTTTTGCTGAAGTTTCCCCACATGTATACATGGCTCTGCTCAGCTCTTCCTGCTCTATAAGATTGCATTGTGTGGTGACAGGTCCCTTTTTATCTTCCTGTCTGACATACAAATGGGGGGCTAATATCCAGTTCAAAGGGTTGTCTGACTTATTTGTGATGGTGCCTGTTAAAATAATAAATTATCAACTAGTCGCAACTCAGTCCCACTGCCATTTCCAGCACTGCTGCTCCTTTCTGGTCTGTGTTTACCCTGTAGTGGTGATGTACCAGTGTACGGCATGTTACCGCTGCAGCCAGTCACTGGTGTCAGTGGTATCTGATACAAAACCGCAGGTAAGAACTGAAGATGAAGGATGAAGTGTTGGAAATGGTAGGGGATTAATGTTGGTGTGTGTGTGTTTTTTTTTTTTTTTTTAATATTATTACCAGGGGAGCAGACAGGGCTGTAAAATAAACAAAAAAAAAAAAAAAAGCTTAGAGGTATTCCGATTACATTAAGTTATCCCCTATCCACAGGTTAGGGGATGACTATTAGATTGGTGGGTCTGACTGTTGGGGATCCCGTACACAACAGTGACGTCTGAAATGAATGGAGTGGCAGGTCGAGCATGCTCATTGCAGCTCCATTCATCTTTATGGGACTGCCAGAGTTCAATCGCATGGCTCTTTTGGGCAGTACCATAAAGATGGATGAAACAACAATGTGCATGCTCAACCTGCTGCTCCATTAATTTCAGGGTTCCCACGGGGCCCCATTCTCATGATCAGTGGGGGACCTAGTCGCCAGACTGTCGGTGATCTAATAGTTATAGAGGATAATGTTGTAAGTGGAATAATCTCTTAACTCGCCCTCTAAGGGTCCCTCAGTGCCAGCATTGCGTGTCCTGTCCCAGGGGCTTCCCATCAGACCAGAAGTGATGATGTCACGGCCATCATTCACATGTCCAGTGGTCACGAGTTGTTCATGCACATATGACTGCTAGGGCCCCTGATTCACTGAGTGGTCGCTTGAACGATGGACGTGACATCATCACTTCTGGCCCAGGGAGATGGGATAAAGCGCCAACTGCCAGTTTTAAAGGGGTTATCCCATCTCGCTGGGGACATTTTGCTAGGATATACCCCCAATGTCTGATAGGGGCAGGTTTCAGAAGTGGGGCCCGCACTGATCTCTAGAATGGAGCACACAAAGTGAAGGAGGGCAGGTCTTTCATCAGTGGCTGCCCTCCATTTCTGTGGGAGTTGAACAGCATGCTCGACTATTTTTGGAAGTCCCATAATAATGAATGGGAAGCACACTGCGCAAGCGTGGCTGCCGCTCCATTCACTTCTATGGAGCTGATTGAAATAACTGAATCGGTGCTCAAAGAAATGAATGGAGGGTGGCTGCTCATGCTCTAGAACATTCTCTAGCTCATTCTCTAGAACAGAGCCCACCCCTTTAAGAATGGCGATTGGTGCTTAATCCCATCTCACTTCAGGTCAGAAGTGATGATGGCACGTTCACGTGACCAGTCATCGAATCATGGGCCTTAGCAATCACACGTGCAACCACCCTCCATTTATTTACATGAGACTGCTGAAAATAGACGAGTGCTGGCTATTTACTTCAGCTCCATAGAAGTGAATGGAGTGTGGAGCGGTGGCCACGCTTGCGCAGTGTGATTCCCATTCATTTTTATGGGACTTTCAACTCCCATAGAAATGAATGGAGGGTAGCCGCACGTGCATGGTCTGCTCTCTTTTTCGCTTTGCGAGCTCTGTTCTAGAGATAGGTGCAGGTCTTAGTGGAGCCAACCCCTTTAATTTTTTTTTTCTTCCTTCTATCAAACTTTCTGCTCTCCACTTTATTTTAAAACATAAGTGGTGTGTATAGGACATTTTTAAATAATTGGTTTAGCTGTTTTCTTATATATTTCGAGCATGGCTGGGTCCCTGTGGGGGGTGTAATGGTCTCCAGCTCCTGAATATACTGCACTGCAGGACATAAACCTCTGGATAGTTAGATTTGCTGGGCAGAATGCTGGGGTAGTTGGGTAAAAAAATTCCCTGGTATGGGATTTCTCAATGGCTATCACCCAGCGTTCTTAGAAAGAGTGGCATGGGGTGGTTACCCAGTGTGCCCAGTATTTCCTGGATAAAACGCTGTTTCCGTTTCTGTTAGGTAACTTCTGTTACTCAGAACCTCCTTCTGATGACTCATTTATGAGAAGGATGTATTACTGGAAGCTGCTCGTGGCAGGGCCCGTCATCTGGGGTCCTAGCAGTCTATCACTGACTGATAGCATCCAGATGTGGCATTTATAGAACAGCCACATGAGACTTCATTTTAGGAGATTTTGTTAGATTGGAATTCCCACGGCATAGCTGAGCTGTGTCTGTCTAATGATTCATCCGCATTGATAACTTTGTCATTGTGAATAATCTGGACCCGGGATGATGGACACCGTATGTCTCCCCACTGTGTTTACCAGAATCCCGGTAATGGCACAAAACTTCACCATGGGCATCATACCCATTTGCACAACAGTGTGTGGTTCTGGTGGGTTACTCAGTGCCCATCCTGCAATCATGTCTCCTGTTTATTGTACTGGATGCTGTCTTATTATTTATATTTTTTTATTTTTTGCCTCTTGGATGTAAACTGATATTTCCATTCACTGACAGCAAGTAGAGATCTTGCCAAAGGCAATGGGATTGACACTCAGGTGTTTCCTTATTGATTTTTTATTTTTTTTCTCTTCTCCTGTTCTCCTCTGCTACAATATTCAGCTTGCTCTGAGGTTGCCATGGTACCATCATCAGACCATTTCCATGGACTTCCTGTCATGTGATCTCCACACTGGTCAGATATGGTAGTGACCTATCGGGAAGTCCATGCAGAGACAAGTTGACCTTAGGGTCCATTCACACGTCTAAGTGTTTTGCGGATCCGTAAAACACACATACCCTCAATGTGCGATCCGCAATTTGCGGACCGCACATCACTGACACTATAATAGAAAATGCCTTTTCTAGTCTGCAATTGCAGACAAGTATAGGTCATATTCTATTTTTTTCAGCTCCATTGAAAGTGAATGGGTCCGTACCCGTTCCGCAAATTGCGGACGTGTGAATGGACCCTTAAGCTGCCATGACAACAGGGCAGGCCCCAAGGGCCTCATTTGAGTGTCTAACAGAGAACCTGACCTTGCTGCCCATGGCAACTAATCAACGTACAGCTTTAATTTTCTTAACTGCTCTCAAAAAATGATTGGTCGCTGGGGGTGAAGGGTCCAGGTTTTCCGACTTCTGTCACCGTTAGAACGTTGCTTGTACAGAATTTCTGAGAATCCCAGAGGATCTTGCTTCCACCCACCAGGGCAGATAACGCTGCCGGATGACCATTATGTCACAGTATCCATAACCATTTTCATTCATGGATCCTGCACACGATTTGTTCTTGAGCGTAGTGATCTGAACCGCGGACACCAGGATTACGTAAAACACTGCTCAGGAATGTGGAGATCCCAGTTTCTGTCAATGCAATACTGAGAAACTGGAGGCAGCACCATGAAGGTGTCACCAACACTGCAGACATCATAGTCAACAAACGTGATGAGATCAGTGAGATAATTTGTCGAGGATCCGTGAGATAGATGTCATTAAACCATTCCCTCCCGGCAATCGCCTGCTCGCTTGCGGGGGAGACCCATGCTGTATGGTGGTTTGCCGGCGGCAGATTGTAATTATACAGCGTGCATAAAATCACAATTGCCAAATGAATAAGCGTTTGCATCAGGCAATTGGCGGCAGAATTACGCTCCCAGGTGATCACTCCGGAGCGTTCATACAAACTTTTGTTAGCCATCATCTGCTGAAAAAATCAGCGGGTGTAATACAACCTTAATTCTGGATTTACATGGGTCAACTGAGCGTCCGATTGTCATGAAGGAAGAGTTCCTTCCCGACAGTCGGCTGCTCGTTCGGAGCGATCTCCTTCACTGTATTATGACGATTGATCTTTATTGCCATCCCTCGTCCCGTACAGAATCATGGCTTCTGAGCAGCTGATGAATGACAGGATCACCTGATGAACGAGCGTTTCACCAATTTTTTGGGTGATCGGCAGCACATTTACATGGCCAGATTGTTGGGAACAAGCGTTCGCAGGAAAGATCATTCCCGATAATCTGCCCGAGGCTTCAATCACATCTGTGTCGTCATCTCCATTCATTTGCTCTATCATAGTAGCAGAAGGAAAATAACGGAAGTGCTAGATCCCTGCCATGATGGAAGCCAAAGGCTTATTGACAATAATGGAGTCAGTTGGCTTTCCATCATGGCGTCCGGCATGTTGCCAGGCAACTAGTGCATCGTGCAGCTGTATTTTGTCTAGCATTTTTCAGTGGAGGCTCGAGATGGAGTCTCAAAAGCAGATGTGAACAAAGCCCTGACAGTAGCTCTGTGCTCTGTTATCAAGCTTTTCGTGAGGCAAATATTCCCTGTGGACGCAGCGACGTTCTGTAGATAGCATACATTTTCCTAGGGGTAGAGAGGAGCGGTCCCCTCTCCTGACATGTCTGTTTTACTAACTACTTGTATTCCCCATGTAATAACAATTCTGTAGCATCTATTGTTATGACTCGTGCCATTCCTTTCTTATTCCTACTAGAAGTTATGAATGGGGGGAGGGGGGTTCCAGTGCAGTCGGACACTGGCAGCACTGATTGAGTTGTCACGAGGAGAGGCTCTCGCATACAATATAGAAGCTTCTCATGGGATATGTGACAAGATGTTGTGATTGCAGGGAGGTTTCTGCATTTCCTGTCATTGAAGAACACCACAGCATCGTAGCCTGACGTGGCTGATAACAGGGAGCAATAGACTGTATTGGTACAATTGTATTAGTTTGTCTCTCCCCAGAAGTTTCTATATGTCTGGTCTGGTATGCAAATCCTGAATAGAGAAATGAAATGCGGATGTGGTTTCCGCTGCTGTGTGATCAGCATTAGCCCAAACTGGGGAATGAGGGGTGTGGATCCTGTGGCTGCAGACTATTCTGCCTGGTGATAAAAGGTTGGTATCGCCAGGGCAAGGATCTCACTTTGGGTTCTGTGTATATCAGAAGATACAGAGCTGAGGTGTGTACGTGTGTGTTGGCACAGCTGGTGAAGTGACTTGCATCTACAGCGTGACTAAGGGCATTTAGGACCATCATAAGACCCACTCCTTTTAGAGGCAGTGCCCACCAAAGAGCAAAGATGTGTCTAATATTCCATCACATGTATGACTGGAGGAGGAGCCAGTAGCTGTAGGACCCTCATGCCAATCCTATACCAGGGGCCCTACTATCAAGTGTCCTTATAATACCCTAAATTTCTAATATTCTGTTCCTCGAGATCGTGTGCAGTGACTCAGTGGTTCGCTGCTAAAGGGTTAATACTGGAATTCACTATCAAAGGCTTAATCCTCAGGGTCACCGCTTTAAAGGGAACCGGTCAGCGGAAAAAAGCCATCTCAAACCGCCAGCAATACCTTCAAATAGCCGGCAGTGAGTTTCTAATGATTTTCTTACTGCATTCAGATGAGGTAGTAGTATGAAAAACGTCCTTTTATCCTCCGTCCTCGCTATTTTCCAGTCAGGCTTGAAGTTAAGGAGGCAGCGGCCTCCTTGCTTCAAGTCAAGGTAACCGCGCCTCCTTGCTTGCCCCTTTGCTGTGACTGACCGCACTTATACCCGACAGCCGGCTGGCTTTGCCGAACAGCCGGCGGTCAGTCACAGAGAAGGATCAGGGAAGAAGGAGCAGTTACCTTGACTTGAAGCAAGGAGGCCGCTGCCCCCTTAACTTCAAGCCTGACTGGAAAATAGCGAGGGCGGAGGATAAAAGGAAGTTTTTCATACTTCTGCCTCATCTGAATGCAGTAAAAAAATCGTAATTAGAAACTCACTGCCGGCTACTTGAAGGTACTGCTGGCGGTTTGGGATGGCTTTTGCCGCTGACAGATTCCCTTTAAAATGTTTACTGTGATGAAGATGATCTGTGCATTGTGTGTCCCAAAAGGTTGTGTATGGGCAGGAAATAGTTAAACTAGCAGTATTTAGTTGCCAGAAGACAGGCTTTTAGAGTAGAGAGTTCCTAAGAGCCCATTCACACAACCGCATTTTTTGCAATTTGCCGACTGCAAAAAAAATTACGGTCCTTTTGAATGAGCCCTTACAAGCAGAGCTTGAGACGAGACCTACTTCAATGTGCTCTGGCAAGTAGGCCTGACTACAAAACACCATTCCTGAGAGTGGAAAGCGACTTTACAAAGGATTAGTAAAAATAAAAATCGGGGGAGATCTAATAACTATGTATAAATGCAGAGGACTGTGACGAGGGGACATCCTCTGCGTCTGGAGGAAAGAAGGTTTGTACACAAGCATAGATGAGGATCTTTACGGTAAGAGCAGTGAGACTATGGAACTCTCTGCCTGAGGAGGTGGTGATGGTGAGTACAATAAAGGAATTCAAGAGGGGCCTGGATGTATTTCTGGAGCTTAATAATATTACAGGCTATAGCTTCTAGAGAGGGGTCGTTGATCCAGGGAGTTATTCTGATTGCCCGATTGGATTCAGGAAGGAATTTTTTTTCCCCTAAGGGTCCATTCACACGTCCGTTGTTTGTTTCCTGATCTGTTCCGTTTTTTGCTGAACAGATCTGGACCAGATCTGGACCCATTCATTTTCAATGGGTCCTGAAAAAAAATCTGACATTGTGCTGTCCGTTTTTTTTTCAGGACCCATTGAAAATGAATGGGTCCAGATCTGTTCAGCAAAAAATGGAACAGATCAGGAAACAAACAACGGACGTGTGAATAGACCCTAAAGGAGGTAAAATTGACTTCCGCCCCACGTTTTTTTTTTTTTTTTGCAGCCTTGTGGTTTCAATTTTCAGGATAACTGGCTGAACTGGATGGACAGATGTAGTTTTTTTTCAGCCTTAGGCCTCATGCACACGACCGTTGTTTGGGTCCGCATCCGAGCCGCCGTTCATTTCAGTGGGGCCGCAAAAGATGCAGACAGCACTCCGTGTGCTGTCCGCATCCGTGGCTCCATTCCGCGACCCCGCTAAAAAAATATAATATGTCCTATTCTTGTCCGCGATTTGCGGACAAGGATAGGCATTTAAATTGCAGAAGGCAACACAGGCGCCTTTTGTTTTTTGCAGATCCAAGATTTGCGGACCGCAAAAAATGGCACTGTCGTGTGCATGAGGCCTTATAAACTATGTTACTATGCTATCCCCTGAGAGAAGGAAGCATTGAATATTTACAGAAGGTTGAGAACCACTTCAAAGGCCATGCTTGGACAGACAGGCAAATGCACATGTATGGCAATAGACTTTACTGCTTGTGGAAAGGGTTAATTGCTTCTGGCGTCCGCCACACTTCTGAGGCAAACTGGTCAGTCGATCTAGGACTGCAGCCTGCATCTGGGAAGTGCAGAAAGTATACTGAGTGATTGTATGCCTGTGGTCGAATTGGAAAGATTGCCTATTGAATCTACAGAGACTCGGGGAGGACGACTACCATCGTTGCCACCTCCTATATACAGTCTTTGGGAAAAGTCTACTTTGTGCAATAGACCTGTGCCTGCTGCTTGCATTTCTACTGCGATCCCCATTATCTATTCCGTTAAGGCCTCTTGCACACGACCGTATTGCTTTTTAAGTAGTCCGCAAAAAATATGGATGATGTCCGTGTGCATTCCATTTTTTGAGGAGCTGGCCCCTGATAGAACAGTACTATCCTTGTCCGTTATGCGGACAATAATAGGACATGTTCTATCTTTGAACGGAAATACGGAAATGGAAAGCATATGGAGTACCTTCCATTTTTTTAACTTTATTTTATTAATTTTTTTGAGAGAAGGATTAGCCACTTTGAGGACTACGACCACCCTCATTGCCACCACCCTTACCACGCCTCCCCTGTGGAATTGGAACATTAGTGCTTATATTCCCGTAGAGACGGATTAATCTCCCGCAGTCACTGTAAAATGACTGCACTGCGGCCTTATTTCCTAGCCTAAAAGTTGTCATGGCTGAGGGTTTGTTACAATCCTTCTAGGTAAGGAGATGGTGCGTCACTGGTGGTGGTAGTCATATGGTGAGTATACGCTACAGCTCGCCGCTGTTGCTGCCAGCTTATACTGTGCTTTGCACTGGTGACACAAGGTTACGTGCATCTAATTGTTCCATTAACCCTATTTAGTGTGTGAATATGTCATTAGTGAGGTTGTGGGAATGACTTAACGACTGCTGATTAATCATCTCTCAGGAACGCACACAGAACCTCATCAAAGGGAGGAATCTGCTGACTGATTCCTAGTAGTAATATTCAGCAAAGTCTGTATATAGGCACTGCATTGGGGATGATGGGAGTGATACACTGTGTCAAATAGGGAAATGAGACTGCGTGCTCCTGGAAACTGGGATGATGGGAATTATTGTCAGTGTAAGGCTACATGCACACGACCGTGCTGTTTTTTGCTGTCCGTAAACTGCGGATCCGCAAAAAAACAGAAGCCGCCCGTGTGCCTTCCGCAATTTACGGAACGGAGCGGCCCATTGTAGACATGCCTATTCTTGTCCGCAAAACGGACAAGAATAGGACATGCTATATCATTTCTGCGGGGCCACAGAACGGTGCAACGGATGCATCTTTTGCGGCCCCATTGAAGTGAACGGGTCCGCATCCGAGCCGCAAAAACGGCGGCTCGGATGCGGACCAAAACAATGGTTGTGTGCACGTAGCCTAAGGCATTCCTCATTTGTCTCGCTCGCATCTGCAAAATGGACCAGAATCGGGGCTGTTCTGTAATTTGCAGAACAGCCACATGGATCCGCCAAAAAAAGTGTGGATGTGTGCATGGCCCTATAGCAGTGATGGCGAACCTTTTACAGACCGAGTGCCCAAACTGCAGCATAAACCCACTTATTTATCGCAAAGTGCCAACACAGCAATTTACCTTGAATACTACAGTCCAATATAGAATATCTTCCATGTACCTTATCATTTATCTACAATAGTCTGCCTACATTCAGTGCGCCGCCTGTGCTGTTCATAGTGTGCCCTGCGCTGCTGAATGGCAGGAAAAGTCTACAACATATTGGTACACCATAGACTTTTTCCAGGGTGTGGGTGCCCACAGAGAGGGCTCTGAGTGCCGCCTCTGGCACCCGTGCCATAGGTTCGCCATCACTGCCCTATAGGAATGAATGGATCAGGGTGCTATCCTGACACAGGCATCCCCTGCTGTATCATACACTTATTAGACAGCTGGAGGCCATGACACCATACCTGCATGGAGGTGTTCAGGCGTTTCTTTGTCAGTTCTCAGTCCGGCTGTGTCTGGTTTCAGCTCTCTTGTGTACGGTGACTGCACCCACAATGTGTCCTTTGCAGTCATGACTATTAACCCCTTAAAGTTGCAGCATTTTTCTTTTTCGGTTTCCATGTTTCTAAAACTTTTTATTTTTATTTTTTTATTTAGTTTTATTTTTCCCGGTCATCCTCTTCTTTCTCAGTGGTGGTTTAGTAACTCTGCTCTCCTTGCACTGACCTGCCTGTGATAGATTTGTATACAGCAGCCAATCAGAGGAGGCAGAGCAGCGGTATAAACCAATGATGAGATGGGGGGGCGCTCTCAGACTACCTCTGACTCCGCAGTAGAGCTGAGCTAGACTACCAAGCTGGAGGAAATCGTCACCATTGGTACTGACTTGTAGATCATTTTTCAGTGCCTGACTAGACTGTCCCTACTACTTTTTGGCTACGTACACACGACCGTTGTTTTGGTCCGCATCCGAGCCGCCGTTTTTGCGGCTCGGATGCGGACCCGTTCACTTCAATGGGGCCGCAAAAGATGCATCCGTTGCACCCTTTTTAATTTTACAATGTCGGTTGTTATAGGCACAGCCGTACCAATTGGGTGTAGTTTTTAAAGGGAGTCTGTCAGCATTTTTGCATACTCAAAACTGCTGACAGCACTAGACAGGGGATGGGTGCTTTTTGTGGATCTTTTGTTATCATGAATAGTGTGAATGTGAACTTTTATTCTGCCGTGCTTTTGCTCCTGAAATGCCCCGGAGGCAGTGCTCTCTGCCTTTGACGTTCCTCACAACCTCTCCCCTGTGGTCTGTGTGACCATTGTCTCCTGGTTAAACACAACACTTCACAGTGAGCCTCGCCTCCAGGGCAAATGCAGGAGCATTTCCAGGCAGAGTAAGGACGCCTTCACACAAGGCAGATCTTGTTGCAGAAAATTTCTGTGATTGCCCCCATTGTCTGAGATGATAAAACCCCCTTTAAGGGCCCTTTTACATAGTCTGATATCCAAAGCTAGTTTACGATAATCTGCCCATGTAAAAGTGCCGCCAATTACCCGATGAACATGCGAGCATCCAGCAGAGGATCTCAAAACCGGGCCAAAACGGATCAGTTTTGTCCCCATTCATTGTCAATGAGGACAACACTGATCAGGATGCATTCCGTTCCGTTTTGCGGTTTTGTGTCCAGTTTTTGAAGTGGAACAAACCACATTGGCATGAAAATCTATGCAAGTCAGCGGTTTCTTCAGTTTTGGTTTAATGCAACCGGATCACGCCAAAACGGATGCATCCAGATGTATTAAATGGCATAGATCAGTTTAAAGGGGTTATCCACCCCTATAATGCCCAGATCCCTTATACTTGCCCCAGCACCCGCGTCAGTCCTGTTTTCCGCACAGCTGCCGCTGCATCTCCGCTTTGCAAGGATCAAAACATACGTAGGGTGGGGGCAGTCAATAGCAGACTGTGACAGGGACAAGCCTCCCTATCGTTGCCCTCGTCTCCGTTGTGGCCTGCTATTGGCTGCTCCCACCACCCGTATGTTTTGATCCGCACGACGGGGAGATGCGGCGGTGGGGGATCCTCTGGCCAATCTCTAAACCGGAATGCCACAACTGTGAAACCACTTAGTTTCCGCAGTTGCTGTTGATTGTGGCAGTAATATAATACAGCCAACTTTTGCAAGTCATAGCGTAGGCACTGCATCGTAATATAGCTCTTCATGGGACAACCTGCTCGCTGAGAAATTCTCCAATGTACGAATAGACATATTACATCCAAACCCTTAAGTCACCCTGACCAAGTCGACTCAAACAGGTCCAGGGCTTGTTATAGCGTATCATTTGGATTGCGCCCGGTACCTGTGGATCCAAACGTTATTGTTTCCATTTACTGATCAGCAATCTTTATTAATTATAAAACTGGACAAGCCTTGTGGTGATTATCATGCTAACCCTTTCCTACATACTGAGGACTGGTTAGCCTGATGATTGGATTATTGAATTGGTTATTATGGTGGGAGGAGCGGTGATATTTACTTCTACTGTGGGGAAGCTCAGTGGGCATGGCTGATGGCAGCAGTTGTGTGACCTGGTCATCTACCCATATAGAGTATATCCCCAGAGATCAGCTACCTGTGTACACATTCCTGGTAGGGTGGGCTGGGCCATGGCCTCTGCTATGTGAAGCTGCTCTACCAGTTCCTGTAGGTGACTGACGTCCTTGTGTGAATGTGGAGGAAGACAAAGGGCAGAAACTAAAACCTCTGAAGAGCTAGGACTGAGAAGTCACAGAATGAGCAGGGTCTCTGCAGCCCTATGCCCTGGGGTCCACATGGTGGTCAGTGGTAGCACACAATGTATAAGGCTAGGTAAGAGCCATCAGCCAGCAATCGGGACAGGAGAGAGACTTGTGCTGCTTCTGATTATATTCACTGATGCATCAGAACGACATAGTGAATGCACAAGCAGGACGGGTTTAAAGGATATGTCCAACTCTGCAACCAGTTTCTCTTCTCGTTTGCCCTAATGCATCTAAAATGAAGCATTATGGGGGAGATTTATCATAAGCGGTGTAAATGAAAATTGGCTTAGTTGCCCATAACCAATTGGCTACCACCTTTCATTTTCCTTCTTTTGCAAAATGAAAGGTGAAACCCAGTTTTCTGTTACACCAGTTTTCTGAAATTGATTAAAATGTATTAAAAATCTGCCTTTGTTTTGTCTATACAGAGCTCTGGGGAGATTTATCAAACTAATGTAAAGTAGAACTGGCTTAGTTGCCCAAGAATTGTTCTTAAGAATCCTCGTTCCTTGCCTTGTGTTTACACATCTGCTGATCTATTGAGATATGAGCAAATGTCTTTTGTCATTGTCATCGCATACAAATTTAAATTTCTCTGCTTTTAAAACAGAAAGTGATTGATACCTCATAAAATATTACTTAACATTCCCCATATGTTTACTTTACGTTGGCATCATTTTGTAACTACACCCCTCAAATTATTCAAAACTGATGTTACAAACTTTAACACTTGAGGTGTTCCACAAGAATTAAAGGAAAATTGAGGTAAAATTCTAATTTTTGGGTAGATTATAATTTTTTTTTTCTTGCAACACAGCAAGGGTTAATGGCAAAATAAACCTCAATATATATATTACTGATTTTTCAGAAATACCCCATATGTGGCGGTAAACTGCTCTATGGGCACGTGGCAGTGGTCAGAAGGAAAGGAGCGCCATATGGATTTTGGAGGCAGATTTCACTAGAATGTTTTTGGGCACCATTTTGTATTTGAAGAGACCCTGACTTACCCCTACAGTGGAAACACTCAAAGTGACCCCATTTTGGAAACTACACCCCTTTAAAAAATATATTAGGGGGTACTGACCACTTTGACTGCCTAAGCGTTTTACGGAATTTGGAAACGGATGTAAAAATTACGTTTTGTTTCTTCCAATAAAATGTTGCTTTACTCCCAAATTTTTCATTTTCACAAAGGGTAACAGGGAAAAAAATCACCCCATAATTTGTTACCCATTTTCTCCCGAGTACGGCAACACCCAACGTGTGGTGGTGAACTGCTGTGGGGGCACATGGGAGGAGCACCATATGGCTTTTGCAGCGCAGATTTTGATGGATAGGTTTATGGGTGCCATTGGTTTTTATTTTTTAAGTGATTGTCTTATGTGGGGGCTCATTTTTTTGCAGGATGAAGTGACTGGTACCATTTTGGGGTACATAAGACTTTTTGATCGCCTGGTATTACACTTTTTGTGATTTAAGGTTACAAAAAAAAATGTCTTTTTTTGGCACAGTTTTTATTTAAAAAAAATTGGCGTTCACCTGAGGGGTTAGGTCATGTGATATATATTTTTTTTTTTATAGAGCAGGTCGTTACGGACGTGGCAATACCTAAGGGTACTTTTCCTGATGCCTCCACAACGGCACTACGTGCAGGATTACCCCGCCTTCTCCAGGGACAGGAAACAGCTTTTGAGCCCAGCCAATAAAGGGCCCCCTCCCTCTTACCTTGCCAGTTGTTTCCTGTCCCTCAGAAGGATCGGGATCTCGAGCACTAGCATTACTCCGCGTGGCCTTTGGTTTGTTGTCCCGGCGCTGCCGGAGGGCCGTCGCAGGGGAGAGGATCGCGGGACTCGGTATCTTGGTCTTTCCTCCCCTTGGTGAAACGCCAGCTGCGCTGGTCACCCCCGGCTGTTTTTTCCGCGTTCTGTGAGAACCGGCGTCTCTGTGCGGCTTGAGGGGGCGTGCCCGGGCCCACTCCCCCATATTCCTCCCATAGCGCTGGCCTCTATGACGTGAAGGATCGCGTCATCAGAAGGGGCCGGCGTGACGCACAGGAGGGGGCGGAGCTTCATGCATAAGGCGGAAGTACAAGCAGTCGGCGGCGTTCTAACCAGATTTCCTGGTCCTGCAGTTAAAGTGCTTCACTGCCTACCTGAAGAATGAACAGACGACTGGGACTTCTCAAAGATCCCATGGGTAAAAAATGTGAAAGTCTCCTAAAAAAGACATGGGAGTCCTCCACTGCGGTATTGAGACCAGGTATTGCTGCCACCTACACCGCCAGAACCCTGTCTCTGTGGTTGGGACAATTGGAGGAGCATATTGGATCCGGCACGCCCAGGGAAGACTTCCTGGCTTCAATCCCAATACTGAAGCAAGGATTTTCAGAGCCAGTAATATCCACCCTTTTGCAAAGTAGAAAAAATGTTACATCAAGGATATATCTGAGAGCTAGGGAAGCCTTTCTGAGGTTTAGTGGCGATAAATATGACCCTTCCGGAGAACTTCAGGTGGCGCTAATCTTGGACTTCCTTCAAGCGGGACTAGATAAGGGACTATCTGTAAGTACCCTAAAAGTCCAGGTGGCAGCTGTAAGTGCGTTCTTAAATACCAAGCTATCAGACATAAATGTTATCAAAAGGTTCCTTAGGGGGGCAATTAGAATCCGCCCAAGATTAAGATCTTCAGTTCCGCCCTGGGATTTAAATCTGGTACTATCCAGATTAATGTATCCAGCCTTTGAACCTATAGCTGAAATCCCCTTGAGAACATTGACCCTCAAGGCAGCTTTTTTGTTAGCCATCACCACAGCAAGAAGAGTAGGGGAGATTCAGGCCTTTTCCATCCTACCTTCTTACCTCAGGATTCTAGATGATAGAATCATATTAAAACATGCTCCTGAATTTCTACCTAAAGTTGTAACAAAGTTCCACTGTCAACAGGAAGTTACTCTTCCCTCCTTCTGTTCCCAGGCGTCCTCGGAGATGGAAAGGCTATTTCATAACCTAGACGTTAGGAGATGCATCCTGCAATATATGGAGGCCACAAAAGATCTAAGGAAGTCGAACCAGCTACTTGTGCAATATCTGGGTCTACATCGTGGACAGGCAGCTAGCAAGGCTTCCGTCTCAAGATGGATTAAGGCCTGCATTGTCAGCCTATGAAACAGAAGGGTTAGCCCCTCCACCCTTGTTGAGAGCTCACTCCACCAGGGCATTGGCCACATCCTGGGCTGAAGGGGCCTCGGCCTCGATAGAAGAAATATGTCGGGCAGCCACATGGTCCAATCCTGATACCTTTTTTAAACATTACAGATTGGACGTCTCTTCAAATAGAGATTTGTCTTTTGGACGCAAAGTCCTGTCGGCAGTTGTCCCACCCTAATCATGTTTTCTATATTATTCCTCCATGTAGTGCCGTTGTGGAGGCGTCAGGAAAATAAATAATTACTCTTACCGGTAATTGGATTTTCCTTTAGCCTCCACAACGGCACGAGGAATCCCCCCCCCCCCCCCCAAAAAAAAAGGGGATAATTTTGAATATTTAACATTTTCATTTCTATTACGCTCAGGAGAACTAATCCTGACCTCGTATGTTGAACGATATCGTTATTTGATATTATTTACTTCATTAAATTTAAATTGTTGCGTCTATCTTTGAGTACTAGGTTACTAACTGACAAGGTAAGAGGGAGGGGGCCCTTTATTGGCTGGGCTCGAAAGCTGTTTCCTGTCCCTGGAGAAGGCGGGGTAATCCTCCACGTAGTGCCGTTGTGGAGGCTAAAGGAAAATCCAATTACCGGTAAGAGTAATTATTTCTTTCACAATTCCGGCAGGCAGTTCCGTCGCCGGAACTGCCTGCCAGATCCGGCAATCCGGACGCAAACTGATGGCATTTGTCAGACTGATCCGGATGCGGATCCGTCTGACAAATGCATTGAAATTGTGGATCCATCTCTCCGGTGTCATCCGGAAAAACGAATCCGGTATTTTTATTATTTTTTTTGCATTTTTAAAGGTCTGTTAATGTGCAGACCGGAAAGCCGGATACGTTTTGCTGGATCCGGCACTAATACACTCCAATGTAAATTAATGCCGGATCCAGCTTTCCGGCAAGTGTTCAGTAAAAAATGGAACTGATGCATCCTGATGCATACTGAACGGAATGCTTTCCATTCAGAATGCATTAGGATAAAACTGATCAGTTTTTTTCCGGTATTGAGCGCCTGTGATGAAATTCAATACCGGAAAACCAAAACGCTAGTGTGAAAGTACCCTAATATGTATTTTTATTTTGGATTTTTTATTTTTTATTTTTTTGGGGCGATTGTCTTAAGTAGGACCTCATTTTTTGCGGGATGAGGTGATGCGTCTTTAAGATTTTTGTCGGCAGCACATGACGGACCTGGTAACTACAGCTCTGGCCTAGCCTAAGAATTGTCTATCAATAATACAGTCCTGGAAAATCCCTTTAGGGCTCATGCACACGAACATATTTTCTTTCCGTGTCAGTTCCATTTTTTTGTGGACCCTATGCGGAACTATTCATTTCAATGGGTCCACAACAAAAACGGAAGTTACTCCATGTGCATTACGTTTCCGTATGTCCATATTTCCGTCCCGCAAAAAACACTGTTCTATTAGAGGCCGGCTGTTCCGTTCTGCAAAATACAGAATGCACACGGATGTCATCTGTATTTTTTGTGGACCGCAAAATACATTCGGTCGTGTGAATGAGCCCTTAATCTCCTGTTCTGGACTCCAGACTGTGATAGCTGCTACCTACATGAATACATTGTAACAAATTGTCAGCTGTGAGAAGTATTTGTTCTGGATGTAAAGCACCACGTTCTCGCTGACGGTAAACTTTTGGAAATGGTGAGAAATTAGTCAAGCACCAAAAAGTTGCAGTTTGCCAATTTGTGACATTCTGTGAATTTTATATCGCTTTCAGACATTTTAAAAACTGGGTAGAAAAGAGGGCATGCTGAGCTATGTTAATTAGGTGCTCGCCAAATTTAGCAGGTGCAACATTTTAAAAAGTTGTGGAAAAAAATGTCACTTTCTTACTCCAATATGGCTGGGGGGGGGGGGGGTGACTGGAGTAACGTCTCTTAAAAAAAACTACTATTTTAAAGAACTAAGAGGATCATTTACTATGCTGAAATATGCCTAAATTAGGTGTATTTCAGGAGCAGATAACGGCGCCGCTACTTCTGCAACTTCGCTTCGCTCATGCCATGTCTAAAATTGTGGGCGAGGAAGGGCCAGCAGGCCCTTTTTTATTCCTCATTTTCTACGCCTGTTTAGGGCAGAGCTGTGTGGTCCCGGCACAGGGACTACTGGGGAACAGCAAATCGTCAGGGGCAGGGTTGCCTACCGTCCACAAATTTCTGGACAGTCTGTAAAAATAGGCGACTTCTTTCCTGTATCAGCTAGTAATTGACTCAATTATTTTGTTGGTAATTATCATCATTTTTCCGCTCGCAGTAATCGCTGGTCATCAGTATATTGAGCTATAGACCTGCATCACTTAGCTTTATCATTCGTTATGGTTTTCCAACTAGTCTGTAAAAAAAAAATGTTGTCTGTCTGTGATTTTGTGATAAGTTGTCCAGAAAAAAGAAAAATTCTGGTTGGCAACCCTGATCAGGAGTAAGGGGAGTCAGATAATGACGCACCTTATTTTCTGCAGGGCGAGTTGTATTCTTTAAGTGGTTGCTCACTTCCGAAAGTGGCGTTTATCATGTAGAGAAAGTTAATACAAGCCACTTACTAATGTATTGTGTTTGTCCATATTGCTTCCTTTGCTGGCTTTATTAATTTTTTATCACATTATACACCGCTCGTATCTAGGGGTTATGGCCACCCTGTAATCCAGCAGCGGTGGCCATGTTATACTTTTCATATACCAGACTTTATTGGTATATGAAAAGTATATGCTATAAATGTCTGATAGGCGCTGGTTCTACCTACAGGTACATTGGGGGGTGCTCTCTTTTTTCCATTCGCACTCCAAAAAGGAAGAGACCATGCATGCAGCTCCGTCCATTGTAGTGTATGTGACTAGCCAAAACAGTCCGGCGTTCCACTAATCCCATAAACTACAATGAGGATAGCAGAACATATGAATGGTGGTCACTTTCCCCCACTTCTCCCTTCTGGAGGCCACGTAGTGCCGCATTAGTACTTACCAGTCCCTGTTTCCACATTACATACCACAGCTTTGACATAGTGAAAGGGGTTGTCCAGCCATTAATATTGATGACAACCTATGGTCAGGAAATGTCATCAATATCAGATCAGTGGGCGTCCAGCACTTTGCCAATCAACTGTTTGAGGAGGAGGAGGAGGCACTCCATGCGAGCGCTACTTCCTCTTCATTAGGGCCCATGCATACGACCGTATGTATTTTGCGGTCCGCAAAAAGTACTGATGACATCCGTGTGCATTCCGTATTTTACGGAACAGCTGGCCCCTAATAGAACAGTACTATCCTTGTCCGTAATGCAGACAATAATAGGACATGTTCTATTTTTTTGCGGAATGGAAACACGGACATACGGAAACGGAATACACCCAGAGTAACTTCTGTTTTTTTGTTATTTTTTTTTGCAAACCCATTGAAATGAATGGTTCTGTATACGGTCCGCAAAAAAACCTGAACGGACACGGAAAGAAAATTCGTTTGTGTGCATGAGCCCTTACACTGCACTTGGTCTTGGAAGTGCGTGTAATACCATTACCCGGTCCATTCAAGTAAATGGAGCGAGTGCTTGTAATTGCACTATGCTGCTGCTCCACAGGAGACAAGGCATAGTGTAAAGACCAGGACCGCGCTTGCATTGAGCGTCGCCTCCTTGTCAAACAGCTGATCGGCGGGGGTGCCGGGTGTCGGACTCCTGCTGATCAGATGTTGTTGTAGGTCAGTGATAGGCAAACAGTGGCTCTCCAGCTGTTGCCAAACTACAACTCCCACCATGCCCTGCTGAAAGCTGTGGGCAATCTTTGCATGCTGGGAGTTGTAGTTCTGCAACAGCTGGAGAGCCTCGGTTTGCCTATCACTGATGTAGGTCATCAATATTAACGGCTGGACCACCCCTTTTAACACATGTGAACAGCCACCGACACAGAGCAGCTGTGGTCAAGCACGACCACCACTGCTAGATTGCAGGGTGGTCGTAACTATGGAATGAGCAGTGTATAATGTGATGGAAGCAATATGGATAATAACAATACATTAGTAAGTTCCAGGGGCGTAGCTATAAGGGAAGCGGCTGCTTTGGGGCCCGAACTCAGAAGGGGCCCACCCAGGCGGAAGACTAAAAGAGTTTGTCAGGACCCCCTCAACAGTATTATACACTGACATTATATACAGAGACTCTGTAGAAAAAGGACAGACAGCGGCTGTTGGGCCACGTCTGAGAGCGATTTTGACTTGCCACAAGAGGAGGGAGGTTTTGAAGAAGTTCCTGGGGGGTTGGACTTATTCAAAAATTTGCCAGTCATTTCTAGTTCCGCCACTGGTAAGTGCCTTGTAGAGAAAGTTCTCTACGTGATAAATGTCCTTTGCTGATGTGACACAATCCCTTTAACTGTACAAAAGCAAAAGTTTTGAGTTTAATAATACATTGGTTCCTTCTGCAATATATAAGCCATGTGGCTGTCTAGTGTTTAGCCGGAACATCCAGTATGCCTCCTGTTGTAACCCTTTCGATTTAATAACGCCTCCTCCAGGGGAGCAACTAATTAGTCAATTGCAAAGTCTCTAAAGCTTTTAAAGGAAGCGTTATGTGCTGTAATAAGACGTTTGGCTGCATTGGAAACATGATCTTGGTGGGGGTTTCCTCTGTAATTCATGTTAAACCTTCTGGAGGAGCTTCCCACATGCATTAGATGACATTGTGCACTCTACATTACAGTTCAGATATTGCTTCATAGTAAAAGATGTATTAGGCTACTTTCACACTAGCGTTCGGGTGTCCGCTCGTGAGCTCCGTTTGAAGGGGCTCACGAGCGGACCCGAACGCAGCCGTCCAGCCCTGATGCAGTCTGAATGGAGCGGATCCGCTCAGACTGCATCAGTCTGGCGGCGTTCAGCCTCCGCTCCGCTCGCCTCCGCACGGACAGGCGGACAGCTGAACGCTGCTTGCAGCGTTCGGGTGTCCGCCTGGCCGTGCGGAGGCGTGCGGATCCGTGCGGATCCATCCAGACTTACAATGTAAGTCAATGGGGACGGATCCGTTTGAAGATGCCACAATGTGGCTCAATCTTCAAGCGGATCCGTCCCCCATTGACTTTACATTGAAAGTCTGGACGGATCCGTCCGAGGCTATTTTCACACTTAGCTTTTTTTTTGCCATTTTAATGCAGACGGATCCGTTCTGAACGGAGCCTCCGTCTGCATTATTATGAGCGGATCCGTTCAGAACGGATCCGCCCGAACGCTAGTGTGAAAGTAGCCTTACATGGCTATGACCCACATTTATAGAATCCCGTATGATGGAGCCCAGTTTTCTGTGGTTTTGCGAGAGGGAGAAAAAGGAAGGAGATAGCCAATATCTTACAAGGAGATCACTAGGGAATGCTCTAGTATCTCATCTTCATAGAATATCGGCAGATATTTTAAAACTGCATATTTTATGTCTGCAAGTTGACACACTAGGGCAGTGATGGCGAACCTATGGCACGGGTGCTAGAGGCGGCACTCCAGAGCCCTCCCTGTGGGCACCCACATCCTGGAATAAGTGGAAGGGAAAGAGCTGCAACTGGTTTTGGCTCTAAATCAATGAATCAGCAGATACTTGTTCTGCTTCCTTCTTTTACTTCTGTCTGAATTTCAGCGAAACTATAACCTAGAGGACGTCTCCAGACTTCTTGTGAGTCAATTGTGTCGGGACTTGTCCTGAGGTGACTTAATTTTGCGCTGCTCCTGAGTGACGTGTCACTAGTTGTTTATCCACGGTGGCATCTGGCCCCGGCTCTGCTATAACGAGGGCTCCTACAAGAGACACACACATGTGCAGAGACCCACATGCTCATACAGGTATACACCGTCAGTGTATACAGTCGCCGCCTCTTGTCTTTGACTATTTTCGTGTTTTCTGGCGAGTCGCGTGTCAGTCGTGCATCATCAGTACTCACTAGATGGTATGAATAACAGATCTGGGCGTGACGGGGAATGTCCGCCTGTCCTCCCACTGAAACTGCCTGCTCCTGTGTCACTTCCAGGTAGAGCGCTCAGTTTCTGTGAGAGTCTGACTCCTGCTATGAAGCATGCACTGTACAATGACACTGCCCTCTTCAGGAAAATAGAGAGCAAATCAGACTCCTGAGGGGATGATCCTCCGAAATGTGTGGAGATCAGACACAAGTTATACAGAATTGCATCTTCAGAGCTGAAATCTACCAGCATCTTGCTTTTTCTCTGGCTAACAAGCTCTGGCAAATTGGCATTCTGAGAAGGCACTGTAGTGTCACAGCTTCCAGTGACTACCAGCAGACTAGTGAGTGCAGCTCACTAGTGTATAAAGGTACTTTCACACTAGCGTTGTTAGAATCCGTACTGCCGGAACTGCCTGCCGGATCCAGAAATCCGTATGCAAACGGATATCTTTTTTTTTTTTTTTTCCCCGATACGGATCCGTTAGACTTATTCATTGAAAAAAACTGATCCGTCTTTCCGGTATCATCTGGAATAACTGATCTGGTATTTCATTTTTTTTCAAAGATAGAAACAACTGCTCATACGCAGACCGGAAAACCAGATTCGGCGATGCGGCAATTTCTGGGACACTTGGTACCGGATCCAGCATTAATACATTTCAGTGGAAATTAATGCCAGATCCGGCAAGAGCGGTAGTGTTCTGGAATTTTGGCTGGAAAAATTACCGTACAAGGGACAGAACGGAAGACATCCTGATGCATACTGAACGGATCGCTTTCCATTCAGAATGCATTAGGTTTTTTTTTTTTTTGTTGTTTTTTTACACCAGGTGTGAAACCTCTTAAATACACATTACAGGTTCTAACTCAAGAGCAATAAAGGATAAGTAGTGCATTTGCAGAGATAATCGACCAGTAGAATAGTGAGTGCAGCTCTGGAGGATAATGGAGGATGTAACTTAGGATCTGTACAGAATAAGTAGTGTATGTACACAGACTCCACCTGTAGAATAGTGAATGCAGCTCTGGAGGATAATGGAGGATGTAACTTAGGATCTGTACAGAATAAGTAGTGTATGTGCACAGTGACTCCACCAGCAGAATAGGGAGTGCAGCTCTGGAGTACAATACAGAATATAAGTCAGGATCAGTACTGAAAAAGTAATGTGTGTACGTAGTGACTTCACTAGCAGAATAATGAGTGCAGCACTGGAGTGTAATACAGGATGTACACTGGAAATCAAAATTAAGGAACAATGTATGAACACTTTACATTATTTCTTAAAAAAAAATAATAATCTTCATTGATCAGCAGGTGAAGGAATTTTTGTTGTGGCTACCATGCTCCAAGACCAGTGTTTTACAAAATAACAAAGGCACTTCAACAAAAAAACTTTATTTTGCTGAAAACATAATGATCAAAATTAGAGAACATCGATGACTATAGCACAGAGAAAGACACAACTACATTTTCTGAAGGTTACAGCAGTCACCATTTAGTAGGAAGTGTTCAGACCTTGGCATTTAAAGGGCTTCTGTCACCTCCATTTAGCAATTTTCATTATCGGACATTAGCTATTTGCTAATGTCAGATGAGTCCATATATATCACTGTTACCTGTCTCTGTGCTGTAATTTCAGTAAAAATCGTACTTTTATAATATGCAAATTACTTCACTACCAGCAAGTTGGGCGGTTACTTGCTGGTAGCCACCGCATCCTAGGACTATAAACACGCCCCTCCTCCACTTGATAGACAGGAGCAGCGAGTGCTCTCCTCCTCTCGCTGGCCTTCTCTGCCCATAAAAGGACGCTCGCTTGCCCGCTCCTTCCTCAGTGCGCCTGCGCCGATGACGTCAGCCTACACCTAGAAAAGAGCATCGCTAAATGGGGGGTTACAGAAGCCCTTTAATGACTTCAGCACATCTGTGGCCATAGGAAATCTCTCCTCTCTCTCTCACACTGCTCTGGTGTGATTTTTGGCTCACTCTTCCTCCGGTCCCTTCCACGGTTCGGTGACTATAATGGATTTCTGGTCCATTACTGTCAACAAGGATTTTCCAGATGTTTTCGATTGGGTTTAGATCAGGACTCAGACTGGCCCTTTCATTATTTCTATATTTTCAGTTTCAAGAACTGCTTTACCCATTTTGCTGCGTGTCAGGAGGCATGGTCCTGTGTGAAAATTGCTGTCTGATTTAGTGATGACCACAGGGAAGGAACCACATGTTGTCGAGGAAGGTTCTGATCAACATTTGCCTTCACTCTGATATTTAGCTGTATAAGAGGCCCAACTCCAGCTTCAACTTTCCAAACCAGACACTTCCTCCTCCACTTTTCACTGACTTCCTTACACACTTTGGATTCAGTCTTTCCACAGTTTTATGACAAACATGATGTTTCCCAACAGACCCAAATAAATTAAAGTTGCTTTCATCAGTAAAGTGACCTTTGGACCACTTCTTCTCTGACCACACAATATGTTCCTCAGCAGAGGACAGTCTAGCAGTCTAGCCTTTTATTTCTTTCTGCTAATAAGAGGTATGGTCACTGCAGAGACTGCAGACATTTATATGACGAGACTGATCCTTACCCTGTTCAGTGCTGAACTGGTGAACCATTCCAGCTGCAGTGTTGAACCGTTTGCCCATTGACATTCTTTGCATTATCCTGTCCTCTCTTGCATATGTCTTTTGTGGATGACCAGCCTTTTTGGGGGACTTGAGTTTGTGACGTTGTAAAGATGCAATATTCTAGAAATCAGACTTGGAACGACCAACTTCTCTTGCTATGGCTGATAGGGTCTCCTCTTCGGACTTCAACTGGACAACCTGCTGCTGGAGGGTTTCAATTACTTCAGAATGGCTCAGTGAAAACTGGAAAGTTAAGGAGAATTGAACAGATCATCGCTAACAAGCGTTAATAGTAAAGCTAGTTAGCAATGATCTGGAGGTGTAAATGCATCGCCGATGAACGGGCAAAACATTTGTTCTTTAGGTAATTAGATCATTTGTGCACCACAAAAAATCCTTGTTTCCCAGTGGCAGATTGTGCTGTGTAAACACGATCTGCCGGGAAACGAGTCTGTATGGGGAAGAGCGATGGCATTAGCGATCACTCCTCCCCATACCCTGGTGTCCTCCGCTAGCGATTAGGAGATTGTCGTGAAGGAACGCTTTACATGGGCCGATAATTGCAAAGATTATCACTAATAAGTGTTCATCGTAACGCTCATTAGCAATGATCGGGATATATTAATGTAATGCAGATTATCCAATGAACAAGTGAAACGGTCGTTCATTGGGTAATCCGATCATGCACACACTAAAATGTTTACTGGCAGCAGATCGTGCCGCGTAAACACGATCTGCTGGCATTAGCGATCGCTCCTCCCCATACTCTGGAGGAGATCTACATGCAGTGGTCTCCTTCACTAGTGATCAGCAGATTATGCTTCCTTCATGACAATCTGCTGGAATATTGTCCCGTGTAAAGGGACCTTTAGGCTGTCAGTTAAATAGGGTTTATCAGATAATTAAGGAAATTAACACCAGGTGCCAGATTATCACCAATAACTGGGAGATATCTGAAAGCGTTGTCTAATTTTAATGTGTTCTTTTTCAACTTCCCATTGCTTTTCTTTATGCTGTTTCAGAATATATGTAACTCATGAAATATGCTTAAAATACTGCTTTTACTCCTGGTTAATTTCAAATATGTTCTCTAATTCTGATCTCCAGTTTATAACTAAAGATTGGTACAGGATAAGTAATGTACCGTATTTTTCTCCCTATAAGATGCACCTAGGTTTTAGAGGAGGACAAGTCAGGTCAGACCCCCAATGTTAATCAGAACTCAGCTCAGACCCCAATGTGAATGACCCCCAATCAGACCTCAGATAAGAGCCCTAAGCCTCTCATCAGCCCCCACTGTCTCTTATCAGTCCCATATGAACCCCCCATGCCACAGAGAACTTAAAATAAAAAGAAAACATTTACATCTGCTCTGGACGCCGCTGCTCTTTACCTACAGTGCGATCCTCTTCATTCTGCCATTGGCTGTGCTGTGAACCGGCGCAAATAGCGTGAGGTCACAGCACGGCCGACCGCCGAGGACCAGGAAACGGTGAGTACAGAGCCTTTACCGCTTCCCAGTCCTCTTGTACTAATGAGCGCCTCCATAATGGAAGCGTTTTTTAGTATTCACCCCATAAGCTGCAGGGACATTTTTGTCACACTTTTTTTTTGGGGGGGGGGGGGGGAGAAATGTGTCTTATGGGGCGAAAAATACGGTATATTGCATGGTGACTTTGCTGTTTTATGGATATTTATTTTGTATAATAGTGATGGGCGGGCACATCTTGGGGCTGAACTATGCACCTTTTCCTGTGGAAGCAAATTTAGAGATGGATTGATCCAGGATGTAATGTTAATATTTATTTGCAGATCCTCTGTATAAGTTTAGTAAAAGCAAATTTATGTTCCTTTTCTTCTAGAGCTTCAATGGAATTGAGGAAATGGTTGAGTTTCTTCCTGCCACAAACACGAAAAAAATGGAGAAAATGACGCTAAAAAAGAAACTATTGATAGTTGGCATAATTGTCGCCTTTGCACTTATTTCGCTCGCAATCGGCCTCTTAGTCTGGCACTTTGCATGTAAGTGAACCTGGGCATCTTATGGTTTGAAGATGGAGGCGTGGGATCGACACAGGCATCAGTTCTTTAATTTGTCTTTTTTTATTTCCAGACCGGAACAGACCAGTGCACAAAATGTATACTGGTTATTTAACGGTAACGAATATCCCTTTTGTTGATGCATATGAGAACCCAGCGTCTCCAGAATTTGCAGATCTATCCTCAAAAGTGAATGAAGTGGTGAGTGGATTAATCTCAATACTGGATTTTCAGTCTCTAAGACAATGATCGGTCTGTGGAAGCGAGAGGATAATTTACATGTAGAATTCACAATTTTCTTCCTTTTTTGCAGCTGCTGAATGCCTATCTCAATGATCCTGCCATTGGGCCATTCGTGCTCAGCTGCAACGTCACAGCATTCAGGTAAGTTCCAGCCAAAGTGTTAATATTCAGAGGGGAGTTTAAAAAAAAATCCACCTTAAGATGTCTGTATAACAGCAATAAAATAAAACATGGAGTGAATTCTTCACAATCCAGCCCAAGTTTACATACCATGGGACAGATACTGCCCCCATTGCTGTTCCCCTGATATGGTGAAAGTATGTACTATGAAATAGAAGTCAATTGTGCACTGATGCAAACTGAGTTGGGGTGATTTATGCCAGTCTGGCGTTTTATGCCGCTCTTTGATATTTCCTGTCATGCTGAAGGATGTGCTTAATGTATGACGATGTGCAGACCTCATCACAAATTGGACAAATCTTTTGACAGTCCCTGCTCCTAGATGGAAGTCTACTCCAGGCTAGCTAGAGTAGATTTCAGTGGTCATTTATGCAAGCAAACTGGCATAAATTATGATGAATTTGCTGGGACTCATGGCCCGGCTCCACCACACCCCAGCGACGAGGGTGGCATAGAAATGCCATGTGCATCTACATTCGCGCACAGTGGCGTTCAAAAAGTTACAAACTGGGGGTTGGCCACTTTTTACTCTCTAAGATTTTCATTAAAGAACAAAGAGTGTATATGACTTTATGCATACTGTCCTCTCAACAATCAGTATGAAGTCTAGGCCAGTCTTGATATCCCATGCACTGTCAGAGGACGCACCTAATTTATGACGAGCCGCACGCCTTGTCATAAATTAGGTGCATCTTCTTGCAGTCCTCGTGCCTAACCAGAAATTTGACCGCTGAGAGCTGCTGTAGATTTCTGGCTTCATTTACGCCAGAGAACTGGCATAAATAAAGATGCATTTGTTGCTGCGGCTGATCATGCCCTTCCCCACCCTTGCCACACCTCCTTTTTCGAAAAGTGGAGAGTAGTATTATCTAGGACAGTGTTTCCCGACCAGTGTGCCTTCAGCTGTTGCGAAACTACAACTCCCAGCATGCCCGGACAGCATATCGGAAACCAAAATGTACCTGCCTCTGGGTCACATTGGATCTTTAAGGAAGAAACAGAGACATAACTTGAGTTCTAAATACCGACACCCCTCTTCTTTTCCCTTGAAGAAACATAATAAAGAAGGAAGGGACCTGTAAAAATTAGGGTAGAAAAGTAAGAGAAAATGTGTGTCCTAGAGGAACACCACCTCAACAATATTAGAATGAGGGGTGTAACAGCCAGAATTAGCAGGAGTTAGAGAAAGACAGATACTAAAACCCACCAAATATAAGAGATCAGGACAGGGACAAAGATCCTCACATCATCCTAGGTTTGCAACACACAAAGGTACAAAAGGGAGATGAAAACAGAAATGACAGAAGGGGGGAAAAAAAAATAAAAAATAAAAATAAACGCTCAATTACAACTGGAAGGCAATCCAGGTTTGTAGACTTCTGAAGTGAATTGCGAACTGGAGAGGTTACACTATAGGCAAGTGATAGCGGTCCAGTCCCCGACGGCTTGAAGGAATACACTAGATATAATGTCCTCTCAAGGTGAGGGGCCAGTCTTCCTCTCGGTGCAAAATTTCCACAAGGGGGAAACACCCAGGCCATGGGCAGTCTTAGGAGAAGGACTATCCAAAATTATACCCGAATGGAGAATGAATTCTCCTTGAAAAGTAGCCATATGGCCAGTTATTGTATGAGAAGCACAGATGCAGTGGGAAGACCCATCTATAGCGAATGTCTTTCTGCAATAGGTGTTGCTACAAGGGTTTAAGAGCTCAGCTCCTTTGAATAGTCCCTGGAAACATATCCGCAAAAATCTGTATCTTCTGGCCCGCCGTGGATATTTCACCACTATGTCAGTAGGGGGTCTTTCTTTGCATGGCGCAGCAAGAGCTCTGTGTGCCCTATCGATTTCCATATGTCCTGTACCACGTGTGAAACATCAGTCCCATCTTCAGGAAGTTCCCTAATTCTGAAGTTCTCCATCCCAGGCTGATTTTCTAAATCTTCTATTTTCATAATGGTGGCTTTAAGTTGCCCCTTGAGGTCAATCACCACATTAGAGTTTTGTTTGGCTTTCTGTATGGTGGCCCCTACCTTCTGATCTTGGGGATCAAAGTGCCTCCCAGTGTCTGATGTCACCCCTCAAGAAATTTAGTAATAGTAAAAGTAGTCTTATATAAGTAATGGAGTTACTTCAAGGTTCCCCCCCTGGGGAGGGCCTGTGCTAGCTAAAGATGGTCGCATGTGAATCACCAATACCCTACTAGAGTCCCGTGGGCTTTGTTGGGATGAATGCGGACCCTCCAGGGCAGTAGCTGTAAATGGATCTGGAGTACTCGAGACCTGCTGCTGGATTCTGCAAGTCGGTAGTTGCAGCACAGTACTTCCCTTTTCTTTTGTGGCTGCCTTAGACTGTTTGCGACATCCATGGGCCATCCAGCGGGTGCCCAGATGTGCGGGGAGAGGAATGATATAAAACAGTGCGACAGCTGCTTTCATTAGCTATAGATAGCTGCAATGAAGTGAGTGGGAGTTGTGGAGCTCAACAGTCATGTGTCTGCCATCTTGGGCTGCCAGTTTATGACTTTTTATGCCAGTTTTTGTATTGGCTGCTGATGTAAAGCCAATGCATCTCCAACCAATAGAGGTGAAAAAAGAACGAAGAATAATGTCACTAGAACAATACACCTACCATCATAAATCAGCAAGTACTGATTGCTAATGGCACACTTAGAAAGTTACATTGTCCAAAAAACTCAATGTCAGATTATGGATTCCAAAAAGTAAAGCATATATAACAGCGTCCATGCAGGCAGAAATATTTTTTATTTTTTAGCACATCCCATACATAAGTGCAACATTTTGATCCATGCAGTGGTCTTTGTCAAGCAGGACATACATCTGGGTGGGTTGAAACATTGCTTTTATGTGTGGGATTTGTCAATAAGCTGCAGAGCATTTTTGCCCGCATGGATGCTCTCATGCACTTCATTTACTTCCCTGATGCATGTACACCCAAACTTTCCTCATTGTAAGGGTTAATAACAAGGAAAGTTGTTACATGATGATGATGGTGACTTATAGAGTTGATTAAATTTAACATCTCAATACAAATAACCCTCTTCCTGCCTCTTCTCGTCCCACAGTGAGGGCAGCGTCATTAGTTATTACATATCAGAGTTTAAAGTGCCAGCGTATCAGGAGGGCGCCCTCGACAAAGCCATGAGTGAGCTTAAGGTGAAGACGGCCACTGTGCGGCGTATGACTCTGGCGGTGGATGCGTTTGTGGCATACCGTAAGTTGTGACGTTGGATTTCTTCTTCAGCATATTTGCAATGATATATAGCAACTTCATACAGAACTCATCTACTCACAATAACTTCCACACGAGTCTATACACTCTGTATATAGTGTCCATACACTGCCATATATACAAGCGAACACAACAGACTCATTAGTGTCTACTTAAGCCATATCTACATGGTTGCACACGGTTACATGCACACAGTCTATATACTGTAAGCGTGCTTTTTCTTCATACATATATGCGTATGATCTATATACACAGGATAAACATTAACAAACTGGTGTAAAGTAGAACTGGCTTAGGCTACTTTCACACTGGTGTTTCTGGGTCCCCTTGCGAGATCCGTTTCAGGGCTCTCACAAGCGGCCCAAAACGGATCAGTTTAGCCCCAATGCATTCTGAATGGCTAAGGATCCTCTCAGAATGCATCAGTTTGCCTCCATTCCGCTCTGGAGGCGGACACCAAAACGCTGCTTGCAGCGTTTTGATGTTCGCCTGACAATGCGGAGCCAAACGGATCCGTCCTGACTTACAATGTAAGTCAATGGGGACGGATCCGTTTTTACTGACACAATAGGGTGCAATTGAAAACTGATCCGCCTCCCATTGACTTTCAATGTAAGTCAAAACTGAACCATTTGCATTATCATGAACAAAATCCGTTAGCATTTTTATTTTATTTTTTGGTTCATGGTAATGCAAACGGATCCGTTCTGAACGGATGCAATCGTTTGCATTATCGGTGCGGATCCGTCTGTGCAGATACTAGAGTCTGATCCGCACCTAACGCAGGTGTGAAAGTAGCCTTAGTTGCCCATAGCAACCAATCAGATTCCACCTTTCCTTTTCCAGTGGAGCTGTCCACAATGAAAAGTGGAATCTGATTGGTTGCTATGGGCAACTAAGTCAGTTCTACTTTACACCAGTTTGATAAATGACCCACTACATGAATACAGCCTACACATACACTATACACATTTACTAATAGTGTACACACAAGCTAGATCTGTACAAACTTGCTTACTATTGACACATACATGTGCACAAATAGTCTATAAAGACATGTTATCACTAAATAAAAGTATGAACTGTATACACACTATCTACACACAAATTACATTAATATGGTGTCTATACATATCCACTATCGCTGCTTACGTCTACACTTGTACACTACATATATACAGGCATCAACATATGCAAATACGTGCACACTATGGCCACATGTAAACACCAGGGGCTGATTTTAATAAGAAGTCTCTTTTCTCCTGGATGCTAGGCCACGTTATGTCAAATGACATGACAGCTAATCTTGTCTCTTCTCATTCCAGCGACCGATCCGCAGATGGCGAGAACGTTCCGTGACAGTGAGTGACCTTTTTCTTACTTTGAGGCTGGTATATTATTGTTCTATCGCAGTCATTACATTTATTGGATGTTATGTTTTCTTAGAAATGAATGTGATCAATAAAACGTGTTCAGTGCAGTTTCTCATACAGTTGCTTCTTTTGAGCTTTGAATATGACCACGCCATTTTGTTTTGTGTCCTCACCCACAGACCGCTGCACTTTTTTACTTCACGCCAGCCCTGGAGTTGTGACTCAGTTTTCCACCCCTGGATTTCCCAACTTTCCTTATGGACCTAACGCCAGGTGTCAATGGGCATTGCGTGCAGATGCTGGTCACATGCTACTGCTTCACTTCAAAACCTTCAAGATGGAGCCTTGCAAGACAAACAAAGGAGACTACGTTACTGTGTATGACTCTCTGACCGCCATGGAGCCGCGCATTATGGTGAAGTGAGTGCGTAGAGGAGGAACCTCAGCCCCGGAAGGGTTTTATATGTGGATTATAGGGTTCATCTTTGTTTTGGGTGTTGCAGCTTCTCATTTCTGACCCCTTGGTCTTTGCAGGTTATGTGGCAGTTACCCCCCGTCCTACAACTTGACCTTCATTTCCTCACAGAATGTCATGCTGGTCACTCTGGTCACAGACAATGTGGGGAGGTATCCTGGCTTTCTGGCTGAATTTACCCAGATACAGAAGACCACATGTAAGATCTGTTCTGCCATGTCTATCAGCCGGTTATTTTATGTATACCAAATCTTGGCAGAAGTAATAGACAAGCTGTGCCTTTTCTTCCAGTGTGCGGGGGAGTCTTAAAAGATGCCAGTGGCGAGTTCAGTACACCCTTCTACCCAGCTCATTACCCTCCCAACAGGGAATGTATATGGGACATCCAGGTATGTGCCGGGTGATGCATCATAAAGATGCCCCTTATCAGACCTATTACTCATCATCTTCGTCATTCATATATTTTTTTTCCCTTCTGCAGGTTCCTGCAGACCAGCATGTGAAGATAAGATTCCTCATGTTCTACCTTTTGGAGCCCTCAGTCCCCATCACATCATGTCCCAAAGACTACGTGGAGATCAATAATCAAAGGTAAGGCTAAAAGTGCATTTTGCACCAACTGGTTTTTCATGCTGAGCCTTGTTCACACAAGATCTTTCTAATGCACAAAGTCTGCTGTATGGGACAGCAGCCTGTTATTTTGTTATACTGGATAAAACTATGGTTTGTGCGTTGAAGGTGACAAACCTGTCAGCTGCGCTCCCTTACACTCCCTGAACCTCAAGAGCTTTAGCTGGTATAATATAATGGTAAAGCGAAATAAATGTTATAATAATTTTAGGGTTGTCAGGCCACCAGGGGATTGCTCTACCTAGTCCTCACCATCACCCCTGTCCTCCACTTCTCCTAGATACTGTGGGGAACGATCTCCATTTGTTGTTTCCAACAACAGCAGCAGAATGATTGTGAAGTTCCGTTCTGACCAGTCGTTCACGGACACCGGCTTCTTGGCAAAGTACTTATCCTACGAGCCTGATAATCGTGAGTACAGGTGTTTAAACTTACTCCAGCCTCTGTAGATGTAGACTCTGGCCATGGTATATGGTTGATATGCATGCTGTTGTGTTTGACTCCAGCCCTCATGATCCCCTCCGCTGGGGTTTCCCTGCATATGGATCTTCAGTCATTTTTCCATTCTATCACTCAGGATGTGTTTGCATGTTCCAGTTGTCACACCTACATCTAGACGTCCACACCATATCCCGCTGTAACATGGGAATCGTTCGTCCCTATGGACATATATCAAATATGATGCATATTGAAGCTTGGGATTTACCGGTCTTGTCTAAAATATAGGCATTGTAAGCAGTGGCGTACATAGAGAAATAAGGGCCCCATAGCAAGGATCCAACCAGGTTCCCCACACAGGACAGGGATTTCTGCCTAAACCCTTTATCAAACACCCGTGAGCCATTTTTCCACTGCTTCACTTCCTAAAAGTTTTTCCTTTTTAGAGGGTAGTCCTGACCAAGTTTTCACCTCCAGTAGAAGAGGGTATGATCCTAGCTGGGCCCCCTCTTGCCCTGGGCCCCATAGCAGTAACATGGTCTGCCGCCATGGTAGTTGCGCCCCTGACTGTATGACTAGACAGTCTAAAGATTCACCAGATGTATGACAGTGGATCATGCTGGATCATAACTTTCTTGCCCTAGGCACTTCTGTCTAACATTATACCACATGTTTAGCCAAAAATGTTGTCGCAAAATGGCGCATCTTAAACCATAGCCCTCTCCTGTAAAGTAACATCCCTTTCCTGTGAATGTGGTGCAATGAATTATTCCTTTTGGATTATTTTTTAAAAATATGTCTAAAATTGGAAAAGCTAAATTGCACCAAAAATGTGTCAGATTGTGCCGCAAATAATCATAGAATTCAGGTGCAGCTACGACAGTAAATGTGGCCCACTGTGTTGGTAGGCTTCCAAGTGTTGCTGGTTTCTCCTATCCATCATCACCGACTGATTTCTGTTTTCTGCAGCCTGTCCCGACCAATTCGCCTGTAAGAGCGGCCGCTGTATAGACTTGGATCGGAAGTGTGATGGATGGAATGACTGTGGAGATTCAAGCGATGAAAATTCATGCAGTGAGTATAATAGTGTCTTATACTATGCTGGAGGGGAATGATGGCCTTAGCTTCTTGCCTGTAGATGCCCTGTGTGCACGGTCTGCCCTATAGTGGCAGTTATGTTCAGAGATTTCCACCTCACAAAGTCTCCATTGTCTTCTCCTCCCTACAGCCTGCACAGCCGTGCAGTTCCGCTGCAAGACCAGCCAGCTGTGCAAACCCCGTTTTTTCCTGTGTGACGGCGTGAACGACTGCGGAGACGGCACTGATGAACTGGACTGTAGTAAGTCTCTACTCTTCTGTGGTGGATATGGCCGCGGCTGTCACATGATCATCTGGTGATAACTGTTCTGTGTCTCTTTCAGAATGTCCAGACAAGTATCTAAAATGTAGAAATGGCAAATGTATCCCACAGGAGCAGAAATGTGACAAAACTGATAACTGTGGTGATGGCACTGACGAGTCCGAATGTGGAGAGGGTGAGTGACAGACGGCAAATAAACCATAAATGTACAAATGATATGTGTGCGTATGCAGGGGTGCACCTAGCCTTTCTACTGCCCAAGGCGAAAACTGGTACTTTCACACTAGCGACAAGGAACTTCGGCAGGCTGTTCCGGCGGGTGAACAGCCTGTCGGATCCGTGCTGCCGCTAGTGCATGCGTGACCCCGGACTAGCGCTCCGGCCCTATTGACTATAATGGGGGCAAGCCCAGAGGCGGCCGGAATGAAACTACAACATGCCGTAGTTTTATTACGGCCGCCTCTCGGCATGTTTGCCGTGCAGCCGCCGGAACTCCGGTCCGCCCCTATTATAGTCACTGGGGCCGGAGCGTTAGTCCGGGGGCACATGTGCACTAGAGGCAGCACGGGTCCGACAGGCTGTTCACCCGCCGAAACAACCTGCTGGAGTTCCTTGCTGCTAGTGTGAAAGTACCCTTAGCTGATGAGGTGGTTGTGCAGTAAGGATGGAGAGCACAGTGCTCTCCATGAATGTTTACTGGAGAATGTGTGCACCCTGAGAATGGAAATGCCACTATAACCCCATGTGTTCTGCGAGTGTGTTGTGGTGTTTGACTATTCCAGCACAAACCACGGGGGCACACAGTATCATGCCTCATTCACACGTCAGTATTTTGGTCAGTGATTGTGAGCCAAAACCAGGTGCGGCTCTAAACACACAACAGGTGCAGATATTTCCATTACACCTGATCTGAGTAGCCTACACCCCTGGTTTTGGCTCACAATCACAGATGGAAATCACTGACCAAACACTGATGTGTGAATGAGGCTTAAGAAGGGAGGGTATTCTACCAGAGACATCCCTGGTCCTGTCCACATGCCTGTTATACACATGTATGAGATGAAATTTCAGGCACCACTATCGACAAGACAGACACTGTTGATTCTAAGCCCGCACAGTCCTTCTAATGCATCGATGTTGTGATTATTAATGCTACTGAGATGGAAATTGGCTTACGATGTCCGTGGCAATGTTCTGGATTCTTGGTGCATTGGAGCAGAGAGACTGGCATAAAACTGATCGGTTTATCGGCATATAAAAGATGACCTTGCTTTCTGGTTTGTTTTTGCAGCTGTGGCGACCACTTGCACAGTGAACACATTCAAATGTGACAGTGGAGAATGCATGACCAAGCTGAACCCGGAGTGTGATGGCGTGAAGGACTGCGCTGATGGCTCAGATGAGAAGCCAATGTCCTGCAGTAAGTCCCCGCACCCCAAGAGTTGGGGATTCTTTACTGCGTGTGAGGAGCTGGTGTAAGCCACACAAAGTGCAAAACTAGAGGCAGCTACGCGATACTTAATGTAGAGGCTCCATAAAAAGAAATGGTATTTGTCATACAGCTCTACATACACACATTATAGGGTCAGTCTTATCAGGAGACTGTAAGGGAAAAATAGGGGATTTGTTTATAGCAGACACAGATCTATGAATGTGTGCTGCTCTCTGCAGATTTTAGAGTGGCATTGGGGGGGACTCTGCCCTAGGTTCCCCCTAATGCCTCTGCTTTAGGTGCACCCCCATTAGTGCCCCAGCTCCAGATGACCCCCCCAATGCCCCTACTTTAAAAGCACCCCTAATATTGAATCTTCTCCAGGATCCCCACTATTACACTGCCTCAGGTGACCCTAATGCCTCTGCTTTAGGTGCACCCCCATTAGTGCCCCAATTCCAGATGCCCCTACTCTAAATGCACCACTAATATTGCCTCTTCTCCAGTTACCCCTGCTCCAGGATCCACACTACTACCCTGCCTCAGGTGACCCTAATGCCTCTGTTTCAGTTATGACCCTCCGTTTGTGCCCTTTGCTCACGTTGCTCCTCTAGCACCTTTGTTTGGGCTTTGTTAAAGGTTGTGACCTGCAAAGGGGGTTGGACTTATGTCCGAAAAATTCTGCACAGTGCATCATATTCTCCAGTATTGACACGTATGATTTACATGGCGGCAGTGATGATATTCCATATTTACAGGCATCACTGCTGCCATGTAAAGAGATACTGGTGGTGGAGGATTTAAAGGGGTTGTGCAATTTTTCAAATTATCTTCTCTACACCATAGGGCATAATGATATAAATAGTGGGGTTCGATTCTGCGACCCCCCCCCCCCCCCCCACTGATCCCAGGAACGGGTCCTGTTCCCCCTTTTTATGGTGTGACAGGCTACACATACGCCCTGCTGCTCCATTCATTCTCTTTGGGACCACTGGAAATAGCCAGTGCTGCACAGAATGGATGGAGAGGCAAGGCATATTCTTGACCTGTCCACTCAGTCAAGAAGGGGGATCAGTGGGGGCTCCAGCGTTCAGACCCCCACGGATCACTTAGTTCTCCCTGATTCTGTTGCTAGAGGATAACTAGAAAAGTGGACACAGGCCCTTTAACAGACGAGCATTTCTATTTCCGTTTGGCACATATTTTGGGCCAGATTTTTAATTTGTATTTTTATTTTATTTTTTTATTTACACCAAAAGAAAACTTTTAAGGATAGGGAATGTGGAAAGGTGAAACAGCTATGACACGGTGATAAGTGACTGGTGGGGGTCTGACTGCTGGGACCCCTATGATCAAGGGAATGTGGTCTTAAAGGGGTTGTCTCAATTTAGTAAGTTGGATTTATCATGTAGAGAAAGTTAATACAAGCTACTTACTAATATATTATCATCCAAATTGCTTCCTTTGCTGGCTGGATACGTTTTTCCATCACATTATACACTGCTCGTTTCCATGGTTACGGCCACCCTGCAATCAATCAGTGGTGGTCGTGCTTGCACACTATAGGATAAAGCACTAGCCTATGTGCGCTCCCATGGTCCCGGCCGCCAGAAAGGCTGACTCTTTTGCCTATAGTGTGCAAGCATGACCACCACTGCTGGATTGCAGGGTGGTCTGTAACCATGGAAACGAGCAGTGTATAATGTGATGGAAAAATGAGTCCAGCCAGCAAAGGAAGCAATATGGATAATAACAATATATTAGTAAGTGGCTTGTATTAACTTTCTCTACTTGATAAATGCCACTTACTGAAGTGAGACGACCCCTTTTAAGACCCTTGTGTACATAGACTGCCGGAAATGTAATTGAACGTATCAGGATCCCTTTTTTCATGATCAGTGGGTGTTCCAGCTGTTAGACCCCCAGAAATCTGATATTTATCACCTATCCTGTAGATGGGCGATCGGTCATTATGGTAGGATAACCCCTTTTAAATATTCTGTAGATTCTATGCAATCTGAGGTTAAGATTTGATCAATTTTATGCCAGACATTTATACAAAAAGGGGTTGTCTCACTTCTGTAAATGGCATTATCATGTAGAGAAAGTTAATACAAGGATCTTACTAATATATTATTATCCATATTGCCTCCTTTCCATCACATTATACACCGCACGTATCCCTGGTTACGACCACCCTGTAATCCAGCAGCGGTGGCTATGCTTACACACTATAGGGAAAGGCTGGAAGTGCGCATAGGCCAACACTTTTACCTATAGTGTGCAAGCACGACCACCACTGCTGGATTGCAGTGGTCAAAACCATGGAATACGAGCAGTGTATAGTGTGATGGAAAAGAGCCAATATGGAGAATCACAATACATTAGTAAGTGCCTTGTATTAACTTTCCCTATATAATAAACGCCATTTGTTGAAGTGAGGCAGCCCCCGAGAGGCGGCCGGACAAAAACTACAGAGGACTTCCGGCGACTTGGTGGGCTAGCGTTAGCACGGATGCGACAGGCTGTTCCCCGCCAGGACCCTGCTACTGCAAGTGTGAAAGTAACTTAAATTCTGCCACCTGTATGTTTGTGCTTTTTGCTGTGAGTGTCTACCATCATACTTCATCTTTAACATTTCTGTTATCACTGTAAGGGCTCACGAACACGATTGTTGGATGTTTTGCAGTCTGCAAAACATGGATACCGTGCGTGTGCATTCCACATTATGCGGAACAGAACAGCCGGCCTCGAACAGTCCTATCCTTGTCTGCAATGCCGACAATAATGGGACATGTTCTATCATTTTGCGTAACGGCCATCTGGACATACAGACACGGAATGCGCATGGAGTAATTTCCGTTTTTTGCGGCCCCATTGAAGTGAATGTTTCACATACAGGCCAAAAAATAAATAAAATGGTACGGACACTGGAAAAAAAAATATTAGTTTGTGTGCAGGAGCTCTAAGGTGGGCCTCCAGAATCAGTTACACTGGTGGGCCCTAGGTACCACAGTCCGACACTGTGCATGTATGTTATGTTTAGAACACGTATGTCTATAGTATCATGTGTCTGATCCATGTATACAAGGCTCTGTTCAGTGTATGTGCAAGGAAAGGTACCAGCACGTTTCCCAAGCACATGTGTAGGTCTCTATACACCCTCTGTATGTGAAAAGTGTCTTTTTGCTGGGATAGGATACCTTTTTTTTGTATCTTTTTTTTTATTTTTTTGCATTGGGCACCATATTCCTGTAGAGTGGTCTGTGTGAGAAATACTCATGTGTACCTCTGACAGAAGGGAAAAACTGCAAGGTGTGAACAGAGCCCGACTCATTTACTTTCCTTTTCTTTCAGATTGCGGGAACCGTCCTTATAGTAGAAAGACCCGGATTGTGGGTGGTGTGAATGCTGACACTGGCGAGTGGCCCTGGCAAGTCAGTCTGCACACAAAGAAGGATGGGCACACTTGCGGAGCCTCGGTGGTCTCTCCAACCATTCTGCTATCGGCTGCCCACTGCTTCCAGGATGCCCCGGGAGTACGGTACAGGACTTTCCCCTTTGTTGAATACCATCATTTCCAGAAGCATTAGAACATGGATTGATCCTTGTGTTATCTTCTAGGTATTCTGATGCCAGCACATGGACAGCATATATGGGGCTGCATAATCAGGCCACACGAACCACAAGCTCTGATGTTGTCCAGCGCAAAATAAAAAAGATTGTGGCCCACAAAGGGTTTAATGATTTCACGTACGACAATGACATTGCTTATCTGGAACTAGAAAGTCCTATCAGCTACACAGACTTCATCCAGCCCATCTGTATCCCCGAAAGCAGCCATGTCTTCCCAGTGGGCAAATCCATATGGGTGACAGGCTGGGGGGCTCTAAGTGAAGGAGGTGAGGATTCATGGAAAACGTTTGTATCTGCGAATGTGTGTTTTTATGCAAGAGATGTAGGGACTACATTTTAGACACCTGACAGTGCTGCATCGTTCACCTAGAAAAATCTCCCATTTGATGACCGGCCTACAGGGGGCGCTCCATAACTGCAGGGCAGCATGAGTCAACCTGTCCTGCTCCAGCCCAAGTATGCAGCATAATCTATACTGGGTACCCAGTTTCATTTGTACCATGCGATGTTCTGCTTTCTCTAGCAGCCACATGTCCCATACAACTGAATAGATTAGTGTTTGTTGTATTCATCTGTTGATTATCCTGCAGGAGCTGGAGCCCAAATCCTACAGAAGGCAGAAATCCGGGTCATCAATCAGACTGAATGCAACAAGCTTCTGGACGACCAGCTCACAGCCCGCATGATATGTGCCGGATACGTCAGCGGTGGCATCGACGCTTGTCAGGTGAGTACAGCTTATGTTCCTAAACTGGTACATTACTGGGCAATGGAAGATGGCTGTGTGACTCTACCCCCAAATACTGTATAAGAGCAGTCTGGTATAAACCTGTCATTATGGAGTTTAAGAACAGAACAAGTATATCTTCTGTTCTAATACAGCTGAGGATTTGTTACAATTGTATCCAGCCTAGACAATGATTGTAGCAAACTGGAGCAAGCAGCACAGAAAGAGACTTTTAGATACTTAAACTGGTACATTGTTACAAACCCCCAGATTCTGGCTGCAGATGCTGTGACAACCTGAGTTGTTATCCGGGATTGGTGAATGCATGTATTGTTGTGTAGCCCCTAGAGACTGCTGTGCCCCCCCATTGTTGTGTTGCTTACTCAGGTGTTTGCTGATTCTTCTAGGGTGATTCTGGGGGTCCTCTGTCCAGTGTGGAGTCTAATGGGAAGATCTACCTGGCTGGTATTGTCAGCTGGGGAGAAGGCTGCGCTCGCAGGAACAAGCCAGGAATCTACACAAAAGTGACAGCTATGAGGGACTGGATCAAACAGAATACAGGTCTGTAACGGCCACAGTGGACTGGAGAGGGTCACAAACTTGTTTTTAAGGTTATATAAATATATTTTTGGACTATTTCATGAAGTTTGGATGAAACTGTGACCAGTTGTGACAGTGCGGGGGGAGGGGCTGGGAACCTGGAGCCATTTGTTATCCTGCTCTTCTGCTCTGCCGCACTGGACTGAGGTCGGACTCTTGTACTGGGCAGTAACAAGGATGGAGGAATCTTAACGCGGTGGTGTCAGGGAATATCGTGCCACAAATACTCCAAAATGGCGACCTATCCTGGCACCATTAAAACTTGGTTGCATACCTGATGGGAAGGTCATGATCTGGAGCCAACAGACAGCTCAATTTTTATAACTGAAAAGGAATTTTTCATATTGGAGGCATCAACATGAAACCTCAGCTCCATGATGACGGTCACACATCGGGAAAGCTTATACCTCTATTAGAGTGGCTATGGCGGCTAGTGTGCGTCAGCCACTGGTGTGTAAGCGCAGACTGTCTTAAATTCTTCGCCTCTGGGATTTTATCTATTATGTCAGACATTGTTTTAGTGACTTTTTTTATTTTATTTTAATTTTGTGTCTGTTTTGATGCTCATCTTGTTCTGTTAGTTTTGTGTCTTATAACTTTGTAAAAATTTCCAACTTTAAATGTTCATTTTAGTAGCAAACAATCATTGATCCAGAGAAGACGCGGTTAATCATATGCGTTGTTTTTCATGGTTACAAATCTTACTCCAATTATGAATTTTCTGCAACAGTTTTTATGTTTATAAATAAACATTATTATTATTAAAGTTGTGTCTGTGCAGTACTGGGATCAGGGGTGACTGGGAAGATTACCAGAGGGCCACCCAAGCCCTCCTCATGGCCGCCAGACAGGTATATAACAATCTGGACTCGCCAGTCACTTATGTACTCAGCTGGCAGCTGCAAGTGCCTTCCTGAATTCAACTATATTGTGGCCTAGGATGGTGATGCAGTTGAAAACTGCAGCAGGGAACAGGATCCTGTGGCTTCCTTCTCCACAGTTCATCTCATAGGCCTCACTACATGAGCCAGTGGAACCGTACATATGGTTGCAAAGTGATGACATCATTGTGACCACCTGCGACAGGGGTATTGCAGGCAAGGAGAGGGTTGTAGCCTGCATAGCATACATACTATTTTGTGATTTGTGCTGGCCATGGGTGTGGTTATGGATGCATTTACTTTTTTTAAAATCATATTTTTGGAATACAGCTTAAATAGATCAGGTTCTCCATTACTTTACCCAGATTACTATGGTACCTTTCATATTGCCGTCCATCGACGATTTTCTCAAAAAAACACTTTTTTTTTTAATACCATATTTGCTTACCGAACCCCTCCGGCCCACCCTTGTTTAATCTGATTACCTCCTCCTCTCTGTCTGAAATATTGCATCCTCGCCGCTCCACGCATTCTTGGCGCGTGCGCTGCCCATTATGAGCAGAGGAACAGGGACTTTCAATGCGCATGCGCCAGCCTGCGCAACCCGATCCAGCCGGCGGAGGCACAGGATTTCAGACGGAGAGGAGGAGGTAATCAGATTAAACAAGGGCGGGCCAGAGGGGCGAAAGAGGAGGGGTTTGGTAAGCAAAGCGCCCAGGGGCCTGGGCACCTTCAGAACCTAATAACCATATGGTATAAAAGTGGTTTTTAGAGCAAATCAGCGATGGACTGCAATATGAAAGGTACCATAGTAATCTGGGGAAAGTAATGGAGAACCTGATCTGAGTGGTCTGTAATGGTCATATTCGGTGAAAGACTCCCTTTAAAGTAAGACGGTTATACTTTACAGAGTGACACAGGATAAGTCGATACAGGGCCATAGTCTATGACAATGCAGCAGAACGTCTAATTACACAATGATTGAGCTTCATTAAAAGGACACTTCTGTCAGAAAAGGATTTTTATTTCCCATTTTAATTTTTTATAGATTTTTTTTATTTTTTTTATTTTTTTTTTAGGAAATATAAAATTACAAACAGTATAGTAATATTGCAACAGTCCATCACATAAGGACCAAGCATTTAAACCTTGTATAGTAAGAACAATAAAGGTACAAAAGAAAATGAACGTCTATCCGTATCTATAAAGGTATCATATTCATGCGAGTGTCCCAAGCTTGCCAACATTTTAGGAAATTAGTTGTCGCCCACCGCTGAAATGCCACCGAATATTCCAGGGATCTTATATCTTGTATCTGATATATAGTTCGGAACCTGTAGGAGGTGTAGAGCTTTTCCAGTGAAGTGCAATCAAACATTTAGCTGCAGTTAGCATGTGGATATAGATATCCAATATGATTTGTATGCATCGTGTAACTTGTGTCCAGTACGACTTTATAATTGGGCAGGACCGTACAATATGGAACAGGGAGGCTTTCTGTTGGGAGCACCGCCAGCAATCCCGGGAGTATGGTAAAAGAACGCTAGAATCAGTACCTTCTATGTGCCCTAAAACTAAAACCTGTGGAAGAAACCTGCCTTTCTGTTATTTTATGTTCTTTCTGTTCAAATAATGTTATACTTTAATGAAACACGTGTATATCATCTAACACATTCAAGGATCAAATTTGCATTCATACTTATTAATGACAGACTTGTATAAAGTTGATGTAAGCTCATGATTGCTTTGCTTTTGCATTTTCAAATTCTGATTTAATTTTCTTTTGTTTGCAATAAATCGTATTACACATAAATGTATAATCAATAAAAAGATTATTACAAGAATCTTCACTTGGTTCTCCCTGTACGCCACTGATGAGGGGCTAGATTGTGCTCGGTTCCATATGGTGTGCGGTCTCTTAGACCCAAAAATCCCTTTAGGGGTCTCTAACTAGTGATTAAAAATATACCTTTATTTAATCCCTTTAAAATCTACACACAATAAGGAAACTCTAAATATTAAAATTATCAGGGTACAGTGAGATATCAGATTTATTAGACTCTTGTCTGCTGATAGCAACTCTGGAGCTTGTCCCATTCAGCACTTATTTCATATATATGTACTAATCATGTGCATTAACTGTGAGCGTGCTGGGAGCAGGGAACTAATAGGTGTATAGGTGCATACCAGCTGGTTCGATTGGCACCGTATTTTTTGCCCTATAAGATACACCGGCCCATAAGACGCACCTAGGTCCTGTGCTTTTGGTGGGTTTTGAACTAATTGTGGTCTGTGGATGGCGAACTGTTATGGGGGATCTGTGGATGGCTCTAATTGGGGTCTCTGGATGGCACTGTTATGCGGATCTGTGTATGACACATATATAGCATCTTATGCTATGTGTCATCCACAGATCCCCTCCATAACAGTGTCCCTGTAGTGAATGACAACGGGCCCCATGCAGTGACTGTATTCTACTACACGGGCCCCGCTCACTGTATAATCGTATCTGTATTCTGTAATAGTTAATTGTGTATATACCGGTAATCGCATAATCAGCGCTACTTACAACTACAAGCGCTTGGTAGGTAGCAGAGAGGAGGATGGAGGCAGGCCGGGAGGACGGGTGCTGGCAGCGTGAGTCACTACGTCATGCGCCCACGCCACCTGCTTCATTCATAAAGTGGGCGGCGCATGACTTAGTGAGTGACGCGCCTCCCGGCCTGCCTCCTCCCTCCTCTCTGCTACCTACCGATCGCTTGTAGTTGTAAGTAACGCTGATTATGCGATTACCGGTATATACACAATTAACTATTACAGAATACAGATACGATTATACAGTGAGCGGGGCCCGTGTAGTAGAATACTGTCACTGCACAGGCCCCGCTGTCATTATAAATGCAGACGCCGGCCCCCAGCCCCTCCTCCCTCACAGCTGATACACCCGCAGCGCGGCATCGCGGCGGGTGTATCATTGAAAATACAGCAAATCAGCAGCATTCCCCCCAATAAGACGCACTGCTATTTTTCCCCTACTTTTTGGGGGGGGAGGAGGAGTGCGTCTTATAGGGTGAAAAATACGGTATATAAAATTCACCACAAATAAAAACTACAAATCTATATCTTACCAACACTATATATTGGTTGATCATAACTGTTCCCCACCGTTTGAAAAGTGGTGCAAATTATACACCTATTCGTTCCCTGCTCCCAGCACGCTCAGTTAATGCACATGATTGGTACATATACAGGTCCTTCTCAAAAAATTAGCATATTGTGATAAAGTTCATTATTTTCTGTAATGTACTGATAAACATTAGACTTTCATATATTTTAGATTCATTACACACCAACTGAAGTAGTTCAAGCCTTTTATTGTTTTAATATTGATGATTTTGGCCTACAGGCTCATGAAAACCCAAAATTCCTATCTAAAAAAATTAGCATATCATGAAAAGGTTCTCTAAACGAGCTATTAACCTAATCATCTGAATCAACTAATTAACTCTAAACACCTGCAAAAGATTCCTGAGGCTTTTAAAAACTCCCAGCCTGGTTCATTACTCAAAACCGCAATCATGGGTAAGACTGCCGACCTGACTGCTGTCCAGAAGGCCATCATTGACACCCTCAAGCAAGAGGGTAAGACACAGAAAGAAATTTCTGAACGAATAGGCTGTTCCCAGAGTGCTGTATCAAGGCCCCTCAGTGGGAAGTCTGTGGGAAGGAAAAAGTGTGGCAGAAAACGCTGCACAACGAGAGGAGGTGACCGGACCCTGAGGAAGATTGTGGAGAAGGACCGATTCCAGACCTTGGGGGACCTGCGGAAGCAGTGGACTGAGTCTGGAGTAGAAACATCCAGAGCCACCGTGTACAGGCGTGTGCAGGAAATGGGCTACAGGTGCCGCATTCCCCAGGTCAAGCCACTTTTGAACCAGAAACAGCGGCAGAAGCGCCTGACCTGGGCTACAGAGAAGCAGCACTGGACTGTTGCATGTCATTCGGAAATCAAGGTGCCAGAGTCTGGAGGAAGACTGGGGAGAGGGAAATGCAAAAATGCCTGAAGTCCAGTGTCAAGTACCCACAGTCAGTGATGGTCTGGGGTGCCATGTCAGCTGCTGGTGTTGGTCCACTGTGTTTTATCAAGGGCAGGGTCAATGCAGCTAGCTATCAGGAGATTTTGGAGCACTTCATGCTTCCATCTGCTGAAAAGCTTTATGGAGATGAAGATTTCATTTTTCAGCACGACCTGGCACCTGCTCACAGTGCCAAAACCACAGGTAAATGGTTTACTGACCATGGTATTACTGTGCTCAATTGGCCTGCCAACTCTCCTGACCTGAACCCCATAGAGAATCTGTGGGATATTGGGAAGAGAAAGTAGAGAGACGCAAGACCCAACACTCTGGGTGAGCTTAAGGCCGCTATCGAAGCATCCTGGGCCTCCATAACACCTCAGCAGTGCCACAGGCTGATTGCCTCCATGCCACGCCGCATTGAAGCAGTCATTTCTGCAAAAGGATTCCCAACCAAGTATTGAGTGCATAACTGAACAGAATTATTTGAAGGTTGACTTTTTTTGTATTAAAAACACTTTTCTTTTATTGGTCGGATGAAATATGCTAATTTTTTTAGATAGGAAATTTGGGTTTTCATGAGCTGTATGCCAAAATCATGAATATTAAAACAATAAATGGCTTGAACTACTTCAGTTGGTGTGTAATGAATCTAAATAGAAAGTCCAATGTTTATCAGTACATTACAGAAAATAATGAACTTTATCACAATATGCTAATTTTTTGAGAAGGACCTGTATATGAAATAAGTGATGAATGGGGCAAGCTCCCTGAGTTGCTATCAGCAGACAAGAGTCTAATAAATCTGATTTCTCACTTTACCCTGATAATTTTAATATTTAGTTTCCTTATTGTGTGTAGATTTTAAATGGATTAAATAAAGGTATTTCCTGATCGTCCTTGGCAGCACATAACGAAAGGGTTAAGTCCCCTAGGTACAACCTGGATAGAGACACATTAGCAAGCAGTAGACTTGATTAATTGGCAATTAGCAGGCTATATAGGATAACACATGACACCAGAGCCTTGTATTTTTTTTTTCTCTAGGTATCAGAAGAGACACTTTAAACATCCTGCTGCTATCCTGCAACGGACCCGATCCCTGCCAGGCTGTATACAGGTTCCCTGTCCCTCAACCTGAAGGTGGAATGAGCGCACCTCCCCTGTGTAAAAACTTACAGTGCCTCGTTCCACAGCCGATGTGATATTCCGGCTTGGTGTCTTATTAAGTGCACGTGCGGCTGTGGGGAGCTAAGGCCGTGCATGTGACACCCCACGAGAGCGTCCCGGAAGTTAGGCTTTTAAGCTCACTCCGGCGTGATACCTGTGCGCTCAGCCAGAACGTCTCACCCGCTGCTTACTGCGGTAAGTATGGTGACTCTGGGGATCCAGGGGACGACTGCTTGAAAGTAAAGTATTGTTTGCAGGATGTCTTGTTTTCTTGGATGTTATGTTCCTCCTCTAGTTATGAGTAGAGGATTTTTATCCTGTATGTTTGCCTCTGCTACAACCATGAACCATGTGTTTGGCTGTGTTGTAAGGCACAGCCATCTAGGAAGTGTGTTCCTGCTATTAGGCTGTTACTCTCCTGAGCTAGGAGTGATCCATGCTTTTACTGCTGTGCATCTATGATTACTCTGCAGGATTACATTCTATATGATGCTTTTGTCCTTGCATACTCAGGGATCTGGCTGTATACATCCTAATTGACTTTTTTGTATGTTTAACTATAGATGTCTGCCTCACATGAGGAATCAAGGAAAAGGAAAACTAGGCATCGTTTGTCAGAAATGTGAACAGCCTCTTCCTGATGAAATACACACTAATGTCTGCACTGACTGCCTGTCACCTACTATGTCTACCCAGTCTGGAAACTTTCTTATGTGGTTTAAGGAGTAACTTACTTCAGTATTTGATGAAGTCAGGTCTAGAAATAAAAAACCTAGACATACAAACAAGTCTCCACCTCCACAGATAATTTCTTCCTCCTCTGAAGACGAGTATCTGTCTGAAGGAGAAATCTATTCTGACAAGTCTTCTAATGATCCTGATGAATTTTTTATATTTCATAAAGAAAAAATACATGAATTAATTAAAGCAGTAAAACATACGCTAGAGTCTGATAAAGACACCTCAGGATGAATGGATTAAACAGGACTGGGATACACCTGACAAAAAATCAAATCCAGGATCCAGACAAAAATCCATTTATAAATTGGATGAAAAATTTTCTGCGCAATGGGGTTCTGTGCCCAAAGTAGATTTAGCAGTCGCCCGTCTGTCTAAAAAAGCGATTTTTCCAGCGGAGGAAGCTTCCCTTATAAAAGATCCTATGGATAGGAAAATAGAAACCTTATTAAAAAGAGATTATGCTGCTTCTTCAGCGGCCTGCGTAGCTGGTCTATCTTCAGTACCAGTGGCCAGAGCTTTAAGAATCTGGTTATCCCAGCTATCTCATGATCTAGAAGATGGGGTGTCTAGAGAAGAGGTTTTAAAAAGTTTTCCAATAATAAAAGCTGCTTCAGATTTTTTGTGTGATGCTCCTCTGGATATTGTAAAATCCTCAGCAAGCTCCATGAGCCTCTCCAATACTGCAAGGAGGGCGCTCTGGATTAAACAATGGCCAGGGGATATATTATCCAAGAATCATTTCTGTAGTCTTCCCTTTCAGCCAACATCTCTGTTTGGTCCGCAACTTGAAAAAATCCTTGAATCCTTGAACGAGGGCAAAGGTTCAGTTTTTCCACAGTCAAAAAAGAGACCATCATTTAGACCCTTTCGCTCACAAAGGAGAAGATCTCCTAGATTCAGGAACAGACAACAGTTCTCTAAACAAAGAAGATTTCGGGGCAGACAGGAAAGGGCTGAATATAAGAAGAAAACTAACCAAAAAACCTCTGAATTATGACGCCACCCTAAAGCCAAAAGTTGGCGCAAGACTAAAGCTATTCTATCCCGTCTGGTCTCTCACATCTACAGACGCTTGGGTCATGTCCACGGTCAAAAACGGATATGTACTAGAGTTCGCACAATTTCCCCCAGATCGATACTATATAAATCATCCCAGGGATCAAGTTGTTTTACATCTACTTCAAGAATTCATCCAAAAAGGAGCATTAGAACCAGTGCCTCCAGAAGAACAGTTCAGCGGGGTATATTCCAAAGTATTTCCCGTACCCAAACCAGGGAAGAAATGGAGGCTAATCATCGATCTCAGGTTCCTGAACAAGTTCTTGGTGAAAAGGAAATTCAAAATGGAATCTATAAAATCAGTTCTAATGGTTCTGGAAAAGGGAGATTATATGGCGTCAATAGACCTGGCAGACGCTTATTTACATATTCCGATTCACCCCAGCCACAGAAAGTTCTTGAGAGTAGCAGTTCGGACGACAACTTGTATTACACATCTCCAGTTTACATGCCTCCCCTTCGGCATAACTTCTGCTCCGAGAGTATTTACGAAGGTGTCAATTGTCCTAACAGCAGCGCTAAGGTTGGAAGGTATAATGTGTATCCCATACCTGGACGATTGGCTTTTAATAGCGAGTTCCAGCCAACAACTGAACCTCCATTTACAAGCCACGATACAAATGCTCCAGTCCCATGGATTCCTAATAAACAAAGGAAAATCTTCTCTAATACCATCTCAACAGATACAATTTCTAGGATATGTTCTGAATTCGGATCAAATGACAATCAAATTATCTCCGCAAAGAATATCATCTGTTCACAGGGGAGTGCATCAACTTCTGTCCAATCACAAGATCTCTATCCGTCTTGCAATGAGGGTGTTAGGTCTCCTAACGTCATCTATAGAGGCTGTCCCTTGGGCCAAAGCTCACATCAGAAGTTTACAGAACAATATTCTAACCAGCTGGAACAAAAATTACAGCTCCCTGGACAAGAAGATGGTAATAACAACCGCAACACGCCAGGACCTGAAGTGGTGGATTTCGTCTCCTCACCTAAAGCAAGGCAGGGGTCTGAATCCCCATGCCCAAAAAATCCTCACGTCGGATGCCTCCTCTTGGGGCTGGGGTGCTCATGTAGACAATTTATGGGTACAGAGGAAGTGGACGAAGGAAGAAGCATTAATGTCCTCCAATTGGAGGGAGCTCAGAGCAGTGAGGCTAGCCCTCCTTCATTTTCAAACACATCTTTCGGGGTTCAAAATACTGATTCAGTCAGACAATCTACCAACTGTCTATTATATCAACAAACAGGGGGGCACAAGGAGTCACAGTCTCTCCAAGGAATGTGCTATCCTCATGGCCTGGGCAGAGAAGTTCACGAAAGACATCTCAGCTATCCATATAAGGGGAATTTTGAATCACTCTGCAGATCTACTCAGCCGCACCCCTCTACATCCAGGGGAATGGAGCTTAAATCCGACAGTCTTCAACAGCATTGTATCTCGCTGGGGGAAACCCTGTCTCGACGCCATGGCAACAGATCAGAACAAGAAACTCAATCAATTCTGTTCCATTCATCGCTCCTGCCAAGCATTATCAATAGACGGACTGTCAATCAGTTGGAAGAAGGGCCTGATTTATGTATTTCCTCCGATTCCCCTTATACCAAAAGTCCTAAAAAAGATAAGGGAAGATTGTGCAGAAGTCATAGCAGTTCTTCCTTTTTGGCCCCGAAGAACATGGTTCGCTCTAGCCCTTTCTCTCTCCAGGGGCAGAGTCTGGAAAATCCCTCCTCGCCCAGACTTGCTGATCCAAAGAGGATTTCTTCACCACAATCCCAACAGCCTACAGCTTGCGGCTTGGAGGCTGAGCGGCAGTCCCTAACATCACTTGGTTTTTCTTCTGAGCTAGTTAATACCATGCTAGCAGCCCGTAAACCAACAACTATTAAAATATACAATAGAGTATGGAAGACCTTTAATGACTGGTGCCAAAGAACTTCTTCTCTTCCTGAAGATTTAAAATCTGTTCTGCACTTCCTTCAAGAAGGTTTTAGTAAAGGTTTAAAAACAAACACCTTGAAAGTACAGTTCACCGCGATCAATGCCCAGTTACAAGGGAAATTTTCGAATAATCAAATAATGCGTACATTTTTTAAAGCTCTGAAAAATCTAAGACCTCCTACCAGTGTGCCGATCCCTTCCTGGGATTTGTCTGTGGTATTGTCTGCTATGTTAAAAGAACCCTTTGAGCCAATAGAATCCTCGTCTCTGAAGCATATATTTATGAAGGCCCTCTTTCTGGTCGCAATCACTTCGGCCAGACGTGTTAGTGAACTTCAAGCTCTGTCACATAAAGAACCATATTTTAGAGATATGGGCGACTGTATTATTCTACGAACCATGCCAGGTTTTCTCCCGAAAGTAGCATCGGTAGTAAACATTAACCAAGAGATTTCTCTTCCAGTTCTTCACTCAGATCCTCAAGAGAAAGTGCATTGGCATTTACTGGATGTCAAAAGAGCATTGCAGGCATATCTTCAAAGTACTGCTTCCTTCAGAAAATCAGAAGGATTATTCTTACAGATCCAAGGACCAAATAAAGGAAAGAGAGCTAGTAAAGCAACACTAGCAAGATGGATCAAGCGTGCAATTGAAGAGTCCTATACTGCTGCCGGCCTAGAGTGCCCTATCAGCTTAAAAGCACACTCTACGAGATCTACAGCTTCATCTTGGGCAGAATTGGCACAGGTTTCACTTGATCAGATCTGTAAAGCGGCTACGTGGTCTTCTGTGTCCACATTTATGAGGCATTACAGACTCGACGTATTAGCAGCTGAAGGGTCAACATTTGGCAAAAGAGTGCTTCAAGTGGCGGCCAGTGCTCCCTCCCAATGAGTACTGCTTATCAAGTCCCTTTCGTTATGTGCTGCCAAGGACGATCAGGAAAATGAAAATTTACTCACCGAAATTTTTGTTTCCTGGAGTCCGTAGGCAGCACAACTCTCCCCCCCCTTTAATAAATTTATTGCTGCATACAAATACAAGGCTCTGGTGTCATGTGTTATCCTATATAGCCTGCTAATTGCCAATTAATCAAGTCTACTGCTTGCTAATGTGTCTCTATCCAGGTTGTACCTAGGGGACTTAACCCTTTCGTTATGTGCTGCCTACGGACTCCAGGAAACAAAAATTTCGGTGAGTAAATTTTCATTATTTTTATCACTAGTCAGAGACCCCTAAAGGGATTTTTTGGTCTAACAGACCGCACAGTATATTGAATATTATATCCCGAGGGTCCCTAAAGGGACTTTAGATTTGATTCTGTTCCATATGGTCCGCCAAGTCTCTGGAGGGAGCTCCCTCTGCAACCAGTCCTCCCATCTCCTCATGTATGTATGTATGTATGCATGTTCAAAATCTGCCAGGTAGTCTTAAACAGATAGTACCCGTTATATGTCAGAAATTAGGCCTTTGGAGCAAGGGCTCCGGGTGCAGACCCATTCAAACAGGGAGAGGGCTGGGACCTCCAAAGCACCCAGCACCTTCTTACAATAGTGGAGTATTTTGTGATATTGAAACTTCAGTGTGTCTGGTAGGGACAATTTCGCCTGCAGCTCCTCAAATGTCATAATCCTAGCGGAGAGAGGTTCTTTCAGGTCGACAATTCTGTGCAGCCCTCCACAGTCCAACCATTCCAACCTTCAAACTCTCAGGTAGATCCTGTTCCAGAACCAGACCTCCCTAGGGAACAGCATGGGGCCGAATTGCTTAGAGGCGGAGATAGCAGGAAGGGAACCCCAGATTATGGTACCCAGGTGGATCAGTGCTAGCCAGAGTCGCTCAACCTCAGTCCATCATTTATATGAATGCAGCATAGACCAGTAGGCGATGTGCCTCGGGTACGTTGCCAGATAATACAAGGCTATGTTAGGAAGGGCCATACCTCCATTAGAAGCGGGGTCTACCAAAATCTGGTTGGAGAACCTATGGTGTTTTATACAAAATTGGTAAAAGTAGACTGTATAGAGCGCAGGACTGCAGCGGGCACTCTTAATTGGAGGGTCTTGAGCAAGTGCAGACACTTGGAGTATGGACATTTTTATGGCCGCTATACGACCTAGAAGGGAAATTCGGGAACGTTTTCCATTTAGTATAAATGGCATTCGTTGCCGTTAGTAGCGACGGGAAATTAGCTTTATAGAGAGAAGAGTAACTGGGCGTGAGTTGGATCCCTAAATATTTAAGAGTGGGTACGCCAGGTGTAATTAAACCTGTTATGAAGATGGCTGAGTCTGTCAAGGGAGATGTTGATTGGTATGGCCTCAGACTTGGGCACACTGCCGTTATGTGGCCGTTCCTGTGCATTGGGGACCGTGGTCTGTCCGCACCGCAAAAAAATATGCCATGACATATTTATTTGCGGGGCGGAGCAACTGAAAGAAACACCATGGAAGCACCCTGTAGTGCTTCCGGTGTTTCGATCCGTGACTCCGTTCCACATCTCTGGAATTGCGGACCCATTTAAGTAAATGGGTCCGTATCAGTAATGCAGGGTGCAAACAGCCGACCCACCGTTTGCGGGCCGCAATACGGCCACGGCCGTCCAACGACCTTGTGCACGAAGCCTTAGAAGTATTAAGCTTATAGGCAGATGCCACGCTATATCGGTCCAACACCACATAGGGAGGAATTTGTAAGGGGCGAGTAAGACATCGTCAGCAAGTAGATAGAAAATGACTAATCTCTGACCGGTATACCTTGGATGTTGGGGCTATTATGTATTAGGGCCACTAAGGGTTCAATGCTGAGAACGTATAAGAGGGGGGACCCTTGTCTTTTTCCCGTTTATAGATCGAGAGAGAGGGGGAATGGGCATGTAGTAACATCAAGGCTGCCATGAATGGGCCCTTAAATCCAAGATGATGCAGCGTCAAGAACATAAAGTTCCGGTTCAGGCGGTCGAACGCCTTTTCTGCGTCTAAGCTGAGCAGTAGTGCCTCCATCCCTCCCTGGTCAGCTATATCTATCAGGTCAATGGCCCGTCTGGTTTTGTCAACTGCCTGGCGGAAGCGAACAAAGCCAACCTGATCTTTATGGATCAAGTGGGGGAGCCAGCAATTTTGTAAATATCTTCAGGTCTGAGTTCAATAAGCTAATGGGTCGGTAGCTAGAGCAATCTGTGGGGTCCTTACTAGGTTTGGGAATAACAGTTATATAGGAACCCAGCATGGTGTCAGGTATTTTCTCACCCTTTAGAAACCTGTTAAATAGTTGGGCCATATGAGGCATTAATAAGTCTCCAAACGTTTTAAAATAGTTATAAGAAAGTCAGTTGGGGCCAGGTAACTTCCCACTGGGTAAATCAGATAGTAAGTCAGGGTCTCTGTAGTTAGAGTAGGTAGATGACATTCAGACAGAAACTCATCTAATAGTGAGTTTCGGGTCGTTTCATCTGCAGAGAGAGTAGAAGGGAGTACAGAGCTGAGTAATGTGTGTGGAACAGGTTAGCTATGGAGGTTGGGTGATGCTGAAGCACGCGTCTATGTTCTTGAATAATGTGTGGAGGAGTAGCGGCCGTGCGTTCTTTAAGTTGTCGAGCCAGAAGGGTGTGTGGTTTATTCCCATAGGCAAAAAAGCGATGTCTAGTGTAACAGATCAGCAAAGCCAGGGACCTGAGGAGGTGGGTCTGCAAATCAACCATTTGTCTGTGTTCGTGTTGTGGGGTGAGAGACCAGAGACTGTTCTACCGCTCAAAGAAAACACAAACATTCTCAGTGTTGCGCCTCTTTCTTTTTTTCTTTTTTTTTTTTCTCTTTTCTTCAATCGAGAAGAAAGGGAAATGCATACTCCCCACTGAGGGTGCAGTAGGTGCATTCTCCACAAAGTACTGAGACAGTGATGAGCGGAGTTCTGCACAAGCCGATGGATTGGCCAACAGGGTATCATTCAAACGCCAGTGGGTATGTCTTAGCGGGACAGAGGGGAGAGCTAATTCCAGGTATATAGGGCAGGGCTGGCCAACCTGCTGCTCTCCAGCTGTCGCAAAACTACAATTCCCAGCATGCCTAAACTGCTTATAGCTATCAGCCTACAGCAGGGCATTGTGGGAATTGTAGTTTTACAACAGCTGGACAGCCGCAGGCTGGCCAGCCCTGATATAGGGGCATGGTCCGACCATGTAATTGGGCCAATGGATGCGTCAACCAGGGAACCAGGTAATCAGACTTCACCAAAGTAACACCACAGGTCTAAAAGTTGTGGGATTGGGCCGAGTACAGTCCGAACACCCCACAACTCCTCCATCTCAAATCTAGATGGATATTTGACCTTGATTCTTTGACACCCAATTAGATGTTTATTATCTATCACTCAGTTTTTTTCCCTTTTTTTTTTTCTTTCACTTCTCTCACTCTTCACCTTTTTTCTTCAATCACATTTTTTATTTTTTTATTTTATTTTTTCAGTTTACATAGGTCTACATTTTATCATCTGCATTATATTGGATTCACTTCTTGCCAGTACACATGGACAGATATGTTCTTCAAGATGTCATGGATCACTTTATTGAATATTTTTTTTAGGTTGCTCTTGAATTCTTTGGCTTTTACTTTTGCATTTAATACTTTATATACATACACATAATAATTATTGGTTAGTTATGCCAACAAAAATAACAAAATGAACATATTCAGGGGAAGTTGTGGTTGGGGGGGGGGGGGGGGGACTGGACGGTTGTGGTCTTTTTTTTTTCTCTTCTTCCTTTTTTCTTTTTTTTTTTTCTTTTTCCTCTCATTTTTATAATTTTTAATTTTTTACTTTTTCTGTTGTGCTTCTGGCTGTTATATTATGGCACTTTGTATATGAGTTCATTGGGGTTATTAATAAATAATGATATTTGTGGTTTTGTTATTTATGATTGACACTCATGATTTTTATGTATTTTGATTCTCTTTTTTTGGTATTTATTGTCCAATGAATCACAATTTATTATAATTTTTTTTATCTGTATTTAATCATATATTCTATTGATTCTATGTGTATATATGTGATCATGGGTTTATTGTCACGACTATGGTCATGGTCGTGACTCCTTGGGACCCGCATGCATTTGCCCGCGGTCTGGTATTGTTGTCAACCACAGGTAAGGGCTAGTATCTTGCCTCACGTGTGGTTGCCGCTGGCAACTTGTGGTTGTTGGGCAGTGGAGCAGCCTGAGCTGGTTGCTGGGCGGCTCGCTGTCCATGCATGCAGTTGTCTTTGGCAACGTGTGTTTGTGTGCACTTTCCCTGTCTGGTGTGCACGGGGTTTATTGTGTGTTATTCCCCTTTTAGTTGCTGTCTTCCCTTCTCTGGTGTGTGAAGGGTTAATTCCCTTCCTAGTCTGTGAGCACTGGGTGTGTCTGCGTGGGTGTGGCTACATGGGCTATTTAACCTCAGTTGAGACCTGCATTCTGAGGGGTACTCCAGCCTTGTAGTAAGCTGGAGGCACTCTCCTGGTCCCATGTACCATCTGCCAGTGAGGGCCACCCTTGTGGTCATAAATTGTGATACAATATGTTTGTGATGTTAAGTTTATGTCTATGTGGTGTCTGGTATTATTGCAGCTATGGTTCTGGGTCCCTGTGTGTTTGTGTGCTGTGTCCTTTTATGTTTGTGTGTGGACAGCCAGCACTTGTGTCCAGGGATCCAGTCAGTGTGTCTGTGGCAGGTAGAGGTGGAAGTCTTTCACTCTCCTGCCATATCCATAGTCTGTTTATGGTTACATCCCATTGCAGCTCGGCCAGTTTAGACTCCTGTTTCTCCGCATCCAGGAGGAACAGGTGGTCTACCCAGCTCCTAGTTCAGGGATCGGCGGAGGGTGAGTAGGGATCCGAGGTTCCGGAGCATGGGCCCTCCTACCTTCAAGGTCGGCTCATGCAGCTAGGAGTCAGGGTCAGATTAGGGATGCGTTAGGAGGTGACCTGCTCCCTTATTCTGTTGTCCTGGCTCACATCTCATGGCATCACACGGCTGAGGGTTTTCCCCATCCTCAGCCGTGACATTTATGTCTGTCCTATTTCTATATATATGTTAATGTGGTTATTTATTTGTATTTCACAATTATGTCATCCAATCATCAGTGGTGTTATATATAATTTTTGATCATGTGATTCAATTTTGTATTATTAATATACAGGGTTCTCTTTTTTTTTTTTTTTTTTTTTTTTTATAGATCAATCATGTGTTCATTAATTCTGATTAGAAATTAATTTGCGGTCTTCCTATGTTTCATCATTTCATTTGTTTCCTTGTCGTTTAATTTTCGACCATGCTGATATATTCCAGTGTCATTATTGCTTGTGGAGTGGTACGCAATGCGCTTACAAAGACTGTGAAGCATCTGGTTCCACGTTACACGTATCATGGGATTGGTGTCCGCGAATATGCGCGCCTACTTCCTTGCTTGTGGACCGTATCTGCGTTCCACTGCCGGAAGGGGCGCACAATACATGTGATGTTTAATCACATGATCGTTTCACATCCTCTCAGATTCGCCACCGGCGCATGCACCGTGGAGCCATCTATGACGCCAGTGGCACAACAGATTTTTCTCCCCCTTTTTTCTCCTCCTATTGTATTCAGGTGACTCTTACTATTTATTATTACTGTTTATTATAAATATATATAGCATCTTGGGGCACATGGGACACTTACCCCTGAGGAAGCCGGACTCTACCGTCGTTACGTGTGGGGAGCTGTTCTTATTAACCAGGTGCACCTTGGTAGTCCTTGTATGCTTACCTTGTTTAGGTATAAGATTTTTGATGCCACATCATTATTGATTATGCATGTATTGTGTAATTGCTAGTATATGTTTGTTGATTTTATGCTGCTCTTTTGGACTACATACATTTGGCCAATATTTGCGGTTTCTGGGTATGATGTTTGGTCTCATTTTGTACCAGCATCTGCTATAACATATTGTATGCAATCTTTAATAATGTTTGTATGTTTTATATCTAGTCGATGTGCATTTTTTTGGGTTCTCTTGGGCCATGCGGACAGTATTTGCTACCACTGCCGTACATCTGGTAGCTCCTCTCTAAAGGCATCCTTTACTTCTGACATGAGGGCCTTAAAATTATGCTTAGTGGGCAATTATTGGATATGGGACAACCAATTTGGGGGGGTTCAGTGACAAGACCCAGACCACAAGAGTCCGATGTAGGAGGTGTACCCTCGCCTAGATGGGGAGTGAGATCGCCATAGCTGAGGAACCCCAATATCAGTGCAGAGAGCTCTAATTGGGCAAGGACTGTCCGTTCTGCGGTTTGAGGGGCCTGCCATGTCTCTGCGGGAGTGGGGGTTGGCGCTGGAGGAGGTGCTGTGGGGAGTGTCTGGTGAGATGGGCACTTTGGTAGCGACTGACACAGGTTGTGGGCCTTTAGGGGCAACTCTAATGTTGCAAAGGGGGGGGGGGGGGTACCCCACCATAGCCTGCTTGTGGAGTTCCCTGTGTGAGAGCATTTGTGGGGACTCACCCGCTAGGGCAGTCTCCTGTATTTGTAGAGGCAGGTCATCCGCCATATCTTCTGACCCTAGGGATCCTGCAGGTAAGCGGGCTTCATTCGCTCAGAGGGCTGTGGGGTTGGACCTGGAGTTTTGTGGGGGGGGGGGGGGGTCCTGGCTTTGCAGGTCTGCAGGAGGCTGTGGACTTGGCAGTCCTCTATCTGCGGAGAGCGGTGGTGCAGTTGGAGAAGGTGCACTGGCGAGCGCAGTGTGAGGAGACAGAGGAGGAGGTGCCTCATCCTCCAGCGCTCGTGCAGCATGAGGCACCACCATCTTTGAGGCCGCATGGTCCACGGTCTTCTGGAGGTAGGAGTCCAGCGTGTAGGGGTGAGAGGCTCCTGCGGCTTCGGGCACCTCTTTAGGGACTTTCCCCACTTTTTTTTCCCCCCCATTTTGCTGCAGGGTATTTGCTTATTCAGCTGGTCTGGAGCCTGGGAAGATCAGCGCTCAGCTCTCATCCAGCTGAATCGGCTTCCGGCCACGCATTTTTTTTAATTTTTGGCTGTTTTTTGTTTATTATTTCCGCTGTACTATAGCATTGAAAATGAAATACAAAATATTGTCCTTCTGCGGTAGTCAACACAGGTCCATTGTTAGTTTACTGTGTTGCAATGAAAATATGTTATCTGTTAGTATAATACTAGATCAGTGGAATTGGGATAACAGTGACTGCTCTATTCCCTTGTTAGGACTATATAAAGATACTTATCACTGTGATGTGTGATGCTGTATATGAGTCACTCATTCACCTTCCATCTTTGTTGAGGCAATAGACTGACTGATAAAGTAAAGTGAGGCTTTTTTTTTTTTTTTTTTTTTGCTGCTGTGCTACAAGTCTAACGGAAGATGTTAACGGAAATATGTCACATATATGTAAAAAAAAAAAAATCCCCTGAACCCTTGCTACTAGAACTTCCCATTCAGGACAGAAAACCTGATGAGACAAAAAGGTTCACACTTCCACCACACCTCACTTAAGGTTTCCTGTCCTCTGAATAGGAAGTACCTACGGAGCTCCTGGTTGCAGGTTCACACTGTGGGACTGGGGAAGGTTGAGGTCTACTAACCGTGAAGGAAGCTGCTGGCCAAGACTGCTGTTCCCCCTGCCTCCTCACAAGTGTAGCGGACCAGACCGCAGGGGCAGTTTGTGAGTGTAATGGTGTGCCGAATGGGTGTAGTAGTTGTACTCACTTTTTGCAGCTCCCTGGGTCAGCGTGCAGTGATGAGGAAGACAGCACTAAATCCTCCGGGGCACTCTCTGTTGCAGGGAACACCAGCCAGATGAAAGTCGAGGTGCCCTTGATGGTAATGTGTAAGCTTAGGGTGCTTTGGTGGCTGGGCCCCTGTGTTGTTCGTGACGCCAGCACAGTAAGGTGCAATTAGGAGATAGAGTTGAATGATGAGAGAAGCAGTAGTTGAACCAAACAGGAACTTTACTTGTAAATTGTAGTCTTGCAATTAGTATCATCCAATAGCAGCACTTTGTCATAAATACAGATGGTAAAGCTGTAAATCCCAATAACAGGCTTAGTGAGGTGGTGTATGTACGTTCCAACTCAACTGTATAGAAGTGATGATCTTACTTGTACTTGGTTCCTGATCGTGCTCTGGTTACTCAGCCTTTCAGTAATAGTTTTCATCCTATGTAAGTTCTATTCTGCACTTAGCAATTCAGCAATATTCAGTGTTCAGTAATTCAGCAACCCAAGGGCAGTGTCCCTCATAGCAGGCAAACTCTCTACTCCATTCTTTGAAAAGGTTGCACAAGATGCAGAAATTATTCTCTTAAACCCCGGAAGGATCCCTGGAAGGGGTATTACAGTAAAGGATCAATAAGTCCTAGTCTTGGACTACAAAGGTTTAAGTAGCTTCACTCCCTGGTCTAGGCCCAGGAGGACAGGGATAAGCCTGTCTCCTCTCTTCCTAACTTCCTATGTGCTGACCTACAGTATATATATGTGTAGTGCATTGAACCAGCCTGAAATGGGAATTTAATAGCATTGACAAAGGAAAATACAATAAATAGTGCAAAATGACATAGGATGGCACAAACAATTTTTGAGTATTCCCATACAACTGGAGTGGGACAGTGCACATGCATCTAGGGAGCTGCTGTGGCCGTGTCTAGAGGGCTCTGATCCAGCCCATCGGGGTGCACGTGTGCTGCCCTTTTCCAATATGGCCGCCGTTCACTGAAGAGCACGTGCCCCATATAGTAATTTACCCACACTGCCCCATATAGTAATTTCCCCCACACTGCTCCATATAGTAATTTCCCCCACACTGCTCCATATAGTAATTTCCCCCACACTGCCCCCATATAGTAATTTCCCCCACACTGCCCCCATATAGTAATTTCCCCCACACTGCCCCATATAGTAATTTCCCCCACACTGCCCCATATAGTAATTTTCCCCACACTGCCCCATATAGTAATTTTCCCCACACTGCCCCATATAGTAATTTCCCCCACACTGCCCCATATAGTAATTTCCCCCACACTGCCCCATATAGTAATTTCCCCCACACTGCCCCATATAGTAATTTCCCCCACACTGCCCCCATATAGTAATTTCCCCCCATACTGTCCCATATAGTAATTTCCCCCCACATTGCCCATAAATAGTAATTTCCCACACACTGCTCCATATAGTAATTTCCCCCACACTGCCACCATGCAGTAATTCCCCCCCCCCCACTGCCCCATATAGTAATTACACTGCCACCATGCAGTAATTCCCCCCCCCCCACTGCCCCATATAGTAATTTCCCCCACACTGCTCCATACAGTAATTTTCTTCCACAGTGCCCCATATGGTAATTTCCCCCACACTGCTCCATACAATAATTTTTTCCACACTGCCCCATACAGTAATTTTCCCCACACTGCCACTACATTGTAATTTGATCCAACACTGCCGCCACACAGTAATTTCCCCCACACTGCCCCCATATAGTAATTTCCCCCACACTGCCCCCATATAGTAATTTCCCCCACACTGCCCCCATATAGTAATTTCCCCCACACTGCCCCCATATGGTAATTTCCCCCACACTGCCCCATATAGCAATTTCCCCCACACTGCCCCCATATAGTAATGTCCCCCACACTGCCCCATATAGTAATTTTTCCAACACTGCTCCATACAGTAATTTCTTCCACACTGCCTCCCATGTAGTAATTTCCCCCACACTGTCCCCATATAGTAATTTCCCCACACTGCTCCATACAGTAATTTCTTCCACACTGCCTCCCATGTAGTAATTCCACCCACAAAGTAATTTGCCCCCACACTGCCCCCAGCAAGTAATAACCCCATGCACTGCCCCCATTAGATAATTTGCCCTGGCACTGCCATCCATTAAGTAATTTGCCCTGACACTGCCATCCATTAAGTAATTTGCCCCCACACTTCCATCCATTAAGTAATTTGCCCCCACACTGCCCTTCATTAAGTAATTTGCCCCCCCACACTGCCCCCATCAAATAATAACCCCCCACACTGCCCCATTAGATAATTTGCCCTGACACTGCCATCCATTAAGTAATTTGCCTCCCGCACTGCCCCCACAGTATTAATTTCTCCACACTGCCCCCACAGTATTAATTTCTCCACTCTGCCCTCACAGCATTAATCCCCCCCATGGTAGTAATTTGCCCCCACAGTATTAATTGTCCCCAACACTGCCCCCACAGTATTAATTTCCCCCACACTAGTAATTTGCCCCCACATAGTAGTTTGCCCCCCACTGTCCCTTTAGTAATGTCCTCCAAAGTTGGCAGTTGTCACACAAAAAATAAAAAAAATAAAAGCTAATACTTACCTGTGTCCCAGTCGGTGTTCACTCGTAGATAGTGCAGGCACGCTGCGCACACACGTCAGTGTGCTGCGTCCAGGCACGCCGCGATGATGTCATCTTGCCCGTCTGCAGCGGGATTTTACTACCGCATAGGCTTCAGGCCTACATAGTTTGTGGGCGTTTGGGTTCAGTACATGGCTCTTCCCTTTTGCATCTCTCAGGCTCCAAGGCTGTTCACCAAGGTGATGACAGAGATAGCAACCTTTGTGAGATTAAGTTGCCTGTCCATGGTGCCTTATCTAGACGATTTGTTGGTGTCCGTTCAGTCAAAGGAAGAACTAGAGAAAAATCTAAGATTCTATGCACAGGATGGAAAATAAATCAGGAAAAATCCAATCTGCTACCTTCTCAAATATGTTTCTTTTTAGGAATCCAGTTGGACTTGATACAGCAGAAGAGCTTTCTACCACCCAGAAGGAAAGATCTTATCATGTAACAAGTATGGACTCTTTCACTCCTATCTATGTTCTTTTAGGCAGGCAATGTCTGTACTAGGTCAGATGATCTCATCCATTCCAGCAGTGCTGTATGCTCAGATACACTCAAGGGAGCTTCAGGCGGACACGTTGAAGGCTTGGGATGGCTTCCCATTCTTTTTAGATTGCAAATGTCACCTTTCATCAGGAACCAGAAGATCCCTGCTTTGGTGGCTGATTCCAGAAAACTTGTCAGCAGTAGTTCCATGGTCTGTGCAGGATTAGTTAATTATAAGAACAGATGCCAATCTGTGGGGATGGGGGCTCACTCTCTGAGCAACTTCTGGGATCTGAAATCAAGAAGGACCTCTTCCAATTTCAGTGGGCTGAAGGCAATAGAGAGGGCCTTAAAAATAGCCATTACAGAAGTAAAGGGAAGAAGTATAATCTTTTACTCGGACAACTCTACAATGGTAGCTTATGTGAATCTCCAAGGGGAACAAGAGTCTCCCATCTTCTAGCCCTGTCACAAGAAATCTTCCAGATAACGGAAGAGAGGAGTCTCCTCTTCAGCTGTACATCTAAAGGGAGATCAAAACGTAAAAGCCGACTTCTTGAGCCGCACTCAGATCAAGCAGGGGGAATAGTGCTTGAACGAGGAGGTTTTCGTGCAGATCGTTCAGAAATGAGGATGTCCTACGATAGATCTGTTCGCATCCAGGGTAAACAGAAAAGTAAACAGGTTCTATTCTTTAAACCACCTGGACAGACCACTGGCAATGGATGCTCAAGTTCAGAATTGGAGCAGGAAGTTAGGATATGCTTTTCCCTCGATTTGTCTCATCCCAAGATTATTGAGAAAAGTGCAAGAAGACCGGGCAAAGGTAATTCTTGTAGTTCCAATTGGCCGAAGAGGTCTTGGTACACAGCTTTACAGAAGATGGATTTTTGCCAATAAGGAAGGATCTGCTTTTCCAGGGTCCTCTTCTGTATCCCAGCCCAGAGCTGCTTCAGCTCTCAGTGTGGATAGTCCTCCACTAGATATTAGTTTCTAGTTTAGTCTCGCAAGAGTGTTGTCATTGCTTACTGTAATTGTTTTTCTTGAAACCCATGATAGCACCCCAAAATATCCCACCCTGTATACAGTATATCTAAAAAGCATAAATAGAGAAATGTTATATGTAGGAAGTAATACATATAGAATGAAGTTGTAAGTTCTTTAGGCTAGGATTAATGTACCAAATTGGTTCCTCATTGCATTTTCTCTTCTAAAAATTCCCTTCCATACTTTGGTGACTGGAACGCCTCGGTTATTATTATCACAGAGGTGTGGTGAGGGTATGAACCTTTTTATCTCATCAGGTTTTCTGTCCTGAATGAGAGGTCCTAGTAGCAAGGGTGCTGTCATGGGTTTTAAAAAAAAACAATTACTGGTAAGCAATTTTTGTTTTCTGCCAGTTAAAACCAGATTAATTAGTTTTTATTTTCAAGTTGTAATTTATTCTATTTACTGAACATGATTATGGGGGCAGCCATCTTGCCCGAGCTGTTCTTAACAGCATTTAGAAAGTATTTAGAAAAATGCTTTACAGCATGGGCCATAGACACAATGGACAGGAGGGGACCTCATTGACTTCTATGGGAAATTTTCCAGTGCAGAGGACATTGTGCAAAGAAAGAATAGATAAGCTTTGACAATCACCGATTGTGCATAGTGGATCCTGTCTTATCTCTCATTTTAATCTGGTCTATAATGATTTCAGCATTGTGTATAGCTAAGCAGGTAACTGCAGTAAAGTGATATGTATAAACCAAGAAGTGGCGCCTATTATTAGGTTTGTGGCCAGTGGGAAAACTGCAGGATTTTATGTTTTTTGTTAAAAAAAAAGATATTGACATAGAAAATTAAAAATAACATAATTAAAAATTCTTTACTAATATGTTAAACAAAAAGGTCAAATGGGTCATTTTCTGATGACACATTCCCTTTAAGTGTCAGGACAGGACGTAGAATACATAGAGTGACTTCAAAAAATTATTTCTACAAACTCTCCACCCATTTTTGTAGCAAAAAAAATAATAATTACATGGAATATTCACATAAAGGCTGTTAATATGTGAGAAAGAAATTGATGGTAGTGTCCCTTCAAGTGACCAAATAATCACAGCTATGAAGTTTATAAAGAAAAAAAACTGGAAGAAAGAGATCATGAGGCGTAAAATAATACACATCCACACACCAGATCAGCAATTTGCTGCAGCAGTCAGATAACCTCATCATTTCCATTTCAGCGGGGACAGAAGACAGTGGGCTGGAATGTCAGGACCTTTATCCCTTTGAGACCCATGACGTACTAGTGCCACCAGTGCTTTGACGTACCAGTACGTCATGCTGATCGGGCCGGCACCAAAGCGATGCGTGCCTGATCAGTACAGTATCAGTAAACAGTGATTTCAGATGATTAACCCCTTATATGCCATGGTCAAAGCTGACTGTGGCATACAGAGGATTTGCGAGGGCTTGCCTTCTATGGAGCTATCTACAGGAAGGAAAAAGTAAAGATATAAATGTATAAATTACAGGTTTTCCAACAAAAATATATGTATCAATCTGCTCGGCTTCTCCTACTCTATAACATGGTGCTTTCAGATTGTATTGCATTGTGTGGTGACGGGTCCTCTTTAATTGCTCGGTCCAGAGTGCAATGTCTTTCAGTGGCATTATAGAAAGAAGAAATTGGCACCTCTTTCTGCAGGAATTTGCAATGGCGTCTGGACGTCTACAAATGAAATAGGAACTGTTCATGTGCTCCTGTGGTGGAAGTGTATCATGAGTGGACAAATAGCACCACTGCAAAAAAGCGACGTGGAAACTGTGGAGAACTAGATGCCACTGATGTGAAAGATGAACGTCAGCTACAAAAGTGTGCAAGGGTGGACCGACACGTTACAGTGGAGAAACTCACCTCCAAAATAAACCAGGGGCTACCAGACGTGTGTCTAAAACAAAAATATTGTGTATGGGGCTCCGAAGCAGACGGATGGTCACTGCACCTCTGCTAACAAAGTTGCATCGGCTGAAAAGCCTTAACTTTTCATGGCAGTATCACAATTGGACCTCTGCTGATTGGTAAAGAGTTGCCTTCTCTGATGAGTCATGTTTCTGCTTCATCATTTAGAACAGTGGTGGAGAACCTATGGCATGGGTGCCAGAGGTGGCACTCAGAGCCCTTTCTGTGGGCACCCGCGTCCTGGAAAAAGTCTATGGTGTACCAATATGCCTTAGACCTTTCCTGACAATCATCAGCGCAGGGCGCACTATGAACAGCACAGGCAGTGCCCTGAATGTAGGCAGGGTATTATAGCTAAATGATAAAGTACATGGAAGATAAACTATATTGGACTGTAGTATTCAGGTTAAATTGCTGTATTGGGTTTTGAGTTAGTTTTTCAGTCTCTAAACTGTTTGGGAGCTGCACTTATACAGGCAGAAACAACGCGAGTTTGTGAGCGTTCGTGTGTTTGATTTCAAGTGTGTGTTTGTATTAAGTGTGTGACCTTAGATTATGTGACTTGAGATTCAGGGACTTTTAGAGGGGACAACAGTAAATCAGTTTCTTTTTACTGCAGTGTATTGTATTTTTTCTCTTTTCTTGCGTAATCCCCATTTAGTATGAGTTCCATTATAGACAGCGCAGTCTAGTGCATATCTTATCTAATTTATGCAGTCCTGGAACAGCCATTTGAGGGTGCATATCTTTGTTCAAACTATGAGCAAATTGCACGTTTGAAATCGCACATCGTGTATCTAACCGGTCAAGTTTCAACACTGAGAAGCGTTGGCAATTTGGAAAAGAGTTTGCTGCTCACTGAGCAGGCACTCTATGGGGTAGATGTGGGGGAGCATGGAGGATCAGGAAAGTGAGGTAGCTAGCTGGGTAACAGTTAGAAAGCGGGGTAGAGGAAAGAGTGCCAAGGAGGAGCCCGGATCTGACACACCCCAACAAGTTTGCAAGGTTGGCAGATTAGGGCGATGTCAGTTCAGGGAGAGCACTGCTGCAGCCGGACACTTTCTCTGCGAGTCAGGGGAATGTCAGCTCCGGTAAGCAGGAGAGCAGGGCAGGCCAGACAGGTACGGGTAGTGGGAGACGCTATTAGGGGTATAGATAGGGCAATCTTTTACAAAGACCAGGATTGTCGAACGGTGTGTTGTCTTTCTGGCTCTCGAGTTTGACTCACCGTGGATCGGGTTGACAGATTACTAGGAGGGGCTGGAGAAGATCAGCAGTTATGGTCCCTATCGGAACCAATGACAAGGTTAGAGATAGGTGGAGCATCCTTAAAAATGATTTTAGTGGTGGGTGTGGCTTGGACAGCACCTAAGATGGCCGCTTAGCATGTGAACTCCGGGACCTGCGATTCATCTCTCCCGCCCAGCGACTACACAAGCGACTTGCAGTGCAGCTAACTGATCGGCAATGGCAGCGGGACAAACGTGGAAGAAAAAGGCGCCGAAATCTAAAGGTGAGAGCGCAGCGCTGCCCCAGCAGATCCCCCCGCCTCACCCAACTTGCCTAGATGCGGCACAACCCCCAAACTCCTCCGCTGCTCAGCAATTCTCTCTAAACAGCGACTGGGACTCGCCAGCATCATCTGGAAATGAGGGAGACGACATTGCTGGGCACAAACATGCAGCCTTACATAGGCTTTGACAGCCCTCGGCGCCCGGAGGGCAAGGCGGCCATACCTCTACTTAGTCCTAGCAAGCCCTCAGAAGCAGAGATAACGCATGCACGCCGCAGACCAAAACAACACCGCATTGCTCCATCTTACCTCCACGGAGGACAATGATGTCTTTTCTAAATTTCAAACCTCAGATAAAGCGGCCTCCAAAAAGACACTGAAAGATATGCTGTTGGCCCTGCGTTCCTCTCTTCATAAGGACTTTTCTAAGCTCCTACTGCCACTGCACTCTGTACTCAACAGTCTAGGGGACAGAGTCTCTCATGTCGAGTCTAAAATGGCATCCTTTGCTGAAGCACATAATGACATGGTGGACTCCCACAATGCACTAGAGGAGAGAGCAGACACCCTGCAAGCAAAATTGGTAGATTACGAAGATCGCAATCGCAGGTACAACATTAAGTTCCGCAACATCTCGGAGACAATTCCAGTATCGGAACTCCAGGAATACCTGCAACAGTTTACCAAGGTACTACTCCCCACTTGTGCCGAATATTAACTCAGCATAGACTGGGCTCATAGGGTCCCCAAACCACCCAACCTCCCGGACTCAGTGCCTAGGGATGTTCTTGCCAGATATACCTTCTACCATGTCAAAGAAAAACTTATGGAAATTGCACGTAAACAACAGCCAGTACTGGAACCCTATATCCCCCTTGAAGCTGTACACAGATCTGTCTGCGGCCACCTTGCAGGCCTGCAGGCGCCTTGCTCCACTTACATCTCTAGTGCGACAACACTCTATACCGTATCGATGGGGATTTCCCACTAAAATACTTATCAACAGAAAGGGAACTTTCCACGCCGCTACCACAGTGGAAGAAGGCAAGGCCCTCCTAATCAGATGGTACATTCCCATTGAAGAGGCCCTCTAGCAACCAAGAATACTTCAACAAGACTGGATGCAGAATGGCCTACAGTCCCCATATCTTGACCCAGCTTGCCTGCTTACGCTTTCTTTTGGACGAGGGAGAAGGCATACTCCCTCTTGATCCATCTCTGCATATTTTCTGCTTTCACCCCCAGGTTGACAGGTAGCTATAGCCCTATGTCACGACCATGGTTATGGTCGTGACTCCTGGAACCGCATGCACTTGTCTGCGGTTTGGTCTTGTTGTCAATCACAGGTGAGGGCTGTAGTATGTTACCTCACCTGTGGTTGCTGCTGGCAACATTATGTATGCGGTTACACCTGGCAACCTGTCTTTGTCGGTGTGCCTTTTATATGTTTGGTGTGCACGAGGTTTGGGTGTGTGCACTGTGACATTTTTCCTTCACTTGTGGTTGTCTGCAGCAACGTGTTGTTTATGTACATGTGGTGGCAGTGTCTCGGCCTTTTGGCTGGCTCCCAGGACATGGTTGCCACGCATGTCGTTACCGGCGGTAACAGCTGCTGTGTGATAGGTGTTTGTACACTTCCCCTTTCCCCTTTATGTGGCTGTTTTCCCGTGCCTGGTGTAGGAAGGGTTAACTCTCTTCTGTGTGTGTGAACACTGGGTGTGTCTGTGTGGGTGTGGCTACATGGGCTATTTAGCCTCTGCTGAGAGCAGTAGTCAGAGGGGTACTTCAGCCATGGTCTGCTGGAGTCATCCTCCTACTTATATACCATCTGCCAGTGGGGGCCACCCTTGTGGTCATACTGTGTCGGCTGAGGATGGGGGAAACCCTCAGCCGTGCGATGCCAGAAGATGATAGGAGGTGACCTGCTCCCTAATTCTGTTGTTCTGGCCGAGCACCTACTAACATCTTCTGGCATCGCACGGCTGAGGGTTTCCCCCATCCTCAGCCGTGACACCCTATAAGCGAGAACACGGTTTGGGTACCTTAAGGACCAGGCCATGTTTTGCAAATCTGACATGTTATTTTATGTGGTGATAACTTTAAACCGCTTTTACTTATCCAGGCCATTCTGAGATTGTTTTCTCGTCACATGTTGTACTTGAGTAAAATTGAGTAAAAAAAATATATTTTTATTTATGAAAAAATATGAAATTAACAAAAAATGTGGAAAAATGTGCAAATTTCAATCTCTCTACCTTTATAATAGATAGTAGTAGTTATTACTTTACATTCCCCATATGTCTACTACATGTTTGGATCATTTTGTGAATGCCATTTTATTTTTTGGGGAATTTTAGAAGCAAATCTTGAAATTTTTCAGAAAATTTCTAAAACCTACTTTTTAAGGACCAGTTCAGGTCTGAAGTCACTTTGTGAGGCTTACATAATAGAAACCACCCAAAAATGACCCCATTTTAGAAACTACACCCCTGAAGGTATACAAAACTGATTTCACAAACTTTGTTAACCCTTTAGGTGTTCCACAAGAATTAATAGAAATTTGAGATGACATTTCAGAATTTCCATTTTTGGGCAGATTTTCCATTGTTTCCAGTTACAAAGCAAGGGTTAACAGCCAAACAAAACTCAATATGTATGGCACTGATTCTGTAGTTTACAGAAACACCCCATATGTGGTTGTAAACTGCCGTACGGGCACACGGCATTGCACAGAAGGAAAGGAACTCCATATGGTTTTTGGAAAGCAGATTTCACTGGGATAATTTTAAGCTGCCATGTCACATTTAAAGACCCCCCTGATGCACCCCTAGAGTGTAAACTCCAAAAAAGTGACCCCATTTTAGAAACTACACCACTCAAGGTATACAAAACAGATTTTACAAACGTTGTTAACCCTTTAGGTGTTCCACAAGAATTAATGGAAAATGGAGATGAAATATCAGAATTAAACTTTTTTGGCAGATTTTCCATTTTTATCAATTTTTTTCCAATAACAGGCAAAAAAACTCAATAATTATTTCCCTGATTCTGTAGTTTACAGAAACACCCCATATGTGGTCATAAACTGCTGTATGGGCACACAGAAGGAAAGGAGCGCCATATGGTTTTTGGAATTTGCAAATTCCACAGTCTCAGACTTTAAGGATAGGTGAAATGGACACGTAGTATCATCCAAAAGAGAGTCCCATCCAATACCGCCAGACGCGTTTCGAGGTGTACTACCTCTTCCTCAGTGGCCTTGAATAGGACTCGAGTCTTTCCTGCTTTTATATGCCCATGTTCTGGATTTGCCATAAGATGTGGGCTGGAGTGTGGGATGGATTAATAAGATAATTACTGTGCAAAGTAGTGGTTAATATCTTGTATTCCCATTGATAATCTTCCTTTGCCTTATATTAAGAAGTAAAAAGCTTTTTAAAGAGAAAACCGTTAAAGACACTATAAAATATTGTAGAATATCGTATGCGTTTGTGTTGTTTTTTTCAATCTGATGCGTTGTTTTGCTATTGTTTGCTAAATACTCAGAAAAGTATTCTGGATGGAAAATAATTAGTTATTAAGGCACTCATCATTGTTTGATCCCATTTTTCTTATTTCTTTTTTTCTTTGAATCTTTCACAATAGGAAGCATTGCTAAGCTGATGAATAAATACTCTTGTTCTAGCTTATATTCGTAGTTTTCTTAGAGTTTCTAATCCAATCAATTGTGATGGATATTACTACAATTTTCGTATACGCTTTTTATATGTAATATTCGTGTGCAATATTCGTATGTAGTAAAAATCGTGTGTAAAATTGTACGTAGTAAAAGGGCCTTCTGATTAAGCAAATTAAACAAAGATGGGAGATCAAATCCCTTAATCGATATCTAGACAATGGTATTGTTCCCAAGGGTCTGCAGTTGTCTAAAACTCTGGCACAAGATTTATGCAATGATTTGTTTAAAGAAGAATAGATTAACTTTCTGAAAACACAATCAGTTGCATTAGTCCAACTTATCATAAAAAGAAGATCGCAGATTTTAGAGGAAATCACTGAGAAAATTATCAAATGAAAGGACATAATAGAGAAACTACCTCAAAATCAAGAATATAAAAATTGGCAACAAAAAATAATCACAAAAAAAGTTTAAAAAATTTTTAATTTCGCCAAAACAGACACACAAGAGATGTATGAAAATAATCAACAATATGGACAACAAGATGTAGCAGCTGCTCAGAAACAAGATGTAAACAATAGAAATAAAGATAATCCGAACAAAAATATTCCCTACAATGTGCCCGGTGTCAAACAGATATGAAACCCTTGCTAATCCCCTTTTTTTTTAGATGGAACACCACCACACCACAGAATGAAAACATGACAAATAAGGAAACAAACACCAGAACGAAGACAATACCAAACGGAGACTCTGTAAATCGCAAACAATTAGAATACTCTGTTGCAAGCATAACAAAAAATCAGATTCTCGCGAAAAAGGAGTAACACATGACTCATCATGCTATCACGTGAGCGAACCGAAATCACGTGAGACACCGTCAATGTAGCGAGGCCAGCTACACGAAATCATCAGATGGAAAGACACAGAGCCGGCGCAGATACATCAGGACGGATGAGTGGCTGTGTAGCGGGTGGGACGCCCCCAACTCCAGCCGAAAACACAGAAGTCTCTTGTGAGTAGAGACGTTCGATACCAATACTATTTTGCTATTCTACCCATCAATAGTGACTCCTATCAGGTGGATACAAGGTACAATTGACTTATGCTCAAGAACTATACACTAACCTTAACGTTTTTACTAATCCTTTTCACCAACCTTGAATGAAAATATGGGATACCACATCTACAATTGACTTTTGCTCAACACTTATACTAACTTTAACTCTGTCCATTAACCCTGAGTGACCACACGGGGTAACACAATTTGCACAGGAATCCTATATTTGTTATATTAGTTTAATATTTTTCTAATATACAATTGCCACAATTATCAGTAAAATCAAGAGACACTTCTTTTTACACAATTTTTTACTTTTTCATTTTTTACTTCTTTATTTACCTTTTTATTTTCAAACCATCTTTTAAAACCTTATTTTTTCTGATTGTTATATTTCAATAAATTTATGCACTATTTATTCACATTAATTATATGTATGGACCATTTGTGAGATAAACTCCTCTAGTACCACCAGTTTTTAACTATTCTTATCAAATAAAATATTGTTTATTATATTCTAATTGGTCCCAGATGGTGAGTGCCTGTTTTATTCCTATTCTTTATTAACAATTACTTTTTTGACGTGGTGAGTCACATAATACAGAGCACCCTCACCAAGTTTGAAAAGGAAGGAGAGCCACTACAAAACTGTATTCACTTTAATAAAGTAATTACTGTCACGAACCAGCGGGTGTGAACCCACTGTGCCACGTGTCCCACCTCCTCTAAAGGCGTTGTCTAAGTGTACCCCTCAATTCTTCACAGTACCCCTGATGGTGGGGATAGACTTTCCCAAGGGGAAGACCAGGTCTCTACCTCTTGAGGGGGGAAGGCACATGAAGCAGCTGGTTCAGGCGGACCAGGAAATACCTGGGTAGGTATCATAAGTACAAACGTAGTCAGGCAGGTAGGGTCGTTACCAGAAGTAACAGAGCAGGACCGAAAGATGAGGCAGAGGCATAGTCAGATAGGCAAAATCTCAGGGACGGCAGCACAGGAACAGTTCAGGCAACAGGAGAGTCAAAGCAAGCAGGCAGGGATCAGACGAGTAGCAGAATCCAGGAACAAAGTATAAGTCAGGAGCACACGAGAGTATCAGTAACTTAGCAAACACAAGGACCTTGACACTGAGGCATCTGGGAAGGGGGCTGAGCCACTTAAGTACCTGCAGGAGAGCCTTGGTTGGTCAGCGAGGTCACATGACCCAACCCATGCAACCCAGGGAGTGATGCGCGCCACCCCTAGGGCAGTGTAACACAAAACCAGCAGCAAGCATGCTGTAGCCAGGACTGAGTGGAACCTGTGGAGCGGAATCCTCAGCACCACAGCACGTACAGCGATAGAGCCCAAGACTGCAGCGGTGGATGGAAGGATGACTGCTGAGCACGGCGCCCAGGACCACGGCGGCAAGCGAGGGAACAGCATCGTACAGCAGCCACTGTTATAATAACCTTCCAATTGTCATTCAAAAGAGTGCTTCTTCAGAGTGGAACAAAAGTACCAAACTTCAAAAAAGCTAAATTTAGCCAATTAAGAGAGGTCATAGGCCTAACTAAGACAAAATTCTTCAAAAATAAAAATACAGCCACAAAATGGGATATTTTTAAAAGCATCCTAAAAATCTAATTGTGAGAGGTACATACCTTATGGAAATAAAAGATTAAGTAACAAGAAAAAACTGTGGCTAAATAGAAATGTAAAGAAAGCAATAAATGACAAAAAGAAAGCATTTAAATCACTAAAACAGGAGGGTAGCGAGGAAGCATTGAAAAACTATAAGGTAAAAAATGAATATGGAAAAGACAAATACAAGCAGCCAAACTAGAGACCGAGAGATTAAAAGAGTAAAACTAACCCTAAAATGTTTTTCAATTATATAAATGGTAAAAAGTATAAATCTGAAGGTGTCGACCCTTTACAGAGTGATGAGGGGTGAGTTGCAGACAGTGATGAGGAGAAAGCAAAGCTGTGAAATATTTTTCTTCTCCACAGTATTCACTGAGGAAAATAAACTGTCAAATAAAATGCAAAATGTAAAAGTAAATTCCCCATTAAAAGTACCCTGTCTGACCCAGGAAGAAGTACAGCGGCGTCTTAAAAAGATTAAAATAGACAACTCTCTGGGACCAGATGGTATACACCCCCGTATCCTAAGAGAATTAAGTAATGTCATAGCCAGACCCTTATTTCTGATATTTAAGGACTCTATACTGACAGGGAGTGTTCCACAGGATTGGCGCATAGCAAATGTGGTTCCAATATAAAAAAACAGAGCCCGGAACCTATAGGCCGGTGAGTTTAACATCGGTCGTGGGTAAACTATTTGAAAGGTATCTTGGAGTACCTCAATGAAAATAAGCAAATAACGCCATATCAGCGTGGCTTCATGAGGGATCGGTCATGTCAAACTAATTTAAGCAGTTTCTATGAAGAGGTAATTTCTAGACTTGACCGCGGCGAATCAATGGATGGCGTATATCTGGACTCCAAAGCATTTGACACTGTACCACATAAAAGGTTAGTATATAAAATTAGAATGCTTGGACTGGGGGAAAATGTCTGTGTCATAAATATGATGTGGGGGTGCATACTAGTGGTAGCTATTATAGAATTATATTTCTTGTGTGTCTGTTGTATAAGGTGTGATTTCTGCTGGATAGAAGGGTCATTCACCAAATGACTGACTGCTCTAAAGCCTCCAGTCTATCCCAGCAGGGTGGAGTCAGGCAGGCTGGGCCTTTGCCAGCTACAAGATGAGCAAATGGACATTTCTTCTCATGTTCCCGTCATATCTAACACCTCTGGCTGCCAGGTACTAACCTCAAAGAAGCATCTGCTTCCCCTGCTAGCCCAGATACTGGAGGAAGGGGACTCATTTTGGAGGGAAATTTTAAACCTTTAAAACAAAGGGATTTCAATATTCAATGCTCCCTACTCCCCTCATTAATCCCCCCCCCCTTCCCCCCCAATGGAAGAACTGGGATTTGGTTAGTCAATGACTTGGCCGATGGAAACTGGAAACCAGACCTGGTTCTATAAAATTGTTGCATGGACATATTTCAGTTGTTACACCATGTGGGAGTCACAGCCAAGCTGGCGGGTAGCCATTTCTTCCCGTTTGCCCGGGGCAGTAAGTTCTTATTACAGTTTTTACCCATTTATTTTACTGTTTGTGTACGTTGTTTTTACTTTGTCTCATTTTACAGCTGTTTTTGTAAGCACTGCATTTTTGTGTATAACATATTCCCTTTATAAGTCCACCTTATTGCTCTAAAGAATCCATAGCCTGAACGTGTGACTGTGTGATTGCTTGTGAGCAGAACGTATATACAAGGATGGTACAACGTTTCCGACTTACGTCAAAGTCGGTGGTGGTAGCTGGTGTGTGGGGTGTTGGGTCTGTGCGTGTTTGGTGATGATCTACACTCACTTTGCGGCCTGAGTGTGTGGTGTGCACTGGCCCCTGGCAGACCCATCAGTGGTTGTGAGACGCGGGTGCGTAAGTGACAGTCTGTGGGTAAGTAACTGGCTCTGTGATAGAAAACTGGTTACTAACAGTACACACTCAGATTTCTTCACTGTCACTAGTTTGGTACCCCAGGGGTTAGTATTGGGCCCTATTCTCTTCAATATATTTCTTAATGATCATGTAGAAGGCTTACACAGTAAAATATCCATTTTTGCAGATGACACTAAACTGTGTAAAGTAATTAACACGGGAAAGGACAGTATACTACTACAGATGGATTTGGATAGATTAGAGGCTTGGGCAGAGAAGTGGCAGATGAGGTTTAACACTGACAAATGTAAGGTTATGCACATGGGAAGGAATAATGCAAGTCGCCCGTACATAAATTGTAAAACTCTGGTTAACACTGACATGGAAAAGCACCTAGGAATTTTAGTGAACAGCAAACTAAGCTGTAGAAACCAGTGTCAGGCAGCTGCTGCCAAGGCCAATAAGATAATGGGTTGCTTCAAAAGGAAATAAATGCCCGTGATGAAAACATAGTCCTGCCACTTTAGAAATCACTAGTCAGACCACACATTGAGTACTGTGTACAGTTCTAGGCTCCTGTGAACAAGACAGACAACAGAAGGGTTCATAGAAAGCCAACTAAAGTAATAACTGGAATGGGTGGACTATGGTACCCCGAAAGATTATCAAAATTAGGGTTATTCACTTTAGAAAAAAGACGACTGAGGCGAGAGCTAATAACTATGTATAAATATATCAGTGGTCAGTACAGAGATCTATCCCATCATCTATTTATCCACAGGACTGTGACTGACGAGGGAACAAAGAAGGTTTGTACACAAACATAGAAGAGGATTCTTTACGGTAAGAGCAGTGAGTCTATGGAACTCTCTGCCTGAGGAGGTGGTGATGGCGAGTTCACTAAAAGAGTTCATGACGGGCCTGGATGTATTTCTGGAGTGTAATAATATTACAGGCTATAGCTACTAGAGAGGAGTCGTTGATCCAGTGAGTCATTCTGATTGCCTGATTCCCCCCCCCCCCCCCCTTAAAGTGGGTAAAATTGGCTTCTACCTTACAGGTTGTTGTTTTTTGCCTTCCTCTGGATCAACTTGCAGGATAACAGGCTGAACTGGATGGACATATATCTTTCTTCATCCTGTGGGGATTCATTCTGGTAGTTAGGATAAGTGGGCGCAGTACAGAAGCAAAATACAAGTTCGTAATTCAAACTTCAGTGTTTATTCACACATGATGCAAAAAACAAAACGTCACTTTTGCAGTGTTGGTGTTACTTCCCACCCAATGGCAAGTTAATATAACAAAAGTCACCTTGGTGACATTTCTGCCTCAGAATGTTCAAATACAGACTTTAAATAGCCTGTTCCCCTGACATACGGGTCTCCGCTCTCCAGCCCAGCACAGGCCTCAGATCCCAGCATACAGACCTCCTGAGCTCCACTGTCAGACGGAGGTAATCCTCCCCACCTGGCAGTGCTGGCTGGTTTTTATGCCTGGCAAAACCCGGCCTGGAACGTGGGGAGTAGTCATCCCCCCCCCAGCACTTAGACTACTCCCAGTAAGAGCCGTCCCGGATCAGCTATTACAGGCATTTTAAGTACCAAGGTGTCAAACAACAACTGCTGCTGGCACATAAAAACCGGCTCTTACTCCACCGAGTCCAGGAATCTTGGTGACACGTTCCTATCATCCACGATGATTCCTTGTATCTTCTTACTTACCTCCCCTCTTTGTTCAACCCTGAGGGGGTAAGCACATGCCATACAGTACACTCTGGACAGGGCATCCGTGTTTCCCGGCCACCGGCCTGTCCTGTGTTCTACAGAGAACTTAGTTTTGTAAGGACAGGAACCACCTGGTGACTCGGGCATTTCTCTCTTTAGCCTGGCTCATCCACTTGAGAGGGGATGAGCCAGGCTATAATAATATTAATATGTCCAGGGTGACAACTACTCAAATGCAACAGAGAGTTGTCTGATGCTACATTCCTGAAAAGCTTTGCCTCTATCTAAGGGTCCATTCACAAGTTAATATAACAAAGTTCTACCTCAGAAAGTTCAAATACAGGCTTTAGACAGCCTGTTCCCCCGACACACGGGTCTCCGCTCTCCAGTACAGCACAGGCCTCAGATCCCAGCACACAGACCTCCTGAGCTCCACTGTCAGATGGAGGTAATCCTCTCCCCCTAGCAATGCTGGCTGATTTTTATTCCTGGCAAAACCCGGCCTGCACTTTGACTACTCCCAGTAAGAGCCGTCCCGGATCAGCTATTAAAGTCATGCTAAGTACCAGGGTGTCAAACAGCAACTGCTGCTGACACATAAAATCCAGCTCCGGTGACATGTACCTATCATCCACGATGATTCGTTGTATCTTCTTACAATACACATTATAATGGCAGCATAGAGAGGAGAAAATAATTACAGGTCACAGAAGCCATTTTATGGGGTAGAGGGAGAGCTTATGCGGGGGAAAATCCAGAACACAAGGCAAAAGTGTAGATAGGCTTTCCAGCACCCAGTGCAAGGATTCAGCATAGTGCCCCCCTTCCCCTTGCCACTCAAACTTACATAAAGAGGGAAAAGTGCTTATGGTGACAGAGCAAAATGAATAATCACATAAGGAAGGGATGGTAACTGTTAAATATGTGCTGTTCCAGGAGGTAAGTTCTAGACTTGACAGCGGCGAATCAATGGATGTCGTGTATCTGGACTTCTCCAAAGCATTTGACACTGTACCACATAAAAGGTTAGTATATAAAATTAGAATGCTCGGACTGGGAGAAAACGTCTGTATGTGGGTAAGTAACTGGCTCAGTGATAGAAAACAGAGGGTGGTTATTAACGGTACACACTCAGATTGGGTCACTGTCACAAGTGGGGTACCTCAGGGGTTAGTATTGAGCCCTATTCTCTTCAATATATTTATTAATGATCTTGTAGAAGGCTTGCATAGTAAAGTATCAATTTTCGCAGATGACACTAAACTGTGTAAAGTAATTTACACTGAAGAGGACAGTATACTACTACAGAGGGATCTGGATAGATTGGAGGCTTGGGCAGATAAGTGGCAGATGGGGTTTAACACTGATGAATGTAAAGTTATGAACATGGGAAGGAAAAATGCAAGTCACCAGTACATACTAAATGGTAAAACACTCGTAACACTGACATGGAAAAGGATCTAGGAATTTTAATAAACAGCAAACTAAGCTGCAAAAACCAGTGTCAGGCAGCTGCTACCAAGGCCAATAAGATAATGGGTTGCATCAGAAGGGTCATAGATTCCAGTGATAAGAACATAGTCCTACCACCTTACAAATCATTAGTCAGACCACACATGGAGTACTGTGTACAGTTCTGGGCTCCTGTAAACAAGGCAGACATAGCAGAGCTGGAGAAGGTCCAGAGGAGGGCATCTAAAGTAATAACTGGAATGGGGCAACTACAGTACCCTAAAAGATTATCAAAATTAGGGCTATTCACTTTAGAAAAAAGACGACGGAGGGGAGATCTAATTACTATGTTTAAATATATCAGGGGTCAGTACAGAGATCTATCCCATCATCTATTCATTCCCAGGACGGTGACTGTGACGAGGGGACATCCTCTGCGTCTGGAGGAAAGAAGGTTTGTACACAAACATAGAAAAGGATTCTTTACGGTAAGAGCAGTGAGACTATGGAACTCTCTGCCTGAGGAGGTGGTGATGGTGAGTACAATAACGGAATTCAAGAGGGGCCTGGATGTATTTCTGGAGTGTAATAATATTACAGGCTATAGCTACTAGAGAGAGATCATTGATCCAGGGAGTTATTCTGATTGCCTGATTGGAGTCGGGAATTTTTTATTCCCCTAAAGTGGGGAAAATTGGCTTCTACCTCACAGGGTTTTTTTTTCCTTCCTCTGGATCAACAGGCCGAACTGGATGGACAGATGTCTTTTTTTCGGCCTTATGTACTATGTTACTATTTCTTCCATTTAAGATTGACTGCTGTATTCGTGTTATCATATCATTACCATGTTATGTAATGCTGCCACCCTGTGGTCATTCTTGTTATAGGTTTCCTGAATGTATGATGTAAATCCTATTTCCCTTTGCTCTCTATTTACTCCGCCCTTTCCGTGACATCATATCCTGTTTTCTCCAGTCCTGATGTGTTTTTTCTTCTAGAGCAGACTCAGAGCTGGTGAGAGCATTCGTTTTGACCTTCAATATCCTCTAATGTCCTCCATGTGTCTTTGCTCAAGGTAAATTCAATAAATTACCAAAGCATCTCCATTGTATTCTCCTCACTGGATTATCACATGCATCTGGTATCGCGACCTAATGGAATATTAGTGAGTTCAGCTGTCTACCATTGCTTGTACAGAGATTACCACTCACAACCAGTCAGAGACTTCTCTAACGTACATCTGTGGCAGAATAGTCAAAACGAAGCATAAATCTACAGTCTTTGCATGTCTACAAGCAGCCTGCAAGCAAGCAAGCCTAGAGCTGTCCGCCATCTTACATGCAAGTGGCTTCATAAGCACAGTGAGTAAGCTGAAATCCTTTCTTAAAGAGACAGTACCACTTAAACAGGAAAAACATGTCCACAAGAGGCACTGTGGATTTCTCAGTCACTGAACATACAGACACTAACCCTGTTCCCAAAAACTCAGATATACAGGAAGCAGAGTCCATGTTCACTGAAGAACAAACGGTACGATCTAAACGTGTTATCAAACCAACACAAAAGATTAGAGAGAACTTTGAGGCAACCAAAGAAGAGTTCAGTGACAATTTAAATGATTTATGGAAAAGAACTGAACACTATATAGTAGCTCTTTCACGCTATAAGGGCACGTTCACATGAACGTGTAATGACCGTTGCTGTATTGTGGACTGCATTTGCGGATCCGCAATACACGGGCACCGTTCAGTGGCCATTTCGCATCACAGATGCGGACCCATTCATTTCAATGGGTCCGCAAATCCGGAGATGCGGAATGGAAGAACAGAACAGTACGGAAGCAATATGGAGTGCTTTCTGGGGTTCCTTTCGATGCTTCCGTACCGCAAAAAGATGGAACTTGCTCTATCTTTTTGTGGAACGGAAGGATCGTGGACCCATTCAAGTGAATGGGTCTGTGATCCCCATGCGCCTGCCCCACGGATGGTGCCCGTGCATTGCGGACCGCAATTTGCGGTCCACAGCATGGGCACAAGGCTTCACACGAACGAGCCCTAACAATACACCAAAGTTAATCACAGTGTTGAATCGTTTACCTAATGCCTATGTTCGCTATCACTGACTGTCTGCAAAGTACATCACCTTTCTGAACGATTCCGATTTTGATGATGCTTCAGAAGAGTTGAGGGAGAGAAAGAATCTCCTCCAAGAGAAGGATACCTTAGTACAAGACACTAAGAACAAGGCAGAACTCCGCATCGCACACTTGCAGGAGGTGAGATCTCATCGATCAACTTCAACCAAATATACGCTTTCATCTTCCAAAACCTCTTGTTCCGGAAGGTCGGCATTACATGACAAGCTTATAGAGATCCAGGCAGAAGCAGAGGAAGCTAGTGTGAGAACTTCCTTTGCTAAGAAGGAGGCTGAGATCGCAAAGTAGAGAGCAGAAATGGAGGCTGAGATCGCTAAGGAGGTAGAGATGACAAAGAAGAAAGCAGAAATGGCGCAGATGGAGGCAGAGGCAGAAGTTCAACTAAAAATTCTCCAAACAGAAAAGGAAGAAGCAGCTACCTTAACTGAAGGTCCTCGAGCAAGCATTAGGCCAAGGTACCGACCTAGACTGTTTCATCCCAGGAGAAGTGGAAGACCCAGCTGACCGCACTGCCAGATGTGTGTTAAGGCAATCATCACCTGCTCCTGTTGCTAAATCACATGTACCAATGCCATTTCTAAATCACCAACTGCATGAACCCACAGAGCACCAGATGTCGTCATCCACCAATAACAAGGTAATGTTATTAATGTTAGTGCTAGCGTAGAGCCAACTGATCCTCCACAGACTAAACCACAGATTATTCCTTATGCCACATCATTCTGTCCTGATCAATCTCAACCTTATGTGCCAGAGCCCCTACACACCCCATAGACACCACAATGCGATCCAGCAACAAGGAATGGGAGATTGGACATGTCGGACTTTGCCAGATACATGATGCGCAGGGAGCTGATTAACATTAGTCTCTCGGAGTATGATGACCGTGCTGTAAACTACAGGGCCTGGAAATCGACTTTTGAAGCAGTAATCAGTGATCTTAACCTCACTGCCAAGCAAGAACTTGACTTGTTTGTCAACTGATTAGGCCCAGAATCTGCAGAATGGGTAAAGACATTAAGAGCAGTTCATGCAGGCCACTCAGGGGAAGGTCTCGCTGCAGCATGGGAGAGACTTGAACAGACCTATGGCAATTCTGAAGTTATAAAAAGCACGTTATTTAGGAGACTTAAAGCCTTCCCAAAGATAACTGGCAAGGACAATCGCAAGCTCCAGGATCTGAGTGACCTACTAAAGCAACTAGAATTGTCTAAAATGGACCCATGTCTGCCAGGAATGAGTTACCTTGATACTGCCCATGGTGTCTATCCAATTGTGTTGAAACTACCACACTGCATGTAAGAAAAATGGGCAGACCAGGGCTCCAGATATAAAAGAGAACACAATGTGTCTTTTCCCTCTTTCTCTTATTTTTCCAGATTCATCAGTGACCAAGCTCGGACAAAGAATGATCCCAGCTTTGATTTCCCAGAATCCACTCTACCTGCTTCATCCTCATGCTCAAGGTATGACAACACAACAAGTAAACGTAGAAACTTAAAGGGAACAGTATTCGTTACGAAAACAAACAACCCACTTATTACAACCTCCACTACTAGGAAGGACACCCCAATCCTTAAAGAAAGACATGTTGCCTTATCCACAAAAGACCTCATCCTTTAAAAGAATGTAATGGGCTCAGGGCAAAGACTTTGCAAGAACGCAGAGAGACACTCAAAGAGCTTGGAGTGTGTTACAAGTGTTGTGGCTTGTCAAATCATATGGCAAAAGACTGTAAAGCTATCATCAGGTGTGCAGAATGCAGTGGTGACAAGCATGTTACAGCAATGCATCCTACTTTGCCTCCAGGCAATGCACCATCTGCAACCAACGCCGTCGCACTTAATGGCGGGGAGTCACCGGCTCAAGAGCTAGCTACAACGACTGTCTCCTCCTCCTGTATGGAAATATGTGGCAAGGAGACGGGTTCCAATTCGTGTGCAAAAGTGTGTTTGGTCAACGTCTACCCAGAAGGGCAATCTGAAAAGGCCACCAGAATGTATGCCATTATAGATGAACAAAACATTAGGTCTCTGGCGATACCTAAATTCGTTGAGATTTTTGGCATAACGGGAGAAGCAACAATATACACCCTAAACACTTGTTCTGGTCATGTAGAGACTTATGGCAGAAGAGCCACTGGATACCTTATCTCCTCCATTAAAGGGAATGTTCATATACACTTGCCAACGTTAATTGAATGCAAGCAGATACCTAATGAAAGAGATGAAATTCCTACACCAGAAGCTGCATACCATCATTCCCACTTGAAACATCTAGCTAGTGAGATTCCTCCTATGTACATGAATGCTGACATCCTACTCTTGCTCGGGAGAGATATTCTGAGAGTCCATAAAGGTGAGGCAACAATGCAACGGTCCTGACAACGCCCCATATGTACAGAGACTCATAGGGTTCAGGCCACTAGGCCTGAAGCCTATAACGCAGCAGGACGACGGAGGTCACGATTACCTCACTGTGACCTCCTGCGTCGGATCTCGCGAGATGACGCGATGGCGCGGGAAGGCACAGTGAGGCGTTCGTGACCGCCTGCGTTGGCACACCACAAGCTGTGATGGACAGAGTTAAGTATTTTTTTTTTTTATGTACCCTGCCCTAATTGCAGAGGTACTGGGGGCACTATGGGCGTGGGGGAGGAGCAGAAAGAGGAGGACCACCGAGGACATTATACTAATAAGAGTGGAGTGGCCATTATATTTATAATAAAGAGGTGGACAATACATTAATAATAAAGAGGGGGCCATTACATTAATAATAAAGAGGGGGCCATTACATTAATAATAAAGAGGGGGCTATTATATTAATAAAAAAAAAGAGTGTGTCAATATAATAATACTAATACAGAGGGAGCCATTATAATATACAGGGGGAATAATTTTATGGGGAATGGGGGACTATCTGTCTGGCTCTACCACAGTATTGGGGGGCAGCAGGATGACAGTGTTGAGAAACCAGGAAGGAGAGGATGAGAGTAATGTGAGGAACCTAAAAAAAAAATCTGTGAAACTCTGCAGAGATGAGAAGCGGCTGAAAGAAGTTATCATGGCGGTCATATCTCTGAATTAAGACGTTGAGTAAAGTCTACGTCACAGGACACGTTACTGGATGTAACAGGTATGGTGCTGTATTCTACTGTAAAATGTCCATTCACATATCTGTTTCATGATAGGGTTGGGGGAGGAGATTGAGATTGAGAATTTGGCCCACCCTGCCGCATCCTGGCCCCAGACCGCAGGTCACACTGTACGTGTTCTGAATTCTGGGGGCTCACACCTATATACTACATTATCTGTACTCAGAGAGTTATCACTGTGTTAACTGAGGTGTTACATAGGACTGCAGGTGACATCTACTACAGTGTCTGTACTCAGAGAGTTATCACAGTGTTATCTGTGGTGTTACATAGCACTGCAGGTGAATCTACTACATTATCTGTACTCAGAGTTATCACTGTGTGTTATCTGTGGTGTTACATAGGACTGCAGGTGAATCTACTACATTATCTGTACACGTAGAGTTATCACTGTTATCTGTGGTGTTACATAGGACTGCAGGTAACATCTACTACGTTATCTGTACTGAGATAGTTATCATTGTGTTATCCGTGGTGTTACATAGGACTGCAAGTGATCTACTACATTATCTGTTAAAAAGGGGGTGCCCACAGGCTGGGGTGGTGCAATTTTTGGCTTGCCCTGGGTGCTGGCAACCCACGCTACGCAACTGCATAGATGACAAAGAGTTTATTAAAATAATGGACAATGGATTCTTCAAATATGCATCTAACCACTGGGTTGCACCTTTACCTTTCCGTACTCTAAAAGCCAGACTTCCTAACAACCGGGAACAGGCACTATCCAGAATTATCTCCTTGCAATGTACGTTAAAAAACAAGCCTGAAATGAAAAATCATTTTGTGGCCATCATGGAAAAGATATTTCACAATGACTATGCAGAGCCGGCTCCACCTTTGCAAGAGCATGAAGAATGCTGGTACCTTCCCTCCTTTGGAGTATATCACCCACAGAAACCAAACCAGATAAGAGTGGTATTCGACTCAAGTGCTAAACATCTCTGAACGACGTCCTTCTCACTGGTCTAATAATCTGGTAGGAGTACTTATGAGATTCAGAAAGGAGCCAGTTGCCATTACTGCAGACATTGAACAAATGTTCCATTGCTTTATCGTACTGCAAGACCACAGCAATTACCTCAGGTTTCTTTGGCACAGAGACAATGACACCAGCAAGGAAATGGTTGAATACCGCATGAAGGTGCACGTGTTCCGTAACAGTCCTTCACCTGCTGTCGTTATATATGGGCTACGTAGGGCTGCCTCTGATAGCGAGTCAGAGTTTGGGAAAGATGCCTGAAACTTCATTGAAAGAGACTTCTACGTGGATGACGCACTCAAATCCTTGCCAACGGTGGAGGAAGCCATAGATCTGCTCAAAGGGACACAAGGTATGCTTTCAAAATCTTGTCTGAGGTTACATAAAATAGCTTCTAACTGTGCTGCTGTAATGAAAGCCTTCCAGCCCAGTGATCATGCCACAGAATTCAGAGTCTTGAATCTAGGGATAGACAATCCATCAGTACATAGAAGTCTGGGTTTGAGGTGGGACTTATCAAATGACTCTCTTGGGTTTCAAGTTAGCTGTGCCGATAAACCGTTTACTAAACGGGGAGTTCTCTCAGTGGTGAACAGCCTATATGATCCCCTGGGACTTGTAGTACCTTTGAGTGTACAAGGCAAATTCCTGTTAAGACAGCTTTCAGAGTGTATTTCAGACTGGGATGCTCCACTGCCCTCTGACAAACAGCAAAAGTGGGAGTTTTGGAAGGAATGCCTGCATGCATTAGACAGGATTCACATACCACAATGCTACACTCCAACATCCCTTACAACAACTCGGAGGAAAGAAATCCACATATTCTCAGATGCGTTTACATCTATTGCAGCTGTTGCTTATTTAAAGGTAATAGACTATTGCAATGAAGCTCATGTTGGATTTCTGTTTGGAAAGGCTAAATTTGCTCCAAAACACGAGAACACCATTCCTAGGCTTGAACTTTGTGGGACTGTACTAGCTGTAGAGATTGCAGACTTTATGCAGTGTGAGCTAGATATTCATGTGGATGACATTCAATTTTACACAGACAGTAAGGTTGTTCTGGGTTATATATACACAACCAGTCGAAACGCTTTTACGTCTATGTCAGTAACTGCATTGAAAGGATTAGAAGGTCCTCTAAACCTGAACAGTGGCACTATGTTCCATTGTTCCATCCCATCTCAATCCAGCAGATTGCGCCACCAGACCAGCATCTGGAAGAGTCTCTGCAAATTATTCTTGGTTAACAGGTCCGGAGTTTTTGCTGAACCAGAGTTAGGCTGCTTTCACACTAGCGTTCGTCGGTCCGCTCGTGAGCTCCGTTTGAAGGAGCTCACGAGTGGACCCGAACGCCTCCATCCAGCCCTGATGCAGTCTGAATGGAGCGGATCCGCTCAGACTGCATCAGTCTGGTGGCGTTCAGCCTCCGCTCCGCTCGCCTACGCACGGCCAGGCGGACAGCTGAACGCTGCTTGCAGCGTTCAGCTGTCCGCCTGGCCGTGCGGAGGCGAGCGGATCCGTACAGACTTACAATGTAAGTCAATGGGAACAGATCCGCTTGAAGATGACACCATATGGCTCAATCTTCAAGCGGATCCGTCCCCCATTGACTTTACATTGAAAGTCTGAACGGATCCGCTCAGGCATCTTGCGCACTTAGAAATTTTTCTAAGTTATTAATGCAGACGGATCCGTACTGAAAGGAGCCTCCGTCTGCATTAATATGATCGGATCCGTTCAGAACGGATCCGATCAAGCGCTAGTGTGAAAGTAGCCTAAAGAAACTCCTACTCAAGACGTCTTCAGTCTCCAAGACCCTCATGAAGATCCAGAGATTTGCCCTGAAGTTAGTCATCGCGTCCGCCTGAGCCGATATTTGTACTGCGCGGGACACAAGCCGGAAGAGGCCTGCATCACTGCCAGCATGGAGGTAAGTCTTAGTGGTTTTTTTTCTTTTATGTGGCGCGCTATGGGGGTATCAACTGGGGGAATTAGTGGCACATGATGAGGACACTATGGGGGCATTACTGGCACATGATGAGGAACACTATGGGGGCATACTGGCACATGATGGGGGACAATATGGGGGCATTACTGGCACATGATGAGGGAAACTATAGGAGCATTACTGGCACATGATGGGAACACTATGGGGGCATTACCGTCACATAATGGGGGATACTATGGGGGCATTAGTGACACATGATGGGTTATACTATGGGAGAATTACTGGCACGTGATGTGGGACTTTATGGAGCATTACTGGTACATGATGGGGGACACTATGGGGGCATCTACTGGCACATCCTGGTGGACACTATGGGGGCATTTACTGGCACATCATGGGGGACACTATGGGAGCATTACTGGCACATCATAGGGGAATCTATGGGGGCATCTACTGGGGGCATTACTGGCACATCATGGGGGACACTATGGTGGCATCTACTAACACATCATGGAGAACACTATAGGGGCCTTACTGGCACATGATGGGGGACACTATGGGGGCATCTACTGGGGGAATTACTGGCACATCATGGGGGGCACTATGAGGGCATCTACTGGCACATCAAGGTGGACACTGTGGGTGCATCTACTGGCACATCATGGGGGACACTGTGGAGGCATCTACTGGGAGCATTACTGGCACATCATGGGGGACACCATAGGGGCAGTATTGGCACATCATGGGGGCATCTACTGGGAGCATTACTGGCACATCATGGGGGACACCATAGGGGCAGTACTGGCACATCATGGGGGACACTATGGGGGCATCTACTGGGGGAATTACTGGTACATCATGGGGGGCACTATGAGGGCATCTACTGGCACATCATAAGGGAAACTATGGGGGCATCTACTTGGTGCATTACTGACACATCATGGGGAACACTATGGGGCATTTTCTGGCACATCATGAGGGATTATGGGGGAATTTATACTGGCACATTAGTGGGGACACTATGGGGAATCGTATTCTGGCACATTATGGGGACACTTTAGAGTTGGGGGGAGAACACTATGGGGGCATATTATATGGACACATTATGGGGGCACTATGGCGAAGGGGAAGGAGCGCTATGGGGAATTTTATACTGGCACATTATGGGGGACACATTGGGGAAGGAGAGAGTACCACTTGGGACTGAACCCAAGTTCAGGAAATGTTTTTTTACAGTACAAATTAATTATGGAGCTAATACATTCTAATACTGTACGGAGATCATGCTCCGTACAGTATTAGAATGAAGTTTATGCAAATCGACTTCGGATGTTTCATCCGAAGTCGATTCGCTCATCCCTAGACATAATGTTTACACTATTAGTGTCAGCGGCACTATTTGCTGGGTGCAGTTATTTTAGGGCAGTGTGTGCCAATAATTATTGAAGGGGCACTATCTTTGTGGTATTAGTGTTATTATGGGGATTATCTGTTTCTGTAGTATAGAATTGGGAGCACAGTGGGCACAGTATTGGGGGGCACTATCTGTGTGGTACTAGTATTATCAGGTGCATTATCTGTTTCTGTATTATAGTATTGGGGAGCACAGCAGGCACAGTATTGCAGGTGGCCGGATGAGTTATTCAGAGGAGGAGGATGGAAAAGTAGGAGCCTAAGATGTCTTTTTGTCAAACTGCAGAGACAAGAGATGGGTGAGAAATCATCATGGGGGTCTGGTCTGAAAGGAGAAGATAAGGAAATAGAAAATCTACATCAGAGGCAACGTCACTGGATGTAAGAGGTATGTGGCGCTGTATTCTGGATAGCACTGAATATATTGTGTATGCAAACATGTCTTTAGTGCTAGGTACTGTCACGGACGTACCAAGACATAAGGCCGTCCTGGCGACAGTGAATGGCAGGAGATCTGTGAGACTGGCAACACGTGGTTTGATCTGACAGGTTTTCCTTGTGGATCAATAGGCGTCTGTGTTGTTTCTGGTAATGGCCACACCCCTTGCCTCCAGGTGTTGCTAATGTGGTCATTTACCTTCCTTATTTATAGTTGTTTCTCCCACAATGCTGTGCGGTTTATAGCTTCTGTGCCTGTGGATAGTTTGTGGTTGGATCTCGGCTGAGTTCCCGTTGCTTTTATAGCTTCTTTGAAGCTAAGCCTTTCCTTTCCCTTTTGTATTTTGTTTGGGTTATGTGTGTTGGTTTTCCCTATTGTTTGTTTTAGGCATGTAGAAGACTCCTGTTCGTCCTTCCTTTTGGAGGCAACAGGTAGTCTCATCTTTGCCATTAGTACCAGGGTCCTATAGGGCTAGATAGGACTCTAGGTATTCCTACGTATGAACTTACCTACCTTTGGGGTTTGTTTATACTGGTAGTCAGTCAGGATTTTGGTTGGGGTTTTCACTAGGAGGGGTCTATCTTCCTTCCTTAGTTCTCAGGCCTGATTCCCTGTTCCTCCCTTCCCTCCTATGCTCAGTGTGGTGTTTCCCTCCCACACCGAAGCGTGACATTATAAACTGCCAAAACCGTCATTTTTTTTGTTTGTTTGTGTGCAGCCATGGTTCCTGTTGCTGCACTGTCAGGTCAGCTGCAAAGGCTGTCTTTGGAGGTAGCTGACCTCCGCACGACCGTCTTGCAGATGCAGAGATCACAGGCTGTTGGTCCTGGTGGTAGTGGTGGAGACCAGGCCTATCTGGAGCATAAAGACAGACAGATTCTCTGGGGGACGTGATAATTCCATTTTGTTTAGGGAGGCGTGCAAACTGTATTTTAGGCTACGTCCACACTCTCATCTGGAGATGAGAAACAGCGAGTCGGTGTGGTTATTTCCTTGCTTAAGGGGGATGCTCAGTCTTGGGCTTTTTCTCTGCTGACTGGATCGCAGTCTCTCCGGTTGGTAGATACATTTTTTCGAAGCTTTGGGTCTTATCTATGATGATCCAGATCAGACCTCTCTAGCCGAAACCAGGCTGCGCAGCCTTCGTCAGGGTGATCGTCATGGCTTCTTAAAATTTTTAAAAGTTAGGTGGTATGTGTGTGTAGTGTATATATGGTGTATTTATGCATGTTTATCATGTATATGGTGTATTTATGTGTATGTGTGTGGCATTTATATGGTGTATGCATATGTAAACATGTGTCCTGACTAAGCGTGTCCGCAGTTGAGTAGGGAACCTGTTGTTAAAACTTTGAATCCCACCTCCGGTCATGCAGACAGCAAACGATGGGCAGTGTTGTTTACATGCTTAAGTGTATGTGCTATACACATTGAAGTAATATAATCCATGAACGCTTCTAGTTTCACCAATGCTTTAAGATGATTTCTCACCATCAGAGGACCAGTAAAGCAAATGAGATCTGACTGTGGAACCAACTTCATAGGTGCCTGCCGAGAATTGCAAATCAACTCTAAGCCAGTTCAAGACTACTTGGCCAACAATGGTTGTACATCATGGGTGTCAAACATGCGGCCCGCAATGAATATTTTTGCGGCCCGGCAAGTATTTCTGAACATGAGCGCGCTGCTATCGGCACGCTCATGTTCTCTCAGCAGCACGGGGAGAAGGAAGCTGTCCTCCCTCCCCCTGTGCTGCTGCCGCTGCCACCAATGAGAAGAGAGGGGGGGGGAGGAGGAGGGGCGGGCGCACTGCGCCACCAATGAGAATAGAGGGGGGGAGGAGGGGCGGGTGCACTGCGCCACCAATGAGAATGGAGGGGGGGGGCGCACTGCGCCACCAATGATTGGACTATTTCCACACAGAGCGGCGCCCAGCACTCACCATTAGTCCTGGGTGCCGCTCTGTTCGCCCGCAGTGCCCCATTACTGTCTCCTCTCCTGCTCCACATGCTGCTTACTATCGGAGCGATGGGAGGAGACATCAGCTTCACTAGTGGGCGTTCCTTCTCCCTGCGCTGCGATTGGACAGCGCTACAGCCAGGAAGAAGGAACGCCCACTAGTGAAGCTGATGTCTCCTCCCATCGCTCCGATAGTAATCAGCAGCATGTGGAGCAATAGAGGAGACAGTAATGGAGCACTGCAGTCGAACGAGCGGCGCCCAGGACTAATGGTGAGTGCTGAGACATCGCTGGGCGCCGCTCTGTGTGGCCTGATAGTGAAAGTAGTTTAACACAATACAGGAGGCGGGTGCCGGCAGCAGAATCGCACTGCTGGCACCCTGCCCCTGACAGGGAGCTGCGATCAGAGGCAGTTAACCCCTTAGGTGCCGCACCTGAGGGGTTAACTGCTGATCTGCCAGTACCCGCCTCCTGTATAAAGGGGTAATTTATCATTGGTGGTGCAGTGTGCCCCCCCCCCTCAACCCCCCCATCCCATTAAAATCATTGGTGGCACAGTGCGCCAGCCCCTCTCAACCCCCCCAGTATTGAAATCATTGGTGGCAGTGGCCACAGGGACCTCTCCCCTCCCCCTCATTGGTGGTGCAGTGGCAGCTTCTGATCGGAGCCCCAGCTGTGTAAGCCTGGGGCTCCGATCAGTTACCATGGCAGCCAGGACGCTACAGAAGCCCTGGTTGCCATGGTAACATCCCTGATGCTGTGTGCACAAGGCACAGAGCAGTAGGGACAGTGTGAAGTCCTATTCACCCTGATAGAGCTGAATAGGACAAGGGATGAAAGATCCCAGGTTCTCGCCCCTAAGGCTACTTTCACACTTGCGTTCAGAGCGGATCCGTCTGAGACGGATCCGCTCATATAATGCAGACGGTGGATCCGTTCAGAACGGATCCGTCTGCATTATATTGTAAAAAAAATTCTAACTGTGAAAGTAGCCTGAACGGATCCGTCCAGACTTTTACATTGAAAGTCAATGGGGGACGGATCCGTTTGAAGATTGAGCCATATTGTGTCATCTTCAAACGGATCCGTCCCCATTGACTTCCATTGTAAGTCTGGACGGATCCGCACGCCTCCGCACGGCCAGGCGTTTTTCTTTTATGCGGCCCACATAAACTTAAATTTTGTTTTTTTGGCCCATGTTAGCCTTTGAGTTTGACATGCTTGTTGTACATGGATCTTTAACCCCCCTCATGCCTCTCATTTGGGCGGTTCATGGGAAAGGATAATAGGCATCACCTGCAAAATATTGGACTGTATGCTTATGGACTTCAACTTATCAAGCCTCACCCATGAGACTTTGACCACCTTCTTAGCTGAGGAATCTGCTATCGTCAACGCAAGACTTCTTGTACCTGTATCTATGGATCCAGAATCTCCTGCCATTCTCACTCCAGCAACTCTTCTCACTCAAAAGTTTGGCTCTGTTCCTAATCCACCTAAAAGAGTCTTCTTCTGGTAACCTATATCAGAAACGGTGGAAACACGTTCAACATCTGGCCAACTGTTTCTGGAGCAGGTGAAAAAAAAGAGTACTTAAGCCTTCTTCAAGGATGAAGGATAGAAAGTGGCAGCAGGTCAAGCCAAATGTTCAAACAGGAGTTCTTGTTCTTATGAAAGAACAGAAGGTAGAAAGAATGATTTCTTCTCCCTTGAGGAACTTTTTAAGAACTTTTCATCCATTCAGTCGTCCATCTCCAGACTATTCCTAGAAAATTCCAGACATTTGGACTGTTCCTGTCCACCCATTCCATTTTAAAGTATTTTCTTTGTTGCTTTTTGTCTTTCAGGTTCCAGTATTTTCATTGAACATCATATGGACATTCCTGTTTAGTATATAGTCTGAAATCCTAGGATTTCAGACGGGGAGTGTGCTGTTCTAGCATTTATTTCTTCAATTTAAGATTAATTGCTGTATTCGTGTTAGGGTACTTTCACACTTGCGGCAGAGTATTCCAGCAGGCAGTAACGTCACTGGAACTGCCTGCCAGATCCGGCAATTCAGATGAAAACGGATGCATTTGTCAGACAGATGCGGATCCATCTGACAAATGCATTGCAATACCGGATCTGTCTTTCCGGTTGTCATCCGGAAAAATGGATCCAGTATTTTTTTTTTCCACAGATTTAAAGGTCAGCGAATGCTCGGGCTGGAAGAATTGATCCGTCAATGCGGAAATTTTACACTTACATTTCAATGGAAATTAATGCCGGATCCAGCATTCCGGCAAGTGTTCAGGATTTTTGGCCGGAGAAAAAAACTGCAGCATACTGCGGTATTTTCTCCGGCCAAAAAACGTAAGAGGGACTGAACTGATGCATCCTGATACATCCTGAACGGAATGCTCTCCATTCAGAACGCATTAGGATAAAACTGATCAGTTTTTTTCCGGTATTGAGCCCCTGTGATGGAACTCAATACCGGAAAAGAAAAACGCTAGTGTGAAAGTACCCTTATCATATCATTGCCATGTTATGTAATGCTGCCACCCTGTAGTCATTCTTGTTATGGGTTTCCTGAAGGTATTATGTACAGTATTTTTCATCCCATAAGACGCACTTTTTGTCCCCCTAAAAATGGGGGGGAAATGCCCCTGCGTCTTATGGGGCGAATGCTCCCATTTTACATTGCAGTCTGCGATGCTGCAGCATTGCAGCCTGCGATGTATGAGCGGGGAGAGAGGAGGGGCTGGAGTCCGGAACTTGCGACGGGGTGCAGTCACTGTACTCTTACACCAGCCCCGCCGCTCACCGAAGTGACGTTGCGCGCCTGCTCCTCCCACTTTGTGAATGAAACAGGCGGAGCAGGCACGCAACATCAGTGAGTGACATAACACTGCCAGTCGCTCTGCCTGCTATGGAAGCTTGTTAGTAAGTGCTGTACTGATACAGGGGAACAGGGGAGAGCTTAAGTTAAACTTATTAACAGGTTAAGGATTACGGTCTAGAAATACTTCGGTGAGCAGAGGGCCGGTGTATTGGGGGACACTGTTATGAGGGGGATCTGTGGATGACACATATATAGCAGTGTCATCCACAGATCCCCCACCCCATAAAAATGTCATCCACAAATCCCCCACCCCATAGCAGTGCCATCCACAGATGCCCCTCCCCATAACAGTGCCATCCACAGATCCCCTATAAACAGTGCCATCCACAGATCCCCCATAACAGTGCCATCCACAGATCCCACATAACAGTGCCATCCACAGATCCCCCATAACAGTGCCATCCACAGATCCCCCATAACAGTGCCATCCACAGATCCCCGTAACAGTGTCATCCACAGATCCCCCATAACAGTGCCATCCACAGATCCCCCATAACCATGCCATTTACAGATCCCCAACATGACAGTGCGTTATCCACAGATCCCCCATAATAGTGTCATGCACAGACCACCATTAGTTCAAAACCCACCAAAAGCACACCTTTTGGTTAAAAAAAAGTTTTTTTCTTCTTTTCCTCCTCAAAAACCTAGGAGCGTCTTATAGGGTGAAAATATGGTAAATCTCATTTGCCTTTGCTCTCTGTGTACTCCTACCTTTCCGTGACATCATATCCTGTTTGCTCCAGTCCTGATGTATTTTTTCTTCTGCAGCAGACTCAGAGCTGGTGAGAGCATTCGTTTTGACCTCCAATATCCTCTAATGTCCTCCATGTGTCTTTGCTCAAGGTAAATTCAATAAATTACCAAAGCATCTCCATTGTATTCTCCTCACTGGATTATCACATGCAACTGGTACCACGACCTAATGGGATATTAGTGAGTTCAGCTGTCTTCCATTGCTTGTACAGAGATTACCACTCACAACCAGTCAGAGACTTCTCTAACGTACATCTGTGGCAGAATAAAATACCTGGAAGGACACGGTGCTGCCCTGTAAGACCGAGCTATCCCAATGTATATATAACATAGTAACATAGTTTATATGGCTGAAGAAAGATATCTGTCCATCCAGTTCAGCCTGTTATCCTGCAAGTTGATCTAGAGGAAGGTAAAATAACAACCTGTGAGGTAGAAGCTAATTTTCCCCACTTTAGGGGGAAAAAAATTCCTTCCCGACTCCAATCAGGCAATCAGAATAACTCCCTGGATCAATGACCCCTCTCTAGTAGCTATAGCCTGTAATATTATTACACTCCAGAAATACATCCAGGCCCCTTTTAGTGAATTCCCCATCACCACCTCCTCAGGCAGAGAGTTCCATAGTCTCACTGCTCTTACCGTAAAGAATCCTCTTCTATGTTTGTGTACAAACCTTCTTTCTTTTAGACGCAGAGGATATCCCCTCGTCACAGTCACAGTCCTGGGGATAAATAGATGATGGGAGAGATCTCTGTATGTGACCCCTGATTATATATATATATATATATATATATATATATATACACAGTACAGACCAAAAGTTTGGACACACCTTCTCATTCAAAGAGTTTTCTTTATTTTCATGACTATGAAAATTGTAGATTCACACTGAAGGCATCAAAACTATGAATTAACACATGTGGAATTATATACATAACAAAAAGTGTGAAACAACAGAAAATATGTCATATTCTAGGTTCTTCAAAGTAGCCACCTTTTGCTTTGATTACTGCTTTGCACACTCTTGGCATTCTCTTGATGAGCTTCAAGAGGTAGTCACCTGAAATGGTCTTCCAACAGTCTTGAAGGAGTTCCCAGAGATGCTTAGCACTTGTTGGCCCTTTTGCCTTCACTCTGCGGTCCAGTTCACCCCAATTATCTCAATTGGGTTCAGGTCCGGTGACTGTGGAGGCCAGGTCATCTGGCGCAGCACCCCATCACTCTCCTTCATTGTCAAATAGCTCTTACACAGCCTGGAGGTGTGTTTGGGGTCATTGTCCTGTTGAAAAATAAATGATGGTCCAACTAAATGCAAACCGGATGGAATAGCATGCCGCTGCAAGATGCTGTGGTAGCCATGCTGGTTCAGCATGCCTTCAATTTTGAATAAATCCCCAACATTGTCACCAGCAAAGCACCCCCACACCATCACACCTCCTCCTCCATGCTTCACGGTGGGAACCAGGCATGTAGAGTCCATCCGTTCACCTTTTCTGCGTCGCACAAAGTCTCGGAGGTTGGAACCAAAGATCTCAAATTTGGACTCATCAGACCAAAGCACAGATTTCCACTGGTCTAATGTCCATTCCTTGTGTTCTTTAGCCCAAACAAGTCTCTTCTGCTTGTTGCCTGTCCTTAGCAGTGGTTTCCTAGCAGATATTCTACCATGAAGACCTGATTCACACAGTCTCCTCTTAACAGTTGTTCTAGAGATGTGTCTGCTGCTAGAACTCTGTGTGGCATTGACCTGGTCTCTAATCTGAGCTGCTGTTAACCTGCCATTTCTGAGGCTGGTGACTCGGATGAACTTATCCTCCGCAGCAGAGGTGACTCTTGGTCTTCCTTTCCTGGGGCAGTCCGCATGTGAGCCAGTTTCTTTGTAGCGCTTGATGGTTTTTGTGACTGCACTTGGGGACACTTTTCCCAATTTTTCAGACTGACTGACCTTCATTTCTTAAAGTAATGATGGCCACTCGTTTTTCTTTACTTAGCTGCTTTTTTCTAGCCATAATACAAATTCTAACAGTAGGACTATCAGCTGTGTATACACCTAACTTCTCCACAACGCAACTGATGGTCCTAACCCCATTTATAAGGCAAGAAATCCCACTTATTAAACCTGACAGGGCACACCTGTGAAGTGAAAACCATTTCAGGTGACTACCTCTTGAAGCTCATCAAGAGAATGCCAAAGCAGTAATCAAAGCAAAAGGTGGCTACTTTGAAGAACCTAGAATATGTGACATATTTTCAGTTGTTTCACACTTTTTTGTTATGTATATAATTCCACATGTGTTAATTCATAGTTTTGATGCCTTCAGTGTGAATCTACAATTTTCATAGTCATGAAAATCAAGAAAACTCTTTGAATGAGAAGGTGTGTCCAAACTTTTGGTCTGTACTATGTACTATATATATATATATATATATATATATTTATTAGATCTCCCCTCAGTCCAGGGGCGTTGCTAGGTCAAAACATTTGGGGCTTGAGCCCCGGATGTTTTGACCAGTGCCCCGAATGTTATGCTGGCAGCAGTGGCGTAACTACCAGGGAAGCGGCTGCTTCAGGGCCCGGGCTGTCAAGGGGCCTGGCGCCCGGCAGCCTGAAACCAGGTGTCTTGATTATCCAATGCAGTTTTTTGCGCCGGCGCAGTCATTTCCACAAAATCTCCTGCACAGCCCGGAGCCTGACTCTGCCCACTCATGTGACTGATAATGTGCTCCTTACATCATGAAAGGTCCTTTTGCCCACTAGGAACTATCATCTCCTGAGGTAGGACATGTGAATGGAGCATTTCTAGGTGCATGTTTTGGCTGTATTCTGCCCCCTGCCCTGTACTGTACCCCCTATACTGCACTTTGTGTGCCTCCTGCCCTGTACTGTACTCCCGATGCTGCACTGTGTATACCCCCTGCCCTGTACTGTACCCCCTATGCTGTATTTTGCCACCTGCCCTATGCTGCACTGTGTGTGGCCCCTGACCTGTACTGTGCCCCTTATGCTGCACTGTGTGTGCCTCCTGCCCTGTACTGTACCCCCTATAATAATGCACTGTGCCCCCTATGCTGCACTGTGTGTGCCCCCTGCCTTGTACTGTACCCCCTATAATGCACTGTGCCCCCTATGCTGCACTGTGTGCCCCCTGCCCTGTATTGTGCCCGCTATGCTGTACTGTCCCCCCTGCCCTTTAGTGTGCCCCTATGCTGCATTGTACCCCCTATGCTGCACTGTGCATCCCCCCCTTGCCCTGTACTGTACCCCCTATTATTGCTCTGCTCTTCTCATAACTCCCATAGAAATTAATGGAACATGCTGGGAATTGTGGTTTCACAACAGCTGGAGTGCCGAAGGTTGCAGACCCCTGGTAATGTATACATAAAATGTGATGTGAACTCTCCCTTTCATATGCACATATAGAATGCCAGGGTAGTCATGGAGGGGGGGGGCCATACAAAATTTTGCTGTGGGGCCCAGCCACTTCTTGTTACACCCCTGGCTGGCAGGGCCGGCCGCTCTGACTCTCCTGCGCTGCGCAGCCCCGCCATCCTGATCCGTATCCTGCAGTAACTGAACTTTAAAGCTCATGATCTCATTACTATCTTACACACTCAGGTCCGGAAACATGCAGTGCGGGCAGCACTCGCTCACTGACGTCATGCTCCTGCTCCTCCCACTAGGCGGCGCAGGCGCGTGACGTCAGTGAGTGAGCGCCGCCCCGCACTGCCTGTTACTGGAGCTGAGTGTGTAAGATAGTAATGATATGAGCGCTGATTTAAAGTTCAGTTACTGCAGGATACGGATTACTGAGGGGATGATCTGTGGGGTAGCCCAGGCGGCTAGGCCCTTCACAGTAGTTATTAACCCCTTTCAGCAGTCCTCCCTTCACTGAAGGGAGGACTGCTGAAAGTGGTTAATAACTACTGTGAAGGCCCATGGGGGTGTGGCTTCATTGGGTGGGGGTGTGGCTTCACATGGGCGTGATACAATGGGCTTGTGCCCCGGATGTTTTCAGACCCTAGCAATGCCCCTGCCTCAGTCATCTTTTTTCTAAAGTGAATAACCCTAATTTTGATAATCTTTCGGGGTACTGAAGTCCACCCAGTTATTACTTTAGTTGACCTTCTCTGAACCCACTCCAGCTCTGCTATATCTCTGTCTTGTTCACAGGAACCTAGAACTGTACACAGTACTCCATGTGTGGTCTGACTATTGATTTGTAACGTGGCAGGACTAGAATATCATAATAAATATATTCAAGAGAATAGGGCCCAATACTGACCCCTGAGGTACCCCACTAGTGACAGTGACCCAATCTGTGTGTGTAACGTTAATAACCACCCTCTGTTTTCTATCACTGAGCCAGTTACTTACCCACATACACACATTTCCCCCCCTATCCATATATGGCATTTCCCCTTAGAACTACCACACAGTACTAATGCCCATATTGTGCCCCCTCACAGTAGTAATATCCACATTGTACACCCTCACAGTAATTATGTCTTCCATGTAGCCCCTTCACAGTAGTTATGCCCACCTTGGTGCCCCTTCACAGTAGTTATGCCCACCTTGGTGCCCCTTTACAGTAGTTATGCCCACCTTGTGACCCCTTACACAGTAGTTATTCCCACCTTTGTGCTCCCTCAGTCTTTATGCCCACCTTGGTACCCCTTCACAGTAGTTATGCCCACCATGTGACCCCTTCACAATATTATGCCCACCTTTGTACCCCCTCACTGTAGTTATGTTCTGTTTGTATTCCCCTTTGGCCTCTGGTGCCCTCTCCAGCTCCATAAAAAAATAAAAATAAATACAAATACTTACCTGTTGCCCTGATGATCGGCACATCCATCCTGCGTTCTCAGCTGCAGCAGCACAACTAACACACATCATGCTGCTGCGTGATGTGTGGCCTGAGGAGGAGCTCCAGAGACCAACGGAACAGTGAAGCAGGGAGCATTGTCCACATCTAGCCGCATAGCGGGGCAGATAGCGGCAGTGGTCAGTTGCCAGTGTCTCCCTATTCACTACTGTGATCCCGGGCTTTGTCCTTGCAGGTGCCATCCTCCCGCCAACACAGTTTCCTTCCAGCCCCGGGCGCAGCATGCTTTCCAACCTGTTTCCTGTAGCACATTTCTTTAAAGGGTTATCCAGTATCTACAACAGCCCCATTTGTGCCAGGCCCCTCCGTAGGAATATACTTACCCCGCCCTCTTCGCCGCTCCTGGTCCCGCACCACCGCTGCTGCTTCTCCCTGTACATGGATAAAAACATCCATGTCGGGGGAAGGAGCAGCCAATAGCAGGCAGGGACGGAGACAAGCTTCTCTAGCATCATCCGCGGTGCTAGGGAGGCTCGTCCCCATCTGCCATTTGCTGCTCCCTCCCAACACTGGATGTTTTCATCCGTGTACAGGTAGAAGCAGCGGTGCGGGGACCAGAACCGGCGCAGGGAGTGGGGTAAGTATATTCCCTTGGAGGGGCCAGGGCATATGGGGGGGGGGGCTGTTGTAGATACTGGATAACCCCTTTAAGGGATTGGACGCTTTCTGGTTATTGTTGATAACCTGATAAACTGATAAACATTAGACTTTCATATATTTTAGATTCATTACACACAACTGAAGTAGTTCAAGCCTTTTATTGTTTTAATATTGATAATTTTGGCATACAGCTCATGAAAACCCAAATTTCCTATCTAAAAAAATTAGCATATTTCATCCGACCAATAAAAGAAAAGTGTTTTTAATAGAAAAAAAGTCAACCTTCAAATAATTATGTTCAGTTATGCCCTCAATACTTGGTCGGGAATCCTTTTGCAGAAATGACTGCTTCAATGCGGCGTGGCATGAAGGCAATCAGCCTGTGGCACTGCTGAGGTGTTATGGAGGCCCAGGATGCTTCGATAGCAGCCTTGAGCTCAATCCAGAGTGTTGGGTCTTGCGTCTCTCAACTTTCTCTTCCCAATATCCCACAGATTCTCTATGGGGTTCAGGTCAGGAGAGTTGGCAGGCCAATTGAGCACAGTAATACCATGGTCAGTAAACCATTTACCAGTGGTTTTGGCACTGTGAGCAGGTGCCAGGTCGTGCTGAAAAATGAAATCTTCATCTCCATAAAGCTTTTCAGCAGATGGAAGCATGAAGTGCTCCAAAATCTCCTGAGAGCTAGCTGCATTGACCCTGCCCTTGATAAAACACAGTGGACCAACACCAGCAGCTGACATGGCACCCCAGACCATCACTGACTGTGGGTACTTGACACTGGACTTCAGGCATTTTGGCATTTCCCTCTTCCCAGTCTTCCTCCAGACTCTGGCACCTTGATTTCCGAATGACATGCAAAATTTGCTTTCATCCGAAAAAAGTACTTTGGACCACTGAGCAAGTCCAGTGCTGCTTCTCTGTAGCCCAGGTCAGGCGCTTCTGCTGATGTTTCTGGTTCAAAAGTGGCTTGACCTGGGGAATGCGGCACCTGTAGCCCATTTCCTGCACACGCCTGTACACAGTGGCTCTGGATGTTTCTACTCCAGACTCAGTCCACTGCTTCCGCAGGTCCCCCAAGGTCTGGAATCGGTCCTTCTCCACAATCTTCCTCAGGGTCCGGTCACCTCTTCTCGTTGTGCAGCGTTTTCTGCCACACTTTTTCCTTCCCACAGACTTCCCACTGAGGTGCCTTGATACAGCACTCTGGGAACAGCCTATTCGTTCAGAAATTTCTTTCTGTGTCTTACCCTCTTGCTTCAGGGTGTCAATGATGGCCTTCTGGACAGCAGTCAGGTCGGCAGTCTTACCCATGATTGCGGTTTTGAGTATTGAACCAGGCTGGGAGTTTTTAAAAGCCTCAGGAATCTTTTGCAGGTGTTTAGAGTTAATTAGTTGATTCAGATGATTAGGTTAATAGCTCGTTTAGAGAACCTTTTCATGATATGCTATTTTTTTGAGATAGGAATTTTGGGTTTTCATGAGCTGTATGCCAAAATCATCAATATTAAAACAATAAAAGGCTTGAACTACTTCAGTTGTGTGTAATGAATCTAAAATATATGAAAGTCTAATGTTTATCAGTAAATTACAGAAAATAATTAACTTTATCACAATATGCTAATTTTTTTAGAAGGACCTGTAACTGCACCACTGAACGGCAAATATATTTTACTTTTGCCACTAATACATGACAAAAAGGGCTGTAATTTTCACACTTCACCACACAATGGCTAGTAAGCCCATTTTTTCTCCACTAATAAAAGCCCAAAAATACTTTAGAACATATAACTGCACCGCACTAGGGCAAATAAGACATATAAATATTTCCTTGTAATAAACCCTGTTAATGGCTGTATCAAACAGCACTTGCACCCCAATAACAAGAATGGTTTGCTGGAATTACAGAGCCGTATAATGGCAATTTGGGTCCCCAGTCAGTGCAGCAAGGTGTAATAGGATTGTTCCTATTACCCAGGCTGTAACCTCCCCGACTGAACCCTGTTCAACATAAATGCTGTGGAATGATTCTTCCCTATCCTTCCCCTACACATTGAATAATCTTTCCCTGCACTTGTAAATCGTTTTTTTAGCACAATAAAGTTTTTTCACTGCCCCTAGCGCCTGCTGACCTCTCTCCCTGCACTAAGTACACTTGAAAATGGTAGAATCCAAGATGGCTGAAGATATTCATAGGGCTCTGACATCACAGGGCTGGCTGACTGCCGATTGGTTGCATGCATGGAACTATGGGCGATCCCGCCTTCCCAGAGTTCCTTGCTCAATGTCCTCACACGTGCCGCTGCCATTTTAGGAAAAAATGCAATTCGTTACCACGAGGCGTGAGGAAATTCTGATTTGGTGCAAATCGATTTTTTCCTGAAATTCGGATCGAATTCCACTTCGATTTGCTCATCTCTATATATTACCTTGGTTCCACACAGAGGTGCTGTTCAAAATCATGTGACCAGACAAATCACCTCCATGCAATGTCCCCTCCATTAACATACACTGCACTTGCCATCTGCACTTGTTCTGTTGGGAGTTTAATGCTGGTGCAGTGTGTTTGAATGGAGGAGGCATCACTTGGAGGCAATTTGTGATCACATGACCCTTCGTCGGCAACCATTTTATGGACAGGACTTGTGTGCGGACAGCACAAAAGATTTTGTAAATCAGGGGGGCATACCTTATAAATATTGAAAATGGTGCAGAATTTCAACAAAGGCTATGTTAGCAAGTGCCATATCTTACCTACACACTGGTCAACGATAACCAGAATGTGGCCAACCCATTTAAGGGCGTCACTTCCTGTGATTTAAGGGTTAAATGGGTTGTCAGCAAGTGGAATTTATCATGTAGATAAAGTTGATACAAGCCACTTACTAATGTATTGTGATTGTTCATATTGCTTCCTTTGGTGGCTTGATTCATTTTTCCATCTCATTATACACGTCTCGTTTCCATTGTTACGACCACCCTGCAATCCATCAGAGGAGGCCGTGTTTGAACACTAGAGCAAAATGCAGTAGCCTATGTGCACTCCCACGGTCCTTTCCACCAGAGATGCTAGCGCTTTTTCCTATAGTGTGCAAGCACGACCACCACTGCTAGATTGCAGGGTGGTCGCAACCATGGAAACGAGCCGGCGTATAATGAGATGGAAAAATTGATCCAGTCAGCAAAGGAAGCAATATGGATAATCACAATACATTAGTAAGTGGCTTGTATTAACAAGTACCTTCCACTGGTACCCCTGGTCTGCCAGGGCCAGCTGCTTCGTGTGCCAACCCATGTCAAGAGGAATAGAATCCTCCTCCATGCACCCTCCAGCAGCTGTGGGATGCACTGCAGTCAGCATGGCTCCAGATACCTGTGACAACCTACCAGGACCTTACTGAATCACTCCCAGACCGTCTAGCTGCTGTCCATGCCGCACACGGATATTGGCTGGTGGCCATAATGATGTGACTCGACTATGTATATTGATGAGATGACCTATTGGAGAATAGAACATTAGTATATAAAGAAACCGGAAAACCCCATTAGCATTTCCCTTTTCTCATATAACTAGGAAGATTACACATGCCGTTAATCTAAGTTGTGCTGGGGCAGCTAAAACCATTCATGTGTTCTGCAGGAATTATATTTCAGGTCTTCCCACAGTTCATCCTTGTAAAGGCTCCTTTACATGGGCCAATATGGTTGAAATAACTGAAGTGTGAACGCACACTAACACAACGAGTGCGTCTCGTCCCTCCACTTTGATTTGTCGAGAAGCTGGATGTGAGAGATCTCCAGCTATCTACATTCCACTTCATCCTCCCAATATTGAGCATGATGTATTGGTCCGTAGATCCTGCAGAGCGCAGTTTTCTAAGTTCATGTCTGCGGAATATGTTGCCACTAGATAAAGAGAGATTGAGATGCATTTAGAATTTTACCAGCTGTTTCTAAGCTGTGACCTAACATCTTTCTATGCATCGGTTGTTTGGCGAGTGGTGACATGAAAGTCACGCTGTTTTTAAAACCTATTTTTGTGGTTTTTATTTACATTCCCCCCCCCCCCCCCCCCCCCAACATTCTTCTTCTTATGGAGAAATCTATGGGAGAAAACACCAGGGAATGCTGCAATAAAAAAAACTAAAAAAAGTGTCTTAAAGGGCAACAACAACAAAAAAGCATTGATTATGGGGCATTTTTGATTTACTACTGCCCAGTATGTAACATCTGGTTGTGACATTCTGTTTTTGTCAAAACAAAAGGAATTTTTTTTTAAATAAAGACATTGAGGGATATTTTTCAAAACTGGTTTAAAGGAAAACTGGCTTAGTTGCCCACAGCAATGAATCAGCTTTCACCTTCTTCACAGCTCTTTTGGAAAGGAAAAGGTGGAATCTGATTGGTTGCTATGAGCAACTAGACCAGTTCTAGTTTACACCACTTTTGATAAATCTCCTCCATTGTATAAAACTACCCTAGGGGGCATACATTGCTGTCATGCATTGTGGACAATGTAGTATTTCCAATACTAGTCTAAAGTAAAATATATCTCACTATGGAGCACAAGAGAGCAAAGAGCATTATGAGAAATGGCAGCTAGCAGAATTATGACTGCGGCTCTGAAGGTGAATAGAATTTAAGATGTGCGGCTTAGGATCAGTACAAGAGTATCAAAAGTAAAGGATTTACACAGTAAGACCTCATTCACACAGCAGTCAGAATTTTGCATCTGTATTTGTAAGGCAAAGTGCAATAATAATGCCTTCAAAGAAATGTATTATAGTGGAAAGATTTTTACCGCTTTTGTGTTTTTGATCCACTCCTGGTTTTGGCTTACAAATACTGACTGAAATACACAAGAGTGAATGTGGTCATGCTCAGCACTCCATAGTGATTATATGCTAATATGAAAAAGGAAGCTTCACACCGATGGTTGTTTATAAACGAGTCACCACTAGGGGGAGCCTCCTGTATACAGATTTATTACAATCAATTAGATCCCATTACACTCAGGACTAGTTGTATAAATGCAGAATTTGGCTAGGGCTTACATGGCAACTTTGTTCTTGAGGCCAAAAAATGTGTGAGATCAGTCTAGAACTTGCTGTGATGCGACTATTCTAGATTAGTGACTTGGCTGCAGTAAAGCTAGTCACAATTCCATGGGACTTACAACTTGCGACCACAAATCCAGGAGGTTTGTATTTTTTGGCAACAGTTGTGTTGCAGCCATGTTCTGTCACATGCCAGAACGCCAGACCACATTGACAACATTTCGATGCATTGTTATATTGCACTCTTTTTGTTGTGCGTCCAGAGTCACTTTGTATGACCTTGCTTATATTGCCTGTATCATTTTAACTCTATAGTTGTGATGCTACTGGTGCGGGATGGGGGCAATTTAGAGGAGGATTCGTTACTCCTATTCTAATCCACTTTTCGCCTCTAGATATAGAGGAAACCTAAGGAGCTGGAATCTTCTAAGTGGCTGGTGTCATGGTGGTTATTCCTGGCTCCTTTCCCCTGCACAGAATCTCTGCAAACGCTCAGACAACAAAGTCACAGCCTATATATGGGGGTCATGGCCTTTGGCCTGTGGCGGGGAATTCTATCTTCTGCTGCTGACAGACATAGCAGCTTACACTTAGTTCCTCTATACTTAGTACTGCAGTGGAGTTCAGCTCACACAAAGCCTCCAGGGGGCGCCAGAAGCCAGGAAAATTCAAGATCTCATTAAAACTCCTATGTATTTCCTGTTATATTTTCAAATTTTCATAAGAAAAATCCTCTTCAGATTTTGGCATAAAGAAGATTAATAAATGACTAAGGAATAATTCTCCAACTGTCTGTTACACAGTGGGGCAGATTTACTAAGGCTACATGCACACGTTTTTTCAGAACCATAGTCGCAGTCACTCCTCTCTTGATTGAAGAATACCTTCCGAAGGACCTGTTCTCAGCATGATGATGTTACCAGGTGCTCACACTGGGCGTGTAACACCCCAGAGTGATGTTACCACTCCTGTACCCGGCTTCTATCTGTGTCTGCTAACATTAATGTCATCTATGCATTTTATTCCAGGTCCTCCACACTGTGTATTCCTAATCTGTTTGCAACTGCTATGTTCAAATGTAATGTGCCTGGTTCACCTTCCATTCCATTCTAACCTCCCTCTGTGGAGAAGTGGTCTAGTTATACTTACTGCAGGAAGGGTGGGGACCAGTGTTAGTCTAGCTTATCCCCTGCTAAGGGACAGGTTTGCAGGGCACGTCTCTGCTGGAGGTGCCCAAGCCAGCCAGAGTACCCTAAGCTCTGCTGGAGATGGAGGTCAAAGCTTAAAGCCTTCAGGAGCCAGGAGGAAAGTTCCATGGCCTAATCTAGAGACAGACCATACTACAGAAAGTAGTGCAGCATATAGGAGCAAAGTTATACAGTCAGCCTGTCAGTACAGCAGAGCCAGAGAGAAACAAGTGTAGCAGAGATGAGTTTGCCTGCCAAGTGTAATGCTAAAGCCTGCTGGGACCAAGATCAAGCTTGAAGATTGTCTTGGATGAACATTTATTCAAGTAAAGCTGCTGTTCGACTTTCTATAAGGTCTGGATTTGATTCTTTCTTCAATACCTCAATTATTTCCCCTATTTATTGATTCAGAGCCAAAGCCTGGGATCCAGCCGTATCCAAGTAGGAGCACCGTGACACACGTAAAGGGACATTTTAGACCCCAATTCCTACACCTGGGTCGAATTACATACAGGACCCTAGGTGGAGGCGCTCGTTGCAAGCTCAGGTCCTTTTCAATCAAGAGAGGAGCGACTGCCTCTGTGTATGCAAGTAGATGACGTCGTTTTTTTTTTTTGCTAAAGCAAAACATTACAGCTTGGGGCCATTATCGGAGACATTACTTAAAGCTGGGGGCCACTATGGGGGACATTATAACTGCTGGAAGATACTATGGGAGACATTATTACTACGGCGGGGGGCACTATGGGGGGACATTATTACAAATGGGGGCCACAATGAGAAACATTATTACTGCTGGTGGCCATTATGGGGGACATTATGTGTACTCAGGGCACTTCATTAAAAATGGACAGCCAGCCACAAAATAGATGCACAAATGGTTGAAAAATGGCCATAAAAAACTGTGTCCATCGTGTGCATGTAGCCTAATAGTGTCTAAGAATACACATCACAGCTGTAATTTTAGACACATTTACTATTCTGGCGCATGGAGCTTTATAAATCTGATATTAAATCCTGCACCAGATTTATACCAGAATTCTGTCTGTGTGCCAACAATTTGTCTGAATTTTAGAGTTGTTGTATTTCTGCCACTAACTGATCAGACAGCAGGGAAATGGATTGATAAAACTGTTCCAGGTAGGGCACAGAGACTGAAGCTGTCTGATAAATCTGGCATATCTTTAAGGGTCCATTCACACGTCTGTAGTGCATTGCGGATCCGCAATACACCCCGGCCGGCACCCCCATAGAAATGCCTATTCTTGTCTGCAATTGCATGATCGATTTTTTTCCCGGAGCCGTGGATCGGAAAATTGGCGGTGCGCTCTGGAAATGCCGATGCGGGGAGAGCACATAGTGTGCTCTCCGCATCCATTCCGGCCCTATAGAGAATTAATGGGTCCGCACCCATTCTGCAATTTGCGAAACTGATGCAGACCCATTATTACGGACGTGTGAATCAGTGTTTGGTCAGTGTTTTCCATCAGTGATTGTGAGCCAAAACCAAGGGTGTAGGCTACTCAGAGATGAGGTATGAGGGAAAGATCTGCTCCTGTTCTGTGTTTGGAGCCACACCTGGTTTGGGCTCAAAATCACTGATGGAAATCACTGACTGAACACTGATGTGTGAATGAGGCATTAGACTGACTAGTTGACGTCACCTATAAGTTGACCTAGTATTGCTATCATAATATGCCAAAGTTTTGGTTCATTTTGTGGCAAGTCATTTGGTGCAAATTGTGCCAAAAAAAATGACCATTTTAAATAGTAAATATGCTCCATTATTCCTCAGTTTCCAAGGTCCATGCTTGCTTTCAGTGAATAGGAGAATTTAGCTTACACCCATTGGCTGAGATCATGTCTGAACTATTCTTGCTCACATAATTGATAATATATATATATATATATATATATATATATACAGTACAGACCAAAAGTTTGGACACACCTTCTCATTCAAAGAGTTTTCTTTATTTTCATGACTATGAAAATTGTAGATTCACACTGAAGGCATCAAAACTATGAATTAACACATGTGGAATTATATACATAACAAAAAGTGTGAAACAACAGAAAATATGTCATATTCTAGGTTCTTCAAAGTAGCCACCTTTTGCTTTGATTACTGCTTTGCACACTCTTGGCATTCTCTTGATGAGCTTCAAAAGGTAGTCACCTGAAATGGTCTTCCAACAGTCTTGAAGGAGTTCCCAGAGATGCTTAGCACTTGTTGGCCCTTTTGCCTTCACTCTGCGGTCCAGCTCACCCCAAACCATCTCGATTGGGTTCAGGTCCAGTGACTGTGGAGGCCAGGTCATCTGGCGCAGCACCCCATCACTCTCCTTCATGGTCAAATAGCCCTTACACAGCCTGGAGGTGTGTTTGGGGTCATTGTCCTGTTGAAAAATAAATGATGGTCCAACTAAACGCAAACCGGATGGAATAGCATGCTGCTGCAAGTTGCTGTGGTAGCCATGCTGGTTCAATATGCCTTCAATTTAGAATAAATCCCCAACAGTGTCACCAGCAAAGCACCCCCACACCATCACACCTCCTCCTCCATGCTTCACGGTGGGAACCAGGCATGTAGAGTCCACCCGTTCACCTTTTCTGCGTCGCACAAAGACATGGTGGTTGGAAACAAAGATCTCAAATTTGGACTCATCAGACCAAAGCACAGATTTCCACTGGTCTAATGTCCATTCCTTTTGTTCTTTAGCCCAAAAAAGTCTCTTCTGCTTGTTGCCTGTCCTTAGCAGTGGTTTCCTAGCAGATATTCTACCATGAAGGCCTGATTCACACAGTCTCCTCTTAGCAGTTGTTCTAGAGATGTGTCTGCTGCTAGAACTCTGTGTGGCATTGACCTGGTCTCTAATCTGAGCTTCTGTTAACCTGCGATTTCTGAGGCTGGTGACTCGGATGAACTTATCCTCCGCAGCAGAGGTGACTCTTGGTCTTCCTTTCCTGGGGCGGTCCGCATGTGAGCCAGTTTCTTTGTAGCGCTTGATGGTTTTTGTGACTGCACTTGGGGACACTTTCAAAGTTTTCCCAATTTTTTGAACTGACTGACCTTCATTTCTTAAAGTAATGATGGCCACTCGTTTTTCTTTACTTAGCTGCTTTTTTCTTACCATAATACAAATTCTAACAGTCTATTCAGTAGGACTATCAGCTGTGTATCCACCTGACTTCTCCACAACGCAACTGATGGTCCCAACCCCAATTATAAGGCAAGAAATCCCACTTATTAAACCTGACAGGGCACACCTGTGAAGTGAAAACCATTTCAGGTGACTACCTCTTGAAGCTCATCAAGAGAATGCCAAGAGTGTGCAAAGCAGTAATCAAAGCAAAAGGTGGCTACTTTGAAGAACTTAGAATATGACATATTTTCAGTTGTTTCATACTTTTTTTGTTATGTATATAATTCCACATGTGTTAATTCATAGTTTTGATGCCTTCAGTGTGAATCTACAATTTTCATAGTCATGAAAATAAAAAAAACTCTTTGAATGAGAAGGTGTGTCCAAACTTTTGGTCTGTACTGTATATATATATATATATATATATATATATATATATATAGTTGTATAATTATAACTGCTGGGAGATACTATGGGAGACATTATTTTTTTTATCTTTAAATATTTTATTTATAATACAAAAATACATATCCATATAACATTTATAATATTATAAAATCCTTAAGTCCGTAAGTTTCTGATTTATAAGCATGGTTAATAATAATTTCATACAAATACCCATACTTATGGGGATAATACAAGTCAAATGGAGATCTCACTTGCTGAGAGGAGAGCGGGGTTCACCTGACATCGACAGCCTAATCAGGCAAACACACACAGCATCTCACTTGGCATATTAATATCTATAAAGGGCAGAGATCAGGGGCCCGCAGCCCGGGCGGCCACCAGGGAGCGAGCGCGCACCCCGCGCGCCCTCTCCCGAACATGGGTGAGAGAAAACGGCAGGATTAACAATCTTGAATCCATTCACCTGGTGCTCACATTAACCGTACATAGCGGGCTTACGGCGATCTTTGATCGCAAACACTTCTTGGAGCAAACTGGGGGGTCCAGCAGTCTTCTATCGCAGTGGAAAAAAATCCACGTGCATATTTTACTGCCTCATCCCCAGATAGTTAAAATTGAGAATTAGTGCCCGGCTTAACCGTACCTCACATACAACCACACCAGTATCTCATATGCAAAGGGACTCAGGTCGAGTATCACTCGGCAATCACCGGCATTTAAAAGAAATGTGGACAAGAACACCACCAGAGACCGGCTCTGTCCCCTTTAAGAGAACACCTAGTGGCACCCATGCAGCATGTAACGTATCACTGCCTGCAGTCAAACCGCATATCAGACAGAGAGAGCCGCATCTCGGGTCACACCCGGTCCCCGGGCCGCCCAGGGTCCCGAGCCCCGGGTCCCCGCCCATAGAGCGCACAGTGCCCTGATTTGGTAAAAAATGTAGCCATTATTCAATGCCGGAAGGTCCCGCCATCCTTCAGCATTCCTAGAGATACTCCAATGCTCAGATGTAACTTCACATCCTTCACCAATTACAATGCATACAGAAAAACCGGACTAGTAAGATCATCCCCGACCCGCCCCACCTATCCCCCCCACCCCACCTTGCAGGAAAAAATAAATAAAAAATAAGAATATATATAATAAAAAAGGAAATTCCAAATTGATTAATTAACCATGTCCCAGTCTTCCCACAGTTTGCCCCACTTTAAATAGGATCCTCTTTGTTTATACAAAATCCTCTCATAGCTTTTCACTTTCTCGACCAGAGCCAACCAGTTACTACAGTCTGGAGCGGAAGAGCAAAACCATAGTCTAGAAACAAGAAGCCTGGCCAAGAACATAACCTTAATCAATAATTGGCGTTTTATGGGCTGGTAATTAACCTCCGATAAGTCTCCCAGGACCCATATCCTGGGAGACAGAGGAACAACAATGTTAAATTTACGAGCCAAGTTAATTTGGACCGATCTCCAATAGCTACTCACCATTGGGCAGTCCCAAAACAGATGTAAATGATCTGCCTCGGAGTCACCACAGCGTGGCCAGTCAGAGGAGGTTCTGAGTCCTCGTCTATATAACCACATAGGTGTCACATATATTTTGTGCAAAATATTGAATTGTGATTAAAATTATGTGAAACAAATTTTAAGCTTTCCCCTATGTTCTCCCATTCTGGGGGACCCACCTCTGAGAGTAACGAGGACCAGGATTTCTGTCCTGGAGAAAGAAGACCCCCCAAATTTTTTTTCATTAAGTGTCTATAGCAATGTGATATTTTAATTTTCGTGGCAACTTTCTTAATAATTAAATCATGTAAAAATTCAGGAGTATCTATAAAAAAAAGGTGACTATTCAAAGTGCTAGAAAGTGCTGACCTCAATTGGAAATATGCATACCAAGCCACCTCGCCCAAATTTGCCCTTTGCCTTAACTCCATCGGGGGCAAAATTTGTCCGCCACTAACCACCTGATATAGGTACTGAACATTCTTAGTCCTCCAATACTGGCAACAATTCAAATCCCTTAAATTCAAAAGCTTTGAATTATGCCATAATGGGGTGCAAATAAGTGATGCCTTAATTCCACACCAGCTCCTAATAACCAGCCAGGTCTTTATAGCCATTCTGCAAAAAAGTGTGTACCCAGTCTGTATGTTTGATAAATAATCGGACTCCAATACAGTGAAAAAGTCCGAAAAACCTGAGTCTTTCACCACTTTGTTGCAAAAATGGCTATTTTCCCAGTCGTTAAAAAGGCAAAGTTGAGAGGCCACAAAGTAACCCCTAAAATAGGGGAGGTTAAGACCTCCCTGATTATAGGGCATGGAGAAATAGAGTGCCTTTAATCTCACACACTTCATCCCCCATAGTAGGTCGTTAAGCATCCGCTCTATCAATCTAAAATACTTGTCTGCGATCCATACAGGCGAGTTGCACAGGACATAAAGAACCTGGGGCAGTACTACCATTTTTATTAAAGAGATTCTGTCCGCTCTTGCATGCAGAATTTTTTGCCATATCTTGATTTTAGCCCTCAGCTTTATCAGAAGTGGAATCAAATTAAGTTGTAAATATTCCTGAGGTTTGGCAGAAACTGAAATCCCCAGGTACTTTATTGAATCAGAGATTGTTAACTGGTTATCCCAGTCGCCTCGCAACTCGTCTATAGGGAGGAGAACAGTCTTCTCCCAATTGATCTCCAGACCAGATGGAACGGAAAAGAAACCAACCAAATCCATTATACGAGGGAGAGTGGTTTCTGTTTGATGGACAAAAACCAAGATGTCATCTGCATAAAGGGATACACGGTCATGCTTCCCCATTATGCCAAAACCGGCCACCTGCAGATCCTGCCTTATGCTAGCTGCTAAGGGTTCAATATAGATATTAAACAAGAGGGGGGAGAGAGGACAGCCTTGACGGGTACCTCTTCCTAGGGTAAAGCTCTCTGTGATCGTATCGTTGATCCTGATCCTAGCAACTTGGGAGCTATATAATAACTGAACCATCGCCATAAATCTAGGGCCAAAGCCCATTTTTTTCATCACCTCCCAGAGAAAAGTCCACTCCACCCTGTCGAAGGCTTTGGTGGCATCCAACGACAGGATGGAGCGGGTACCACACCCCGGGGACTGAATATTCATAAATAGCCTATGCAAGTTATGATGGGTACCCCTTTTTGGCATAAAGCCATTTTGGTCTGGGTGGATGATAGCAGATATGACCCGTGAAAGCCTCTTGGCCAAAACTTTTGATAGTAACTTAGCGTCTGTGTTTAATAACGAGATTGGTCTATAAGAACTCATTTCTATCGGGTCTTTGTCCTTTTTAGGAATTAGGACAATAAGAGCCTCCATCATAGAGCATGGTAAGCTCCCTCCCTGTTTTGCCTGGGAAAAAACCTCTAGCAGCTGAGGAAGAATCACATCACTATACTTACGGTAAACCTCATATGGAAGGCCATCCATCCCTGGCGACGAATTCCCCGAGACAGATCCCAAAGCCTCCTGGAGCTCCGAAAGAGATAACTCCTCTTCCAGATATTCTATTTGGGCTTCATTTAAAGTAGAGAGTGGAATCCTCTCCAGGAACCGCGTCGCCAGATCGGGTGACAAGCCAGAAGAGGGGCTATATATCTGAGTAAAGTATTGTAAAAAGGTGTCCCTAATTCCTTCTGGGTCTGTTATAATTTCCCCCACTATATTGCGAATCGAGACAATAGATTGATTTTTCTTGTCTTGTTGTGTGATTATCCTAGCTAAAAGCCTACCAGGGCGTCCAGACTCCGAAAAATATTTTAAGCCCTTGAAGAATACTCTATGGTTTGCTTTCTCTATTATATATTTCTCCAAGGAGCAGCTGGCCTTCTGCATCTCTTCCCTATTATGCTCAGTAGGTTGACTGGTAAATCGCTCAGTTGTACATGCAGCAGCCTTGGCCAGTTCCTCCTCTTTTTTTTTAAATGTTCTCTTTGCTGCAGCAATCTCGCTAAGGCTACTTTCACACGAGCGTTCGATCGGATCCGTTCTGAACGGATCCGATCATAATAATGCAGACGGAGGCTCCGTTCAGAACGGATCCGTCTGCATTATATTGGCATATAAAAGCTAAGTGTGAAAATAGCCTCAGACGGATCCGTCCAGACTTTCAATGTAAAGTCAATGGGGGACGGATCCGCTTGAAGATTGAGCCATATTGTGGCATCTTCAAACGGATCCGTCCCCATTGACTTACATTGTAAGTCTGGACGGATCCGCACGCCTCCGCACGGCCAGGCGGACACCCGAACGCTGCAAGCAGCGTTCAGGTGTCCGCCTGGCCGTGCGGAGGCGAGCGGAGCGGAGGCTGAACGCCGCCAGACTGATGCAGTCTGAGCGGATCCGCATCCATTCAGACTGCATCAGGGCTGGACGGAAGCGTTCTGCTCCGCTCGTGAGCTCCTTCAAACGGAGCTCACGAGTGGACAGCAGAACGCTCGTGTGAAAGTAGCCTTATAAAGACCCCCCTCAGATATGCTTTCAGGGCATCCCATACTATATTGATGTTAGCAGAGGGGAGATTCACCTCCCCAAAGGAGGATATCAGTGATTTAGTAGACTGAAGGTTATCCATAATAGTAAGCCAATATGGATTCAACTTAAATCCTAGCCCCCTGTTATCCTTATTCTTCCCAGTGCAAACCTCAGCCAGTACGGGTAAGTGGTCCGAAACTGTTCTTACCCCATATCGTATCTTCCGGATATTACTCAGATTGCTCTCATTAGTAAATGCTAAATCGATCCTAGATATTGCTCTACCTGCCCCTGCTAACACAAGAGTATACTCTCTTTCCTCCGCCAAGATATTCCCATATATCCACCAGTCCAACCTCCGAGCAGAACTGTGACAGCGGGGAATTACATAGTTTCCTCACCCGTTCTGCATCTAATGTGAATCTATCTTTATTGGGGTCCATGACCGCATTAAAGTCCCCCATCAGAACTAGCCGGCATTCTGATCTCCCTTCAGAGAAAAGTGTTAGCTGGATCAGTGGGTACATTGAGAAAGGCGGAGGTATATAAAAGAAAGCGAGGATGTAGCTGTAACCATGCAGCTTACCATGCAAAAAAATGAATCTACCCTGGTCATCTATATAGGATTCTATGAGGGTAAAGTCCACAGAAATATGAATCAGAACTGAGACGCCCCTAGAAGAACTACTAAAAGTGGAGTAATAAGATTGAGAATACCATCCCGTTGTCAGGTGGAACACGGTTTCTTTAGTGAGATGAGTTTCTACCATGCAAATAATTGCTGGAAGATATCTTTTTAATGCATCCATGATAGCTTGTCTTTTGACCCTTTCCCCAAGCCCTGATATTCCAAGTTACAATTCTAGTGGACATCCTTCACTGCAGCGGAAAAAGACACCAAACAAACCAAAAAAAAAAAAAAAACACAACCCCATACCTGCAAGGTGCCTGCCTCTAGCCGCAAAGTGAAGACTCAGACCAACGAAGAAAAAGCAGCAAGGAAGCATGAAGTTCCAACAATCACCAGCAGCGGGCAGGCAGCGAACAAACCGAGGAGCAGCTGATTCCAGGCAAGCGCCAGACAAGCACCGCGCACCAGGACAGAGAACCGGAGACAGCCGGAGGAGAAGACCAGGGAATCCTCAGGGCCAGCCAAGACCACGGACAAGGAGGACACACGCCGACAACGGCACCAGCCAGCAGCAAGCGGAACGGCCGACAACCAAGCCAGCAGAGAGGGAGGTAAGCCAGCACCGAGGGAGGTAAGCCACGGCGTCGCAGCATTCAGGGCATCAGCTGTTCGGCAGGAGCATGGAGGGAGGAGGCTAGCGAGGAGGGAGAGTGAGACGCGTCACTCACGTCATCACGCCCTCGACCAAAAGTTTGGACACACCTTCTCATTCAAAGAGTTTTCTTTATTTTCATGACTATGAAAATTGTAGATTCACACTGAAGGCATCAAAACTATGAATTAACACATGTGGAATTATATACATAACAAAAAAGTATGAAACAACTGAAAATATGTCATATTCTAGCTTCTTCAAAGTAGCCACCTTTTGCTTTGATTACTGCTTTGCACACTCTTGGCATTCTCTTGATGAGCTTCAAGAGGTAGTCACCTGAAATGGTTTTCACTTCACAGGTGTGCCCTGTCAGGTTTAATAAGTGGGATTTCTTGCCTTATAAATGGGGTTGGGACCATCAGTTGCGTTGTGGAGAAGTCAGGTGGATACACAGCTGATAGTCCTACTGAATAGACTGTTAGAATTTGTATTATGGCAAGAAAAAAGCAGCTAAGTAAAGAAAAACGAGTGGCCATCATTACTTTAAGAAATGAAGGTCAGTCAGTTCAAAAAATTGGGAAAACTTTGAAAGTGTCCCCAAATGCAGTCACAAAAACCATCAAGCGCTACAAAGAAACTGGCTCACATACGGACCGCCCCAGGAAAGGAAGACCAAGAGTCACCTCTGCTGCGGAGGATAAGTTCATCCGAGTCACCAGCCTCAGAAATCGCAGGTTAACAGCAGCTCAGATTAGAGACCAGGTCAATGCCACACAGAGTTCTAGCAGCAGACACATCTCTAGAACAACTGTTAAGAGGAGACTGTGTGAATCAGGCATTCATGGTAGAATATCTGCTAGGAAACCACTGCTAAGGACAGGCAACAAGCAAGACTTGTTTGGGCTAAAGAACACAAGGAATGGACATTAGACCAGTGGAAATCTGTGCTTTGGTCTGATGAGTCCAAATTTGAGATCTTTGTTTCCAACCACCGTGTCTTTGTGCGACGCAGAAAAGGTGAACGGATGGACTCTACATGCCTGGTTCCCACCGTGAAGCATGGAGGAGGAGGTGTGATGCTGTGGGGGTGCTTTGCTGGTGATACTGTTGGGGATTTATTCAAAATTGAAGGCATATTGAACCAGCAAGGCTACCACAGCATCTTGCAGCGGCATGCTATTCCATCCGGTTTGCGTTTAGTTGGACCATCATTTATTTTTCAACAGGACAATGACCCCAAACACACCTCCAGGCTGTGTAAGGGCTATTTGACCATGAAGGAGAGTGATGGGGTGCTGCGCCAGATAACCTGGCCTCCACAGTCACCGGACCTGAACTCAATCGAGATGGTTTGGGGTGAGCTGGACCGCAGAGTGAAGGCAAAAGGGCCAACAAGTGCTAAGCATCTCTGGGAACTCCTTCAAGACTGTTGGAAGACCATTTCAGGTGACTACCTCTTGAAGCTCATCAATAGAATGCCAGGAGTGTGCAAAGCAGTAATCAAAGCAAAAGGTGGCTACTTTGAAGAACCTAGAATATAAAATATTTTCAGTTGTTTCACACTTTTTTGTTATGTATACAATTCCACATGTGTTAATTCATAGTTTTGATGCCTTCAGTGTGACTCTACAATTTTCATAGTCATGAAAATAAAGAAAACTCTTTGAATGAGAAGGTGTGTCCAAACTTTTGGTCTGTATATATATATATATATATATATATATATATTATTATTATTATTATTATTTTAGCAAAGTATCAGTGCAGATCCCAAGGCAGTGGAAGAAGATTTGTGCTGACGCATTTAACTTGCAGAGAGGACTATCTACACAGACACACTATAACAAACCCTCCGCTGTGAAAAGTATTAGGTCGGGTTGGAGTTTCATTCTCTGGATGTATTCAAATATCCATATTCATTGACAGTAAGCAAATCTTGAAAATAGATTGAAACACAAAGATGAATTTATCACTCCCTGCACTCCAGATTTCTGGAGATTTCGTAAGATAGGGTTTTGCAACTTTCTTTGGTTACTTGCATAAAAAATTTCAGGACTTTTTGCATTCTTACACCACTCCAGTTTTTAAAAGTTGGTGGGAAAGTGGGTACAGTTAGCTATGCTAATTTCTTTCACTCCAGATTTATCACTGGGCAGCAATCATTACCTCTGTATGGGGATGAATGATACCTACGCGATTGTTTGTTCCTATACAGTTACAGTTTCATTGTTTGTCGGCAGTACATCCCTGTGTACACAGGACAATGTGCTGCAGACAAACTAGGATGTTTTTGTGCTGCATAAATGAACAGATTAACCATAAATGAAATTATTCCTTCTTAGTGCCCCCACACAGTAATTATTCCTTTTTAGTGCCCCAACACAGTAATTATTCATTCTTATTGCCCCCACACAGTAATTATTCCTTCTTAGTGCCCCCACACAGTAATTATTCCTCCGTAGTGCCCCCACACAGTAATTATTCCTTCTTAGTTCCCCCACACAGTAATTATTGCTCCGTAGTGCCCCCACACAGTAATTATTCCTTCTTAGTGCCCCCACACAGTAATTATTCCTTCTTAGTGCCCCCACACAGTAATTATTCCTTCTTAGTGCCCCCACACAGTAATTATTCCTCCGTAGTTCCCCCACACAGTAATTATTCCTTCTTAGTGCCCCCATACAGTAGTTATGCTCCCTTAGTGTCCCCTTCACAGTAGTATGTTGAGTATTGTAATATAGTGCCCCTTTCACAGTAGTTATGCTCCCCAATGCAGGGGTGTAACTAAAGGCTCATGGGCCCTGGTACAAGAGTTCAGCTAGGGCCCCCCTCGCCTCAGTGTTTTGTGGGCTCAGTGCCTTCCTGCTGCCTGAGGCAAAAATTGAAACGGCCCCCCCCCCCCCATGCCAAATTCTTGACCTAACTACTTCCCTCCAGCCAGAGGTGTAACTTTAGCTGCATGCACTTTCTATAATACTGGTTTCTTCTTATGCGACACAAGGGTCTTTGGGCCCCCTCTGGCTCCTGGGCCCGGTAGTGACTGCTACATCTGCACTCCCTATAACCACACACCTGCCCCAATGCTCCCACAAGGTAGTTTTGTCACTTAGTACCCTCATAAGGTACTTATTCCCCCTTATTGCCCCTTTCACAGTAGTAATGAAACCTTAGTGCTCCCACAAATTAGTTATGTGCCTTTTGTGCCACGTCACAATAGTTATGCTCCTCCAGTGTCCCACAGAGTAAAATGCCCCCATAGTGCCTCACATAATAGGTATGTCCCTATTACAGCAGTGCTGCCCCTCTCAGTGCCCCCTTACAGTAATGTTGCCCCCTTACAGAAATATAAAATTAATAGTCACCTAGCCCTGTTTCCCCAATTAACAGAATACATCATGCTCTCCCCTGCAGCAGGTGCGATGCCCGGTGATGTCATATGCCTGCTGAGCTGGGCAGAAGAGTGCACATGATGACTTTCTGGTTGGGGAATGATCCTTGTCCTTTGCACACTCCTCCACAGCTCAGCAGGCATGATGACGTCACTGTATTGTGCTTGTTGCCAGTGAAGGATGGAGCAGGGAGCCAACAGCTTCCTGCTCCACCGTTGCATTCAAATATATTTGCATCCTCAAGACCAGATACAGTTGAAGTTAGGACATACATCATCTGTCTCAGGACTGCATGGTGTCATAGACTCCAATTAGTAATACCTAAGTGTAATAAAATCAAAGTAAACAACCACTCGAAATTAATATTTAAGTTTTATTAAATTGATTATAACACTGCGCAACAATGATTTTCCTACTGAGAGAAAAACATGTGATTTATGCTAAAATGAGCGCGCTGATTCCAAATATGAACTCGGAATTTGCCTGACACGTCTAGATTTTAAGTACATGCAAGCCTATTCAGTTATAATATTAATGCATTATATTGGAGATATTCCAATAGACATGTCCAGACCTGTTCGGACGCACTGAGGCTGATGTCAGCAGTAAGTATATAAGGCAAGCTGTACAGATTTTGATAAAGTGATCTGTTATAGTGCTATCAGTTTTGAAACTTAAGATGGATAAACGCAAATGTGTTAACGATCCAGACAATTTCTGCTACATATGTGTCAAATACACTACTTATGATTAGCGCAAGAATCTGACAAAGCGAGTGCGTCTTGCAGCTTTGGATGAATTTGTTCTAGTAGTGCAGAACTTCCTTGGGAACAGACAAGATTCAAACTATGCTGAATTAGTAGACAACATGCTTACAGCTTATGAACAACCTGGCTGCCAAATGTCATTGAAAGTGCATTTCTTACATTCCCATCTTGAATTTTTCCCACCCAATTTGGGACATGTAAGTGACGAACATGGAGAGCGGTTCCATAAAGAAATTTCTACAATAGAGAACATGTATCAAGGCCGCTGGAATCCAAACATAATGGGGGACTACTGCTGGTTTTTGCAACGGGAAAACATGACCATTCACAAACGCAAAAGCAGATGCCTGAAGCACTTTTAACAGTACTGGGCCTTGCTCAAGTAAGACTTTTACATTGAAAAATGAGACTTTTTGAAATTTTGTTATTCCATTACATTTTCATACACTGCTGTAACCAACACCTCCAATCTCATCTCATTGATTGGACTCCAGTTGGCTGACACCTCACTCCAATTAGCTCTTGGAGATATCATTAGTCTAGGGGTTCACATACTTTTTCCACCTGCACTGTGAATGTTTACATGGTGTGTTCAATAAAAACATGGTAGCATTTAATTCTTTGTGTGTTATCACTTTAAGCAGACTGTGATTGTCTATCCGCACACTCGATTTAGTATAGGACAAATGGTTTTTGCCCAGTAGCAAACGAAAAAATGTTTTTGGTTGCGTGGTGTAATTGGCCACGGTGTCACCGCGGCCAATAAGGTTACCCAATAATCATTCAAAGTAAACCACAATATTCTACAAACAATGTTAGGTATAACCAACAATTAATAAATACCTAGTCCACTCAGAGAGCGACTACCCCAACTGCCAAATAGCAAGCTACCTTATTAACCTACACCGCAGCCCTTTTCCATAAAATGTTGTAATCCAACATTGAAGATCTCCAATCCAATATCGGATAAAGTTTGTTTAGAATTATCGTATAAACCTTCCACAAATCCTTCCAATTCAACATGTCTGTAATACAATTCATTAATAGTGGACATGAATTTTACCATGTTCTTGTTTATGCGGATTCTAATTTTTTCCATAAAGCCCAAAGTTTCAATCCCAAATGGGTACTATTTCGGAAAAAGCTAATTTGGATTGTGGGAAAAGAGTTAGAATTTAAAATACTATGCTTTTTAATTCATTTATGTATAGATGTGTGCTAATTGTGACCACATCGTTTGGAACAAACATGTAATTTTTTTTTTTATCGTCATAATAAAACATGTCGATTACATATATGTATGGAGAGCAATCATTGGCAAAACAAAGACAATGCAATAATAATCCATCTACAAGGCGATGGCCCGACTGTACCGATCAGTGTAACAAAGTAGAATAATACCAGTGTCATCAAAAATAGGAAGTCCTAAGGTTGTTCTTGTATGATAGGACACAAACAATCTAGTGATCTTTAAGATTCCAGTGCAATACATATCATGAACAAAAGGGGGAAATGGAATATCATTAAGAGGGAGACAGACTGTAACATGAGTGAGTGGAAAATTAGGGAAGGTCGAGTAGATAAATACGAAACTAAGTAAATAAGTGTTTGAAAGAGAGAGAGAGAGAAAAAGAAGAAGGAAAAAAAATTCTGAGGGGGGGGGGGGGATTGGGGAAATGAAATGATGAGGGAGTTTTCTCTTAGACCAATAAAGCCTGGTATTCCAGGGTGTTCTGAAATACAAATCATGGCATCCATGCAGAATTGAATGCATCGTTGGTATTTTTCAATAGAGCTGTGACTTCCTCCATTCTCTGAATATTCTCTACCTTGTGGACACAGAGGTCTATAGAGGGAGGGGAGGGTGATTTCCATCTAGCTGGCATGCAGGCCCTGGCTGCACTAACTAGGTGACGCAGGATTTATTTTTTAAGCAAATGGTTGGATAGGTCCGAGAGGAGTAACAGAAAGAAGCCCAGGGTGTTTCGTATGGGAAAGGAAAAGATTGATGCTATGGTCCTATGCACTGACTCCCAGAATTGCCTAATTTTGCTGCAATGCCAGAAGATGTGGATCAGAGAGCCTTGCGCCGATTCACAACGACAGCCTAGTGGAGATGCAGATGGAAACATTTTCTGAAGACGAGTCGGAGCATAGTACCATCTAGACAGCATTTTGTATTCTTGCTTCCTGGAATTTACTAGTGTGAGGAATATGGATTATCATTTACTGGCAGCCCTGATTGTCATTTGATTTACCTATTGGCATGTACACAGTCAGTGTATATGCAAAATATGTTCTCACCCCCCAGCCATCTGCTTTCAGCTAGCAAGGGAGGAAGCCCCAGGGGTCCAGGCTTCAAGGAGGCCCCAGGTTGATAAAGTCACACCTCAACCAGCCAGTTTGGAGGCAAGCTAATCTTGCAGGAAAACCCCCAGCAGGAGGTCTCAGCCCTTGCCCAGGATCAATGATACCTCCCAGACATGTTGGCACCTACATTTCATAAGAAATTATGAATCGCCTGTCCATCCCAGGCATAATTTGGTTATCTTTTTGAGATCCTGGGGCAAAGCCAAACATCCACGTGGTCCTAGGTTGATTCTAGGATGCCCGGGAGGGAAGATATACATATCTCCCCACAGAAACCACATAGCGGCACCATTTTTGGACTCTAGTTGTAGCCAGAACCCAGGCGGATCAATTGGGCCCAGAACCATCTTCATGTGAGATTCTAGTCTGGGGCTTTGAGCCCTAAAGGGTTTTATGGGTCATTTTCTGCCAGCACCAGAGAAGGAGGAGTGGACCCTACCCATAGGCGGTGAGGGGAGCCCATGCAAGCCAGCGGGCAGGGTCTTTTCTAAAGGGGGTCACATCGTGCTAATGTGTTTGGAGAGACCTGGAACCAGCTGACATCACTGCTCCCATGTGACTGCAGCCAAGGACTATTCCACCATTATAACCCAAAGGAACTTTCATCTACCCGGTAACTGACTTTTGCTCTGCTTGACCCTGTTGTACCTATATCACCTGTATCTGTAACCTCAGACCACTGTATATATTCTCTGTTTATATTGTGTTATATCTAGTGTGCCCTTAAGGCGATTAAATATATAATTTAATCTTGTGCTATCTTGTATCTCGATCACGAATCCCCACGTCCGTGTTTCGGCTTAGTTATAAGCTACCCCGGGTTGGTTTCTCACCCTACATAATCCCGTTAGCAGACCAGGCTTATATCAAGCGAGAAACTGGTGGCAGATTTCCCGGGCTGAGGACACGCTGTTTCACTGCGGTAGTGAAAAGGCTCTCTCAGCTTGTTGCCTCTCTGTACCCGCGTAGACAAGAGGTGTCTGTGTAAACTGTACCAAGCTGACCATACCTGCTCCTCTGGAGGACGTAATGTCATGCTTTGGTAACCCGTGACCATACTGCGTCTCGTGAGCTCAATGTAGGTGACCTCGAGCGGGCACGAGGTCTGGTATTCGTCACAACTATAGCAATTGAGGATTTATGCACAAGATGAAACATTTTCGGGCACTGCTCGGGGGGGATTTCCACTCCAAGATCAAAGCTCCATTTGTCAATATATGGAGGGCGGAAGTCTGGATGAGGCACTACCAATGCCTTATAGAACTCAGACAGGGAGTGTCGGTATACACCTGAGCCTATGCATACCTTTTTGAAAGAGGTAAGAGGCCTGTCGAAACTCAGAGACGAGAGAATAGAGGATAAAAAATTAGATATTTGTCTAGCTCTCCACTGTCCCAGGGCACACAGGTCCGACAGCTCCAGTAATTCAGAATGTGTAAGCCATCTCCCTGCTGTTCTAAAGAAGGGAGCTCGACATTTTCTACATAAAAAACAATGCAAAAAGGTGCCCGAGAAACAGCTAACTGGAAATTCCGAATGTCCCAGGACTGGAAATAAAGGGGAAGGTGTGGGCGAGATCCCGCTCACGTTAGCATATTTGTGGAATTGGAGGAGGGTAGGGGCTATGGTAAGGTGGGTGGAGAGTGCTGTTGGGGTCTGATCCATCGCCCAAGACAGGAGCTCCAGAGGGGTCCGTGAGCAGCGCTGTTCAATATTCACCCATTGCTTAAAAGGAGCTTGGCGACACCACTCCAAAACACGCTGAAGCATGGTAGCTGCATAATATTTTCGGAGATCCTGAATCCCCAGGCCCCTCGCTCCTTCAGGAGATGGAGCAGAGAGCGGGCCAGCCGCGGGCTCCGACCCGTCCAGATGAATTTAAAGAGGTCTCGGTGGATGGTAACAAAAAAGCTAGGTGGTAGTTTTACTGGGAGTGTCTGAAATAGATATAGCAGACGAGGGAGAACATTCATCTTAAAAATGGCACAACAGCCAAACCATGTGTACAGGCTCTTCGACCATTTATTTAGATCCCCCTAATCCGACCTAGCAGAGGGACAAAATTCTTGCTATAGACCTCAGGTCTCTTGGAATCCATATTCCTAGATATTTGACCGCTCCCACCGTCCATCGAAAAGAGAAAGAGGACGCTAGATTGGATTCTAGAGAGCTTGCCAATGAAATATTAAATGCCTCTGATTTTTTTAAGTTAATTTTCAGATTGGTCATTGCCTGGTACGTGTTAAACTCAGTGATCAGGTTTTGGAAAGAGGTCATGGGTTTAGTAATTGTGAACATCAAGTCATCTGCATATGCCGCCACTTTATATTCCTGCCCCCCCACTGAGAGATGGGACTGTCTAATTTCGCAAGAGCATCTCGTAGGATTTTCGGGTGACCTGAGTCAGATAGGTATTTGCGCATGGCTAGTGTTAGTGAGGAGCCAGCTGAGTTAGAGTAAGGGAGATTATACAAGGACTGGTAGTATTGGTCAAAAGCTTCCGTTATCTTATCTGGATCATTTAGGTTGTAGCCCTTGGGATTGGCAATCAGTGGGACATAGTTTCTCGCTTTCTGTTCTTGCAATGATTGAGTTAGAGTCCTACTACATTTGTTACCGTATTCAAAAAAATTACGTCTGCCCCTGTTTAGCAGGGATTTGGTGTGTATGTCTAGTTTTTCCTTAAGTGTCCCCCTGGCTATCAACAAGGCTGTGCGAGAAGCATGGGCATATGACTGTTTTTGAACCAGCTCCAGATGAGAGACCTCAGCCAGAAGCTGGGAGATTTCCTCTGCTCTCTTTATTTCGTCTGGCTCCATGTTTGATGAGCGCCCCCTGACCACACATTTGCGAGCAGCCCAAACTGTGAGGGGAGAAGCGTTATCCACCTGGTTCTCTTCAAAGTATCATAAGATAACCGTATGGATGTCCTGAGAGATTACAAATTCCTGTATCAGGGACTCATTCAGTCGCCACTGCCAGGACTTAGGTGCTGGGAGGGGAAATCTTAGAGAAGCATGGAGCATAGAGTGATCAGAGAAGGTCATAGAATCAGTCGAGGAGGAGGCAAGGAGGGATACAGTTGAATGCCGTATTAGAAAATAGTCTAACCTAGAGTATACATCTCTTGCAGCGGAATAATAGGTATAATCTCGAACATCCGGATTAACCACCCTTCATACATCCACCAACTGATGAGAGTGTAGAAGGCGTTTGATACGATGGACATAAGAGTAAGCCAGGTGCGAGGCCCCTCTAGATACACCCACCAGAGGGTCCAAGGCGACATTTAAGTCCCCCTCGACCAAGAGCACACCCTCTGCAAAACTGTCTAGTCTTGACAGGATTCCCGCTATAGCCTTGTATTGGTTGGTATTGGGTAGGTATACATTCGCTAGAGTATAGAGTTGACCCGCTAGATGGCCCTTTACAAATAGATATCTACCATTATCATTTGTCTGGGTATCTATCAATTCCCATGGGGTGGTTCTAGAGATTAGTATGCTTACTCCTCTTGACTTCGAAACTGAGTAACAGCTATGGTAAGAGTCTGGGTACCTGGGTGATCTTAAGAGAGGTAGCGCTCCCTTGCGGAAGTGTGTTTCCTGTATGAATGCATTTTGTACCTTCTTACTCCATAGGAGTCGGAGGATAGAGGATCTTTTCTCTGGTGTATTCAACCCATTGGCGTTGATAGATGCAAAGTTAATGGCAGACATAATTCTAGTCTATTTGGCAAGGGAGAGAGAGAGAGAAAAGAGAAAGAAAAAAAAGGGGGGGGAATGAAAGGACGGGGAAGACGGCACACGAGGGTACAGTTTTTTGGAGAACGCTATTCCAGAGTGGATAGAATAACAATACCAAAACTTGTGAAGTAAACACCACTTAGCAAATTTCAGAGAGCCCACAAATAAGCCAACCAAGAGTTGCGTAAATATGTGGGGAGAGGGAGAGCAAATTGAGTTGCCATCCCTTCCCTGGGCCGGATAGCATACAACAGCATTAGCCCTCTAAAGAGGGTTATGACTCCGGTTCGGATCTAGTCTTGTAAGACAAGAGGGGAGACAAATAGTTTCCTGCTCTCTTAGTAAGTAAGGCAATTCCCAGTTTATTTGGGATCTCTATCATAGGTGGCATCAAAACTTTGGACTAACGTGTTCAGCCACTTTCCATGGCCATTGGGACAGTTTCCATGCGTGCCTCCTGTTCCGGGGGCTATGTTCCTCGGTGAAGTCTGCATGGCAACTTCTTGCTGGTGTGCAAGGGAGGGGAGGCTGGTTGGGGCATGGAAATAGGGACATCCAGCCAGTCTGTCAGAGAGAGGGTAGTGATGTCCAGGAACCGAGCCAAGTCCTCCGTTTGGTTTGGAGAGTGCAGAGCAATGGAGAGTCGGTTTTTGCGGATAATTAGATGAAAAGGGTGTCCCCATCTGTAGGTGGCTCCTGCTTCTGTGTAGGATTGGTTTGATGGTGTGTCTCATTAGCAGGGTTCGCCTCGACACATCTGGCAGAAGTTGGATTTGGTTCCCTGCGAACATTGTGGGGCCCCTTCCTTTTTCCCTGAAATAGTGAACCCTGTATAAAACATCTCTAGGAGTTGGGTTGTCTGGGTGTCATGAACCTAACACTCTATGGACTCTGTCCAGTTCTATTTCGGCATCTGGAGGTCTAGCTACGAGAGAGTTGAAGATGCAGGTAACCGCTTTACGCAGATCAGAGGCAGGCACCTCCTCTGGAATCCCACGTAGTTTGATGTTGTTGCATCGACCTCTGTTTTCTTGGTCGTCCACTTGTAGTAGTATATGTCTGTTCAAAGCCTTCTGTGCTTCCAAATTTTCTTCAACTGTAGTAAGGCGGGATTCTAGTGCAGACGAGACCTGTATGTGTGTGGCTACTTGAGTGGAGATGTTGCACACGTCTGTCTTGACAGCTGCAATGGCCTGAGCTTGTTTGGATTCAACCCGCGATATCATGGCTTTCATATCATGTTTAGTTGGCAGGTTAGCAAGGAGGGCTCATATATCTTTTAATTTCCGGCATTTGGAATGTCTGCTGCCCACTGAAGAGGCAGAGGATGAGGATTCAGAGAACTCTGAGTAAGCAGGGGTTTGGAAAAGTGCAGGAGTAGACACAAGGTCTAGCAGGTTGTCAGGCGCATGAGAAGGTCTGCCATTAGTCTCTGGAGCAAAGTCGGTGAGTCATCTGGGTATGTGACCTGTCTTCCAGCTGGAGTGATATGTCTCCAGCTTTATCTCTGGGCAATGGCAGCATGGAAAGTGGTGATTTGGTGGAGGGGCTGGGAAGCGCGCAGGTGGAGTGTCACTTACTAGGCCTGTCGCTATGCTTGTGTCCATCAGCATGGAATAATTAATAAGTCGTTAATTAATAATGGTGCTTTTGTTGTTCTATTTGCAGCAGTAAATTCACTGATGCAAAGTGCACAGAAAAAGGAAAATAGAAAGGCCGTTTTAAAAAGGCACGTCTCATAAGGAGATGAGCAAATGGCTGGTAGGTATTCAACAAATTTTTGTAAAAATTCTAGAGGTAATGGTATGGTTCTAGTTTTTTTTTTAAGTGCTTTGACAGAATAAAATTTTCCTTCGAATTGGAAGCCTAGTGAATTATAACCAGTTGGGTTAATAGGTAACAATCTGAAGGCAGATTTAACATCCGTTTTTGCCATAAGCGCATTTCTACCTGCTTTGTTAAGTAAGGATAGCGTTTGAACAAACGATGCATAATGTACTGTTGAAGCATTTTTATCAATTAGATCGTTTAGAGCAGTGACGCCCAACCTACGGCCCGCGGGCCAGATGCGACCCGCGAAGCCGTGTCATGCGGCCCGCGCAGTGACAGGACTTTATCAGCGCAGGGTGACTGCGAACGGCACAGGCAGCAAAGTGATGCTGCCTGTGCCTGCAATCTCCCCGCCCAGCGCCGCCTCCTAGCTAATTTATTCACTGCACTTGCCTCTGTGAAATTGAAGAGAAGCGCCGTAATCTCGCACAGGCGCACTGGCAGATGCATCGAAGTGTGCATGCACGTCTTCCTGACCTCTGCCAGTGCGAATGTGCGAGATTACGGCGCTTCACTTGAATTTCACAGAGGCAAGTGCAGTGAATAAATTAGCTAGGAAGCGGCTCTGGGTGGGGGGGATATCTGTGGACGACACTGAAGGGGGATCTAGGGAGGGGTGTGGGGATGTTGGGGTGGGAGGTCCTGGAGGGGTGTTTGGGTGGGAGCTCTGGAAGGGGTGGGAGGTCCGGGAGGGGGGCCATAATTTTTTTTGCTTTGGGGCCCAGTCATTTCGAGCTACGCCCCTGATTGTTAAGATTGGGTGGGCACTGGAGAGATAGAGCACCCTACTGTAGGAGAAGCCGGCGGGAGATGAAAGGAGGAGGGGCCTGCTCCTGGTGGTGTCGGGCACACGGCACAAGCATGGCGGTGGAGGATCTGACTGAAGCCTAAAGACCAGACATCAAGGTAGACCTGCAGAAGAAGGTGACAGCACAGTATGTGATGTATACATGTGTGTAATGTATGTAGTGCAGTGTGTAATCATCACATACTGTACTACATACATTACACACATATATACATCACATGCCCCCTCACAGTAATAATGCCAAGATATGTGCCCTCTTCACAGTAGTAATGCTCACACATGCCCCCTCACAGTAATAATGCCAAGATATGTGCCCTCTTCACAGACATAATGCTCACACATGCCCCCTCACAGTAGTTATGCCCAGATATGTGCCCCCTCACAGTAATAATGCCAAGTTTTGTGCTCTCTTCACAGACGTTATGCTCACACATGCCCCCTCACAGTAGTTATGCCCAGATATGTGCCCCCTCACAGTAGTTATGCCCAGATATGTGCCCCCTCACAGTAGTTATGCCCAGATATGTGCCCCCTCACAGTAGTTATGCCCAGATATGTGCCCTCTTCACAGTAGTTATGCCCAGATATGTGCCCTCTTCACAGTAGTAATGCTCACTCGTGCCCCCTCACAGTAGTTATGCCCTGATATGTGCCCTTCTCATAGCTCATGATAGTTATACCCTGATATGTGCCCTCCTCACAGTAGTTATACCCTGATATGTGCCCTCCTCACAGTAGTTATACCCTAATATGTGCCCCCTTACAGTAGTTATGCCAGATATGTGCCTTCTTCACAGTAGTAATGCTCACACGTGCCCCCTTTTATCCCACAGCCAGCCTCCAAAGATGGGATTAAACATTTGTCCTTCTGAAATCCCAAATTTCCCGTAGTACAAATATTGTCTGATTTGTTTGTGTTTACATTGGAACACTCCACCGCTAAATCTCTGCCTGGTGAAGACCAGACTGAATTTGTATTTTGAGTGTTTTAATTTTGAGAAATAAAATAAACAAAATCTTTGAATAACTGAACCTTATCAGTACAAAAGGTGTCAGCATTCAAAGAAATATGTCTAATTGATTGATTAGTGTCCTGCAAATTATTGTCGCTAATTGGTGTTGGTGTAATGTAATTCACCATCCTGTGTGTTTCTAGGTGCTGTAGCTTGATTGACAGTTGAATATGTTCTAGCTGTTGGAAATGGCGACCGTTGGTGAGCATTTCGTTTCTTCTCTTTACTCCTCGAGCTGTGTGACGCAGTGAAATTGGTATTTCTGCGTTTTACAGCTAATTGGGGAGGAGAATAACTTCTTTTTTCCTTTCTGGTTCTTTTTGTAGGCGGAGAAGAAGCTGGAGCATTGTTGAGAGTGTGCGACGCGATGATGTCACTTCTAGGTGCCGGCTCTGCGCTCCCAGATGAAGAGGCAGCACAGACTAGATGAATGAATCGTGGATCAAGATCTTCGCCTGAGAAATCTTCCTGGAGGCATCGTCTGTGCCAAGCTTCTCCACCGTAAGTCTCAGCTTTTGTAATGAATTGTTTGAGTAATTCTTCCATTTCTTCTTTCAGGTGCAGGTCCGATTCTTTGCTGCCAGTTACGCGAGTGCGCAGCAACTGACATGTCTTCTCTTTTATAGGTATCCACGAGACTGACTGTCTCCAATCAAGCTGTTCCTTCACCTTCATGAGAACTTCCGACTGCTCCATTCACATCTGACAATACTGATAAATATAACACTTGCACATGTAAATAGTGGGGGTCATGACACCATGTGCCCCCTTATTTGCATTCGCTAACAAGGTCTCATCAGAACAGCTGTCGAAATGCAAGACTGTCCAGTCGGATCCGGGACAGTTGGAAGGAAGCAGTACAGTACAGGTCCTGCAGCCCAGAGCTGATAGGAAGCCATTAGGGTGGGATCACACATAGGTTTTTCATGGTGTTTTTGTGCACGTTTTTAGTACCTGCATTTTTAGGTGTGTTTTTTGCGGTAAATCCAGCTCCAGATCTTAGATGAAAATCTATGGCAAATATGAACTGAAGGACACACAAGTATTCTTTTTTTGTTTCATCAGGTGGCATTTTAAAGGGCTCTGGCATATTTTGAAAAGCAGCATGCTGAAGGTTTTGCTATTTTCTTCTGGCACTTTGACAACATCTAGGGGAAAATAAGTAGTGTCAAATAAACATGGTTCACACAGTCATTTAGGAAAAACTGCTGCTAAAAAAAAAAACGCAAGAAAAATGCATGTGAAAATAAGTGACCATTTTCTATGGCTTATTTTAGTAGTAGACCCTTAGGATTGTGACTGGAGTGATACAGAATTGTGAGTACAGCTCTGGATGTGTCTGGAGTATAGAACATCATGTAACAGTAGAACAGAACTGAGAGTACAGCTCTGCACGTGACTTGAGTATGGCAGAGGATAGCCACAGTTCCTCTGAATATACAGTGATGATATCTGGATGTAAGCTGTCACATGGTATTGGAGGTGGAGTTGCTCTCTTTCCGGAATTTTGTCTGTTTCCCATATTCGGTTTTCTTCTACAGAACATTTTTCAAATGTTTGTCCGTGTTTGGAGGAGTTGGGAGGGTGACGTCCAATACAGCAATTCTCAAGTATACTGAGATAAGGTCGGCATGGCCAGAGAGTCTGGAAAGTTCCGATATTTCAGGAATGTGAAATTCCGATCACAGAAGGTTCCTGTCTTATGCCTCAGTGATATAATTGGAGAGGAACTTGGATGCACTGACACACTGTGACGCAATGTCGCTCACCACATGACAGTTGAAATGAATGGAGAACGTGGCCCATGACAGATCTGTCTGATCAGGAATCCGTTTTTCCTTTATAATGGCCTCACCAACATTGATCCACTATGGGTGTTGCCTGGTGACTGTTTGCTCTGTGCTGTACCTGTCATGGCTGCACCCAGAGCTACATGCTGTGTTAACCCTTAGTATATAGTTTTTGTTTTGTTTTTTGTATTTTCATTTTCCTTCCCTATCTTCCTTGAGCCATAACTTTTTTTATTTTTCCGTTCACATATCCATATGAGGGCTTATTTTTTGCAGGACAAGTTGTACTTTCTAATGCCGCCATTTAATACGGCATACAATGTAGTGGGAAGTGGTAAAAAAAAATTCTGAATGGGGTGGAATTGGAAAAAAAGCAATTCTTCCTACAGGTTTTATTCCAACAGCGTTCGCTTTGCGGCAAAACTGACCTGTGCCCTTCATTCTGTGGGTGAGTACGATTACAACGATACCACATATATATAGATTTTTTATGTCTAAATAGTGTAAAAATAAAAACTTTGAAAAATATGTATTTTTTTTTACATCATCATATTCTGACCCACATAACTTTTTTTTATAGTTTTATCTACTGAGCTGTGTGAGGGGGCTCATTTTTTGCAGAGCGAACTGTAGTTTTTATTGATACCATATTGGAGTGTGTGTAACTTTTTAATCGCATTTTATTACATTTATTTTTGGGTAAGAGAAGCAATGAAAAAATTGTGAATCAGCCATTTTGACCATTCGCCATATTAGAAAAATATTTTTATATTTTAATAGTACGGGTGTTTTTGGACACAATGGTGCCCATGATGTTTATATTTTTTGTTATTTATGTATTTTTTTTTTATCCTACGGAAAGGGGTGGGTGATTTAGATTTTTATTTAAAAAAAATATATAATATTTTTTTTAAAAAATGATTAAAACTTTTTTTTATGGTATTGTAGCTCATGTTTGAGGCTACAAAACCAATTACCGGAATCCTCATAGGCCGCAGAGGATACCAGTAAGAAGCCCGGGAATCGCGAGCTTCTGGGATTTTGAGCTTTTAGGTGCCATGATCACACTTGATCACGGCATCTAAAGACTTTAATGACCACGATCGGCATTATTGCCGGTAGAGGTCATTAGCCACGGGTCTGTGCTATTTGAAACAGCGGAGACCAGCCAGCCATGGTGTCTGCTGCATGAGCGAGTGGGCGCCATGTTTACCCATCAAAGGAATGTGGTAGAATAGATGCAGTGGGTACAGATATATAGTATATACAGCAGTGGACTGATATATCAGGTACATACTGTAATATATACCTTGTACCTCACACATACCTCCCCCTTTGGGCAGAAGTGGGCTAGTCCTGCTTCCTACCAAGCTAAAGTGGAGTTGAGTTGGATGGAGAGGAGATAATAAGGTGCAGTGAGGGGGCATTATTCCCCCCTGCAGCAGGAGTCCCAGGAAGCAGCTTGTACAGCACCAAACTCCTTGCAGTTCATAGACTGAGTATTATGAGAGGGTCAAGAGCCAAAATTACCCCACTCAATGGTACCAGAAAATCTAGAAAGTCCAGTAACCAGACTGAAGCCAAAGGTTAGCATAGCAGAGAAAGAGAGTAACCTTTTGCTGACCTAGCTAGCTGGTGGAAATCCTAATTGGTCAGTTACAGCTAGATGCGCTTCAGGAGGTCAAGTTCTGACCTCGGCCACAGCAAAGAACAGCTGAGCAGATCCTAGACCGACTCAGTACCACTTTTGAGACTAGGACTGCCTCCGAGCTTAAGATATGCTTCTTTGGAAAGTGACAGCAGTCGAAGAAGACTATGAGAGACTTTGCCCTGTCCCTTCAAGAAGCTCTGCAGGCTTTTATTCACATAGATCCCCGTGAGGTTGAGGTACAGGATCAAACCCTCAGATAACAGTTTATTGAAGGTGTCCTGGATGAATCCCTCAAACATCAGCTAAAGATGCTGTCAGTTCAGCACCCAGATACCCTGTTCTTGGATTTTAAAGGATAACTGTCACATTTAGACCCTATAATAACATGATATTCCAGAATCAGTTACTATTAGACTGACTTACCCCATATTTAATAAAATTCAGCCCTTAGCAATCAGTCTGCATAAAACTGCAATTTCACTATTCAGTTTAGACGGCCGCCACTGCCCTCACCCTGAGGCTAATACCGCCTGCCCTCACTACCCACAATGCATTGAGCTCCTCACATGCACTAGCCAGTAACAATAGACCCCCAAAAGTGTCAGTAACCAGAGCCCTCCCCCCCAAAGGGTTAATCTCCTGCAGCACAAAGGGGTCCTCTTACCACATGTTGCTTTCATTTATACACTGAGCAGATGGCAGATCTCCCTTCCCTGGTGTGCGCTGCTCCAACTCTGCATTCTCCAGCTCTGCTGTGTGAGGGAGCGTCTGCCAAGCGCAGGGACAGGGAGAAGTGCACACAGCCGAGGCACTGTTATCAGCTGCTGGAGAGGACCTGGCTTTAATCATTTACTTACAGTCCCTGGCTGTCAGTAATGTGACCCTGCACACAGCTTGCTTCTGCGTGCTCCGTCCTTCAACACATAGACGGACCCTGCCTAGCAACCCTATTTTAAGCACAGGTAAAAATAGGCAGTATAGGGAACAAAAATGTGGAATTAAGGGGTAATTGAATACAGGGATTTAATCAACTAAAGAAAGTGACTTTTAAAATTACCTTTATTATATTAGAAAGGGTATAGGTATATATGTACCACTACAATGTGCAAAAGGACATGCAAATACTTGAATTTCTTACAGGGGAGTCATAACCCCCATGAAGACATTCATAGTGACAGGATAGAAGAAGGGGGTTCGAGGAGGAGACCAAGGTCTTGTGGAGAGGGCATGGGTAGACAAATCTCACCCTAGTTGCCCTACAGACTTCTTAGCCCAGGGCGACCCCATGATGGTGGAGGTTCCCTGTCCTCGAACCTAATACTATCCAGTCCCTGTTAAACCCTAGAAAGGGGAAGATAATTCAATAATGAGTGTCAATGGTTTTCCCAACGAATGGGTACCACTGAGGCACTCCAAATAGGGAAAAGAGACCCCGAAACGTTTCACCTAGAACTTTCTAGGCTCATCAGGGGGTGATCTCAAAACAGTCATAGATATAAAGATATGATACTTAGCTCAAAGAAGGATATAGATGGTTTTGTTGACCATCAGAAATAAGGCTGTCCTACTGTGGGTACCTGGAGAGGATATATATATATATCAATCAGTAAAAAAAACCTGCATCATCTAGAGAAGGTATCTATTCATAGGAAGCCGAGGTATATCCAATCAGAGAGAAAGGCCTACTTACATCTGGACAAATGATACAGTCCCAAAACCAAATTGCTTGAGCCATAGTATGCCTGGCCGCAGTCACGCTATTTATTCAAATTGGTGCGCTTGCCCAGAGCCGACGTCCGGACGCCGGAAAACTACTTCCGGTATTCAGACCGCACTTTGAAGCGCACGCCTTCCTTTCTGGGTAACTTCCGGTGACGTGAAACGCACTTTGAACCACATATTGAGCTCCTGTTCATGTGCGTCAAACCCAGAGACCGGAAGTTCTTGTACATCACTTCCAGTTTTATGGTGGAACGCATACTAAAACGCAGATTGCCTTCAAAGATGCCAAGGATAGCGTAGCGATAATATAATCATTATTTGACCATGGTCTTATTTACGAGGTAAGGATCGTAGAGAAAGTCCATGTTTTAGCATTCGCAAATGAAAAAGGCTAGGGAAATAATAGGACATGCACTAACAAATGTCTCCCATCGTTATAATGGATGATCGCAAAAGGATAACATACACTTGGGTCACCTCCTTGATAACAACAAGAGAGGGGGAGAAAATACCTGTCATGAGGGTGTCAAGAGCCACGTCTGACTCCGTTATACCCGGGGTCAGGAAGTCGCAGCGAGTGGCTGCGCGCTCTATGTCTAAAGATCGTGCTGTTTCTTAATCGTAGCTTTCTGTGTTTGCCTTGCAATCCTTTTTGTCTCACTCAGGGATCCGTAGCTTCTTCTCCTCAGTTGTTTCTTGTCCATCACTCCCAACCTCCTTATATTCTCCCTCCCACTTCTCTGGTTGCCAGATAAAGAGCTTCCTGCCTGGACTTCTATACTAGATTTATGAAGTAACCACGGCACTCATTTGGATGATCAAGAGATAATTCATTTATTTAATTGTCCATCCCAAAGTGATCTTTTAGAGAATGGCCAACGTTTCGGTCTACCAGGACCTTGTTCACGGCCTAAGTATAAATACATACAGAGAATTTTAAATACAGACTTGACTTTCGGGACAGGCAGACAATATCATATGACAAAGTATAGATGTGTAAGATAAATACACAGATGTCAGAAAAAAACATAGAAAGTTGGAATTGAATATTATCATATAGACATATCCATCTGAGTAGGATGATTCCAGACATTTTTCTTCAGTCCGAGTTGAACTAATCTAGGACCTATGTAAAAGGGTAGTAGTCGATAAGCGAAAAATATGTATATAAAAATATATATACAGCAATATGTAGAGATATATATAAGAGATCTCATATAGTAGTTCACATCTAGTCGTAAGAGTAACATTAGCACATAATCGCTATCAGGAGACAGTTATATACAGCGTCATATAAATCACATGTGGACTTGGTCATATTGGCTATATAGAGGTCATCTATACATGTAGAAAGCAATGATCAAAAAGAAACTCTGTCCCATGGGTCAGGAGAAAATATATAAATAAATATGGATGTTCCCACATATAAGTATATATATAGCATAGCCGCAAGGTTGCTGTAGGGAAAAAAACAATAATTAGTTCATACAAGTGGGTACAGACCTTGTCGTTATAGATCCAGAGGTATCGGGAGGACTGCTAGCAGGCGCGGAGACTGGGGATTTAAATTATCGAGCTGATATGAAAGTGCACATGCGCCGGCGTCTCTCGGCTCGTGCCGAGGTATCACGATAACAGGTACGTCATACGCACATGCGCCCTGGTTCCCCGCTCCGGACTTAGAGTGTCCGGAGATAGGGGTTTAGGGTGCAGGCGCTAGAGTTGGAGAGCTGCGCTTGTGTTTTAGCAATACTTGCCGCACACTGTATGAAGCATTAATATTACTTAGATAACCGAATGATAATAGCCAATAGAGATATGTAAATCAGCTAATAAGGATAAAGGGCAACATTACTAATGACTCTAAATTATGTGATGGTATACTACCTTATATGTTGAGACTATAGGGGGGTCATTTTTTCTGTGGAAGATAAAGAGAAAAGAAAATTAGTAATCAAGAGTATATATATATATATATATATATATATATATATATATTGTAAGAAGGAACAAGGAGCCGTCATTGACGGAAGATACGTGTCACCGAGGTTCCTGGCCTCGGTGAGGTAAGAACCGGATTTTTTTCCTGAAGTGTCAGTTCTGTAGTGCAGTCTGACACTTCAGCTGTCAGAATGGCTGTAAAGCCAATCCGGGCCGGTTCTTATTGGGAGCAGCCAAAGAGCAGGGTGGGTGGCTGTTCCCCACTGTTCCAGGCCGGGTTTTGGCTGAAATATAAAAACCCAGCCAGCATGTTCAGGTGGTGTGGATTATCCACCATCTGCTAGTGGAGTGCTGGCAGTCTGGGTGTTGGAGCTTGAGGGTTTGGGCCTTGACTAAGCCTGCTACATTGTTTACGGACAGAAGCACATGGACTACTGCTTCCTTCAAGGACTTATGTGCTGCAGTCTGGTGTGAACTAACACCAGACTCAAGGTGACTGTTTTTCTTGAAATTATTATTTTGTCACTTTACGTCTGTGTGAATAAAACAGTGCACTATTTAAGTTAAAGACGTTGTCATTGCCTCTGTACTGCGTCCGCAAGCCTGTCTACCAGAGCAAATCCCCACAATATATATATAGGTATATCTATAAATATATATATATATATATATATATATATATATCTACCAATAGGAATACTGGCATTCATTTAGAAAACTTAAATATAGAATATAAAATACAGAAACCAGGATGAATAGTAAGTTATATACAAAAATCTGATGCAAAAATCAAATGCGAAAATCAAAGTCCCTATTCATTCCATGTGGAGACAAAGTTCTAAGTTCAAAGATCCAGAAAGCCTCACGTTCCTTGAGGCGTGCAATTCGGTTTCCTCCTCGTCGTTCTGATGGTACATGGTACATGTTCCAGTTCCAGGTTCTAGAACATGTACCATCAGCACGACGAGGAGGAAACCGAATTGCACGCCTCATCAATCAGTTCTCTTAATCTTAAGAACAAGAGTACATTTATGCCCCCTAAACACTATCATGCGGCTGAGGCCTTTATCGATCTTATCAAACAAGATCTCGATACTAGTCTATAGAAACCTAAAGACAAATCCTGATATATATATATCTGATAATCTTAAAAGCGAAGAAAGGATTGCCCTTAACACATTGAAAGAGGATAAAAATATCACGATAAAACCAGCTGATAAGGGTGGGGCTATTGTAGTCATCGCCACCACAGCTTATATCACGGAGATAAAATGACAACTATCTGACACTGGTAGCTGTTCTAAAGTGTCCATCAACCCCATCTTCCGTATCAAAAAATAAATTATCTCTTTCCTCGACTATCATCTTCAGCTAGGCACCATTGATAAATCCACTTACACTTTCTTAATTACTGATCATCCAGTTACTCCTGTTCTGTATATACTGCCTAAAATCCATAAGAACCTTACCAATCCCCCAGGTAGGCCTATAGTCGCATCCACAGACTCTATTCTCTCTCCACTGTAAATAGTTTGTATACCTCTATTGCCCATGAGAAGGGGCTTGAAGCAGTCTCCTCCCTTCTTTCTATCTCCATTTATTCATCAAATGCACAGGCCTTTTGCTTAACCCTTTTGAGATTTGTTTTACATAATAACTATTTCATGTTCGGTGATGACTACTATATCCAAAAACGCTGTACAGCAATGGGCGCGAATGTGGTGCCTCCATACGCAAATGCCTTTATGGAAAAATTTGAGGAGGATAGAATTTATCCCCATTCTCTTTTCCAACAATTTGCACTGATTTGGTATCGGCACCCAGCCCGTTGTTAGCATCAATAGATTGATGTTTCCTGCTTTGATTGACAGTGGATGCCAAGTGACTACCATCCGTCAATTAGCATTTGAAGAATGCTGGAGCAGAGCCCAGCTGACACAACCCCCGGAATCTTGGCTCCACCTCATAGCTACCAACGGTCAACTGGTAACTATACGAGGCTATTGGCAGCCTACTTTACAGATTGGAGATACTGAACTAAAAAAGTTCAAATAGCCTAGGCTACTAAATTCCCGTTTCTGGTCAATTAAAACATAACGTTTATTTAATTTATTAAAGTTAATATGAATCGGGAAGGAAAGGAACTTTTAAAATTATAGGTGCTGTTAAACTCAATCACCTCGCCTCCATTTGCGTTCGTTCGTCATATTTTAGCGTCATTTAGACCCGCGGTGCATGCGTAAGAACTTTAAATCTCTTTCTAATCTTGAGTTTGTTCTACGCATGTCCCAAAAGGGCCGCACATGCGTCTGAACTTCGATTTTCGTAAATACGTTACATGTCAGGCCCAAGTATTGAATGTATTTTGTTCTAAGGGCCCACGCATGCACGAGATCTTTTTGTTGGTACTCTAGGATATCCAGCGCATGCACCCAGACTTTGATTTTGTCTGATTATGGTGCTGCATAAGTTTAAGACTTCAATCAAAAGTCCGGGCGCATGCGCTGGATATCCTAGAGTACCAACAAAAAGATCTTGCGCATGCGTGGGCCCTTAGAACAAAATAAATTCGATACTTGGGCCTGACATGTAACGTATTTACGAAAATCGAAGTTCAGACGCATGCGCCGCGGGTCTAAATGAAGCGAAAATATGACAAACTAACGCAAATGGAGGCGAGTGGTTAGGTTTGCCCGTCTGTGACACGAGCGCCGGTAGTGATTGGTTGCAGGATAAGGAATGATCCATGTTGACAGTAGCTCCATTCCCCTGAAGACGCCACATCTGTGGCGAAACATGTTGAGGGAGCTGCAATTCGGTTTTTAGGTTAGGTGCATGCTAGACTAAGTGTCGGAGTGTGGAGTGGACTGTCTGCAGACCCACCTCGCTCGAGACACATTAGCAGCAGCTAGTTGCACAACTGAGATTGAATAAAACCAAAAGCGAGTGATAGGAATCAGAAGCAACTAGATAGTTGATCCTCACCAATGCAATCCATTTAGATATTAAGGAAAGCATCAGCGAATATATCAGAAAGCACTGGAAAGTAGAAAATAATAATCGCTGAAACAGCAAACCAAAGAAAGATAGACGCATCTGAATGAGGCAGGACATATAGGTGAAGCAACCTATATCCTCAGCCGCTTGAGTTTAACAGCACCTATAATTTTAAAAGTTCCTTTCCTTCCCGATTCATATTAACTTTAATAAATGAAATAAACGTTATGTTTTAATTGACCAGAAATGGGAATTAAGTAGCCTAGGCTATTTGAACTTTATTATTTACACATCCCGGATCTATAGGGTCCTTGAAATAAATTGAGATACTGAACTCCCACGACAAAGGGTAGTTGTGATCCAGGTACCGGAAGATGACAATTGCCCTGTGGTCCTGGGGATGCATGTACTCGGCAACTTGTCTATACATATACAAAAAAAAAAAAAGAAAAATGAAGCTGCTATGCTATGATCTCATTCCTGCTATTTTAGCAGAAAACAGCACTAAATAGAGCATGTGTACCGCCTCCTATGCTACATGCTAAATGAGGTATTAGTGTACATTTTAATCAAAAGGCATAAGCCCACTCACCACGCCAAGGTTGCCTTTATGAGTGGGTCCTACTCTAAAATTGGTGCGGCGCTGCACGGCGACCACCGACACTGTGGCGCCAATCCGGCAGGTGGCGGGACCCAGCAGTCAAACAGCACCCCTGCTGCCCGACTATGCTAAACCTAGCACTGGGCCCCACCAACCCGCCAGAAAAACAGCACAGTGACCCCCGTGCAGCACCGCACCATGTGAACAGTTGTCAAAGCTCACCTTACCTGAAGCCCTCAGGAACTCCAACTTAGAGCATGGTAGATTCATTTAAACCCTCATGCAAAATACCTTGCTAATTAAAATCACCTGGCCGAATGGAAAGAGTGCTGATCCAGGGACAGACAGATTGTCTATACAGACCTTGACCTCAATGTCCCTATGTCGTACTCCCTCAATCAGCGCTTAGAGGATGCCTTTCTCCAGCCTCAAATCTGAGTCCTGATGCCAGTTGCGGAGATCACTGCTTCTACAGAACCAAGTCTGATTGCTGATCCTCCTTCACAATTGCCAGACTCTATCTCCGTCTCGAGAGTCTCTGAACTGACCTTGCGGAGGTCCCAACTGGCCAAAAAGGGTAAGTCACCTGCCCGTTACTTGGAGTTCTTCAGGATAAATATATTTAGGTGCGGAAACTACTGGAGCCACAACGTGGACTGCATCTGATGGGTGAGACACATTGGCCCCTGTTTTGAGTTCATATTTTGACCCTTTTTCCTTCATCCCTTCTGCGCCTGGACTCCATCCAGCATCCAATAAATGTCTCCAGGTTGCGCAGGTTGGTGCCAAACATCCTTTTCCCCCTTCTCAGGTTAAGTGGGAACCCTACCCACCGTGGGAATTGCTTGCTCCCCTTTAAATCACAATGCACTACCTCATTTGGATTACAAATATAATTTTTGCTAGCTCATGTGGATTACAAATAACTTGCACTTAAAATTATTTTTGCACTATGTATTATGGTTTTGAAACGTTATAAGCCAGCACCCAAAGAATAGACTCAAACAAGTACCTGAGCTCTTTGTGACCTCAACTGTGATATTTTTGCACTAAGCTTTCAAAGTTTTTGCATTAAGTATTTTTACTCATTATATGGACTGTGAGGAAGTGACAGGCCTCATGGTTGTTAGGGGAGATATATGGCAGGATTTGCTGTGTCTTCCCCAGAATCACCAGGTCTGAAGAAAGACCAGGTGCAGTAATCACCTGGGGATAAAGGAATCCTCAGAGTGAGAGGGGGTGGGGACTTGCACACAGAAGGCTGGAGTGGCTCTGTGTGGTCTGAGCCGGGAGGGCTGAGAGACCACTATCCCACAAGAGACACTGGTGTGGGAGCAGCCTGGAGGCTGCTGAAGGTTGGGCTGGGAAAACCGCATCTCATCACGGGTGTGAACTGTGGTACGCTTTAGGTGAGTCAGGGAAACCTATGTGTTTAGATAGGGCTCTGACGGGCAAGGTATTTTATTTTGGCTTTGTGTGTTTTTGCTTTATGCCGTGTGCCACAATAAAGCACAGTTTGGCCCCTAAATCCTGGTATCTGTGAAGAAGCGTGTGTTTGCAACCCCTGGAAAAGGGCTAATCCCCTACAGGACTCTTGTTTGGAGCAACAATGTGATTTTTCTTGCACTTTTTGAATGGACTTGCTGCTGTCTACTCACACAGCAGCAGACAACAGCAAAATGCTACAATATGACTGATTATGGGGTCCTTGCAGCAACTTTGAGAAGGCAGGTCCCTGGGAAAGGAGGATACTGGCATTCCTGCCTCTGTACCTTTAAGTCATCTCAGCCACATGAATGTGTCTATAATAATAAACTGGGTAGTTTCTTAAATAATGTACCCAGTTTTTTATATAAACTTAGGTTGGTTAAGGTGCTGTACGCTGCCTATCTATATGTAGTGTAGTAAGTCTACTGTATCATGTGCCACTTTTGCATGAGGTGGAAGACAAGGGGACCACCCTATCAGGGGATTCACCTGCACCCCTGTGAGCCAGTAGCTACCCCTCGCTCCATTGCTGTTGTGGACTGCCTCTGAGGACTCAAAAGTATAAAATGGTAATTTTGCCCTGTGTCAGTTCAGAAGGCCTAGGTATTGTGTTTGCGTATGCCCTTAACCATTTTCTCTCCACAGACTTGGGAGGGGAAGGAGCCAGTATGTCCTGTGTCTTTGGGATCATGTGCTGTTGCTACACAGGAGGACCATGAAGTAGAGTCACAAGCGGTACCATTGCTGTAAGCAATACCATTGCTATGAGCAGCAACGATGCCTTAATATTTTAAAGGGTAACACTGCTGCCAAAAATATGTGAGTTAAGCTATTTAATAGAGAGGCTCAGTGCTCACGGGAGCTAAGGATGGTGGGCTGGTTCCTTCTCCTGGTTCTAGGTTCCTTAAAGCACTATGCTCTACCTCAAAGAAAAATGAAAAGCTACCAGGACGTCAAGGTGATGAGGCGTAAAGCATAATTAGACCTTGATGCAGTGAATGGAGAACAGGATGAAGCAACCCTTCTATTTGCAGGCCTTCATTGTACAGTGGGGGAATTACAGAGTAATGACACACCCACGCTCCAGATACGACCCTGGCCATGTCATACGGATTTTGGAGTAATAAGTGAACGCCTAATATGGGTATAACCTTTAAGACTAGAGAGTTCTTTCATTTTTAGATGACAGCAATCTCAGCTTCTATTCATTTATGGGACCTTGGCACTTAACCCTAAAACTTAAAAGTGGACATTATCATGTAAAGCTAAGCACAAGCCGGATTGGTTTTAATAAGGGGGTATGTAGTACCCCAGAGCGGGCACTACCATTCCTACACCCTGCTACGGTCTCTAATGGCTAAGAAATAATGTCATCTGTGTATTTTATTCAAGGTCCTTCTATATTGTGCCTTAATAATATTGCTACGTAACTTATGTAATGCATTACATATAATGTTTGTCCAACAGGGGGCAGTGTATATGGCAGAGAGTATCTTTAGATAGAATGAAACTTACCATTCCATTCTCCCACTTTTGGGCAGAAGTGGGCTAGTCCTGCTTCCAACCAAGGGAATGGATGCAGGAAGTTATAGTGGAGTTGAGAGTTGGAAGGAGAGGAGATAAAAAGGCGCAGTGAGAGGGCATCTTTCCCCCCTGCAGCAGAAGCCCAGGGAAGCAGCTTAAAGAGCACTATGACTCCTTGCAGTTCATAGACTGAGTATTATGAGAGGGTCAACAACCAAAGGCACCCCACTCAACGGTACCAGAACCTCTAGATAGTCCAGTAACCAGACTGAAGCCAATAAGTGTACAAGGAGAAGGAAGCACTCCAAAAAATCCAAGTTGTATTCACTCAATGTCAGACTAAAGCCAGAGGTTAGCACAGCAGAGAAAGAGAAAGTACAGTGTTCAATTTCACCTGCCAGTCTACCCCAAAACCTGCTGGAGCCAGAGAAAGATCAAATATTATCTGGATGCAAGTTTATTCAAGTAAAACAGTTGAGTCTGGAATTCAAGTCTGGAATTGGCTTACTCTCCGCCAACTATGACCCTCTTCTTTGAATGCTACAGAGCCTAACTCTGGGGATTGACGGTATCCAGGTAGGAGCACCGTGACACACAGAACTAGTAAGGCCACATCACCACTCTGCATTTCCTACACATTGGGACTAGAATCGGCCCTAGGGGTGGCACATTGCACAGTGCCACTTTAGGATGCAACAATGTGTGCCAAAATTCTGGCACAGATATCTTTCCCAAAGTAAGCCAATAGGTAAGACTAAAAATGCACTAACTTTAGCCTGTCTTAGTAAATCTGAGCTTTTGAGCCATGACTCCAGACTGATACATTGAGTCAAACTACTAAGAGATTGTGTGAAGCTGCTGATGTAATGATCCTCTTTTGGGTGGGGGCCGGCTTGGAGGGTCATTGGTTATTTCTATTAATGTTCTCTGCCTCTTCAGATCCTCCATTTTGTAATATTATAAACAGAACGGGCCCAGTATAAACCAACACTGAGCAGATGCTGCTGCTTATCTATGTGTATTATATAGAGAGATCCTGTAATCCGTCCTCTGTGTATACAGTCACCAGAATAGCGCAGCACAAACTATAGCTATATACAGAACGTTTGCATTATCGATATCAGATGCAGCATCATAAACACAGACTCCGCAGCTGGGTCCCCGATCACCTTCGTATAGAAATTTAAGGATTATATATGCCTCTATATAAGGAAAATATGACAATCTGCTACATACACTGAAGTTATTATCATTGACACGAGCCTCAGTACAGGAAAATCACTATGTACATCCTGTGCTTTACTGATCCTTAAAGGGGTTTTACCAAGTTTTTGTAAGTTATTCCCTATTAAAAGGATAGGGGATAACTAGCTGGTCGTGGTGTCTGCCCATTGGGACCCCCACCAATCATGAAAACTGGGGTCCTATTACCCCATTGTACAGCCGTAGAAAATGAAGTATGAGACTTGCCTACCAGCCCGTCCCCTTCCCTGCCCACAATTTTAGACCTGGTGTGAACGATCTAATGTATTTTATTGGGATTTTATGCGATAGACCAACACAAAGCAATTATTTGTGAAGTGAAAAGAAAATGATACATGGTTTTCTGAAAAGTGTGGTGTGCATTTGTATTCAGCCTCCTGTACTCTGATACCCCTAAATAAAATCCATTGTGACAAATTGCAACACGCTGCCCCCCCAGGGCCGATCGTGTCCCAGGTTTTTTAGGAGGTCCGATATGGAGGTCTGGTCTGAAGTCTGATGAAGATTGGGGGTCTGATCTGAGGTCTGATAAAAAATATATTTTTTATGATTTTCCTTCTGTGAAACCTATGTAAACAAATATGCTAATTATGTTTCCCTAAACTGTAAAAAGCAAACACTGGCTGGGAGGACAAAGTGTGACCAACTGCAACATGCTGCCCCCCAGGGCCGATCATGTCCCAGGTTTTTTAGGATGCCGAGTGGTGATGATGCGGCCTAACTAGTTCTGTGTGTGTCACGGTGCTCCTACCTGGATACCTTTGTTCTCCAGGGTTAGGTTCCAAACAAATAAAGGGGAGAGTTGTAGGAGGTGGAGAATAAGGAAGAGCTCACTAGTATGCAGGAAGGAGCGGGGAGCAGTGACTGTAGCACTGCTAGCGTTGGCTGACTCTTCTCCGGGCTCGCACTATGACCTGATGCTGTGTGAGAGCGCAGCACGGGCCCAGAGAAGAACAAGTAGCGTTGGGTGCAGGAAGAGCAGCTGGATGTGCAGAACTGGTGGTGCAGTATGGAGAGGTAAATTCATTTATACATTTTTGGTCTGATATGGGGGCCTATTGGGGTTTTATCTGAGGTCTGATATGGGGGTCTGATCTGAGGTCTGATGAAGATTGGGGGTCGGATCTGAGGTCTGCAAAAAAAAATAAAAAATTCTGATTTTTCTTCTCTGAAACCTAGGTATGTCTTATAACCCAATGTGTCTTACAAAGTAAAAAAATATGGTAATTATATTTCCCCTGAACTGTAAAAAGCAAACACTGGCTGGGAGGACACAAACACTTAGTTTAACCCCTTAAGGACTCAGCCCTATTTCACCTTAAGGACTGCAAATCTGACCAGTGTCACTTTAAGTGCTGATAACTTTAAAACGCTTTGACTTATCCAGGCCATTCTGAGATAGTTTTTTCGTCACATATTGTCCTTCATAACACTGGTAAAATGAAGTAAAAAATAAAATAAAAAATTATTTATAAAAAAATACCAAATTTACCCCAAATTTCTTTTAAATTGGAAATTTCCAAGTTTCAATTTCTCTACTTCTATAATACATAGTAGTACCTCCAAAATAGTTATTACTTTACATTCCCCATATGTCTACTTCATGTTTGATAATTTTGGGAATGATATTTTATTTTTTGGGGATGTTCCAAGGCTTAGAAGTTTAGGAAATTTTTCAGAAATTTTCAAAAACCCAATTTTTAGGGACCAGTTCAGGTCTGAAGACACCTTGCGAGGCTTACATAATAGAAACCACCCAAAAATTACCCCATTCTATAAACCCCATATGTGGTCGTAAACCGCTGTGCGGGCAGACGGCAGGGCGCAGAAGGAAAGGAATGCCATACGGTTTTTGGAAGGCAGGTTTTGCTGGACTGTTTTTTTTTTTACACCATGTCCCATTTGAAGCCCCCCTGATGCACCTCTAGAGTAGAAACTCCCAAAAAGTGACCCCATTTTAGAAACTACGGGATAGGGTAGGGTATGATTTTTGTGGGATGAGATGATGGTTTTTACTATTGCGTGTGACTTTTTGATCGCTTGCTATTACACTTTTTGTGATGTAAGGTGATAAAAAATGGTTTATTTAGCACAGTTTTTATTTTTTACGGTGTTCATCTGAGGGGTTAGGTCATGTGATATTTGTATAGAGCCAGGCGATATGGACACGGCGATACCTAATATGTATACTTTTTTTTTATTTATGTAAGTTTTACGCAAAACTATCATTTTTGAAAAAAAATAATCATGTTTTAGTGTCTCCATATTCTGAGAGTCATAGTTTTTTCAGTTTTTCGGCGATTATCTTAGGTAGGGTCTCATTTTTTGCGGGATGAGATGACAGTTTAATTGGCACTATTTTGGGGTGCATATGACTTTTTGATCACTTGCTATTACACTTTTTGTGATGTAAGGTGACAAAAAGATTTTTTACGGCGTTCATCTCAGGGGTTAGGTCATGTGATATTTTTATATCGATACGGACGCGGCGATACCTAGTATGTTTCCTTTTTTTCATTTATGTAAGTTTTTAAAACAGAAAAATTATGTTTTAGTGTCTCCATAGTCTGAGCCATAGTTTTTTTTATTTTTTGGGCGATTGTCTCAGGTAGGGGCTCATGTTTTGCGGGATGAGGTGATGGTTAGATTGGTACTATTTTGGTGGGCAAACACCCTTTTGATCGCTTGCTGTTGTACTTTTTGTGATGTAGGGTGACAAAAAAATGGTTTATTTAGCACAGTTTTTATTTTTTACGGTGTTCATCTGAGGGGTTAGGTCATGTGATATGTTTATAGAGCTGGTCGATACGAACACGGCGATACCTAATATGTATACTTTTTTTCCCCCCTACTTTTTACCAATTTTTAAAAAAAATTATTTGGGGAAAATGACATTTTTGTTTATTTTTACTTGAAACTTTTATTTTTTTGGGGGGGGGGAAACTTTTTTTTTCCAACTTTTTTTTTCCAACTTTTTTTCCCTTTACTTTTTGTCCCACTTTGGGACTTGAACTTTTGGGGGTCTAATCCCCTTTACAATGCATTCCAATACTTCTGTATTGAAATACATTGGCTGTATGAGTAATACTGTGTGTATTACTCATACAGCTTCCGGCCTGTGAGATCCAGGGGGCTGGATCTCACAGGCTCGTCACAGGAAGGCAGCGGCGATGCCTCAGGAAGGCATCGCGCTGCCTTCCATGCCATCGGGTCTCCCCTACAGCCGCATGGGGACCAGATGGCACAGCAGCCCGCCGGATAAGGTAAAACCGCAAACCGCAGGTCACATGACCCCCCGACGTTGTGACAGGATGCCAGCTGAATGATTTCAGCAGACATCCTGTTCCTATTAACACCCACCGCAAGCTAGTTTTAAAGTTATGACGTACCTGGTTTAAGGACTCGGGAAATATGCCGTATCGGTACGTCATAAGTCCTTAAGGGGTTAAAAAAAGCTAATTTTCCCGGGTTGAGGGAAGCATTTCAGGGCATAGACTGGGAACAGCTATTGTCACATAATAATACACAGGATAAATGAGAAAGCTGTAAATTTACACTAGATAGTTACACTGCGAAATGTATTCCTATGCAAGTGTAAACGGTTAAAATTAAACCACACATGGCTTACAGCTACTGTAAAAAGGGCACTAAATGACAAAAAGGGTATTTAAAAAATATAAATATACAGGTCAGCTGTAGCCTTTGACATTTACAAAAGGATTAATAAAATTTGTAAAAGATAAAATCTGCAAAAATACTAAATGAATTCCAGATGGTCAAAGAGAACAAAAAAAAATCCCAAAAATTCTTTAAATAGATAAATGCTAAAAAAAATTGTCAGAGCAGGTAGGTCCCCCTACATAATGGAAAATCAGGGTGGTTGCTAAAGATACGTTTTACCTCTGTATATACAATAGAAGAGAAAGGATCTGATGTTGGTGGTGCCAGGGCTGTTAGCCAGTTGAGTATATGACTGGATGTATTAACTGTAGATATGGTCCAAGCTAAGTTTAATAAGGTAAATGGGGCTTCAGGTCCAGATGTATTATACCCAATAATTATTAAAGAACTTGATTAAGTTATTGCTCTGCCCCTGTTCATAATTTTTATAGATTCTATAAAGAATAATACATTGCCAAGTGATTGTTGAAAGGCAAATGCGGTACCCATATTAAAAAAGACCTCTAGGTCTTCCAAAAGTAATTACAGACCAGTAAACTTAATGTCTGTTGTGGGAAAAATGTTTGAAGAATTCTGCAGGGACTATATACAGTATGTGACTTTTAATAATATCATAAGTGACAATCAGCATGAGTTTACCAAGGACAGAAGTTGTCAGACTAACCTGATTTGTTTTATGAGGAGGTGACTAGAACAGGAGGGTGGCTGTGGATGTAGTGTTCTTGGATTTTGCAAAGGCGCTCGTTCACGATAATCTGCCAGAAAATCGAGCAGTGTAAATCCACCTTGAGGCTAGCAGTATAGTGTCACATATGGAACAGGGATGTTATATTGCCACTATACAAAGCTTTGTTGCAAACTCATCTGGAATATGCAGTTCAGTTCTGGGCACCAGGCCACAGAAAGGATGCCCTGGAGTTGGAAAAAGTAAACTGACAAGGGGCATGGAGGATCCTAAGGCCTCTTTACTCTACCCGATATTCAGATAGATTATCACTAATAAGCATTCATTCGAAAGCTTGTTAGCGATAATTGGCCTGTTTGAAGGTGCCGCTGATTACCTGAAGCGCTCGTTCATCGAGTAACAGATTGTTGTTGTGGTTACCTAAATTGTCATTTGTGGACAGCAGATCGTGTTGTCTAAACAGCACTCTGCTCATAAACAATTATTCTGTATGCGGAAGAGCAATGGTATTAGTGATTGTTCCTCACTAGAGTTGAGCGAACACCTGGATGTTCGGGTTCGAGAAGTTCGGCCGAACATCCCGGAAATGTTCGGGTTCGGGATCCGAACCCGATCCGAACTTCGTCCCGAACCCGAACCCCATTGAAGTCAATGGGGACCCAAACTTTTCGGCACTAAAAAGGCTGTAAAACAGCCCAGGAAAGAGCTAGAGGGCTGCAAAAGGCAGCAACATGTAGGTAAATCCCCTGCAAACAAATGTGGATAGGGAAATGAATTAAAATAAAAATTAAATAAATAAAAATTAACCAAAATCAATTGGAGAGAGGTTCCATAGCAGAGAATCTGGCTTCCCGTCACCCACCACTGGAACAGTCCATTCTCAGATATTTAGGCCCCGGCACCCAGGCAGAGGAGAGAGGTCCCGTAACAGAGAATCTGTCTTCATGTCAGCAGAGAATTAGTCTGCATGTCATAGCAGAGAATGAGGCTTCACGTCAGCCACCACTGCAACAGTCCATTGGCATATATTTAGGCCCAGCACCCAGGCAGAGGAGGGAGGTCCCGTAACAGAGAATCTGTCTTCATGTCAGCAGAGAATTAGTCTGCATGTCATAGCAGAGAATGAGGCTTCACGTCAGCCACCACTGCAACAGTCCATTGGCATATATTTAGGCCCAGCACACACACAGGCAGAGGAGAGAGGTCCCGTAACAGACAATCTGGCTTCATGTCAGCAGAGAATTAGTCTGCATGTCATAGCAGAGAATGAGGCTTCACGTCAGCCACCACTGCAACAGTCCATTGGCATATATTTAGGCCCAGCACACACACAGGCAGAGGAGAGAGGTCCCGTAACAGAGAATCTGTCTTCATGTCAGCAGAGAATTAGTCTGCATGTCATAGCAGAGAATGAGGCTTCACGTCAGCCACCACTGCAACAGTCCATTGGCATATATTTAGGCCCAGCACACACACAGGCAGAGGAGAGAGGTCCCGTAACAGAGAATCTGTCTTCATGTCAGCAGAGAATCAGTCTTCATATCATAGCAGAGAATCAGGCTTCACGTCACCCACCACTGTAAGAGTCAATTTTCATAAATTTAGGCCCAGAACCCAGGCAGAGGAGAAAGGTCCCGTAACAGACAATCTGGCTTCATGTCAGCAGAGAATCAGTCTTCATATCATAGCAGAGAATCAGGCTTCACGTCACCCACCACTGTAAGAGTCAATTTTCATAAATTTAGGCCCAGAACCCAGGCAGAGGAGAAAGGTCCCGTAACAGACAATCTGGCTTCATGTCAGCAGAGAATCAGTCTTCATATCATAGCAGAGAATCAGGCTTCACGTCACCCACCACTGTAAGAGTCAATTTTCATAAATTTAGGCCCAGAACCCAGGCAGAGGAGAAAGGTCCCGTAACAGACAATCTGGCTTCATGTCAGCAGAGAATCAGTCTTCATATCATAGCAGAGAATCAGGCTTCACGTCACCCACCACTGTAAGAGTCAATTTTCATAAATTTAGGCCCAGAACCCAGGCAGAGGAGAAAGGTCCCGTAACAGACAATCTGGCTTCATGTCAGCAGAGAATTAGTCTGCATGTCATAGCAGAGAATGAGGCTTCACGTCACCCACCACTGCAACAGTCCATTGGCATATATTCAGGCCCAGCACCCAGGCAGAGGAGAGAGGTCCCGTAACAGAGGATCTGGCTTCATGTCAGCAGAGAATCAGTCTGCATGTCATAGCAGAGAATCAGGCTTCACGTCAGCCACCACTGCAACAGTCCATTGTCATAAATTTAGGCCCAGCACCCAGGCAGAGGAGAGAGGTCCCGTAACAGAGGATCTGGCTTCATGTCAGCAGAGAATCAGTCTGCATGTCATAGCAGAGAATCAGGCTTCACGTCAGCCACCACTGCAACAGTCCATTGTCATAAATTTAGGCCCAGCACCCAGGCAGAGGAGAGAGGTCCCGTAACAGACAATCTGGCTTCATGTCAGCAGAGAATTAGTCTGCATGTCATAGCAGAGAATCAGGCTTCATGTCAGCCACCACTGCAACAGTCCATTGGCATATATTTAGGCCTAGCACACAGGCAGAGGAGAGGTTCATTCAACTTTGGGTAGCATCGCAATATAATGGTAAAATGAAAATAAAAATAGGATTGAATGAGGAAGTGCCCTGGAGTCCAATAATATATGGTTATGGGGAGGTAGTTAATGTCTAATCTGGACAAGGGACGGACAGGTCCTGTGGGATCCATGCCTGGTTCATTTTTATGAACGTCAGCTTGTCCACATTGGCTGTAGACAGGCGGCTGCGTTTGTCTGTAATGACGCCCCCTGCCGTGCTGAATACACGTTCAGACAAAACGCTGGCTGCCGGGCAGGCCAGCACCTCCAAGGCATAAAAGGCTAGCTCTGGCCACGTGGACAATTTAGAGACCCAGAAGTTGAATGGGGCCGAACCATCAGTCAGTACGTGGAGGGGTGTGCACACGTACTGTTCCACCATGTTAGTGAAATGTTGCCTCCTGCTAACACGTTGCGTATCAGGTGGTGGTGCAGTTAGCTGTGGCGTGTTGACAAAAGTTTTCCACATCTCTGCCATGCTAACCCTGCCCTCAGAGGAGCTGGCCGTGACACAGCTGCCTTGGCGACCTCTTGCTCCTCCTCTGCCTTGGCCTTGGGCTTCCACTTGTTCCCCTGTGACATTTGGGAATGCTCTCAGTAGCGCGTCTACCAACGTGCGCTTGTACTCGCGCATCTTCCTATCACGCTCCAGTGCAGGAAGTAAGGTGGGCACATTGTCTTTGTAGCGTGGATCCAGCAGGGTGGCAACCCAGTAGTCCGCACAGGTTAAAATGTGGGCAACTCTGCTGTCGTTGCGCAGGCACTGCAGCATGTAGTCGCTCATGTGTGCCAGGCTGCCCAGGGGTAAGGACAAGCTGTCCTCTGTGGGAGGCGTATCGTCATCGTCCTGCCTTTCCCCCCAGCCACGCACCAGTGATGGACCCGAGCTGCGTTGGGTGCCACCCCGCTGTGACCATGCTTCATCCTCATCCTCCTCCACCTCCTCCTCATCCTCGTCCTCCTCGTCCTCCAGTAGTGGGCCCTGGCTGGCCACATTTGTACCTGGCCTCTGCTGTTGCAAAAAACCTCCCTCTGAGTCACTTCGAAGAGACTGGCCTGAAAGTGCTAAAAATGACCCCTCTTCCTCATCCTCCTCCTCCTCCTCCTGGGCCACCTCCTGTTCCATCATCGCCCTAAGTGTTTTCTCAAGGAGACATAGAAGTGGTATTGTAACGCTGATAACGGTGTCATCGCCACTGGCCATGTTGGTGGAGTACTCGAAACAGCGCAACAGGGCACACAGGTCTCGCATGGAGGCCCAGTCATTGGTGGTGAAGTGGTGCTGTTCTGTAGTGCGACTGACCCGTGCGTGCTGCAGCTGAAACTCCACTATGGCCTGCTGCTGCTCGCACAGTCTGTCCAGCATGTGCAAGGTGGAGTTCCACCTGGTGGGCACGTCGCATATGAGGCGGTGAGCGGGAAGGCCGAAGTTACGCTGTAGCGCAGACAGGCGAGCAGCGGCAGGATGTGAACGCCGGAAGCGCGAACAGACGGCCCGCACTTTATGCAGCAGCTCTGACATGTCGGGGTAGTTGTGAATGAACTTCTGCACCACCAAATTCAGCACATGCGCCAAGCAAGGGATGTGCGTCAAATTGGCTAGTCCCAGAGCTGCAACGAGATTTCGCCCATTATCACACACCACCAGGCCGGGCTTGAGGCTCACCGGCAGCAACCACTCGTCGGTCTGTTGTTCTATACCCCGCCACAACTCCTGTGCGGTGTGGGGCCTGTCCCCCAAACATATGAGTTTCAGAATGGCCTGCTGACGTTTACCCCGGGCTGTGCTGAAGTTGGTGGTGAAGGTGTGTGGCTGACTGGATGAGCAGGTGGAAGAAGAGGAGGAGGAAGCCGAGAAGGAGGAGGTGGCAACAGGAGGCAAAGAATGTTGCCCTGCGATCCTTGGCGGCGGAAGGACGTGCGCCAAACAGCTCTCCGCCTGGGGCCCAGCTGCCACTACATTTACCCAGTGTGCAGTTAGGGAGATATAGCGTCCCTGGCCGTGCTTACTGGTCCACGTATCTGTGGTTAGGTGGACCTTGCCACAGATGGCGTTGCGCAGTGCACACTTGATTTTATCGGATACTTGGTTGTGCAGGGAAGGCACGGCTCTCTTGGAGAAGTAGTGCCGGCTGGGAACAACATACTGTGGGACAGCAAGCGACATGAGCTGTTTGAAGCTGTCTGTGTCCACCAGCCTAAATGACAGCATTTCATAGGCCAGTAGTTTAGAAATGCTGGCATTCAGGGCCAGGGATCGAGGGTGGCTAGGTGGGAATTTACGCTTTCTATCAAATGTTTGTGAGATGGAGAGCTGAACGCTGGCGTGTGACATGGTTGAGACGCTTGGTGACGGAGGTGGTGGTGGTGGTGTTGGTGGTACATCCCCTGTTTGCTGGGCGGCAGGTGCCAACGTTCCTCCAGAGGCGGAGGAAGAGGCCGAGGCGGCAGCAGCAGAATAGGCCGAGGCGGCAGCAGCAGAAGAGGTAGCAGGGGGAGCCTGAGTGACTTCCTTGGTTTTAAGGTGTTTACTCCACTGCAGTTCATGCTTTGCATGCAGGTGCCTGGTCATGCAGGTTGTGCTCAGGTTCAGAACGTTAATGCCTCGCTTCAGGCTCTGATGGCACAGCGTGCAAACCACTCGGGTCTTGTCGTCAGCACATTGTTTGAAGAAGTGCCATGCCAGGGAACTCCTTGAAGCTGCCTTTGGGGTGCTCGGTCCCAGATGGCGGCGGTCAGTAGCAGGCGGAGTCTCTTGGCGGCGGGTGTTCTGCTTTTGCCCACTGCTCCCTCTTTTGCTACGCTGTTGGCTCGGTCTCACCACTGCCTCTTCCTCCGAACTGTGAAAGTCAGTGGCACGACCTTCATTCCATGTGGGGTCTAGGACCTCATCGTCCCCTGCATCGTCTTCCACCCAGTCTTGATCCCTGACCTCCTGTTCAGTCTGCACACTGCAGAAAGACGCAGCAGTTGGCACCTGTGTTTCGTCATCATCAGAGACATGCTGAGGTGGTATTCCCATGTCCTCATCATCAGGAAACATAAGTGGTTGTGCGTCAGTGCATTCTATGTCTTTCACCGCTGGGGAAGGGCTAGGTGGATGCCCTTGGGAAACCCTGCCAGCGGAGTCTTCAAACAGCATAAGAGACTGCTGCATAACTTGAGGCTGAGACAGTTTCCCTGGTATGCATGGGGGTGATGTGACAGACTGATGGGGTTGGTTTTCAGGCGCCATCTGTGCGCTTTCTGCAGAAGACTGGGTGGGAGATAATGTGAACGTGCTGGATCCACTGTCGGCCACCCAATTGACTAATGCCTGTACCTGCTCAGGCCTTACCATCCTTAGAACGGCATTGGGCCCCACCATATATCGCTGTAAATTCTGGCGGCTACTGGGACCTGAGGTAGTTGGTACACTAGGACGTGTGGATGTGGCAGAACGGCCACGTCCTCTCCCAGCACCAGAGGGTCCACTAACACCACCACGACCATGTCCACGTCCGCGTCCCTTACTAGATGTTTTTCTCATTGTTATGGTTCACCACAACAACAAATATATTATTTGGCCCAATGTATTGTATTCAAATTCAGCGGGATATAAATTTGAGGCCTAGTATTTAGGCGCTGGGTGACCGGTATGGATTTAGTGACAGAATTAGACTTGGAAATGCACAGAAGCGTGTGTGTGAAGTTATTCTGAATGACCCTATGTGCACCTTCAATATTATATACCCTTTTAGGGATAGATTTCAAATAGCTCTGATATAGCAGAAACCACTAAATTATGAAATTGCTAAATTGGGAATTGTACTTCAACCCAGAACAAAAAATGTGCTTTGACGGACACTAAATATCTTGCCCAGCAACAACAGTACAGCGGTGGGTAACGAGAGATTTAGAGGGATTTAAATTTGAGGCCTAGTATTTAGGCGCTGGGTGACAGGTATGGGTTTAGTGACAGAATTAGACTTGGAAATACACAGTAGCGGGTGTGTGTGAAGTTATTCTGAATGACCCAATGTGCACCTTCAATATTATATACCCTTTTAGGGATAGATTTCAAATAGCTCTGATATAGCAGAAACCACTAAATTATGAAATTGCTAAATTGGGAATTGTACTTCAACCCAGAACAAAAAATGTGCTTTGACGGACACTAAATATCTTGCCCAGCAACAACAGTACAGCGGTGGGTAACGAGAGATTTAGAGGGATTTAAATTTGAGGCCTAGTATTTAGGCGCTGGGTCACCGGTATGGATTTAGTGACAGAATTAGACTTGGAAATGCACAGAAGCGTGTGTGTGAAGTTATTCTGAATGACCCTATGTGCACCTTCAATATTATATACCCTTTTAGGGATAGATTTCAAATAGCTCTGATATAGCAGAAACCACTAAATTATGAAATTGCTAAATTGGGAATTGTACTTCAACCCAGAACAAAAAATGTGCTTTGACGGACACTAAATATCTTGCCCAGCAACAACAGTACAGCGGTGGGTAACGAGAGATTTAGAGGGATTTAAATTTGAGGCCTAGTATTTAGGCGCTGGGTGACAGGTATGGGTTTAGTGACAGAATTAGACTTGGAAATACACAGTAGCGGGTGTGTGTGAAGTTATTCTGAATGACCCAATGTGCACCTTCAATATTATATACCCTTTTAGGGATAGATTTCAAATAGCTCTGATATAGCAGAAACCACTAAATTATGAAATTGCTAAATTGGGAATTGTACTTCAACCCAGAACAAAAAATGTGCTTTGACGGACACTAAATATCTTGCCCAGCAACAACAGTACAGCGGTGGGTAACGAGAGATTTAGAGGGATTTAAATTTGAGGCCTAGTATTTAGGCGCTGGGTCACCGGTATGGATTTAGTGACAGAATTAGACTTGGAAATGCACAGAAGCGTGTGTGTGAAGTTATTCTGAATGACCCTATGTGCACCTTCAATATTATATACCCTTTTAGGGATAGATTTCAAATAGCTCTGATATAGCAGAAACCACTAAATTATGAAATTGCTAAATTGGGAATTGTACTTCAACCCAGAACAAAAAATGTGCTTTGACGGACACTAAATATCTTGCCCAGCAACAACAGTACAGCGGTGGGTAACGAGAGATTTAGAGGGATTTAAATTTGAGGCCTAGTATTTAGGCGCTGGGTCACCGGTATGGATTTAGTGACAGAATTAGACTTGGAAATGCACAGAAGCGTGTGTGTGAAGTTATTCTGAATGACCCTATGTGCACCTTCAATATTATATACCCTTTTAGGGATAGATTTCAAATAGCTCTGATATAGCAGAAACCACTAAATTATGAAATTGCTAAATTGGGAATTGTACTTCAACCCAGAACAAAAAATGTGCTTTGACGGACACTAAATATCTTGCCCAGCAACAACAGTACAGCGGTGGGTAACGAGAGATTTAGAGGGATTTAAATTTGAGGCCTAGTATTTAGGCGCTGGGTCACCGGTATGGATTTAGTGACAGAATTAGACTTGGAAATGCACAGAAGCGTGTGTGTGAAGTTATTCTGAATGACCCTATGTGCACCTTCAATATTATATACCCTTTTAGGGATAGATTTCAAATAGCTCTGATATAGCAGAAACCACTAAATTATGAAATTGCTAAATTGGGAATTGTACTTCAACCCAGAACAAAAAATGTGCTTTGACGGACACTAAATATCTTGCCCAGCAACAACAGTACAGCGGTGGGTAACGAGAGATTTAGAGGGATTTAAATTTGAGGCCTAGTATTTAGGCGCTGGGTGACCGGTATGGATTTAGTGACAGAATTAGACTTGGAAATGCACAGAAGCGTGTGTGTGAAGTTATTCTGAATGACCCTATGTGCACCTTCAATATTATATACCCTTTTAGGGATAGATTTCAAATAGCTCTGATATAGCAGAAACCACTAAATTATGAAATTGCTAAATTGGGAATTGTACTTCAACCCAGAACAAAAAATGTGCTTTGACGGACACTAAATATCTTGCCCAGCAACAACAGTACAGCGGTGGGTAACGAGAGATTTAGAGGGATTTAAATTTGAGGCCTAGTATTTAGGCGCTGGGTGACAGGTATGGGTTTAGTGACAGAATTAGACTTGGAAATACACAGTAGCGGGTGTGTGTGAAGTTATTCTGAATGACCCAATGTGCACCTTCAATATTATATACCCTTTTAGGGATAGATTTCAAATAGCTCTGATATAGCAGAAACCACTAAATTATGAAATTGCTAAATTGGGAATTGTACTTCAACCCAGAACAAAAAATGTGCTTTGACGGACACTAAATATCTTGCCCAGCAACAACAGTACAGCGGTGGGTAACGAGAGATTTAGAGGGATTTAAATTTGAGGCCTAGTATTTAGGCGCTGGGTCACCGGTATGGATTTAGTGACAGAATTAGACTTGGAAATGCACAGAAGCGTGTGTGTGAAGTTATTCTGAATGACCCTATGTGCACCTTCAATATTATATACCCTTTTAGGGATAGATTTCAAATAGCTCTGATATAGCAGAAACCACTAAATTATGAAATTGCTAAATTGGGAATTGTACTTCAACCCAGAACAAAAAATGTGCTTTGACGGACACTAAATATCTTGCCCAGCAACAACAGTACAGCGGTGGGTAACGAGAGATTTAGAGGGATTTAAATTTGAGGCCTAGTATTTAGGCGCTGGGTGACAGGTATGGGTTTAGTGACAGAATTAGACTTGGAAATACACAGTAGCGGGTGTGTGTGAAGTTATTCTGAATGACCCAATGTGCACCTTCAATATTATATACCCTTTTAGGGATAGATTTCAAATAGCTCTGATATAGCAGAAACCACTAAATTATGAAATTGCTAAATTGGGAATTGTACTTCAACCCAGAACAAAAAATGTGCTTTGACGGACACTAAATATCTTGCCCAGCAACAACAGTACAGCGGTGGGTAACGAGAGATTTAGAGGGATTTAAATTTGAGGCCTAGTATTTAGGCGCTGGGTCACCGGTATGGATTTAGTGACAGAATTAGACTTGGAAATGCACAGAAGCGTGTGTGTGAAGTTATTCTGAATGACCCTATGTGCACCTTCAATATTATATACCCTTTTAGGGATAGATTTCAAATAGCTCTGATATAGCAGAAACCACTAAATTATGAAATTGCTAAATTGGGAATTGTACTTCAACCCAGAACAAAAAATGTGCTTTGACGGACACTAAATATCTTGCCCAGCAACAACAGTACAGCGGTGGGTAACGAGAGATTTAGAGGGATTTAAATTTGAGGCCTAGTATTTAGGCGCTGGGTCACCGGTATGGATTTAGTGACAGAATTAGACTTGGAAATGCACAGAAGCGTGTGTGTGAAGTTATTCTGAATGACCCTATGTGCACCTTCAATATTATATACCCTTTTAGGGATAGATTTCAAATAGCTCTGATATAGCAGAAACCACTAAATTATGAAATTGCTAAATTGGGAATTGTACTTCAACCCAGAACAAAAAATGTGCTTTGACGGACACTAAATATCTTGCCCAGCAACAACAGTACAGCGGTGGGTAACGAGAGATTTAGAGGGATTTAAATTTGAGGCCTAGTATTTAGGCGCTGGGTCACCGGTATGGATTTAGTGACAGAATTAGACTTGGAAATGCACAGAAGCGTGTGTGTGAAGTTATTCTGAATGACCCTATGTGCACCTTCAATATTATATACCCTTTTAGGGATAGATTTCAAATAGCTCTGATATAGCAGAAACCACTAAATTATGAAATTGCTAAATTGGGAATTGTACTTCAACCCAGAACAAAAAATGTGCTTTGACGGACACTAAATATCTTGCCCAGCAACAACAGTACAGCGGTGGGTAACGAGAGATTTAGAGGGATTTAAATTTGAGGCCTAGTATTTAGGCGCTGGGTGACAGGTATGGGTTTAGTGACAGAATTAGACTTGGAAATACACAGTAGCGGGTGTGTGTGAAGTTATTCTGAATGACCCAATGTGCACCTTCAATATTATATACCCTTTTTGGGATAGATTTCAAATAGCTCTGATATAGCAGGAACCACTAAATTATGAAATTGCTAAATTGGGAATTGTATTTCAACCCAGAACAAGAAATGTGCTTGAACGGACACTAAATAACTCGCCCAGCTACAGCACTAGGGACAGATTTAGCTGGATATAAATTTGAGGCCTAGTATTTAGGCGCTGGGTGACCGGTATGGATTTAGTGACAGAATTAGACTGGGATATGGCCAAAAAATAAACAGACTATTGCTGGTTAAATGCACTTGGTGTGACAGCTTCACCCTGATGTAGGCTTTAGCCAAAAAACAACCACACCATTGAGGGTTAAATGCACTTGGTGACAGGCGCAGCTTGCCCCTGATTTTGTATATGGCCAAAAAATGAACAGACTATTGCTGGTTAAATGCACTTGGTGTGACAGCTTCACCCTGATGTAGGCTTTAGCCAAAAAACAACCACACCATTGAGGGTTAAATGCACTTGGTGACAGGCGCAGCTTGCCCCTGATTTTGTATATGGCCAAAAAATGAACAGACTATTGCTGGTTAAATGCACTTGGTGTCACAGCTTCACCCTGATGTAGGCTTTAGCCAAAAAACAACCACACCATTGAGGGTTAAATGCACTTGGTGACAGGCGCAGCTTGCCCCTGATTTTGTATATGGCCAAAAAATGAACAGACTATTGCTGGATAAATGCACTTGGTGTGACAGCTTCACCCTGATGTAGGCTTTAGCCAAAAAACAACCACACCATTGAGGGTTAAATGCACTTGGTCGCAGCTTGTGCTGGCGCACCACAAGACACAAAATGGCCGCCGATCACCCCAGAAAAATGAGACTGACAAACGGTCTGTGCAGCCTAAAAACAGTGAGCAATTGAGGATCAGCAGCTCAATGATCCACAGCTGCAGATCGATCAGTTAATCAAGTCCTTTGGAGGAGTTAATCTGCCTAATCTCGCCCTACTGTCGCAGCCGCAACCTCTCCCTACGCTAATCAGAGCAGAGTGACGGGCGGCGCTATGTGACTCCAGCTTAAATAGAGGCTGGGTCACATGGTGCTCTGGCCAATCACAGCCATGCCAATAGTAGGCATGGCTGTGATGGCCTCTTGGGGCAAGTAGTATGACGCTTGTTGATTGGCTGCTTTGCAGCCTTTCAAAAAGCGCCAAGAAAGCGTCACAAAAGCGCGAAGAAAGCGACGAACACCGAACCCGAACCCGGACTTTTACGAAAATGTCCGGGTTCGGGTCCGTGTCACGGACACCCCAAAATTCGGTACGAACCCGAACTATACAGTTCGAGTTCGCTCATCCCTATTCCTCACCATATTATGGAGTGCATGTAAATGCTGCCTTCTCCGCCACTGAGGAACACTTCCTTACCGACAATTTTCTGATCAAACAGTGTTAAAGGGGCCTTTAGTTATGAGGAAAGATTAAAATAATTAAATGTACTATAAGTTTTGAGAAGAGGCATCCACTGGGGGACAAGGGTTCTGCACCAGAAGAACTGTAAATCTGTGGAATAGACTACCTCCGGACGTGGTCACAGCAGGAACAGTGGACAGTTTGAAAAAAGGCTTAGATAAATTCTTAAAATTAAATAACATCAAGGGCTCATGTACACAGACGTATTTTTTGTCCGTTCCGTGTTTTTTACGGCCCATATGTGGAACCATTTACTTTAATGGGACCGCAAAAAACAAACACGGGAATGACGTGTGCATTCCGTGTCTGTATATGCGCATTGCTGTTCCGCAAGAAAAATAGAACATGTCCTATTATTGTCCGCATTATGAACAAGGATAGGACTGTTCTATTAGGGGCTGGCCGCTCCGTTATGCAAAATGCAGAATCCACATGGACAGCAAAACAACAACGGTCGCGTGCATGAGCCCTTATGCGTATGAAAATGTGTAGAAGTTTAGGTCTCACTCCCCTTTTCTAAAATTCCCATCCCCTCCTATCCCTTGGTTGAACTTGATGGACTTTTTTCAACTGTATTAACTATATAACTATGTACCAAATGTCCCTGTGTAGGTAAAACTCGTCAAAACAAGAATAAACTATCATGGCCGTGCATGATTGTACAAAGAAGCACAGCTTAAGGGCTCATGCACACAAATGTGTGCTGCCTGTGCTGTGCCGTGCACTAGGGAACAGTGATTAATCTGGATTGAAACTAGTATAGCTAACCTCACGTTTATTAACCGGAGTCAGTGGTGTAAAAATGCAAATTTTGCATGAATAACCCCAAAAAGTCACAAAAGCCCTGTTCTGCAACTTTTTAAAGGCAGTATTCTGGAGCATAGGACATGATAAATTCCTCTCTTAGGTCCCACTCACAGTAGATTTTAACACTGTCAAAATTCAGCAAGTACACAGTGGCACAAATGACCGTGGTTTCTATTGCGGTTGTTCACTTCGGATGAGAGCAGGCACATGCCACAGCTTCAAGCAGCATCTGTCCGCACACCGTGCCAAGAAGGGACATACCTGTGAACTGCAGTACTGCTTCCCATTGAGAACAATGGGAGCCAGACACGACGCAGCCACTGTCAGAAGTCTGTGCCAAAAATGTAGCAGCAGCCAGGAAAATTTATGTTTCCCAGGTAGAAAGTGCCCTAAAACATTGCGGCTTGAACCCTAGTTGGTGGCAGATAAGTCACGCAAGTCATCCGGCATTCAGAGATAAAATACAGCAGCATGTGGACCATTTTTAGCCCGAGGCAGCTCATCTCATCAGGCCTTTTTTAGTCGAATGTATCGCCCACTGTCAGTCCCTTCGGGATCCATCCCTCATTCATCTTAATAAAGGTGAGGTAATCTAGACTTTTTTGACCTAGGCGACTTCTCTTCTCAGTGACAATACCTCCTGCTGCACTGAAGGTCCTTTCTGACAGGACACTTGAAGCGGGGCAGGCCAGAAGTTCTATCGCAAATTGGGATAGCTCAGGCCACAGGTCAAGCCTGCACACCCAGTAGTCAAGGGGTTGATCGCTCCTCAGAGTGTCGATATCTGCAGTTAAGGCGAGGTAGTCTGCTACCTGTCGGTCGAGTCGTTCTCTGAGGGTAAACCCCGAAGGGCTGTGGCGATGCGTAGGACTTAAAAAGCTCTGCATGTCCTCTATCAACAACACGTCTGTAAAGCGTCCTGTCCTTGCCGGCGTGGTCGTGGTAGGAGGAGGATTATTTTCACCTCTTCCCCTGTTAGATTCCTGTTGTGCTGTGAAAAGCATACTTTTTAATTTATTTTGGAACTGCTGCATCCTTTCCAACTTCTGGTAATTCGGTAACATTTTAGGCACTTTCTGCTTATACCGGGGGTCTAGTAGCGTGGCCACCCAGTACAGGTCGTTCTCCTTCAGCCTTTTTATACTAGGGTCCCTCAACAGACACGACAGCATGAAAGACCCCATTTGCACAAGGTTGGATGCTGAGCTCATGTCTCGTTCCTCGTCCTCACTGATCTCACTGAAGGTCTGTTCTTCCCCCCAGCCACGTACAACTCCATGGGTACCAGACAGGTGACAATGAGCACCCTGGGACGCCTGCTGTGGTTGGTCTTTCCTCCTCCTCAAAGCCACATTCCTCCTTTGACTCCTCTTCCTCAGACTCCTCTTCCAGCGTTGCCACAGGTCCAGCAAGCGATGCTGATAAGGCTGTTTCTGGTGGTGATAATGGTGACAACTCTTCCTCTTCACGCTTATCTATGGCCAGATCCAGCACTCTTCGCAGGGCACACTCCAGGAAGAAAACTAATGGGATGATGTCGCTGATGGTGCCTTCGGTGTGACTGACTAGGTTTGTCACCTCCTCAAAAGGACGCATGAGCCTACAGGCATTGCGCATGAGCGTCCAGTAACGTGGCAAAAAAATTCCCAGCTCCGCAGAGGCTGTCCTAGCACCCCGGTCATACAAATACTCGTTGACGGCTTTTTCTTGTTGGAGCAGGCGGTCGAACATTAGGAGTGTTGAATTCCAACGTGTCGGGCTGTCGCAAATCAAGCGCCTCACTGGCATGTTGTTTTGGCACTGAATGTCTGAAAAGTGCGCCATGGCCGAGTAGGAACGCCTGAAATGGCCACACACCTTCCTGGCCTGCTTGAGGACGTCCTGTAAGCCTGGGTACTTATGCACAAAGTGTTGTACGATCAGATTACACACATGTGCCATGCACGGCACATGTGTCAACTTGCCCAAATTCAATGCCGCCAACAAATTGCTTCCGTTGTCACACACCACTTTGCCAATCTCCAGTTGGTGCGGAGTCAGCCACTGATCCACCTGTGCGTTGAGGGCGGACAGGAGTGCTGGTCCAGTGTGACTCTCTGCTTTTAGGCAAGTCAACCCCAAGACGGCATGACACTGTCTTATCCGGGATGTGGAATAGCCCCTGGGGAGCTGGGGGTGTGCAGTTGATGTGGAGCAAGACGCGGCAGCAGAAGAGGACTCAGCCGAGGAGGTTAGCGAAGAGGATGGAGTAGGAGTAGAGGAGGTGGCAGCAGGCCTGCCTGCAAGTCATGGCGGTGTCACCAACTCCTCTGCAGAGCCACGCATTTCATGCTTGGCAGCCGTGAGCAGGTTTACCCAATGCGCAGTGTAGGTGATATACCTGCCATGACCGTGCTTTGCAGACCAGGTATCAGTGGTCAGATGGACCCTTGCCCCAACACTGTGTGCCAGACATGCCATGGCTTCCTTTTGCACAATAGAGTACAGGTTGGGGATTGCATTTTGTGAAAAGAAATTTTGGCCGGGTACTTTCCACTGCGGTGTCCCAATAGCTACAAATTGTATCTATTCACTTGTATCTGACAACTCAGCAAAGGAAGCAGCAGCGGGTACAACATCATCATCATCACACCGTACATCCATCTGTGTAATGCTGCCTGACTGAGACATATCCCTGTTATCTACATCCTCTTGCAATAATGGTTGCGCATCACTCATTTCTTCCAACTGATGTGTAAATAACTCCTCTGACAGATCAAGTGAAGCAGCTGTGGTGCTAGTGTCGGTGGTTGGTGGCAGGCGGGCGAGTGGTAACTTGAGAGGTGCCCGAAGCTGAGCTGGAGGAGGATGGTGCGTCAAGGTTCCGAGCGGAAGCTGTAGAAGATTGGGTGTCCTGTGTTAGCAAGTCAACTATGTCCTCAGAACTTTTCGAGTTCAGGGCACGTGGCCTCTGAACACTGGGCATTTTTCTAGGGCCAAAGGGAATCACAGCACCACGACCGCCCCTGCGGGGTGGCCTGCCTCTGCCTGTCATTTTTTTTTTATTAGTTTAGTTGTACTATGCGTGCAAGCTACTGTGACATCAGATATGAGTGTCACCTTGCACTGGCAGAAGTTGGCAGAATAGATGCTATTCAATCTATTACAGTCAAAATATATATATATTTTTTTATATAATCTACTGTGACACCAGATATGAGTCGCGCTGGTGACACTATGCACTTGCAGGGCCTGAAACACACACACGTGCAGGCAACTGACTACTATTATTTCACAGTCAAAAAAGTTTATTTTATTTTTTTAATGCAAGCTACTGTGACACCAATATGAGTGGTGGCACTGGGCAAGTGGGCACAGTATACGCTGTGAGCCTGACACACACGCTGGCAGGCAACTGCAATTAGATTACTCAGGAAAAAAAAAAGCAGACTGATGTTCTAGCCCTAAAAAGGGCTTTTTGGGGTGCTGTCCTTACAGCAGAGATCAGATGAGTCTTTCAGGACTGGAGTGGACACTGAATACACTGGCCTAGCTATCGATTTCCCTATTAAATCAGCAGCAGCTACACTCTCCCTCCTCTCACTAAGAATGCAGCTTCCGAATGAATCTAAAATGGATGCTGTCAAGGAGGTGGGAGGGTCTGCTGCTGATTGGCTGGAATGTGTCTGCTGACTGTGAGGTACAGGGTCAAAGTTTATTCAATGATGATGAATAGGGGGCGGACCGAACATCGCATATGTTTGCCCGCCGCGGCGAACTCGAACAAGCTATGTTCACCGGGAGGAAAAATACAAGTTCGTAATTCAAACTTCAGTGTTTATTTACACTTGATGCCAAAAACAAAACGTCACTTTTGCAGTGTTGGTGTTACTTCACACCCAATGGCAAGTTAATATAACAAAAGTCACCTTGGTGACAGTTCTGCCTCAGAAAGTTCAAATACAGGCTTTAGACGGCCTGTTCCCCTGACACATGGGTCTCCGCTCTCTAGTCCAGCACAGGTCTCAGTTCCCAGCACACAGACCTCCTGAGCTCCACTGTCAGAAGGAGGTAATCCTCTCCACCTGGCAGTGCTGGCTGGTTTTATGCCTGGCAAAACCCTGCCTGGAACGTCGGGAGTAGTCACCCACCCAGCACTTTGACTACTCCCAGTAAGAGCCGTCCCGGATCAGCTATTACAGCTATGCTAAGTACCAAGGTGTCAAACGGCAACTGCTGCTGACACATAAAAACGGTTCTTACTCCACCGAGGCCAGCAACCTCAGTGACAAGTACCTATCATCCACGATGATTCCTTGTACCTTCTTACAGCAACTTTTATGTTGCCCTCGCCACTTTTTTAAAAACTGCAGTGTGATACTGTACTAGCGAAGTGAACGAGATTAGACAAATCTCATACACACTTTGGGGTCGAGTTAGACGCGGTCTTAATCCCCCTGTGCTGGTGGCGGATGCATCAAAGTTTTGTAGAGGCGCAGGCCTCTACATAACTTTGGAGCTTGGTGCCGCCTGCCGTGCGACATGGTTTAAACTACGTAAGCTCCCTTGCTGATGTATTTTACTACCATTTTCCATGCCACAAACCGCCCACACCATGTCCCTATTTCCTCCACCATGGAAATTGGTGTGAGCGTGGAAGTCGCCAAAAAGTGGCGTAAAAACATAAATGACCCCCTTTGCTTGACCTGCTGTGCGGATTTTGAAATCCACTACATGTCAATTATTTGTGCAATACTTTTGTATGGATTTCAATCTTTTTTAATTTAAGGTTGAGATCTGTGGCAAAACTGCATCAAATCCTAATTGAAAACCGTAAGTAACAAATCCGGTTTATGGTGCAAAGCCAGAAAGGTACAGAAATCTGCACTAAAAACCCCACAGATTTTGTTCTGAAAACCACGCCTGGGTAATCAGGTACCCTAAAGGTCTTGTCAAAGAATGTATTATTTTTTTTTTTTAATGATAAAAGTACCTAAACTCTCCTTCCCAGGCCCTCAGATCTGGCACCACTAGTCCTTTCTCTTCTCTGGCCTACAGGCAATGATTTACCATAGACCAGTAAATCATTGGCCTCAGCAGTCTATTGCAGTACACCACACTGGCCAGTGATTGGTTTTAGCAGTGTACTGGATTTGCAGACCGGGGAAGTGACCAGCCAAAATACAGACATACATGAACATAATTGCAATGCTTGCTCTGAGTTGTAATCCATCTTTCCTAACACTAACTCTCTGTTTTGCAGGTAATGATGTGTAGGGGTTGTTCAATGTCATGTTGGGTGAGTAGTCTCCAGGGGACAGAAATAAGGGTCCATTCAGACAGCTCATAGTTATAGTTTTGGCCCTGACCCTGATGTGCTGGGGACAAGGCTGGCGTGCCCCATTTTTCAAGTACTATTGTGTATGAAGTCTGGATGCTCGGACAGTATGACACTTCTCCGTGGAAATGCCTTGTGGGGCTTCTTTGTGTAGAGAGCTCCCTTTCTACTTCCAATGAATATCAAGCAGCTACAGTGAGCTCTATTTAGGCCCTGACACCAACACACAGGAAAGTTCAGGATTCAAAACCGGCTGTGAGACTTCCCGGTACAATTCCTTCATGCGCCTTGATGGCAGCCCTATTCAAAACTACATCTAGACCTGTGAATGAGACAGAAGCCTGCTGAGCTCCAGCTCATCACTACTAATGCCAAAGCTCCTGCAACGCTGCCCCTTCATCATAGGCCAGGGATGCACAACCTTTTTCTGGTCCAAGGGCCGCAATAAAACATAAAGACGCCTTTCCATTAGAGAAATTTATGGCATATGATTAGCATATGCCACAAATGTCTGATAGGTAACTCTTTTCTCTGACCAGGAAAATACATGACAGCAGCCACCAGACACAGACAAGCATGTGTGTGACCAGATGGTTGGGCGCCGCACATAATGGCATCGTGGCAGGTTGTGCGCCTGTGCTTTAGTCTCTTGTACATGACCGTAATTAGGAGACATATGGTCCAGAACCTGAATGTGGACATTATAAATTTCAATGGTGCTCATTGGAAACAGTCAATAAGCTATTGTTGATGGATTATTTTTACATGAAGAAAACCTATAGAAAATAAAAAGTCCTTGCCAGTCTTCTGCCTAGTTGTAATCAATTGTATCTGTTTCTGTCAAAATTGAGTGACAACCCATATCATTGATATTACAGCTGGGATTTGGATACATAACTTGGTGTATTACCTCGCAGGAGTCTGAAAAAGCTGGCCACGAATTCACAAGCAGTGTACTGGTGTCCATATTGTGTACCACCTTTTGTGGCAGTTTACATTGCTAATCCATGCAGTGTATTTATATTTGAAACTCATGACCTCACTGTCAGGAAGGGTAAAGATTTCAATCAGCGTTGTGTTGGATGCCAGGGGATCAAGTGTCTTCATGCAGCGGCCCGGGAGGTAGGCACGTTTGCTGAGTGCAGCCAAGTTGTATGTGTGGCTTCTTCTCGGAAGTGAAGCTACAAGTGTACTGCCAGAGCAATCCGTGTCCAGAGGGAGGTGTGATGAGACAGCTTGCGGAGCTACGTTAAAACTCCTTCTCTATCCCATCACTAGTGAGCAGTGTTCAGTACTGGCCTCTCTTGAGACTTCGGTGTTCTAAGACATGATCGCAATAACCTCTGCTGTCTACGACCACAGGACCATAGAAGGCACCCGATCAGGGTGGAACTAAACTATATTAAAGGAGTTATCCCATGAATTATGTAAAAAATTAAAACCATACATCATATAGTACATGGCTATCTCATTCTAGCAAAGCTGGAACCAGCCCTGTACCTCACATGGACCCAGAGATCTCCACATTCATTGATCCAGTTGACCTGTTAGATTTATTTCAAGCTGGCAGCTCAGGGGCCTGAACTTTCTCAGGGGTGTGTCCTTTCTACTTTAGCTGGTGGCAGTTCAAGGATGGGACTGAGCATGTGCTTCCATCTCAGTGAGCAGGACAAAGAAATTAGAAAACAAGCAAACAGAATTCAGTGAATAACTCAGTGGCTATAATACATTTTTAATTGCCCATAATTATCCATACCCCTGGCAAATTTTGACTTAAAGTTACTTTTATTCAACCAGCAAGTAATTTTTTAACGGGAAATGACATAGGTGTCTCCCAAAAGATAATAAGACGATGTACAAGAGGCATTATTGTGGGAAAAAAAAAATTCTCAGTTTTATTTACATTTGAGCAGTGTCCAGTCCAAAATTATTCATACCCTTCTCAATAATCAATAGAAAAGCCTGTATTGGCTATTACAGCAAGCAAACGCTTCCTATAATTGCAGACCAGCTTTTTGCATGTCTCCACAGGTATTTTTGCCCATTCATCTTTAGCAATGAGCTCCAAATCTTTCAGGTTGGAGGGTCTTCTTGCCGTCACCCTGATCTTTAGCTCCCTCCACAGATTCTCAATTGGATTCAAGTCTGGACTCTGGCTGGGCCACTCCAAAATGTTAATGTTGTTGTCTGCTAACCATTTCTTCACCACTTTTGCTGTGTGTTTTGGGTGTCACGCTGAAATGTCCACTGGTGCACAAGGCCAAGTTTCTCTGCAGACTGCCTGATGTTGTCGTTGAGAATCCTCATGTATTGCTCATTTTTCATGGTGCCGTTTACTGTGATTAGGTTCCCTGGTCCTTTGGCTGAAAAACACCCCCAAAGCATTAGGTTCCCACCACCATGTTTGACAGTGAGGATGGTGTTCTTTGGGTTGAAGGCTTCAACTTTTTTAAGCCAAATAAAGGAAACATCATTGTGACCAAACAAATACATTTTTGTTTCATCTGACCATAACACAGAAGACCAGAAGTCTTCTTCTCTGTCTTCTCTTGCAAGATGAGCTTTTGCTTATGCACACAAACATATTTTTGGTCCATATCCAATTTGCATTCTTTGTGGGTTGGATGCGGACCCATTCATTACAATGTATGTCCGTTCTGTGGCCACACACAAAAAGAAAATGTCCTATTCAGTTCCTTTTTAAGGACAAGGATAGGACAGTTCTATAGAGGGCAGGATGTTCCGCAAAATGCAGAACACACAGCCAGTATTTGTGTTTTGCGGACTGCAAAAGCGCCAACAGCCGCGTGCATGAGCCCTAAATGCTAATTCAAACAATATTCTAGAAGCGTTCCAGTTGCATCCATACATTTTGAGCCCTTTTATTTTGGACAGTTAGGTTTTATGACAATCTAACCAGAGCTTTTTCTCCTGGGTAGACAGGAGGTCAGTCTCCTCTTTGTTACTTTGGCCCCTTTCAGACAAGCGAGTTCCACACATTGGACTTGCAGCATGAGTATATGGCAGCTCCCGTCCTGACCTCCCAGCACTGCCAGTGTTGCACAGCATTATTCTGTAACCCTTACAGTTCTGGAATGTATTGCATAACACTGACAGAATGCTGTCACTGTTATCCAATACATTCCAGAACTGTAAGGGTTACAAAGCACCATAAATCAAAATGATGTTATGCGACCACGGCAGGGCTGGAAGTTCAGGACGGGAGCTGTTGCAAACTCACACTGCGAGTCCGATGTGTAGAACTCGCTCGTCTCAAAGGGGCCTTTATTTGAGTTTCAGGATTATGTCTACCAAACCCCTCCTGCATGGAGTGCTGCTGAAGGTATCATTTCTGTCCCTTGATTCCCACTGCCTCTCTATACTGTAAAAAAAATTTATCCTGAGCATCAGGTATGCCTTTTCCATCGGAGAGCCGTTATTTTGGATGGAAAAAAAAAGACCAGCATGCAGAACTTTTTTTTAATAAGGTCACTGGCTTGTGCAAGGGCGCCTTTAGGGGACAGAAGCTCTTCGTCACTGATCTATCACTTTCAGGCCAGGGCAGTGTGATGAGACTTCACCCCCATCTTTTTCAGGCCAGCCAGAGGGATAATGGGTAATGTAACCTCCATGTCAGAGGGTAAAAAGAGCTAAGATGGCAGACAACCCAAAAATGGCACATCAAATAAACCAAACATACTGGAGGATAATATGTGAAGTCAGTTTTCTTCTGCCGCAACAGCCTGTCGGATGGTTGTAATACTGGTGTGAAACTAGCCTGAGCCCAAAAGTCACAAAGCCCTATTTTGCTACTTTTTTCAAACCAGAATTCTGAAGTGCTGGGCTTGAAAAAAAATTCCCACTATGCCTAAAAGTAGACTAGGCTGCACTGTATTGGCAGTGTTCTTCATTGTCTGTGATTTGTCCTTTTCTATTCAGCTGTTAACATTTGGTTTCTGACAAAGCTAGGCGACTCGCAAACAGCAAGTATGCGGGGATAAGAGCAGAGATGGGGCAGTGGCGGATTTATTGGCCACCTAACTTTCCTACAGTCGTGAACTGCAAATCTGACTGTGTTGTATTGCTGCATAACGGAGCAGATCACTCAAGAGTGAAAGCTGGGTGACTACCAATGTTAAGGCTTTTGGTGCCTATCATAGACGTGGTCATTCAGCTTTTTTGAACCAGATTGAGAGAAAAGTCAAGACTCTCTGACTTTCTTGCGTGATATTTTTTCTGTAATGGTTACCATCCCTCGTCGGGTCAGCAGCCTTAGGTCCTCCGGATCTTCATTGGACACAGAAAACGATGAATTGTCCACAAAGAAGCAGTAGCCACAATCAGAAAACATTAATAATAATATATTTTAATGAAAAATCTTCGCATCATCATCATCATCAGGTTTCTATCCAAAGACACTCAAAACTAACATTATCTTTTTCTCTTTAATTTGACCTAAGACGGTGCCGGGCGAGAACCGAAGTTCTCTGAGTTTTCATACACAATTTTTTTTTTTCTCCTTTTATTTTTGATTAAACAACCAGGCAGAATGTAGCCGACACATCGTCCTCGTAGATCCCACAAGCTTGGATTCCATGTAGCTATACAGAGTATATACATTACAGAAGAGGGGTGGAGCCAAGTGCACAATCCCACCCCCCACACCAATTTATCCTAAAGGATAAATGACAGATGAGGGGATGAGAGGGAACTTTCAAGACTTTTCTCCAAGTCTCCTCCTCTGGTTATCATATGCTGCATTTTTCTGACTAGAAGATTTCTACTGAATGTTGGTGCATTAAATGAACATGTTTCTCTTTATTTATAATGAGAAAAATAGAGAAACTACATTTTTCTACATTCAGTATCTACAACACAGATACACTAGGTGGGATCTGAATCCATTAAAGGGAGTCTTTCACCTAAAATCACCATTATAGAACACTAACATCAGGATCTCCATTACATTCCCCATATTAGAATGCTACCTTCCGTATTGCTGGCCATCGCCGATAAAAACCCTTTTATTCGATATGTTAATTGGCTTCTATAGGTCCCCAGGGGCGGCGTTCATGTGACCGGTGCCTAGGCCCCTCGGTGCTTTTCATACAAAACCCCTCCCCTTTCACCCCTCTGGCCCACCCTAGGTTCTTCTGATTACATCCTCCTCTTAGTGAGAAATCCAGCTCCGTTCAACAGATTCGCCGCTCCTGCGCACTTCATTCCCCATTATGGGCAAAGGCACAAGGCCGGCTAGATCGGGATGTACGGGCCGGCACGCTCTTGTAGCATTCTAATATGGGGGAATGTAATGGAGATCCTGATGTTAGTGCTCTATAATGGTGATTTTAGGTGAAAGACTCCCTTTAACCAGTGACCTGCAACCTCAGTATGCACTTTACATCCACAGCCTGCCTGGGGATGTTGGTAGTTCTAGTTTTACAAGAGCTGGAAAGCCAATGGTTGCAGACCACTGATGTACACTATTCTCCAGAGGGCCACAGCTCTGAGGGAACACTTGTGGTAGCTCCTACAACTAAATTTATTTTAGTGGGTGCATATGATATTATTACCTCCCCAATAATAACTGATCTCATAGATGCCCTCATTTGACAAGGAGCATTACTTATTGAGGGATGGCCCTTTAACACAAGACAGACTTAATAATGACACGTGAATGCTTTCCTCCAGGGGCCACAATTGCTTCTCCCACTTTAGAGAAGGGGCGGGATTTTGGCATTTGGCTCCGCCCCCTCTCAGACATTGGGAAACATCAAAAGCGTACAGCTACAGGCTCAAAAAACAGATCAGAAAAGAAAAAAGGACAACAAAATTAACAACCGTGACCTTCACACTGAATACAAGAACTGTAGAAATAATTGTAACATTTCCAAAACGGCACTTGTTTTCCAAAAATGGGCACAAAAATAGATATTGTCGCCACCAAGAACAATGGGGTACTATAAAAATGTTAAAAGCCAGATACAAGTATATAAAATGTGTCAATTCTCTTTAAACATTGTATATATTTAAAACAAAAAGAAAGCAATCCTCGCCAACAGGTTAATATACATGCTAGGTGTAAGATACGTTCAGGAAAGGGGACCCTACAACTGAATTGTGTACGTCATATATTAGGACAGATCATCAAGTAGAATGGAATTTCTAATGTCCAGAAAGCAGGGGCATGGTCAGAGCGCACCCCAGTGTTGCGTCTCAGCACCCCACCCCCTTACCCCAGGGTGCTGTACGCAAACCGCTTCAAAGACAGAATACAGGTTCTTAGGGTTAGAGGGCAGCAGACCGGTAGACGGATGTGGTGGAGGATTGTGCTGAGTGGATGACGGTGCCAGGACTCACAGACAGTCATATATATGTATTATATAGCCCACGGTAGAGCAGTGATTGGCAGTACAATAGAGGACCCTGCACAGTCAGAAAATACCACTCAAAAGGGGGCTGCCCAGGACTGTTATAAGTCAATCTATATCACCAAAGGGAAGATATATCACCATAACCATCCTTGTCCCCTGCTGACATCCGGAGACTGCACCGCGCTCATGTCCAGACATTGTCACTGTGCAACATCTGGGTGTCAGGGTAGGGAGGTGGGTGTTGATATACATCAGATTAGGGGACCTCCATTCTCTTCTACCATATTCTATCATGATCACTGACTGACTGTGCTATACCATCAGACCTCTTTGTGTCCCAGGCCCCTGTAATGCTGGTTACACCCAGCCTGATAATGCTATACCTTAGGTACCAGGCACCTAATAAAGAGGGGAATCCATGATCACATATTTAACACTGAGCGGGAACCGTTATATGTGACCTCTATACTGGACTTGGGTCATTGCTGGATCTCAGGATCAGGGACAGTTAAGGTCTGGGGCTGATACCAAACCTACTGATTTAGGGGGAGGTGGGAATAAGCAGATGACCATTTCCTGCTGGGAGTTGCGCTCAAAGGAAGGGGGGATGGGGATTGTGCGATCATACATGTTGTGCTGTTTAATTTGGCGGACTTCTTCGCAAGGAAAACTAGTGAATAAACGTAGCCCCTATCATGAGAGATGCTGCACTGTCACTTGATCATCACCCCAAGACTGACCCTGAAGGAAACTCTCCTTAATGTGCAATTTGTAAGTGGAGGACATCTGTCCACTGTTTGCTTATAGCTACAGCGCCATCCTAGGCTGAAAACATCTGCCTTGATTTCTCACTATTGATTTGGGCATGCTAGGAGTTGCAGTTCCCCCTCAGCTGCAGACCACTGTACTAAAGTCCGTGTAGATGATATCTGAATTAGTGGCGGCCAGCCACTTTTTGCTGCTAATCCAGTGGCGGATAGCTACGGTGATTTGCTGCTCAGTGTAACAGGCATCATTCCCTTACAGGAGCTCTACATCATAGTACCCTCCATGTGAAAGTGCTTCCATATAGTACCGGTGGCTGAGCAGAGCCAGACTGTGCACACACCATTCACAGAGTTTTACCTGCATGAAAGTGGCATCACGGTAAAATTACTAGATTAAAATACTGCCGCGATGTGCAGCAGGTCAGAAAGCATGACACTCAGGCCTTTCACATTCATGTTAAAACAGATCCGGCAGGCTGTTCCGTGTGAGGGGCAGCCGGATGAAAACGGCTGCATGCAGCGGTATTAGTCCAGCCGCCCCTCGGCATATTTGCTGGATTGCGGTCGGATCTCCTCATTATGGTAAATGGGGCCGGACGGAAACTCGGTAGCGCCCAATATTCACAGATCCGGCAGGCTGTTGACAGCCAGACAGCCTGCCAGATCAGTTTTAACACAAACACGAAACTTGCCTAAGTCTCACAGACTCTAGAAGTCTATGATGTGACTCACCCTGTGACATGGTTTTCTGTAGCATCTGTTACGTTTTATGTGTGGTGTGGTCCGAGCGGTACATAGCTGTACGCAACAGTCACACTTCCTGGTAAAGGTGGGGACTACGGCAATGGACTAACCTTCCGAGAACTGCTTCAAATGAAAACCAATCATGGTTTTAATGATGAGGTTCTGCTGACTGAAGTCAATGAGAATAATCCACAACAATAATCAAACATTCAACCGTGAATCAATGCAGCCAGTGACCCGTGCACATCCCCTCAGGAGGCCGACAGGCAGAGTTCTTACAGTGTAGTTACCGCTGGATTACAACATCCTCAAAAAAAACTGGAAAGCGGCAAAACCCACAGCTACAGCTATAATGGGCCGCACCCAACCATGTGAACTAGGACAATTTGCACAAACCCCACACACTGTTTATTGGCATCATGACTAGGTGTTGCAGGATCTCAGGGGTGTACCTGTCTGCCAAATCCTCCCATCCACTGACATGTTAGGCTACTTTCACACTGGCGTTTTGGCTTTCCATTTGTGAGATCCGTTCAGTGCTCTCACAAGCGGTCCAAAATGGATCAGTTTTGCCCTAAACCATTCTGAATGGAAAAGGATCCGCTCAGAATGCATCAGTTTGCCTCCGTTCCGTCTCCATTCCACTTTGGAGACGGACACCAAAATGCTGCCTGCAGCATTTGGGTGTCCGTCTAATGAAACTGAGCCAAACGGATCCATCCCCATTGACTTACATTGTGTGCCAGGACGGATCCGTTTTCTATGACAACAGAAAACAAATCCGTCCTCCACTGACTTGCAATTGTGTTCAAGACGGATCCGTCTTGGCTATGTGGATAATACAAACGGATCCGTTCTGAACGGATGCAGACGGTTGTATTATATGAATGGATCCGTCTGTGCAGATCCATGACGGATCCGCACCAAACACGAGTGTGAAAGTAGCCTTACTTATAATAGTAGAAATCAATCCACAAACACCTGAACCCCTGCCAGCAAAAGAGACGAAAACCAGGATGGGAAGGAGCTGACTCCACAGTCACTGAATGCAGTAAACCACGCCGCTAACCCATGGCCCCAACACTAATATAGATGGGTCCTGGTCTCTCATCCATAAACCATAACAATTAGAGATGAATGACTTCCCCCCCCTCCCTCTGACTCCACAGGACTCAATGGGAGGATTTATTGGTCTATTATCAGCTACCAAGGGAGAAGCAATTTGCTCAGTGACAATTACCACAAGGCTTCAACCCTGGTGTAACATCTAGGGGCTCTTTATAGATCACAGGAACTGGTGAAAAGACTGTGCCCTACATAGTGGAGTGCTCTCAGATGGACAGACCAGGTCTCAGATGCAGTTTCCATCCCATCTCCCAATGCTCTGGGCACCGTTATGAGCAGAAACTAAATCGGCAGCCTGGTCCCTGCGGACATTTACACTGCATTTTGCCTGAGAAGTCGTCCTCCATGCGACAGGCCCTGATCTTACACTATTAAAAAGTAGCTGGTATCTGCTGGTGGCTTTCCCTGAGCAGAAATTCCTTATTCTTTCCTCACTCACTGTCATCGTATGCAATGTGCCAAAGGCTGCCGCCAGCCGATGACTACAAAGGCTGTGCCGGCCAATACTATGGGTCTTATGATTTCCATGTGGAGCAGAAAAGCCCTAAAGCTGGGATTTCCGCTCCGGTAAGGCTTAAAATAAAAATAAAACACATAATGATAATAGAGTAAACACCTATAAAGTAGTAAAGTTACAAGTTCCAGGTATAATAAAAAGGTTAGTAAATAAAGAGCAAACTGGGTCATATCGTTACCTATAGCAACAGCAGCCGAACTATCAAATATTAACCAATCAAAACTTAGCTTAGTGCAGGTCGTCTATACCTTGTGCTTACCGTCTTCAGCTGAACCGTAGGATTAGGTCGGTCAGCCTAAACGTCTTTACAGCTCTTACAGAGGTGATGGATCAGGAGATGATCTGTACAATTCACGTTGCTGGTGAACACATTTGGTCAAAGAATTTCTAAAATGAACACAAAGGTTAAGCTTGGACAATGGAGATAAATTGTCTGTACCAGTGCAGCGACGTCCCACCGAGACAATACAGGTCACTCCTCACATCAAAAAAAGAGAATCAAACACTTCAATCATAGAACACAATTACATTAAAAATTTCAAGCTTCCTATGATGAAGAGAAAGTTCTGTAGTTCTCAGGAACAGTGAATTCCTGCTGCACGCACCTCCGGTGACTGTCCTGCGGGCCTGTTTCTATGATCAGACCCCCCACGTGGCACCAGGGGTGGGGGAGGAGTTACTGGCAGTCGCATCATCCTGCACCACTGGCTCAATGGTGACATGTGTGATAGTGTCGTAAAAGGACATCAACCAGCAACGTGCAGGGCGTAATCCAGGTAAGGGCACACAGACAAACAAATGCAAAGGCTCCTCCTGTTCGAGGACGAGCAGCGGATTCCAGGTTTCTGCCTGCCGTGGGTGCAGATGCCCTCCCTGCATTGTCCTTTGGGGGCCTCATTTACTTTCATCAGAAAAGGAAATGTAAAGAGAAGTAGAACTGACCAAACACAGGCATTTCCCCCCAAAAAGGCTAAAAGATTTAAAAAAAATATATAAATGAAGAAATGTGCATTGGCTGAAGTCCGGGTGCAGGGCGGCTGCTTCTAGGTATCAACTATTCCACAGCAATGGAAGCCACCTCTGTTTTAGGGGTGTCATCTCGGCTGGTTTCTTCCAAGGGGGTAGCCTTTGCAGGCTCGGTCACTTCCTCTTCATCTCCCTCTTTCTCTGCAAGGCCGCTCAAGGAGCCCAGTGGGAATGTGCTCTCACAGTTCTGAGTGGAGGAGACCTGGGAGATGACAGGCATTTGGACAGAGGAGTTGCTTTCAAAGCCGTGTTCTGCCAGCTCATACTGCCCAAGAGCCTCTTCCTGCTCCTGACTCAGGTAATCCGGGACTAGGAAATCGCTGGGGAGAAAAAGACAGACAATCTTACCATGGAAACTAACCGGAGCATGGACCCCCACCCAACAACAGACAGAGGAGGGGGTCAAATGTCACAGTTTAGTGGCAGGAGGAAAGCAGAGCCAAGATTTGTGTGAAGCCACTGAAATGTGACATGTGAATCCATCCTGACCTGTATATTGCTCAGCCCCTAGGTAATATTTACAGATCTGGAAATGGGAAATTGCTGCTCTTCACTCAGTCAGCGAGAGTAGTGGCTTCTGACAACCACATCCTCCGATGAGTAGACAGTAAGGGTGGGAGGCTGTGCAGGAAAATACAAGATTAAGGCCTCCTGCACACAAACCCGTGCGCCCCGTGGCCGCGCTGCGGCCCGCAAAATGCACTAACACTGTCCGTGGGGCAGCCGCAGCGGATCGCGGACCCATTCACTTTAATGGGTCCGCGATCCAGCCGTTCCGCAAAAAGATAGGACATGTTCTATCTTTTTGTGGAACGGAAGTACAGGACGAAACCCCACGGAAGCACTCTGTAGTGCTTCCGTAGGGTTCCATTCCGTGCTTCTGTTCTGCATCTCCGGATTTGCGGCCCCACTGAAGTGAATGGGTCCGCATCCGTGATGCGGAATGCACACGTAACGGTGCCTGTGTATTGCGGATCTGCAATACGGCAACGGAACACCTGCGGTCGTGTGCAGGAGGCCTAAATGTCTCTTCACGCGGGCTGACCATCGGGTTAATTATCGGGAAGAAGCATTCCTAGGAACACTCGCTCACGATAATTGCAAAGCTGTAGTTGATCATCGAATGTGGGCACTAAAATCGTCATTTCTGGAAGATCATTCTTTATAAACAATGAGTCTGTATGGGGAAGAGAGATTGCAGTAGTATGGTGATACCAGCAGAGATGACTGCTGCATGTAAATGCAGCTCACACCTCCATACACAATCAGGCAATTATTTGGAACGACTGGTTCATCCTGATAATTGCCTGCACAATCGACACGTGTAATGGGGCCTTAACTTCTGACATCTGATCATTTATCTATAACCCTTTCTGCCAAGATTCACAGCAAAGTGAAGAAAGGAAGCCAACATCTCGAGGAGGCACAGAGCAAGAAACGAGGTGGACTCAAGAAGAGAAAGAATTGTGAAAATCAGGCAGAAATGTGCATTGACACCTGAAAATCACAAAGAATGACTGACAGTGGTAATGACCTAGGATTAAATGAGAATAGCCAGAAGAAACTGATAAGTAAACCTTCAGTGAACAAGAAAAATCTGAGATGATTCCTGTCTTTTCCTTCTGTGTTGACATATGATGGCTTGACGTTACAGCCCAAAATCCGAGGTTGCACTACTGAGATTTTGAGTACATAGCTAACCTACGTAGAAATATTGAGTGAATATCTAGATCTTTGGGTGGACATTCATATGATATCCAATGACCACACACAAATGTCACACAGGATGTACATGTTAATGGGGAATGCTGACTTGTATCCAGTCAAGGTCATTAAAAAGACATTAAATTCAGTAGGGGACTGGTTATCGTCAGATTCTCTGAGATGTGCAGCCTCAGACTTTGGACCTAGGACTTCAAGTAATAAGATCTCAGCACAGACGGAAGAAATTAAAGAGGACCTTTCATCGGTCCAAACATTGTAAGATAACTATCAGGCGGTGTAGAGCGGCGCCCCGGGATCTCACTGCACTTACTATTATTCCTGGGCGCCGCTCCGTTCTCCCGCTATGTTCCCCGGTATTTTCGCTGACTTGGTTATACTGGGAGGAATCTGCCCTGTTTCTCCCTGGGCGTTCCTTCTCCCAGGCTGTAGCACTGGCCAATCGCAGCGCAGAGCTCACAGCCTGGGAGTTTTTTTTCTCCCTGGCTGTGAGCTCTGCGCTGCGATTGGCCAGTGCTACAGCCTGGGAGAAGGAACGCCCAGGGAGAAACAGGGCAGACTCCTCCCAGTATAACTAAGTCAGCAAAAATACCGGGGGACATAGGGGAGAACAGAGCGGCGCCCCGGAATAATAGTAAGTGCAGTGAGATCCCGGGGCGCTGCACTATACAGCCTGATAATTATCTTACAATTTTTGGACCGATGAAAGGTCCTCTTTAAAGCAACCCTCCAGTTCAAGAAAAAAAAAATTCACCTTAACTTGGGAATGAACAAAACACATATATGATTACCTGCTTTTCATCTTTTTAGCTGCAGATCTGCCAATCCACAGGCTCCTCATTTGACACCAAAAACTTCTCAGACAATCCAAGACATTCACGGCTTGTCTAGGCCTGTTCTTGGATTGGCTAGCACTGTTCACATGAGCAGTGCTGGCCAATCCAGAGGCAGCCGGAAGTGTCTTGGAGTACAAGATGCAAAGTATGCATCAGGCATTCTGATAAATGGTGCGGCCATCTTGGATGGCAAAAGTGGAGCCTGGGGATTGAAGGATCTGCAGCTAAAAAGATGGAAAGGAGCACACCATGTACATGTTCTGCTCATTCCCCAGTTAAAGGGAACCTGTTATCAACTTTATGCTGCCCATACTAACAGTAGCATAAAGTAGAGACATGCGAGTTGATTTCAGCTGTCTGTCATTTATAAGTAAAAAGTAAGTGGTTGCTGAGAACCAACATCACAATCATTGCAGACTACGTCTGGAAAAGAGTCCCGGCCACCTGAGAGGAGTCCTGGTTATTCATGAGTTCGTGCTCTTCTACCTAGTTTTCTCCCTTTCTCGCTAGGAGAGAACTGACAATCAGCAGAAGATGGGTGGGGAGAACAGGAGATTATGAATAAGGCCTCATGCACACGACCGTTGTGTGCATCTGCGTCCGTTCCGTCATTTTTCACAGTTTAGCAGTTTTCCTCCGCGTCCGTGATTCCAGTCCACTTAAAAAAATATATAACCTGTCCTATTCTTGTCAGTGGAAAACGGAGGACAGACCCATTCAAGTCAATGGGTCCGTAAAAAAAAAAAAACGGATGCACAACTGGTATGACCTTGGTGCAATAAAATTACACTTTTCATTAACCTTCCTTTTTTTTCCCCCCTGTCAGACAAGGAAGGACACAAGGAAACACAACTGAAGCAAAATCGGACACAGACCACTGAAGCCAAATCACTGACAGTGAAAAAACACTGTCGTGTGCATGAGGCCTAACCATGACTCTTCTCAAGTAGATTTGACTCTTTTTAGGGCCTGGGCAATAAATTATGTAATTATTATAATTATGATGCTGGTTCCCCTCAACCACTTACTTTTAGCTCATAAATGACACACTTCTGAAATCAGCATTTCTTTCCCTATTTTAGTCAGTATAAAATAGTATGACAGGTTCCCGTTAAGGCACATTTTTTTTCTTGAACTGAAGGGTTGCTTTAAAAAAAAAATCACATTTTTTTACATTCAGTAAAGGAAGTCTTATAGATTCCTTCTAGTTGTTCTCCTTTAATTACAAAGATCAAACTAGCCCCCTCGCCCAGACAAAGTGACAGTGATGATAAAATGCAGAGGAACAGTAATCCATGTTAATGAATGGTCATACATTTACTGCCTGCACTTATCGGACACCATCCAGTGTCACTACTACTGTCACTGCACATCTTATAGAGGAGTGTTGTCAGAGATCCTTGTGGAAGGAGTGGCTCTGGATTTGCTGGTCTTTTAAAGGAGTCGTTCACCTTGGCGACTTCTGCTTCCACAGTACCCCTGGCTAGCATCCTAGGATAAAACACTCATGCCCTCCCACATAGGAGTAAAGGCAAAGCAAAATGCAGCATACTAGAATGGGCAGTGGGTTCCCCTGTGTCTGTGAGGGCAAATTAAGCTACAGGATCCTCAAAAGGACCTGGAATCTCACTTGGAGGGGAAGCATTTAAAGTGTTAAATGTAAAATATTAAGAAATTAGGTAAAGCAAAGAATCAGCAAAATATGAAAATATTTAAATGAAATCAGACAAGCAAGCGTCTGGCGGAGCCCAAGGACATACCAAACCCCAAGCTAATGAGCTGTAGCATTCTGTAAAGAAGATGCTCTACCGAAAGTGACAAAAGTCTTGAGCACTGCCCCATTGTTTTTTTTGGAATCGTTAAGCCTGTATTACACCAGGCGATTGTCAGGCTGATCATCGCTAACAATTGTACGTAGGAATCGCTCGTTAGCGATGATCTGGCAGTGTAATACTGCCGCCGATTACCCGATGTACGAACAAATGCTCGATCATCGGGCAATCGGATTCTTTCAGCAGGTTTAATAATCATTGCTTTGGCAGATCGTGGTGTCTAATCAAGTTCTGCTGCCGACAAACAATGATTCAGTATAGGGACAAGCAATGGCATTAGCGATCTCTCCTCCTCATACCACGGAGGAGACTGATGCATGTAATAGCAGCGGTCTCTTCCGCTGACGAGCAGGCGATTGCCGGGAAGGAACCGTTCCTCATCCCATAGAGTTATACAGACCTTAGACTCCCCCAATGCTGTTGTCAGACATGTTAGAATGTACATTTAGGAAGATACAAGTGATGACTGAACCCTGACCCTGATGAAAGAACAGGACAGAGGAATGTCCTCTGCTCACCTTACCACCCCCCTCCATAGCAACACTGGGTGGTCTGCTAGTAAATCTCCCCCTAAATAGAGCCAGTGCTAACAAGTTTATACACACAATCTTACAATCCACCGAGGGAAAAACAAGGTCCCACATCCTATTGGTTTTGCCAGCAAATAACTCGGCCTGAGAGCTTCTGAGAATTTGGATGTGTGACATACAGCAGAAGAAAAGATTTCTGGTAGTAAAACCGTTGCGGAGGACAGAGCGTCTCTCGGCAGGAGGAAAGCAGGTCCACACATTATATTGTGGGAAGAAATTCACAGAACTAGACTGAACGATAGAGACACTGATCCACGTGGACATCTTCTTGTGTATTCCAAGGATTCAGAGCGTGTGTGAGAGGGTGGCCACGACTCAACCGGGCATTACTACAACAATTTGCTCCAAATTTGCACTAATAATGCTGAGCAGTGATGGCCAGCGAACACATGCGGGCTGCCATCTTGACTCACAAGTCCGGCGATGCACAGATAAGCCCTTACCTGTGCCGCGAGCCGGTCTGAAACAAATGTGGTCACTGGGAGCAGGCAGTTCCGAGATGAAGGCCCCCAGCGGCTGTTCTCGGAACTGCCTGCTCCCGGTGACCGCATTTGTTTCAGACCGGCTCGCGGCACAGGTAAGGGCTTACCTGTGCATCGCCGGACTTGTGCGTCAAGATGGCAGCCCGCATGTGTTCGCTGGCGAACACGCCATCACTGATGCCGAGCACCCACCAAAGCATGACTAGGCTGTGGGCTCAAAATAATGCACACACTACATATACATGTGGAGCCCCTGCTAACCAATCCAACCCTTCACATGTGACATGAGGGTAAAAATTTCTAGCCTTCTTGTTCCTTTGAGTCAAATGATGGGTAGATGCCAACGGGTCAGTCTATTAAGTGCTGCCAACTAACCTGAAGAGCATCCAGTCCATTGTGGGTATTAGAGTTTACAAAAGGAAATCTGCTAGGTTTTCAAGTTATCACCCTAACCACAGGATAGTGGATAACTAACTGACTGGCGGAGGTCCGAGTGCTGGGACCCCCACCAATCTCAAGAATGGGGAGCCCATTCTCCCATCCTGTTGGAGCAGCAGGTCAAGCAGGCGCCTTGCCACTCCATGCATTCTCTATACTGTGGAGCAGCAGGTTCCTATGAGCAATTTGAAGGCTAAGCAGAAAATACCCCTGGTGCTGCGATTCGTCATACATAAATATATTTGAACTCTTCTGTATAAATTCCCAGGAATAAATCAGGCACATTAATTTCAGTATTAGCAAATTCTCTCTTCAGGAATCTATAATAATTAATCTAATTGGAACATTTTGTATGTGACTGATCCCTGAAGAGGTGGACAGGATCAATAATACCCAAGTTTACTCCTCACCCATCCCCGAGACTGGAGCACTACTAACGGTAGGCCGGCTCATATAAAGGTCTACTATCCGCTGCTGCTGGATGTGGAGAAGCTGCTGTGTGGAGGAATATTCGGTTATTTATGCTGGTGTCTGCTGGCTTCTTGCTGTGCACCTCACCTGCTCTGGAAGTAGTTTGCTAGCTCTGACGCTTCGTGGTTCAGGCTCCTCAGGTGCACGATTAAATTTCCAGAGTTGGTAAACATGGCGCCGCATGTTTTGCACTCGTATATCCGAGGCTTGCGGATAATGTGCCGGGAAACCCGCATGTGGTGTTTGTATTCCCCGAAGGAAGTGAATGTGGCACTACATATCTGGCACCGGAAACAGCGTTTACCTTCGTGTTTCAGCCGATGCATCTTTAAGGAGTAAGCCCGAGTGAATTTTTTCCCACAGCGATCACACTGAAATGGTTTAATTCCTAGAAAAGAGAGAAGGAGGCAATCAACACGACTCTAGAATAAATAGACACTTTACAGCTGATGGGTCTACTGCTCTCTGTCAGCTGCCATTAAAGGGCTCAGCCGCTTTCCCATCACTGATGATCTGTATTGTAAGATATCTCACTTAATAATAACGTCTTAGTTAATATTCTGTGCAATTTTCTATATTCCATAGGGTATGCTGTCCTCGCAGAGGTCCTATCCATAAAATGGCTGCTCATGGAGGATCATGTGACCAGTCAAATCTATACGTTTCATCAGCAGCCATCCTAGAGAGAGGACCTCTAGGCAAACAGCACAGAAGATTTACCTAACATGGCACAGATATCAACAAAAGCTATATTAGTAGGGGCCATCTAAGTAATCTTACATACACATTGATCAACGGTAGCCCGAAAATGGCCAACCCCTTTAAGCTGAGTATACCTATAATGTCCTTCCGGTGAAATGAGTTCTGACTTCCTACCTAGCACTGGTGTGTGAGTACTGGCCACATCAATCACTATACCATAGGTGAAATGGTGCTAAACACGTCTTACTTATTGCTCTACATCATTCTACATCCATGTAAATGCAGGTGAGCCATGTCCCAGCTCCTTAGGGCCAGATTCAGGATGTTATTGGTGTTGGGAGTCTGCTTGTGGTCAGACTGTGCAGTGATGTAGTATTGGACATGACAGCTGCACAATCGCAGTCAGCGCCTACGCACTCCGAGTGATCAGGTGATCTCCAATAGGACCGGTCAATTGTTGCACTATGTGATGTCACCGGGAGGATGATCCACCTTGATGATGTAATCATTATATAATATATATATATTAGAAAAAATGGAGAGAAAGGCTCATGTGAGAGCCGAAACGTCGCTTGTGCCACCTTTTGGGTGAATAAATCCTTTTTCACTGAAGATTCTTTGGAGTGCAGTCCGTTTTTTCTATTCCGTATTTGTGGGTAAGCACCAGTTACCATACTCGGACAGTGCACCCGTTTTTTACTTTGTTTTTGGCTTGGTGGTACTGCTAGGTATTTATTTTTTATATATATATATATATATATATATATATATATATATATATATATATATACATACACATACATACATACACACACACACAGTACAGACCAAAAGTTTGGGCACACCTTCTCATTCAAAGAGTTTTCTTTATTTTTATGACTATAAAAATTGTAGATTCACACTGAAGGCATCAAAACTATGAATTAACACATGTGGAATTATATACATAACAAAAAAGTGTGAAACAACTGAAAATATGTCGTATTCTAGGTTCTTCAAAGTAGCCACCTTTTGCTTTGATTACTGCTTTGCACACTCTTGGCATTCTCTTGATGAGCTTCAAGAGGTAGTCACCTGAAATGGTCTTCCAACAGTCTTGAAGGAGTTCCCAGAGATGCTTAGCACTTGCTGGCCCTTTTGCCCTCACTCTGCGGTCCAGCTCACCCCAAACCATCTTGACTGGGCTTAGGTCCAGTGACTGTGGAGGCCAGGTCATCTGGCGCAGCACCCCATCACTCTCCTTCATGGTCAAATAGCCCTTACACAGCCTGGAGGTGTGTTTGGGGTCATTGTCCTGTTGAAAAATAAATGATGGTCCAACTAAACGCAAACCGGATGGAATAGCATGCCGCTGCAAGATGCTGTGGTAGCCATGCTGGTTCAGTATGCCTTCAATTTTGAATAAATCCCCAACAGTGTCACCAAAGCACCCCCACACCATCACACCTCCTCCTCCTGCTTCACGGTGGGAACCAGGCATGTAGAGTCTAATGTCCATTCCTTGTGTTCTTTAGCCCAAACAAGTCTCTTCTGCTTGTTGCCTGTCCTTAGCAGTGGTTTCCTGGCAGATATTCTACCATGAAGACTGATTCACACAGTCTCCTCTTAACAGTTGTTCTAGAGATGTGTCTGCTGCTAGAACTCTGTGTGGCATTGACCTGGTCTCTAATCTGAGCTGCTGTTAACCTGCGATTTCTGAGGCTGGTGACTCGGATGAACTTATCCTCCGCAGCAGAGGTGACTCTTGGTCTTCCTTTCCTGGGGCGGTCCGCATGTGAGCCAGTTTCTTTGTAGCGCTTGATGTTTTTTGTGACTGCACTTGGGGACACTTTTAAAGTTTTCCCAATTTTTCGGACTGACAGACCTTAATTTCTTAAAGTAATGATGGCCACTCGTTTTTCTTTACTTGGCTGCTTTTTTCTTGCCATAATACAAATTCTAACAGTCTATTCAGTAGGACTATCATCTGTGTATCCACCTGACTTCTCCACAACGCAACTGATGGTCCCAACCCCATTTATAAGACAAGAAATCCCACTTATTAAACCTGACAGGGCACACCTGTGAAGTGAGAACCATTTCAGGTGACTACCTCTTGAAGCTCATCAAGAGAATGCCAAAAGTGTGCAAAGCAGTAATCAAAGCAAAAGGTGGCTACTTTGAAGAACCTAGAATATGACATATTTTCAGTTGTTTCACACTTTTTTGTTATGTATATAATTCCACATGTGTTAATTCATAGTTTTGATGCCTTCAGTGTGAATCTACAATTATTGTAGTCATGAAAATAAAGAAAACTCTTTGAATGAGAAAGTGTGTCCAAACTTTTGGTCTGTACTGTATATGTATATATATATATATATATACACACACACATACATACACACACACACACACACACACACACACACACACACACACTATTGGATGTTTATGTATGCTTGAAAAATCTGTCAGCCGAAATGCCGCACTTGCTTTTGCAGAATCCCGGGGAGCTGCCTCTGCTCTTTTGCTACTTGGCCTACCTCATCTGTGTCTGTGGCCAGATGAACAAGTAAAGAAGAGATCTGTACAGAGATGGGAACTTTACAATGATATAATGAAGATGGTGACAGACACACAGCACTTCGTCAGCGTCTGCAAACTAACCAGAATGTATGAGCATGTGCTGCTTCAGGTTCTGGATCCTGGTGAAGCGCACTCCGCAGGTTGGGCACTGGAAAGGTCTGTCGGGGCCATTGGGACTTGGCCGCTCTGTGCTGCTTGTGGAAGGAGTCAGGTACAGCTGGTAGGGATACTGGACATTCTCCAGTCTAAAAGAAAACAAGAGCATCAGACTCACAGACATGGACTGGATGTTAGTGTAAGAATAATATAACTAATGGTAGGATAATTAGGGTCTCTTTACTGGTCTGTGATGGACTCCAGGGGTTAAAGTCACCAAATGATTGAACTTTACATCCTCCGCTTACTCTATATGCTACTCTCACCATCTTATTTAGGAGCCACTTACCTGTCATCATCATCTGCATGGACATTGCTGCTGGCCGTCCCCTGAAGTGTGGGTAGACCGTCCCCGACGCCCTCATCGATGGAGCCTGGATGACAGTAGGCACAGAAGACTGGTTATGATCAATCCAATCAGGAACCAGACATAACACAAGAGGCACATCACTCACCCATCACATGTATTTACGCTTACTGGGGTCCCCGCCGTTATCCCTTTCTACATAGGAGGGGAAACAAATGCGGCAAATCATCCATCAAACAACAATAATAAAGGGTATCCCATCTTAGGAAGTGATAACCTGCGACTGGGGTGTGTGATCACTTCATGATTGAGGGGTCCAACAACTGGGACCCAAATGGTAAAAGTTCCTCTGAACATACAAGCTGTGATGCTGCCCCTTTAGGGCTCATGCACACAAACTTATTTTTCTTCTGTTTCCGTTCTGTTTTTTTACAGGTCCATATGCAGAAACATTCATTTCAATGGGGCTTTAAAAAAAAAAAAAATAATTAAATGACTCTCTGTTTTGCAGCAGGCATTGTTACAATGGATCCGACAGATGTCACACAGATGACGTTTATTCGTGGATCCGTACATACGGCTGTGTGCATAAGCCCTTGGACTGAGGATCATGGGGATCCCAGCAGTCAGACCTTCATTGTTCAGGATCTGATGAAATATTGCGGTGACATCACTAGTGACATTCTAGTGAGAAAACCTATTAAAAGAATCCAGACTTAGGGCTTGTTCACACGACCGTGTGCTGCCTGTGCTGTGGACCGCAAATTGTGGTCTGCAATGCATGCGCACCGACCGTGGGGCTGTCACGTGCAGATCGTGGACACATTCACTTGATTAGGTCCACGATCCGTCTGTTCCGTTCTTTTTGTGGTGTGGAGGCATGGAACGGAACCTACAAAAGCACTCCGTAGGGTTCCGTTCTTCCGGATTTGCGGACCCATTCAAGTGAACGGGTCCGCACACAATGCAGAATGCACACGGCCGGTGCCCTGTGTATTGCAGGCCTGCCGTATGCGGCCTGCAATACGGTAACGGCCGTGTGAACAAGCCCTTAAGGGTCCATTCACACGTCCGTTGTTTCTTTCCTGATCTGTTCCGTTTTTTGCGGAACAGATCTGGACCCATTCATTTTCAATGGGTCCTGGAAAAAATCGGACAGCACAATGTCAGATTTTTTTTCAGGACCCATTGAAAATGAATGGGTCCAGATCTGGTCCAGATCTGTTCCGCAAAAAAACGGAACAGATCAGGAAAGAAACAACGGACGTGTGAATGGACCCTTATCCTGAGCAGTACTGAGCTAGCAGCTGGCAGAACCTTCAGCGTGTGTGAATGAGGAGCGAGGCTGGAGCTGCGTACCCAGCTGTCAGGTGACCGTTGTAGTTCACAACAATAACGCTGAGCACGGTGAGGACATGAGATTCTCATGTGACTACCACACAAGACGGACACAGCGCAGCGTTAGGGTACTTTCACACTTGCGGCAGGACGGATCCGGCAGGCTGATCTCCCTGTCGGATCCGTCCTTCCGCTGTTTCGCCGGACCGCTGCTCCGTCCCTGTTGACTATAATGGGGACGGGGGCGGAGCTCCAGCGCTGCACGGCAAAAGCCGCCGGACTAAAAAGTCCTGCATGTCCAACTTTTTAGTCCGGCAGCTTTCGCCGGGCACCGCCGTGCTGCGCCGGAGCTCCGCCCCGATTATAGTCAATGGGGACGGAGCGGCGGTCCGGCGAAACAGCGGAAGGACGGATCCGACAGGGAGACCAGCCTGCCGGATCCGTCCTGCCGCAAGTGTGAAAGTAACCTTACTCCTATGGATTTTGTACGCAGCCCCATCCTCAGGCTACAAAGACCTCCGGGCAGCAATGATGCAGTTGGTGGTTTCTTTTGAGCTGCACACAAAATGAATGTATGGTAGTACAAAAACTGAGGGAAAACTGAGACAGGAAAAAAGGTGTCCCCTGTTGTGTAAAGCCATGCGTCGTGATATCACCACTGATTTACTAGTGGAAATCTTACAGGGTGCTCCAAACATCAGCGTATTCAGTGAAAGGAGCCACGTAATAGTGATGAGGAAAGTGGAAAATACGCAGTTACTTCAGTGAAACGTACAACGGTCGACAGGAAAGAAATAACTCCTTGCTTGGCAAAATTTCTGGAACATTCCTTAACAATGGGACGCTATGATGGCAGCGGCCCCTCCCCCGGCTGACGGCGAGCCTTTCAACCTCCAAAAAGCTGCAATTAGCAGCAAAGTGAACTTTACAAGGGACGATCATAAGGCTCATGTGGAACACCCTGACCCGGCTCTGTGGGGGAGGGGGCCTCTGAGGTACACCGGAGGTACATTCTGAGGTACACCCTGAGGTACACAGGGGGTCCCCCCTGAGGTACACAGGAGGTGCATTCTGAGGTACACGGAGGTACATTCTGAGGTACCCCCTGAGGTACACAGGAGGTACACTCTGAGGTAAGGTACAAAGGAGGTACATTCTGAGGTACACTCTGAGGTAAGGTACACAGGAGGTACATTCTGAGGTACACAGGAGCTTGCTGTGTTTGTATCCTGAAACCAGGCAGCCAACAAGATGGAAGCGCCCGTTTGGTCTATTGTGCCACAAGTACAGTAAAAAAAAAAATAAATAAAAAAAAATCAATTCTGGATTATCAGACAGTTATCGAATAATACGAAAAATACAGGACTGAATGCCTCAGGGAAGCTACAACCCGCCATCACATTCTTTTTCAAACGGAGGAGTCCCAAATCCATATCATTCTGCAATTTCATTTTATGGAAGAATCAGGAGAATGAGAATTTGTGACAATGAAAACGCAGATAGAGAGACACTGAAGCAAGCACTGCTTATATATGAAAGCAATGCTAGCAGATCACCACCCAGTCATCCAACCTGAAATACTTTGTGCTGCTGAGACCTCCCAGACTGTTCAGACAGGGATACGTAGAGGACACAGGCAGGACAGGTGTGGGGACGCACAGGATATCTGCATACATTTTGAATGGCGGTTGTGTTTGCAGCATTACTCCCAGCTCACAGACAAACAGTGCTCTGAGCAGGTGTACTGACGGTTGGAGTAGTAGTCCAAGCAGAAGAAATTGCCATTTTATAGATGGAGTTGTGCAGCATCGGTTCACAAGTGTGCTATTAAATTCAGATGTAGGAATGACAGGTTTTACTGAATCAGCTCCTCCTGCCGGCAGATTGTGGTGACAGGTCCTCTTTACATGAGAGCTGATCAATTTGGGCATCCATGGCTGGCACTGGCCCAAGTAAGAGGACCCTGTAGGTGGCCATTACACATTAGTCTAAAGTTGATCAAAATGGACGATTTTAAATAAAACATTAATCTTTGTGAATAAAGGCGCATCGGAGGAGCAGTCGATCGTCAAGACGGAAGATTTCCTTCCAGACAGTCAGCTGCTCGTTAACGTGAAGTGTTGTATTTAGATGCAGCGATCTCCTCCACAGTTTGAGGACAAGGGGTCGCTATTGCTTGTCCTCAGAGAATCATTGCTCCTAGGCTGCATAGTGCAGTTTAGACCGCACAATCTGATGATTGAGGTGTCTGCACCTACGATCATTACACCCGAGGAACGAGCGTCTCATCTGTTCATCGGACGATCCGCTGCACCTTTAGATAAGCAGATTATCAGGAACGAGTGTTCGCAGGAACGTTCATTTTCGATAATCTGCCGGAATATTGGGCCATGTAAATCCAGCTTTAGGGCTTGTTCACACGACCGTGTGCTGCGGACCACAAATTGCAGTCCACAATGCACGGCTACCGACCTGCGGGGCAACCACATGCGGATCCCATTCACTTGAAAGGGTCCACAGTCCATCTGTTCCGCAAAAAAGATAGATCTTGCTCTCTTTTTGTGGTGCAGAGGCACGGAACGAAACCCACAAAAGCACTCCGTAGTGCTTCCATAGGGTTCAGTTCCGTGGTTCCGTTCAGCACTGCATCTCTGGATTTTCAGACCGATTCAAGTGAATGGGTCCACATACTTGATGAGGAATGCACACGGACGGTGCCGCGTGTATTGCGGACCTGCCGTATGCAGGCCGCAATACGGCAACGGAGGGGCAACGGCCGTGTGAACAAGCCCTTAGAGTGTTCCCAGAAAGATCTTTCATCCATCTCCCGGTTTCATTGAACATGTACAGGCAGTTTGATCAATTGTAATGGCCAGTATGGTAAAATGTGTATGTCCGCGTCTGTGAAATGATTGATTACCAGATGTTTGTTCAACTGTCAACCAACATAAAGTATATAACTCTCTACCAGCGTGAGGCACTGTGATAAAGCTGGTCTTTAGGCCTCATACACACGGCACCACGCATCACGGATGCGGACCTATTCACTTGAATGGGTCCGCTATTCCGGAGATATGGAACGGAGTCACAGAACACCGGAAGCACTACGGAATGCCTCCGTAGTGCTTCTTTCTGTTGTTCCGCACCGCAAATAAATATGACAGGTCATATTTTTTTTGCGGTGCGGACAGACCACGGACCCATTCAAGTTGAATGGGTCCGGCCCGCTGCACAGATGTTGCCCGTGCATTGGGGACTGCAACTGCAGTTCCCAATGCACGGAACGGCCGCACAACGCATGCGGCCTTAGACTGTGAAGGCTTAAAGAGGACCTTTCATGGGTCCAGACATTATAAACTAAGTATCAAGATACGTAGGGCATAGTGCAGGGATCTAACTGCACTTACTCTTTTTCCTGGGCTCAGTTCCCCCGCTGTGGCCCCCAATGTATTCTCCCACCTGGTATGCAAATTTTAGCATCGGAGCAATGAGGAGGAGACTGAGTCTTTCTCCGTGGGTGTCTCCTTCTCCCTGGCTGTTGCTCTGTCCAATCGCAGCGGAGAACGTCACAGCCAGGGAGAAGGAGACGCCCACGGAGAAGGACTCCGTCTCCTCATCATTGCTCTGATGCTAAAATTAGCATACCAGGTGGGAGAATACATTGGGGGCCACAGCGGGCGAACAGAGCTGCGCCTAGGAAAAATAGTAAGTGCAGTTAGATCCCTGCACTATCCCCTATGTATCCTGATACTTAGTTTATAATGTCTGGACCCATGAAAGGTCCTCTTTAAGGCCCCTTTCAGACGAGCGAGTGTCATGCTCCTGACTCGCAGTGCAGCACCCGTCCTGAACTTCCAGCACTGCCGGGGCCGCATAGCATTATATAGATTTATGATGCTATGTAACCCTTACAATTCTGGAATGTATTGGATAACACTGACAGCATTATGTCAGTTTTATACAATACATTCCAGACCTCTAAGGGTTACATAGCATCATTCATAGGAACGCTTATTAGCAATAATCTGCCAGTGTAAAGGTGCTGCCGAAACGCTCGCTCATCGGGTAATAGGATAGTTTGTGCAGACACCTAGATCATTGTTTGCCGGCAGTAGATCATGCCATCTAAACAGCCTCTGCTGCCGGCAAACATTGATTCAGTATGGGGATGAGCAATTGCATACTGTGGAGGAGATCACTGCATGTACTAGCAGCGGTCTCCTCCAATAAAATGAGCAGGTGAGTGCAGGTGACTAAAAAAGCAGGTGACTGCCAGAAATAAAGCTTCCTTCCCGACAATCGTCTGCTCAACTGAGCCGTATAAAGGGGCTTTAGGTTTACACAGTAAATCTGCCCCATTGTGTGTAATATATGGAGATTAGCGAATATGACAGTGACAATGTGTAAAATAATGAGATTATATTGTGAGTGCATTGGTTCAAGGATAATGGGAGTGATGTATTATATGAGTGTGATAGGGAGATTAGATTGTGAGCTCCTGTGTACCAAGACATTTGATATGTAATGAACGCTCCCCGACAAACCTCCAGAAACAACAACTGATGGCAGGAAAATGAATCGGGAAGGGTGCTCACCTATGGAAGACGATTGTGGGCTTATCAGCAGATCCTCCTGCACCTGCTCACTCCCCGGTACGGTCTGCTGGTCACTCATTGAGCTCTGGGAGGCACTGACCGGCTGGGACACCTCTTCATGAACCTCCTCATCGCTGAGCCTTTCTACCTTGACTCGGACATCGTCTTCCATTACCAGAGGTGAGCTGACCTTAGTGCTCTCACAAGGTACATACTCAGTTACCCTCCGAGCAACTTCTGAAGGCCCGGGTAGTTCTAATGTTCTGGACTCTATCTGCTTCACCTTGTCTGGCTGCATCCTCCGGTCAATGCCAAAGGGGAAAGTCCATGGGAAGGCGTGGGATGAATCCACAGGCTGACCCCTTGCCTCGGTGTAAGAAGGTGTGGGGTTGAGCACTTGTGGGGAGCTGGTTTGTGTGCTGCATTTCAAAGGGCTCTCAGGTGACATGACAATGTAGCTTTTACGTTTGCGCCTGGACTCTCGACAGATGGGAATGGTCCTCTCTACCACACTGCACTCAGAAGACACTGGGGAGAGGCTGCCGTCTCGGAAGTTGCTGCCTGCATTCTCCTGTCCTGTGTCGAGCACCTTCTCCTGTTGCGTGTTCCATAAAATGCTGGATTTCATAAATTCTGAGCAGGTGCTGGCCACGCTGAACATCTGCATGTAGCTGGCGGCAGCCAACACATCTATAATGTTTTCCGTGTTGATGGATAAGGTGGCAGTGTAAGCATATTCCAGGAGAGGGATGAATCCAGTCACCGTGACGTGATGTAAATCCAGTACGCATTGCGAGCTCTCTTCTGCTTGACCCACCAACTTGGTACGGAAGAACTCACTGCATGCCGCCAGGACCACCTTGTGTGCGCGGAAGATCTTATCCTGGACCCGGATGGTGATGTCGCAAAAGTGACCGTCATTGCGTAACATGTTCAGTTTCCCCAACATCTCCTGGCTGTGCGCCGGCGAGCTGTGAGTAAACGTTTTCACCCCCATCCTGAGGTTTCTGGAGAGATGTTGCTTTCTCCTTTTTAAAAACAAGTGCAGTAACTCGGAATCTGAAAGACAGAAACAAGAACGGGCGTGACTCCTCCAACACTGGTTCACCAAAAATCTTACACCAATTCATAAACGTCATCACCTCTGATCACCATGGTACATTTTACTTGAAGAAATTAAACGGTAGAATCACCCTGTAAATATATGACATCACTGATACCAAGTGATATCCTGTATTATACTTCAAAGCTGGAAATAGAAAGCACGCCAGATGTGGGGTGCGTGCAACCAAAAAGGGTTCTTCAACCCTATTAAAATATTAAATAGATGCCATCAAAGTTATATCCTTTTTAATTTGATGAGATATATTTGTACATACTGTACATGGTCTCAGCAAAAAAAGGGAGAACATTCATCATTTCAAAAATCGTTTCTCAGCATGATGATGAGGACGACATTTTGGCCGTAGTGACCTTTTTCAAGTCTGATCACTGGGTACAAATGTAAAGGGAAATGGTCTCGGCCTAAGATATATCAGTGCATTATAAACGTGATGTCCCTAGTGGGACAAAGAAAAGTTAATAAATAAAGTTAAAAGGGGTTCTCCGGGCTTTTAATATTGATTGCTATCCTCCGAACAGGTCATCAATATCAGATCGGTGGGGGTCCGACACATGACAACCCTGCAGATTAGCTGTATGAAGGGACGACGCACGCAGTCCTGTCTTTCTTCCTGCTCGCTGCTGCTTTGCCAGTAAAATCCTTTAGGAAAAAAAATCTAAATTTTATTTGCATTGCCGTACTCTGAGCCCCATAATTTTTTTTCCATTTTTGTCTAGAGCTATGTAAGGGTGTACGTTTTGCAGGGTGAGCTGTAGTTTGTATTGGTACTACTCTGGGGCAAATACAACTTTCTGATCACTTACACATTATGCATATACGTTGTTTATTTTTGTATGTAAACTCGCAAAAGGGGTGAATTAGAATTTTTTATTAATTTGTTCTTTTAGTACTTTTAACAACTCTATGTTTTCCTCCTAGGAAATCTGAACATGCGATCATTGCCATAGATTGCGTTAATATTCTACTGCAGTCTATTGGATTTTTACAGTCTTCCTATTAAACCCTGCTGAAGGCTAACTGACTAGCACCACACGACAGGCTGTCTATTTGGTTGTGCCTGTGCCTAATATGCACATGGTGATGGAAACCCTAGATGCCATGGTCGTTACTGACAGCAGCATCAAGGGGGTTAAATGGCCGGGATCTGAATTACGGTATCTGTCAGAGCAGAGTTCTCGCTGAGATATCCATGATGTAAACCTATCCATAACATACAGTTACAACATGGTGGCTTAAGGGGTTAAAGAAATGTTTCATCTGTATTTGTAATCACATCGAAAACAGCATTGTAGGTTTTATGTGGTGCTTTTTTTGCAGTCATAACTGTGTGAACATACCCTTGTACTCCGGAGCTGCACTTACTATTCTTCTGGTGAGTCACTGTGTACATTCAAGACATTACTTGCCCTGTACTCATCCTGAGTTAAAACCTTTAATATACTGAAGATCTGAACTTCCTTGTACATTCAAGTTATTACTTGTCCTGTACAGTTCCCAAGTTACATGCTGTATTATAGTCCAGAGCTGCACTCACTATTCTGCTGGTGAAGTCACTGTGTACATACATTACTTATCCTGTATTGATCCAGAGTTACATCCTGTGTTTTACTTCAGAGCTGCACTCACAATTCTGCTGGTGGAGTCATTGTGTACATACATTACCTTCATTATGCTCCAGAGCTGCACTCACTATATTTGGTTGTCACAGGCCTTTCACATTTCCGTTTGTGGAAAAAAAAAATCAGTCTGTGTAATTTCTGTGAAGAGGTCTAAGAAGCATCCATGTTTTACCCTCCATGTATCATCCATATTGCACGGATGCTGCTCAGCTGAAAATTAATTTCCAGAGCATCTATTAGTGGTCAGTGAAAAACAGACTCAATCTGGATGCCATCCGTGATTTTCAGACTTCAATGGGCGTGTTTGGTCCGCATCGCAGGCCATAGTGGTGCATGTCTCCGTGATTTTTTCACTAACCCACAGTCAAATATTGATGTGTGAACAGACAAACTGAAATAAATGAGTATGTGTGCTGTCCGTGGAAAATGTGGATAGTAGGGATCGACAGATATTGATTTTTTAGGGCCGATACAGATAATCTGTGAACTTTCCGGCCGATAGCCGATAATTTATACCGATATTCAGTGAATTTTCATTTTTGAAACAAAAAATTATCAATTCCTACTCAAATCTGCTGAAAATTAATGTTTATTGTTAACGTGTAGCTTTTTTTTGTAAATCTTTATTTTTTCATTTATAATTAATATTATGGTGTGTTTATTTTTATTTATTTATTTTTTACTATTAGCCCCCTTAGGGTCTATCAGGGTGAATAGGACCTCACACTGTCCCTGCTACTCTGTGCACACAGCAGCATGGAGCTTACTGTGGCAGCCAGGGCTTCAGTAGCGTCCTGGCTTCCATGGTAACCGATCTGAGCCCCAGGCTTACACCGCTGGGGCTCCGATCGGAACTCCCACTGAGGAGGGGTGGAGAGGGAACCCTGTGGCCACTGCCACCAATGATTAATACTAGGGGGCTTTGGTGGGTGGGCGCACTGCGCCACCAATGGTTAATACTGGGGTTGGGGGGGCCCGCACTGCGCCACCAATGTCTAATACTGTGGTGGGGGGGGCGCACTGCGCCACCAATGAAGATAATTCATTAATTCATATACAGGAGGTGGGAGCTGGTTGCAGAATCACATAGCCGGCTCCCGGTCATACAGGTCGGGAGACGGCTATGTGATTCTGTAGCCAGCTTCCGCCTCCTGTTGAATTTGAATGAGAGAGTCATCTTCAATGGTGGCGCAGTGGCCACAGCGCCTCCCCTCCTCTCATTGGTGGCAGCGGCAGCAGCGGCACAGGGGGAGGGAGACACTGCTTCCTTCTCCCCTGTGCTGCTGAGGGAACATGGAGAGCGCTGACAGCAGCGCGATCCTTGTTCCCAATACGTTATCGGTATACCGGCAAATCAAAATCCTTAATATCGGCCGATAATATCGGTAAAACAGATAATCAGTCGATCCCTAGTGGATAGCACACGAAAAAACTGAAACGTGAATGAGGCCTAAGGTTCGCAAAAAATACGGCTGACCTCCTTGTGACATCCGCATTGCATTCATTTTGTTTGTGGACCTATTGTAACAATGCCTATCCTTGTCTGCAAAACGGACAAGAAGAGGACACGTTCTATATTTTTTTCGGGACTGTGGAATGGATATTCAGATGTGGACAGCACAGGCTGTGACCCACTGAAACAAATGGGTCAGAATCCAATCTGCCAAAAAATGCGGACCAAAATTACGGTTGTGTGAATAGGGTCTAAGTGGTTTACTGTGACTCCACCTGCAGAGTGCAGCTCTGAAATATGCTTCTGTACATACTACCGACAGACATATTATAAGCTAGTTGATGTCGATCAGGTAAAGGATCCACCACTCCATCAACTGAACCGATGAACCCAGATATCAACAGAACCTATCTTTGCAAAGTGTAAGGGCCCTCCTAGACTCCCCATGGAATTATTGATGCCGGACTCGTTCCTCCCGATTCGCTTCAATGGGGCCGCAAAAGATGCAGACAGCACACAGTATCTGTAGTTCCGTTCCGCGGCCCTGCAAAAAATACAGAGTGTGTCCTATCCTTGTCTGCAAGCGGACAAGAATAGGCATTTTCTATATAGTGCCAGCCCTGTGCGTAACGCGCACAGCAGGTATCCGTGTCTTGCTGATCTGCAATTTGCGGACAGCAAAACATGGCATGGCCCTTGCACCATAAAGGACAGATAACTTCTCTCTTTTTAAATCCATGATGATTGCGGATATGACTTTTAGATGAAAATGAGCGAAGAGACCCCAGCGACCATTCAGGATATTCTTGTACCATAAAAGAAGTGTATTTCCAGCTTTCCTTTGTCAGGCCCCCTGCTGCAAACACGTGATCTGGTATAGGGGCTCGGGCCGCTCCTGCCACTGTAATACACAGAGTCTGGGGATTTGTACGCGTGCCTGTGTGAGCTGGTCAGATTAAAATAGAACAGCGCTGTAATTATGTGCCTGGCTGCTGGGTGCGGGGGTTAGTGCCAGCTTGCTGGGCATATTATGTTATGTTTACATGTGAAACCATGAAAGGAGCTCAACTGGCAAAAGAGAAAATTAAGTTCCTGACCCCTGGGCCAAGAAATGTGTCCAGCGCCAAAGCTGACAAACTCAACTCCTTGCTTCTGGGAGATCTCAAGGGTCCTTGAAGCTATTTTCCATGCCATCCACCTTGTGCCTTACGTGAATGTCATGCTCCTGGAATGCCAGCCTGCCGGCCCATAACAAGGCCTTTTACAGTAGTCCTGTGTGCGGTATCCCAGCAGGTGGGAATAGCTGATGGCGACACACGTGTATGTGCTGCAGGGCACCGCCACAACTGGTACACAGCGGCAGCATTACAGACCTCCTCCACTCGCCACTTTCAAGCATAACTCTACTTGTGCACAGGTGAAGGTTTGTTACAGTGTGCCCCGACTCCAGGCTGTCTAGTTCTCAGAATTGTCTAGACTGGATACAACTGTAACAAACCCTCAGCTGTGAAAGGAACACGTTTACGGACCATAGGTATATAAGGCTGTTTCGGAGATCTGGTGCAAATGTCGGACCGCATTGCAGTCAATGGGGATCCATCCTGTCAGATCTGGCAGGCTGCTCTGTGCTGGAACAGCCTGGCAGATCTCCATGGGGGCTCATGCACGCGACCGTATTTTCTGTCCACATCTGATCTGCATTTAGTATGGGTGGAAGTGGGCCCCTTCACTTCAACAGGGCCACAAAAGATACACTGAGTGCTGTCCGCATCCGTATGTCCATTCAGTTGCACCACCAAAAAAAAATAAAAAAAATACATGTCCTATTCTTCTCCATTTTACAGACAGGGATAGGACCTTTCTAAAGAGGACACAATGTTCGGTAAAATGTGGACCACAAAACAGGCTATGGACATGTGCATGGGCCCTAAGGGAGATGTGAATGAAGCCTTACTGAGTCGTGCGTACCTGCATAAAAGCTAGTACTGAGGCTGCGGAGTCAGGTGACGGCCCAGTACCCCCTGTGCGGCCCCCAGAGCTGGCGTGGACATCTGGTCTGCTGCGGCAATGCTGGTCCTTGTAGGTTTTATTGAGCTGAACATTAAAAAGTAGCTCCTAAAAATAGCGATAAGTTTGTTCTTTGCTCAGTTCCAGTAGTAAGAGGGGGTTGGTGGAAACATACAGCCGGGGGCCGTCCACCCTGCAAAAACAACTCATCCATATGTAACGCAGGTGCGAGGCTCAGAAAGGACATTCCTCCGGCTTTCATCATCACAGGCCGGCACTAGCAGCAGGAAGTCAGGACTGTGCTAATAGGACGGGCCCAGCACCAGGGACTCACATTCCACAGCGTTCTGCCCTCAAGCAAAATGGCAGCTTCTGCCTGCGAGTGACCTTGAGATGAACAGTACGGCTAATGCAATCACAGCAAGCGTGAACCTCAGGATAATATCTAATATTATATGATGCAAGGCAAAAGCAGGGGCCAGGAGGAAACTGCACCCAGGAATCGGAGGCTGGCGCATAGATTTCTGGCCTCGTCCCATCTTCTGGGAATAAAGCTTCATTGTTCTATAACGAGAAGTGTTTTGCGGTCTGGTTTTTACAGATACGTTGTTCCGTTTTGTTTGTTTCAGTTGTGTTTCCTTTTCTGTTCCGTATGGCGTATACAGTAATTACATAGAAAAAATTGGGCTGGGCGTAAAATTTTTAATAGATGGTTCGGCAAAAACTGAACGGATGACATACGGATGCATTTCCGTATGTGTTCCTTTTTTTGCTGACCCATTGACTTGAATGGAGCCACGGAACGTGATTTGTGGGCAATAATAGGACACGTTCTATCATTCAATGGAATGGAAATACGGAAACGAAATGCATACGGAGTACATTTTTGTACGGACCTGTTGAAATGAATGGTTCTGTATACGGAACGCAAAAAACAGCCCGTAAACAAAAAAAACAAAAAAACACGGTTGTGTGCATGAAGCCTATAACTGATTTTCATGTTCTCACAACCTTTGGGTTTATGTACCCAGCCCTTGTGCATCTCCAGAACTGATGGAGGCTCATCTGACCTGAACTTTCTGTATCGTGGTGACTTATGATGCAGCGAGTTCCTGTCTGATCATTGGTCTATTGAACTGTGCTCACGTGATGATGTGAGTACAGTACAATAGACCCACTGTCAGATAGGAACTGACAGCATCATAAGTCACCATAATACAGTGTGTCGGTCTGGGATATGCAGCCGAGCCGACACATGCGTTTCTCGGACTGCACATAGCATAGTCGCGTGCGTGAGCTGTGAGAAGCACTAGGTCTGTACTTAAAGGGAACCTGTCACCAGGATTTTGGGTATAGAGCTGAGGACATGGGCTGCTAGATGGCCGCTAGCACATCCGCAATATCCAGTCCTCATAGCTCTGTGTGCTTTTATTGTGTCAAAAAAATGATTTGATACATATGCAAATTAACCTGAGATGAGTCCTGTACGTGAGATGAGTCAGGGACAGGACTCATCTCAGGTTAATTTGCATATGTATCAAATAATTTTTTTGACACAATAAAAGCACACAGAGCTATGAGGACTGGGTATTGCGGATGTGCTAGCGGCCATCTAGCAACCCATTTCCTCAGCTCTATACCCAAAATCCCGGTGACAGGTTCCCTTTAAACAAGAATTGTCCCGTTCACTGACAGCAAGCTGAGGAAATTGTATAATGCAGGGAGGAAGAAGTGGGGTAACATGTATATTAGAGACTGGCTCCCCCCCTCAATGACTGCTCCTGGGCAGTGTTACCCCTGAGCAGCACCAACTGAGCAGCAAGTGCGCCAACTCCCAATGTCCAATGCAGCTGGGCACCCAAACATCCCCAGACACCCAATCTGTAACCTGCAGGTCGCAGCACAAGGTTGAGGACTGTGCCTGAGACTAAGGAGCAGGCTGCCCCCAGAAAAGCAGGGGGAATCACTCAGAAGAGCCACCAACAGGGACACGCTCCCTATACTGTCCACTGGGGCTCAGGGAACAAGCGCTGACCATGTCTGACATTAGAAATAGAAGTGATGGAAGATTCCAAATCTGAGGGAGACATAAAGAGCAATCCCTCTTAATTCAATACAGACATTTGGAAAGGGTGGGGAGTCTTGTATATTTGGGGAGGGGGAGGAGGTCTGTGGGGTTGTGCATCAGTCTTGAAGGGAGAATATGGCTGATCACAGGCAACAACCATTACAGCTAAAATCCTACCATGCTGCTGTCTATGAAGGAGGAGAGAACATGTCTGGCCATCCTCCTGCCCTATCAGCTGTCAGAAAACTGTGGTTGCTGGAGAGAAGGAGTCCTCTGCGGTGCTGGGCTGATTTCTCAGTCACAGTGAGTCACAATAAAAAAGGGGGATCAGTGGGGCCCCCAGCATTCAGACCCCCCACTACTCAGTTATCTCCAATCCTGTGGATAGAGGATAACTAGAAAAGTGGACACAGGCCCTTTAACTGGCAAGCATTTCTATTTTAGGCTACTTTCACACTGGCGTTTTGGCTTTTCGTTTGTGAGATCCGTTCAGGGCTCTCACAAGCGGTCCAAAACGGATCAGTTTTGCCCTAATGCATTCTGAATAGAAAAGAATCCGCTCAGAATGCATCAGTTTGCCTCCGTTCCGTCTCCATTCTGCTTTGGAGGCAGACACCAAAAAGCTGACGAAACGGAGCCAAACGGATCCGTTCTGACACAATCTGGCACAATAGAAAACGGATCCGTCCTCCATTGTCTTTCAATGGTGTTCAAGAAGGATCAGTCTTGGCTATGTTAAAGATAATACAAACGGATCCGTTCTGAACGGATGCAGACTTTTGTATTATCTGAACGGATCAGTCTGTGCAGATCCTTGACGGATCCGCACCAAACGCGAGTGTGAAAGTTACCTTAGTTTGACACATATTTTGAGTCAGATTTTTAATTTTAATTTTTTTACACCCAAAGAAAACCTTTAAGGATAGGGATTGTGAAAAGGTCCAACAGCTATGACACGACAGGTGATAAGTGTCTGATTGGTGGGGGGCTGACTGCTGGGACCCCATGATCAAGGGAACGTGGTCTTAAGACCCTTGTGTACATAAATTGGTGGTAATGTAACTGAATGTCTAAGGACCCATTTTTTCATGATCCGTGGGTGTTCCAGCAGTCAGACCCCCAGCAATCTGATATTTATTACCTATCCTGTAGATAGGCGATCGGTCATTATAGTAGGACAACCGTTATAATGTAGATTATGTACAATATGAGGAGGTTACAATTTGGTAAAATTTCATGCCAGACATTTGTGCTTAAAGGGTTTATCTCACTTCAGTAAATGGCATTTATCATGCAGTTAATACAAGGCACTTACTAGTGTATTGTGTATTGCCTCCTTTGCATCACATTATACACAGCACGTATCTGTGGTTACGACCACCCTGTAATCCAGCAGCGGTGGCCGTGCTTACACACTATAGGGAAAGGCTGGAAGTGCGCATAGGCCAACACCTTTACCTATAGTGTGCAAGCACGACCACCGCTGCTGGATTGCAAGTGATCAAAACCATTAGTAAGTGCCTTGTATTAACTTTCTGTACATGATAAATGCCAATTGCTGAAGTGAGACAACCCCTTTAAGTGTGCTACACTTAGGCATAAATGTCTTGGTGTGTGCATTGCGTGTGCTATATATGTTCTATGTAACAGTGGTGTATGTGCAGTATGTGACATGTGTATAAGTGTCTTGTGTCCCACATCTGTCCAATGAGTGATTGGTGTGCGCTGCGTGTCTTGTTTCTGACTGACTTAAGTGCAGGATATCCATATATGTGTAAATTCAGCAACCTGTATGTTTGTGCATTGTGCTGTGAGTGTCTGCCCTCATACTTCATCTTTAATATTTCTGTTATCGCTGTAAGGCCTCACGAACACGATTGTTGGATGTTTTGCAGTCTGCAAAACATGGATACCGTGTGTGTGCATTCCACATTATGCGGAACAGAACAGCCGGCCTCTAACAGAACAGTCCTATCCTTGTCTGTAATGTGGACAATAATAGGACATTCTATCATTTTGCAGAACGGCCATGCGGACATACAGACACGGAATGCACACGGAGTCATTTATTTTTTGCAGCCCCATTGAAGTGAAGGGAACGGCACGGACATGGCAAAAAAATAAGTTTGTGTGCAGGAGCCCTTAGGTGGGTCCCCAGAATCAGTTACACTGGTGGGCCCGAAGTACCCCAGTCCAACACTGCCTCTATCTACTGAATTAGGGTACATTTGCATGCACGTAAGCCGTCCGTGCCAGTGCTGCAGACCAAAAGCTGTGGTCCACAATGCACAGGCACTAGTCGTGTGAATCCCATATCATGGATGCGGACCCGTTGACTTGAATGGGTCCGCAATCCTCAATATACGGCGCCGAGGCACGGATTGGAAACCCACGGTAGCACTATGAAGTGCTTCCGTGGGCCTTTTGGTCCATGCCTCCCCAGTGCTAAAGATAAGACATGTCCCATCTTTTGCCGTATGTTGCGGATCCCTGACCCATTCAAGTAAATGGGTCCGCGCAGCAATACGGTATTAACACGGCTTACGTTTGTGTGAAGGTACCCTAATACTGACATAATTCTGTCAGTATCAGGGATTCCGTTCTTCTGAAAAACTGAAAAAAATAAAAATAAATGGATCCGGTAAAAAAAAAAACGGATCCTGTATCTTAAAGGGCACCTCATTTTCTCTCTTTTCTCTGTGAGGGTGAGTGCTGTCTTCTCTTGCTAATAAGTAGACAATATCCTGTACGCCAATAGGGTTATATCCTGGAGTCTCTTCAGTTTGCAAACCCATGAATATTCGTTTTATCTCCCAGAGAAGACCTGGAGATATCAGGATTGGCGCTACCCCAGCTTCCTCTTTGGCACACAGGCTGCAGCAGGCATGCCTGGGAGGGTGGGGGGACACCGTCTATACATTTAAATCAGGAACAAGCAGGCAGAGGATGGGCGTGAGGATGTACGAGCGCTGCGCAGGAACCCACCTTATCTGTCCTAGTTTGGTTTCTATGGTGACTAAATCCTACAGAGGGATTGTGCCATCCACTCTATAATAAGCAGCAGGTAAAGCGCTGCCACCCTCAGCTGCCTCCTATTTTCATGCCTGAACTGGGTATTCACTAAGTAATAACCTGCACAGTCTTAAGTCCACGTAGACACTTATGGCAGAGGGACGTATGACCAATGCTGTCTCACCTGTTCCTGATGTAGTGTCCCTTTAAAGTCTATGGCAGATAGAGAGATGGCCACACTAGGTTATTTCCGTGCCCCCCACACTGCCCTCAGGACATCTGTTCACGCTCAATATGCAAAGACTAATGTTCCCTCCCGGGACTGAGCCGCGACTACCAACCACAGCTAAAGATACTGTAAGGACCCTCGTTCCTGCATCTCACTACAGACCGCAAGACAAGCCCCAACCGCTCTATGTGGAGCAGTGAAGCTAATCATACCCTACAATTATCACGTCATGCACATATCATCATTCCATGGACTGAACACATACATTTTTAGCAGTTTAAAGGGGTATTCCATCTGGGATACTGATTGCATATCTCTAGGATATGCTATCAATGTTAAATAGGTGACTTTGAGACCCCCAAAGTGAAAAGAGAGCAGCTGCAGATGTGCGGCCACCCTCCATTCACTTCTACGAGAGCTGAGTGCTGGCTTGTCTATTTCCAGAAGTCCCGTAGCGGTGGATGGAGAGGTAGCTTAGCTTGCGCGGTATGCTCTCCATTCACAGCTATGGCATTTCTGAAACAAGCTGACAGTACTCACTCCACAATTTTCGGAGCTCCCATAGCAGTGAGTGGAGACTGTGCCGCACAGGCGCAATGTGCTCTCCATCAATTTGGGGGCCCCATTCTGTAGATAGGACCATGTTCCAGAGGTGAGACCAGCACCTATCTGACATATCTTAGCAAAGCGACTAGTGGTAGAGGTGACGCAAAGATCTATTCATAAAATGCCATTCTATAGATCAGTACCTGGACCCAAACTAATGTGGACTTCTCACTTGTTTCTACAGGTGCTTGTGCCGGCAGACTGCTCCAAAAACCAGGGTGACATTTTTAATTGCCCCACAAGAACCTTCACAGACATTAACAGAAAACAACCCAGAAGGTCAGGTTCCAGCGGCAGATTCAGGGAAGCACTGACTTTGCTGGTGGAAGATGCGCCTAACATCTGCATGGAGTTTGTATGTTCTCCCTCCAGGTTCTCCGGTTTCCTCCCACACTCCAAAGACATAATGATAGGGACCTTAGATTGTGAGCCCTGTTGGGGACAGCAAGTCATGATAATGTCTGTAAAGCGCTGCGGAATATATTACGTGCATAAAATAAATAAATCATTTATGACGGGGCGTGCACCTAGTCATAAATTAGGCGGCCCTTTAGCAGTCCGTGTGCCTGGCAGAAAGACTAGACCAGCCCCTGGCTGCAGTAGTTTTTCGCCAACATTTATGCCTGTTTCCGGGTGTAAATGTTGGCAAATGTGTCGGGGCTGAGGTCCCGGACCTCACCACTCCTATGTATTGAATGCGGCACAAAAACGTCTATGAGTCAAAATATTGCCACACGGGGGCTCAAAAAGTTACAAAAAGGGTAAGTAGTATGACATCCTTACGCCAAAAATGTCATCAGAAAAGGATTTGTTTGAATCACGTTTTTATGTTAAATACAGCTTTTGGTCATATTTTTCATTTTCTGTCTTCACCTATATTTAAAGGGACCCTGCCACCTAGGACAAACCCTATAAACCACAACCAGGGTGCCTTCACACGCGGCAGAAAAGTCCACCACTGAAAATCAGTTCCACTCACTGTAATGAGACTTGCAGAAATCCATGCGCTTGCTGCCACATTCAAATGAATGGAACTGCCCCCTTATACAAGAATAGAACACCTGATGTGGACTCCAGGTCAGCAATGTTATCTGGATAACCATCCATGGTCCCCCTGCTGTGTGTCCTCAAACCAGGTGTACAATGGGGGGTTATTTATTAAGGTCGCCTGGAGTAAAAATAATTGCAATGGGCATTTTTGTTTTTACGCCAAGTACGAAGGATGGGTGGGATAGAAGCCACATCATAAATTAGCCATATACAATGGCATTGCAGGGGGACAACTAAGTCCGGCGTAAAAAGCTGTGTATTGAGAGTCCTCTCTATGCATTCCATGGCCGGGTTGTGGGTGACAGTACTATTGTGGTATTACACCCTTTTTCTGCAGTGGCGTTTTTTCAGCAAAAACGCCACCTTCAGATGTTATATGAAGGTCTATTTTATTTATTTTTTTACACATTTATTAGGGCTACGATATTATACCAGCATCAAGCTGTGTTTCCTATCAGTATGTCTTCAGAGTTTAGGAAAAAACCTGAGTACCTCTAGAAAGGTCTCATGCACACGATTGGTGTGTGCTTTGCGGAACGGCACAGACAGCCTTTGATATCACTGCCTATTCTTGTCCGCAAAGAGCGGACAAGAACAGGACAGGTTATATTTTTTTTTCCGACCACAGAACGGAGCAACGGATGCGGACAGCACATGGAGTGCTGTCCGCATCTTTTGCGGGCCCATTGAAGTGAATCGGTCTGCATCCGAGCCGCCAAAACTGCAGCTCGGATGCGGACCAAAACAACGGTCGTGTGCATGAGGCCACACACGGGAAGAACATACAAACTCCATGCAGATGTTGCTCTTGGCCGGATTCAAACCTAGGACCCCAGCGCTGCAAGGTGCTAACCACTGAGCTACCGTGCTGCTCTGATGGGTCTGCGGGAAATGCAGGACACACAAGGGTGTTGCTACTGCCATTTTTGCTCATTAGGTGGTGTTTTTCGCCCTTTTAGCTATCAAAAACAGCATGCTGGAGCTGTTGGCACTTTTTAAGGAGGTTTGCCAACAACTTCTAAGACACGCAGGGGGAGAGTTATCATCTCCATACACTAGAAAACTGGAGAGAAAAAGTCACAAGCCCCTGGCCACTTTCTGAGAAACTGATGTGACGCAGTGGGCACTGTGCCATTGCCCACAGGAGGTTTGCCATCATTTATGCCCTAGATTTCATTCTAGGTGCACGGACTGCCGGAGGAGGTGCTTCATTTATGAAAAGTTGTGCACCTCGTTATAAATTAAGAGCATCAAGGCCGGGGCTAATAGGGTCTTTTAGAGGCAAAATATTCTGGGGGTCATTTACTGCACAAGTTTTTGCTGTAAATAGTCGCAAGACCTTGTTTTGTAACAATATTTTGTCTTACAAGCGTTTTGGCAGTGGGAGGGAGTGACAGGAGCGTAGCGGGGCCCTGCCTGGAGCAGTGACATTGGGCCCAACACATTTACAATCTTTTATTCCTGGAAGAAGGTGTAAAAGCGGAGTGAAAACTATTCCAGTTAAAGGCTAGAGTAGTTTTTACTCCAGGCACACAGACTGCCGAAGCTGAAGCCTGAGCCTTGTCATAAATTAAGGGACACGTTTATTAAAGCCGGTGTTTTAGACGGCGGTCTTAATAAAGCCCTAAACTGGCGCCTCTTCATAACTTCGGCGGATCCTCCGCTAGTTCTAAATGTAAGACAGATTCCGAGCTGTCTTACATTTAGACCATTTTCTATGCCGGCCTGTCCTCTTCCCCCGCCTACGCCAAGCGCACTAGCATGAGGGGGGAAAAGTCGCAGAATCGGGGAATCTGCGCCTGAAATACGCTTCATTTAGGCGTATTTCGGATTACTAAATGACCCCCTAAGTGCTTTCTCCACCAGCGCAGCGTAAAAGGCAGTCTTTGTAAATAACCCCCTCCTGCAGTTTTCACACTGGCCACTAAACCCAATAGTAGATCAGTCATCTCATTATTAATACAGACAGGATTACAATGAAAGGTATCATCTGTAGATAGATAACATAGGATTACAACATTCACAATAAGCTATGTTCAGAGCTTATATACTCCCCTCCCTGCACAGGTAGAGCATGTCTAGAAAACTCCCCCAAATATATCAATGGACAACTTCTGTCTACTGTGCCTATGGTTTATGTGGCTGCAGTAGAGCATGTCTCTGATGGGGGAGACAGACATGACTTATAATGAGTGCCCAGACTGGACCCTGCAGCAGGTATGTACTGCAAGGATAAGGAAGGGGGGGGGGGGGGGGGGGGGGGGAGTCAAGCTGGACTCCATTCAATACGGCTGATGTTAGTTCTACATGGGAACTCCTCCTAACCTGAACAATAAAGGTCTATACACATAAAGGCATACGAAGTGTGTTATATACAGGTACAGCATGCTACATACAGCTGCAGGATGAATATTATATACAGGTATATGATGGGTGTTATATACAGGTGTTATACACAGGTACAGGATGTGTTACATACAGGTATATGATAGGCGTTTGTAATAAAAAATAATGGTACAGTGGCTCACTGGTTTGGTATTATGCACATCGGCACACCCAAAGCTGTTCAGTGAATGCAAATAGGTAAGTATATGTATGAAGGCACACTCAGATCTGATGCTGCACGGAACAGATGGCAATAAATTGGTTATATATTTAGCTTCTTTATTAAAACAACTCATTATAGGTCACTGAGTATCAAGGACTATACGACCTTTCAACATATCCAAGTTAAAATTTAGCGTAAATCCCCCAAAAAAATAATAAACAATAAAAATGGTTAATCATACATAGGTATCTATAGACGTCTGTACATATAAAAAATGTCACTAATTAATTACAGGATAGATTCCTGTAATTAATTAGTGACATTTTTTATATGTCCCTTCATACATATACTTACCTATATGCTGGATGTTATATACAGGTATATGCTGGGTGTTATATACAGGTACACGATGTGTAATATACAAGTATATGCTGGGTGTTATATACAGGTACACAATGTGTAATATACAGGTTGTAAGAAGGTACAAGGAATCATCGTGGATGATAGCTACGTGTCACTGAGGTTCCTGGCCTCAGTTGAGTAAGAGACGGTTTTTATGTGTCAGCAGCAGTTGCTGTTTGACACCTTTGCATTTAGCATGGCTGTAATAGCTGATCCGGGACGGCTCTTACTGGGAGTAGTCTAAAGTGCCAGGTCGGTGACTACTCCCCATGTTCCAGGCTGGGTTTTGCCAGGAATATAAACCAGCCAGCACTGACAGTGGAGCTCAGGAGGTCTGTGTGCTGTGATCTAAGAGCTGTGTTGGGATCCGCGGCTTGAGCCGGGCTGGAGGGCTCAGACCCCTGTGAGGGCGAACAGGCCGCCTAACGCCTGCCTGTGGACTTGACAAAGCAGAAATTCCAACATAGTGTGAAGTAACACCCAGGAGAAAAGGTGACTGCTTTGTATATGAACTTTTCATGTGTGTGAACGATCACCAAGGAACTTGCTTTTTTGTTTTGCTTTTACGTGTGATTAAACACTGATGTTTTGAACCAAGAACTTCTACTTTGCCTCTGTGCTGCGCCCGCTAATCCTAACTACTAGAGCGAATCCCCACATTTGGTGGAGGATGCGGGAAAGCGCAGTGAGGCAGGCATGAACGCAGAATTTTATTTTTTTTTGCATTTTTGGGCACGGTTGTATGTCGTACATCAAATCAGCAGTATTACAACCTGTACCCCACAACAAAATAGAGGCTGCTGTGAAGGCCCTCGTAGAAGCTAATCTACAGCAGCGAGAGACCAACCTGGGAGGCTAATAAGCAACAGCAAACAGCAGGAGCAACCCCAAAGCAGTCCATGCAGCGTTCCCTAAGATGACACCTGCAGACGACATCGAAACCTACCTGGCGATGTACGAAAAAGTGGCCACCAGGGAAAAGCTGCCCCAAGACCAGGGGGCTGAGGTCATCGCTCCTTTCCTGGCATCAGAGTCCCAGCGTGTATATTTGACTTCCCGAAGGTAAAGGGTGAGATTTTGGCAAGACTGGGGGGTAAATGTGTTGGTCCGGGCCCAGCGGGTACATCAATGGAGGTTTAAGCTGGCTGAGCCCGTGAAACCCGAGTATTATGACTTACTCCACCTTTTGCAAAAGTGGCTACAGCCTGATGTGCTGAGTCCCACGGCTATGCTGGATAGACTATTGGCTGACATAATCTGGAGGGCGCTGCCACCCCCTCTCCAGCACTGGATCGGCCAGGTGTCTCCTAGAAATGCCCTGGAAATGGTGGAATGCTATGAGGCCACTAAGAATCTTAAGGGGCGTTCTTTTGGGAGAGGGGCAGGTAAACCCCAGAACTCCCTTCCCCAGGCCCAACAGCATGAGCCGGTGAAAACTACCTGGGAGGTTCCCACTATGGGCCGGACCCATTTAATCTGCTGGCGGTGTCAGGAACCTGGCTATATAAGGGCTGAGTGTCCCCATCGGATTGAGCCCATGGACACTAATTGTGGTTACCGTCAGTCACTGTATACTATGAAACTGTGTGCCACAGGTTCCCCGGAGGCTCTAAACCACTTGTGCCAGGTGGAAGTGGGAGACACTCAAGTTGAGGCACTGCTGGACTCAGGGAGCTTGGTGACCCTAGTAAGGGCTACTCTAGTGCGGCCCGCTGAGTATACTGGCAGGAAAGTTGGGGTTATGTGCATTTACAGAGACTTAAAAGACTACCCCACAACGCTGGTGACTCTAAACACGGTAGCCGGCAGGAGGACCAACAAAATGGCAGTCGCCGCAAACTTGCACTACGAACTCATAATAGGGAGAGACTTTCCGGGTTTCCCGGCCGTATGGCCGGTTGTGAGAGTGACTGGTACCCCTAAGTCAGGGGGTGAGCCCAGGAGATTGGCCTTGTTCAGGAGGACGGACAGAACCCTGGGAACCTGAGGCCGAAGGGCCAGCAGTAGGGGTGACTGCCACCTCGGTGGAAGAGGGGGAGACAACCCTGCGTAGGGTAATGGTGTGAGACATGGGGGAATTGCCACCGGGACCTGAGTTGGCAGACCTCAACGTTGGGTCTCAAAGCAGAGACCCAACCCTATCCTGGGCTTGGGAGAATGGGGTAATAGTTGATGGGGTACCCCAACAACCTGGGGCCAACTTGATGTTTCTCCGTTTTGTGGTTCATCAGAATATGTTGTATCGGGTAAACCAGCTGCGGGGTGAACATATTGAACAGTTGGTGGTTCCCCGGGCTTATCAAAAACTCCCACTAACATGTTCTCAGGGGTCATTCGGGACTGCAAAAGACACAGGACCAGATACTACAACGGTTTTACTGGCCCAGTGTGTTTAGAGGGGTGGATGACTTTTGTAAGTTTTGCCCGACCTGCCAAACAACTAGCCCCCAGCACCTGTTCCGCAGTCCCTTAGTGATTCTCCCAATTATCGAGACTCCATTTAAAAGAATCGCTATGGATCTCGTAGGCCCAGTACCGAAGTCCGCTAGAGGGCACCAACATATCTTGGTATCCTAGACTACACCACTCGGTACCCAGAGGCGGTGCCACTGCGACATACATCGGCCAAACTCATAGCAAAGGAGTTAATGGAGATGTCCTCCAGACTGGGGCTACCTAAAGAGGTTCTGACTGACCAGGGGACCCCTTTTATGTCCAAGGTGATGAGGGAACTCTGTAAGTTGCTGAACATCAAGCAGATACGGACGTCTGTCTATCACCCGCAAACTGACGGCCTAGTAGAAAGTTTTTAACATTTTATTAAACCTACGTTAAAACGAGTAGTGTCTAATGATGGGAAGGACTGTGACCTCCTTCTGCCCTATCTTTTGTTTGCAGTGCGAGAAGTGCCCCAGGCCTTTACTGGGTTCTCACCCTTCGATCTTGTATATGGCAGACATCGACGTGGTCTGTTGGATATAGCCAAAAAGGCGTGGGAACAACAACCTACACCATATAAAAGCGTAATTGAATATGTTACCCAGATGCAGGAATGTATGGAAACCGTGCTGCCGCTGTTAAAGGAACATATGAAGGCAGCTCAGCGAGCTCAAAGTCGGGTGTATAATCGGCAGGCACGGTCCGGATCTTTAACCCGGGTGATCGTGAGAAGTAAACTAACAAGGTACACAAGCTAGGGCGGCGGAAGCTGGAGCAGGTGTACCATGTAAATTTGCTCAAACCGTTGGAGGATAGGGTACCAGTACTGACGATAGCCCATAGACGAGTTTTCTAGGAGGAGAGGTACAGGCCTCTCAGTCTTATGTAAGGGAAGCGGTTGCCACAGTGAAGATTGCTGACAGCCTCTCCTCTAAACAGGCTCAGGAGACCAGGGAGTTCATTAGTCGGAACACGGATGTGTTCTCGGACCTCCCTGGACACACTGCCATAATCCAGCCTGACATTGTCACTGAGCCTCAGGCCAAAATCCGGTTGAAGCCATACCAGGTACCCGAGGCTCAGCGACAAGCCATCTCAGAGGAAGTGCAGCTAATGTTGCAACTAGACATCATTGAGGAGTCCAAAAGTGAGTGGGCCAGTCCAATAGTCTTAATAACAAAGCCGGACGGGTCATTGCAATTCTGTAACGATTTCCGAAAACTAAACAAAATCTCCCAAGTTCGATGCATATCCCATGCCCCAGGTAGACGAGCTGATTGATAGGTTAGGACAAGCCCGGTATTTTTCTGTTTTGGACCTCACCAAAGGGTACTGGCAGGTTCCCTTAACGGGGGCTGCCAAAGAGAAAATGGCCTTCATCCCACCGGAGGGGCTGTATCAATGTAAGGTCTTACCCTTTGGTCTGCATGGCGCCCCCGCCACTTTCCAAAGGCTAATGGACATTGTGCTGCGACCACATTGTTGGTACGCTTCGGCTTACCGGGACAATATGGTCATGCACAGTACCGACTGGGAAAATCACCTGCCCAAAGTGCATGCTGTAGAGGACTCCCTTAGGAAGGCTGGACTAACCGCTACCCCAAAAAATGTGTGATAGGGTTAGAGGAGACAAAATACCTAGGGTATGTCATTGGGTGCAGATTGATCAAACCCCAAGTAAACAAAATAGAGGCGATAAGAAATTGGCCCGACCTGTCACCACTAAACAAGTAAAGTCATTTTTAGGAATGATAGGCTATTACATGAGATTTGTTCCCCACTTTGCTACTGTAGCCGCTCCATTGACAGGGTTATTGAAGGGACACAAGTCAGTGATGGTTCACTGGAATGACTGGGTGGAAGAGGCTTTCTCCACTTTGAAGTCGGCCCTGTGTCGGTTCACTGGTTTTGGTGACGTCGAGTTCCAGCGGGAATTCATAGTACAGACAGATGCCTCCGAAGTAGGCCTAGGTGCTGTACTGTCTCAGGAAGTCAACGGAGAGGAGCATCCTGTTGTGTTTTTAAGCCGCAAGCTCACCCCAGCCAAGACCAGGTACAGTATAGTGGAGAGAGAGTGCCTGGCTATCAAGTGGGCACTCAAGTCTCTCTGCTATTATTTGTTGGGGAGAAAGTTCCGCCTGGTGGCTGACCACTTCCCTCTCAAGTGGATGAGCCAGGCCAAAGAGAGGAATGCCTGAGTCACCAGGTGACCTGAGGACTTGATGCCTGTATTATCCTCTTCTATCTGGACATCTGGTATCTAAAGCCCACAAGCCTGAAGTGACCGACCGCTTTCTCTACTGACACTCCGCACTGTGTGAATAGTGAGGTTTCTGAACTGAAACTGATAAGACCATTCCTTGTTTTGATAAAGCGTCCTGCTTGGCCTAGCTTTAGTTTTTGTGATTCGGACGCAGGTACCTAACTTTCTGTGTGACCCTGCTTTACCACTGCGGTACACAGATCTGGAGTATTGCGTCTTGTAAAACCAAATATTAGGGTTTGGGTCTGTTATGTTGGAACCTAGTTTAGTGTGTCGCTGATTTACTGTTGTGTAGCACATTTTATTTTTAGGTCCTAGAGGCGATAAGAAATTGGCCTGCACTTGTTCGTCTGTATGTTTGTAAGGGGTTCCTTTCTCACGGTTTATGGGAGTTCTTATCTAGTATAATTAAGGCTACTTTCACACTAGCGCTTGATCGGATCCGTTCTGAACGGATCCGATCATATTAATGCAGACGGAGGCTCCGTTCAGTACGGATCCGTCTGCATTAATAACTTAGAAAAATTTTTAAGTGCGCAAGATGCCTGAGCGGATCCGTTCAGACTTTCTATGTAAAGTCAATGGGGGACGGATCCGCTTGAAGATTGAGCCATTAGGTGTCATCTTCAAGCGGATCCGTTCCCATTGACTTACATTGTAAGTCTGAACGGATCCGCTCGCCTCCGCACGGCCAGGCGGACAGCTAAACGCTGCTTGCAGCGTTCAGCTGTCCGCCTGGCCGTGCGGAGGCGAGCGGAGCGGAGGCTGAACGCCGCCAGACTGATGCAGTCTGAGCGGATCCGCTCCATTCAGACTGCATCAGGGCTGGACGGTGGCGTTCGGGTCCGCTCGTGAGCTCCTTCAAACGGAGCTCACGAGCAGGACCGACGAACGCTAGTGTGAAAGTAGCCTAAAAGCTAAGTTTTATTATGTTACTGCTCCCCTTTTTTTGATTTTTTGTAAACTACACTTTTGAGCAGTACCCAGGGAGAGGTGCGAACGCACTATTCTCTCTTGGAGAGACAGCCCTTTTTTTCTCAGTTTGGTTACTGTCCTTACAGAACTTTAAAGGGATTCTGTCACCTCCCCTAAGCCAAAAAACGATTTTAAAGCAGCCATGAAGCACAGCTTACCTGGATTAGGCTGTGCTCTTTTATCTTGAAATCCGTCCAGCAGTTACTGCAAAAAACGACTTTGATTGATATGTAAATGTGTCCTGAAGGTGCCCAGAGGGGCGTTTTTTTCTTCTTAGAGAGCCCAGTACCGCCCCTCTTTCAGTGCCCAGCCCGCCTTCCTTGTACTGTCTAACCGCCGCCCCCAGCCTGCCACAGCCTCCCCTCCCTCTCCTCCCCCTCCCTCACGCCGAACGAACTCTCGCACAGGCGCAGTACCCACTGAGGGCTGCGCCTGTGCGATCAGCAGGAGACTGAGGGCAGCAGCTTCATCTTCGTCACTGGGCATGCGCCGAGCCCAGTGACGTCCGATGCTCGCTCTTCCCTGCTGACTGAGGGAAGAGCGAGCATCGGACGTCACTGGGCTCGGCGCATGCCCAGTGACGAAGATGAAGCTGCTGCCCTCAGTCTCCTGCTGATTGCACAGGCGCAGCCCTCAGTGGGTACTGCGCCTGTGCGAGAGTTCGTTCGGCGTGAGGGAGGGGGAGGAGAGGGAGGAGAGGCTGTGGCAGGCTGGGGGCGGCGGTTAGACAGTACAAGGAAGGCGGGCTGGGCACTGAAAGAGGGGCGGTACTGGGCTCTCTAAGAAGAAAAAAACGCCCCTCTGGGCACCTTCAGGACACATTTACATATCAATCAAAGTCGTTTTTTGCAGTAACTGCTGGACGGATTTCAAGATAAAAGAGCACAGCCTAATCCAGGTAAGCTGTGCTTCATGGCTGCTTTAAAATCGTTTTTTGCCTTAGGGGAGGTGACAGAATCCCTTTAAGTTCTCAGTGCAACACAGGGCAAGCCGGATGCAGGGAAACGCGGATGCCCTGTCCCGGGTATACTTTGTGGCATGTGTTCACCCCCTCAGGGTTGAACAAAGGAGGGAGGTATGTAAGAAGGTACAAGGAATCATTGTGGATGATAGGTACTTGTCACCGAGGTTCCTAGCCTCGATGGAGTAAGAGCCGTTTTTTATGTGTCAGCAGCAGTTGCTGTTTGACACCTTGGTACTTAGCATGGCTGTAATAGCTGATCCGGGGCGGCTCTTACTGGGAGTAGTCAAAGTGCCAGGTGGGTGACTACTCCCCATGTTCCAGGCCGGGTTTTGCTAGGCATAAAAACCAGCCAGCACTGCCAGGTGAAGAGGATTACCTTCGTCTGACAGTGGAGCTCAGGAGGTCTGTGTTGGGATCCGCGGCTTGAGCCGGGCTGGAGGGCTCAGACCCCTGTGAGGGTGAACAGGCCGCCTAACGCCTGCCTGTGGACTTGACAAAGCAGAACTTCCCACATAGTGTACTTCACCCAGGAGAAAAGGTGACTGTTTTGTAAATTAACTTTTCATGTGTGTGAACGATCACCAAGCAACTTGCGTTTTTTGTTTTTCTTTCACATGTGAATAAACACTGATGTTTTGAACCAATAACTTGTACTTTGCCTCTGTGCTGCACCCGCTAATCCTAACTACCAGAGCAAATCACCACAAGGTATATGATAGATGTTATATACAGGTACAGGATGTTATATCCAAGTACATTGCCTTGCAAAGGTATTCACCCCCCTTGACTTTTTTCGGGTTTTGTTACATTACAGCCTTAAATTCAATGTTTTGTTAATCTGAATTTTATGTGATGGATCAGAACACAAGTCGGTAAAGTGAAATGAGAAAAATATATAAATAAAACTATTGTTTAGAAATAGAAAACAGAAAATTGCCATGTGCGCATGTATTCACCCCCTTTGTTAGGAAGCCCATAAAAAGCTCTGGTGCAACCAATTTCCTTCAGAAGTCACATAATTAGTGAAATTATGTCCACCTGTGTGCAATCCTAAGGGCTCTTTCACACTTGCGTTCTTGTCTTCCGGCATAGAGTTCCGTCGTCGGGGCTCTATGCCGGAAGAATCCTGATCAGGATTATCCTAATGCATTCTGAATGGAGTGAAATCCGTTCAGGATGCATCAGGATGTCTTCAGTTCCGGAACGGAACGTTTTTTGGGCGGAGAAAATACCGCAGCATGCTGCGCTTTTTGCTCCGGCCAAAAATCCTGAACACTTGCCGCAAGGCCGGATCCGGAATTAATGCCCATTGAAAGGCATTGATCCGGATCCGGCCTTAAGCTAAACGTCGTTTCGGCGCATTGCCGGATACGACGTTTAGCTTTTTCTCAATGGTTACCATGGCTGCTAGGACGCTAAAGTCCCGGCAGCCATGGTAAAGTGTAGCGGGGAGCGGGGGAGCAGCAGCATACTTACCGTCCGTGCGGCTCCTGGGGCGCTCCAGAGTGACGTCAGGGAGCATGGATGACGTCATTCTGGAGCGCCCCGGGAGCCGCACGGACTGTAAGTATGCAGCTCCCCCGCTCCTACTATGGCAACCAGGACTTTAATAGCGTCCTGGCTGCCATAGTAACACTGAAAGCATTTTGAAGACGGATCCGTCTTCAAATGCTTTCAGTACACTTGCGTTTTTCCAGATCCGGTGTGTACCTCCGGCAAGTGGAGTACACGCCGGATCCGGACAACGCAAGTGTGAAAGAGGCCTTAGTGTCACGTGATCTGTCATTACATATACACACCTTTTTTTTTTAAAGGCCCCAGAGGCTGCAACATCTAAGCAAGAGGCATCACTAACTAAACACTGCCATGAAGACCAAGGAACTCTCCAAACAAGTGAGGGACAATGTTGTTGAGAAGTACAAGTCAGGGTTAGGTTATAAAAAAAATATCCAAATATTTGATGATCCCCAGAAACACCATCGAATCTATAAAAAGCAAATGGAAAGAACATGGCAAAACAGCAAAGGGGAAAGATGTAAATGTGTTGGAATGGCCGAGTCAAAGCCCAGATCTCAATCCAATAGAAAATCTGTGGTCAGACTTAGGCCTCTTTCACACTACAGTATGTTGAATTCAGTGTTTTGCGTTCCGTTTTTCACGGATCCGTTGTTCCGTTTTTTGCTTCCGTTGTGGTTCCGTTTCCGTTCCGTTGTTCCGTTCCGTTTTTCCGTATGGCAAATACAGTATACAGTAATTTCATATTAAAAATTGGGCTGGGCATAACATTTTCAATAGATGCTTCCGCAAAAAACGGAACGGATACGGAAGACATACGGATGCATTTCCGTATGTGTTCCGTTTTTTTTGCGGACCCATTGACTTGAATGGAGCCACGGACTGTGATTTGCGGCCAAATATAGGACATGTTCTATCTTTTCAACGGAACGGAAAAACGGAAATACGGAAACGGAATGCATACGGAACACATTCAGTTTTTTTGCGGAACCATTGAAATGAATGGTTCCGTATACGGACCGTATACGGAACGCAAAAAACGGACCGTATACGGAACGCAAAATACTGTAGTGTGAAAGAGGCCTTAGAGATTGCTGTTCACAAGCGTAAACCATCCAACCTGAAGGAGCAGAATCAGTATTACAAGGAGGAATGGGCAAAAATCCTAGTGGTAAGATGTGGCAGCTCATAGAGACTTATCCAAAGCGACTTGGAGCTGTGATTGCCGCAAAAGGTGGCTCTACAAAGTATTGACTTTAGGGGGGTGAATAGTTATGCACATTGACTTTTTCTGTTATTTTGTCCTATTTGTTGTTTGCTTCACAATAAAAAATAAAAAAAATCTTTAAAGTTGTGAACATGTTCTGTAAATGAAATGATGCAAATCCTCAAACAATCCATGTTAATTCCAGGTTGTGAGGCACCAAAACACAAAAAAAGTCGGGGGGGGGGGGGGGGTGAATACTTTTGCAAGCCACTATATGTGATGGGTGTTATATACGGGTGTACGCTGGGCGTTATATATACGGCTATATGCTGGGTGTTATATACGGCTATATGCTGGGTGTTATATACGGCTATACGATGGGCGTTATATACGGCTATACGATGGGCGTTATATACGGCTATACGATGGGCGTTATATACGGCTATACGATGGGCGTTATATACGGCTATATGCTGGGTGTTATATACGGCTATATGCTGGGTGTTATATACGGCTATACGATGGGCGTTATATACGGCTATACGCTGGGCGTTATATACGGCTATACGCTGGGCGTTATATACGGCTATACGCTGGGCGTTATATACGGCTATACGCTGGGTGTTATATACGGCTATACGCTGGGTGTTATATACGGGTGTACGCTGGGCGTTATATACGGCTATACGCTGGGCGTTATATACGGCTATACGATGGGCGTTATATACGGCTATACCCTGGATGGTTTTTATACAGGTATATTACGGTGAATACACATAATGTGATGTACACAGACGTATATTATGTATGGGGAATACACAGCTATACTGGGAGCCCTGTGTGTCCCATGTACAGTTACAATAGCCACACAGACAGTTCTGTAAGTGGAGCCTCATCGTCGCCGGTGATGGAGGGAGCGGCCCCCACCCCCCACGATGAGGCTCTGCACCTGGGCAGTAGGAGATATAAGGGGGAGGGGGAAGACACGTTAATCCCTCCTCCCCGAACCAGACCAGGCGGGAAACATAGCCCCGTTCTATCAGACAGCTCAGCGCTCACCTGCCAGTTTAAGCTTTGTGCGGCCTACAAGGCGTCCTAGCGCGCTCTCCGTCTCACAGGCCTCAGTCCCCCACAGGGCAGCGACTCTGGCCAAGGCTGGCGGCGGCCCGTCCAAGCTGACACTCTCCCTTCTCTTGGCCGCCACCGCCTTAACTCCTCGTCCCGTTTCCCCCTCTGGCGCTAGGTAGTTGGTGCGCGCCGTCAGCGGCAGACTCTGCCTGCGTGTGTGCGTTTACAGGCCTAGGCGCTCGGAATCTTCCACTTCTCAATGGCGAAGGGGAGGACAGCGCATCAGTTTGTTTGTGTCCCACAATGCAGCGCGACTGAGAGGGGGGGGGGGGGGTGAGCAGAGTGACGCGACAAAGAGGGCGGTGACTGTCTGGCTCACACGGTTGCCTAGATACAGCATCGAGTCTTTTGTGGCGCCGTAAAACAGACTTTCGGTACCTCACAGTATGCGACCTTCTATAGGTCACCCCACAGTAGTATGTCCGCATGTGGGGGACCTCACTGTATAAAATAGATCACGTCCCCACCCTATAGTATGAGGTCCTTACTACTTATATATAGGTCACCCCATAGTAGTATGTCAGCATGTGGGGGACCTCACTGTATAAAATAGATCACGTCCCCACCTTATAGTATGAGGTCCTTACTTCTTATATATAGGTCACCCCATAGTAATATGTCCTCACGATTGCTGGGTATTGGCAGCAACAATGATGGTGGTAGTAGTAGTGCTCCCTGACGGTCTTTCTAAGGGCACTTTGAAGTCTCCAAATAGCCCCAGGCATGCTGTTCTGATTAGTTTTCTGTTCTGAGTAATGGATCTCAGACAGAAATGACTAAAGCAGCTGCCAGATCTGCGTAATGGCGCATAAGGGTACTTTCACACGTGCCTTGTTGGATTCCGGATCCGGCCATCTGTATGCAAACGGAGACCATTTGTAGACTGATCCGGATGCGGATTCGTCTATCCGGTTATCATCCGGAAAAACAGATCCGGCATTTATCTTTTTCTCATTTTTAAAGGTCTGCGCAGACCGCAAAACCAGTCCTCAAGCCATATAACGCCATGCGCAAACCCCGGGCATGGTACAAAAAAGTTGCTGTCTACTTGGTACAGGTTGCCTTGTACAACTCTTTTGTCCCAGAGCGCTGGCAACACAGGAAAATTCCTCCAGTTCTATGAGGCAGTCCTCAAGGCCCTGATCTTTTCTGGAAAGAGCAGGCCGGAGTACCTCGGGAACTGTAGGCGCCCGGATTGTCCCTGGCCAACACTTTCCAGGTGTGGTCCCCCATACTGAAAAGAAGGGATGATCCCCCCAAAAAGCGCAGTGTGTGTAACAGGAGGGGGATACAGAAGGACACCACTACTCAGTGTGACATGTGCTCCGATGATCCAGGCCTCTGCATTGGCGGTTGCTTCAGGGAGTACCACACTTCCGTGGAGTACTACATATATAATCCCCTTCCCCAATTTTAATTCCATTTAGACACTAAAACAAAAAATATTATTTTGTAAAACTAAAATAAATAAAAAAAGAAACATATTATGTATCGCCGCGTCCGTAAGAATCTGCTCTATAAACCCCATGATCTAACCGCTCAGATGAACACGGTCAAAAAAATTAAATTAAAACGGTGCAAAAAAAGGTATTTTTTATGTCACCTTACATCACAAAAAGTCATATGCCCCCCCAAAATAGTGCCAATAAAACTGTCCTCTCATTCCACAAAAAATACCGTATTTTTCGCCCCATAAGACGCACTTTTTCCCCCCAAAAAATCGGGGGGAAATGCCCCTGCGTCTTATGGGGCGAATGCTGACAATTTAACATCGCTGGATGCGATGTAGCGTGAGCTGGGGCCGGGGGAGGGACTGGGAGGAGGAGCTGGGGGCCGGGAATAGCGGCGGGGCGGTGCAATCAGTGTAGTATAGCACCGCCCCGCCGCTCCAGTATACTAATATTAAATGTCTTAGTCGATTAAAATGTATTATATATGCCCCCTCACTCCTATATTGCGAATCGTACCTTAAATCCTCATCCTAGGTGCTGTAATGCAGGCTGGGCGGGCGGCAGCGTAACTCCTTGATGTTACCTGCCTGCGCCGCCTACTTTATGAATGAAGCAGGCGGCGCAGGCAAGTGACGTCAGCGAGTGACGCGCCGGCCGCCCGGCCTGCATTACAGCACCTAGGATGAGGATTTAAGGTTCGATTAGCAATATAGGAGCGAGGGGGCATATCTAATGCAATTTAATTGAATAAGACAATTAATATTAGTATGGCAGCGGCGGTGGGGGGGGATGGGGGTATGGATATTGGATGATCGAGCTGATCCGCGGATGGCACAGTTAAGGGGGGGGGGTCTGTGGATGCCACTGTTATGGGCTGGGGGGGCTGTGGATGGCACTGTTATGGGCTGGGGGGCTGTGGATGGCACTGTTATGGGGTGGGGGGTCTGTGGATGGCACATATGTAACAGTGCCACCCACAGATCCCCCTGTAACAGTGCCATCCACAGATCCCCCCTGTAACAGTGCTATCCACAGATACACCCCCCCCCCTGTAACAGTGCCATCCACAGATCCCCCCCCTGTAACAGTGTGTCAGTCATCCACAGATCCCCCCCATAACAGTGTCAGTCATCCACAGATCCCCCATAACAGTGTCAGTCATCCACAGATCCCCCCCATAACAGTGTCCGTCATCCACAGATCCCCCCATAACAGTGTCCGTCATCCACAGATCCCCCATAACAGTGTTCGTCATCCACAGATCCCCCCATAACAGTGTCCGTCATCCACAGATCCCCCCATAAGTGTCCGTCATCCACAGATCCCCCCATAAGTGTCCGTCATCCACAGATCCCCCCATAACAGTGTCCGTCATCCACAGTTCCCCCCCATAACAGTGTCCGTCATCCACAGATCCCCCCATAACAGTGTCCATCATCCACAGATCCCCCCATAACAGTGTCCGTCATCCACAGATCCCCCATAACAGTGTCCTTCACAGATCCCCAGTAATAGTGCCACCCACAGACCACCATTAGTTCCAAACCCACCAAAAGCACACCTTTTGGTTAAAAATATTTTTTTTCTTATTTTCCTCCCCAAAAACCTAGGTGCGTCTTATGGGCCGGTGCGTCCTATAGGGCGAAAAATACGGTAAGCCCTTACCTAAGATAATTGGCTAAAAACTTAAACTGACTCTTAGACTATTGAGATACTAAAATGTATTTATTTTTTGTTTATAAAAGGATAATATAGTGTGAAACCTAAAGACATTTTAAAACAAGTAGACATATTAGGTATCTCCGCGTCCGTAGGAACCTGCTCTATAAAAATATCCCATGACCTAACCCCTCAGATGAACACTGTCAAAAAAATTAAAAACTGTGCCAAAATAGCTATTTTTGGGCAACTTTTCCATTTTAATCAGTTTTCACCAGTAACAAAGCAATGGTTAACAGCCAAACAAAACTTTATATTTATTACCCTGATTCTGCACGTTACAGAAACTCCCCATATGTGGTTGTAAACTGCTGTATGACCAAACGGCAGGGCGCAGAAGGAAAGGAACGGCGTATGGTTTCGGGAAGGCAGATTTTGAAGGCTTTTTTTTTTTGGGCACCATGTCCCATTTGAAGAACCCCTGATGCACCCCTAGAGTAGAAACTCTATAAAAGTGACCCCCATCTAAGAAACTACACCCCTTAAGATATTCAAAACTGATTTTACAAACTTTATTAACCCTTTAGGTGTACTTCAACAGTTTATGGCAAATGGAGATGAAATTTTAGAATTTCTATTTCTGGTAACCTTGCCTCACAAAAATATAATATAGAGCAACCAAAAATCATATGTACCCTAAAAATAGTCCCAACAAAACGGCCACCTTATCCCGTAGTTTCAAAAATGGGGGTCACTTTTATTTAGTTTCTACTCTAGGGGTGCATCAGGGGGGGCTTCAAATGGAACATGGTGAAAATAAACCAGTCCAGCAAAATCTGCCTTCCAAAAACCACACGGCGCTTGTTTCCCTCTACGCCCTACTGTGCGCCCGTACAGTAGTTTACGGCCACATATGGGGTGTTTCTGCAAACTGCAGAATCAGGGCAATAAATATTGAGTTTTGTTTGACTGTTAACCCTTGCTTTGTTACTGGGAAAAAATAGATTAAAATGGAAAATTTGCCAAAAAATTGAAATTCTGGGAGAATAGGATATTGGACAACATATGAACCTACAGACGTGGACAAAATTGTTGGTACCCTTTGGTCAATGAAAGAAAAAGTCACAATGGTCACAGAAATAACTTTAATCTGACAAAAGTAATAATAAATTAAAATTCTATAAATGTTAACCAATGAAAGTCAGACATTGTTTTTCAACCATGCTTCAACAGAATTATGTAAAAAAATAAACTCATGAAACAGGCATGGACAAAAATGATGGTACCCCTAACTTAATATTTTGTTGCGCAACCTTTTGAGGCAATCACTGCAATCAAACGCTTCCTGTAACTGTCAATGAGACATCTGCACCTCTCAGCAGGTATTTTGGCCCACTCCTCATGAGCAAACTGCTCCAGTTGTGTCCGGTTTGAAGGGTGCCTTTTCCAGACTGCATGTTTCAGCTCCTTCCAAAGATGCTCAATAGGATTGAGGTCAGGGCTCATAGAAGGCCACTTTAGAATAGTCCAATTTTTTCCTCTTAGCCATTCTTGGGTGTTTTTAGCGGTGTGTTTTGGGTCATTGTCCTGTTGCAAGACCCATGACCTGCGACTGAGACCAAGCTTTCTGACACTGGCTAGTACATTTCTCTCTAGAATTCCTTGATAGTCTTGAGATTTCATTGTACCCTGCACAGATTCAAGACACCCTGTGCCAGACGCAGCAAAGCAGCCCCAGAACATAACAGAGCCTCCTCCATGTTTCACAGTAGGGACAGTGTTCTTTTCTTGATATGCTTCATTTTTTCGTCTGTGAACATACAGCTGATGTGCCTTGGCAAAAACTTCGATTTTTGTCTCATCTGTCCACAGGACATTCTCCCAGAAGCTTTGTGGCTTGTCAACATGTAGTTTGGCATATTCCAGTCTTGCTTTTTTATGATTCGTTTTCAACAATGGTGTCCTCCTTGGTCGTCTCCCATGTAGTCCACTTTGGCTCAAACAACGACGGATGGTGCGATCTGACACTGATGTTCCTTGAGCATGAAGTTCACCTTGAATCTCTTTAGAAGTCTTTCTAGGCTCTTTTGTTACCATTCGGATTATCCGTCTCTTAGATTTGTCATCAATTTTCCTCCTGCGGCCACGTCCAGGGAGGTTGGCTACAGTCCCATGGATCTTAAACTTATGAATAATATGTGCAACTGTACTCACAGGAACATCTAGTTGCTTGGAGATGGTCTTATAGCCTTTACCTTTAACATGCTTGTCTATAATTTTCTTTCTGATCTCTTGAGACAGCTCTTTCCTTTGCTTCCTCTGGTCCATGTCGAGTGTGGTACACACCATATCACCAAACAACACAGTGATTACCTGGAGCCATATATATAGGCCCAATGGCTGATTACAAGGTTGTAGACACCTGTGATGCTAATTAGTGGACACACCTTGAATTAACATGTCCCTTTGGTCACATTATGTTCTGTGTTTTCTAGGGGTACCATCATTTTTGTCCATGCCTGTTTCATGAGTTTATTTTTTTACATAATTCTGTTGAAGCATGGTTGAAAAACAATGTCTGACTTTCATTGGTTAACATTTATAGAATTTTAATTTATTATTACTTTTGTCAGATTAAAGTTATTTCTGTGACCATTGTGACTTTTTCTTTCATTGACCAAAGGGTACCAACAATTTTGTCCACGTCTGTATATCAGCAGTTAAGGCATTTCTGGACAATTCCACATTTCAATAGGTTGCCTGACCTGATGCCATCTTTAGGCGTTGGTGGCCTAGCACCAGGATGTGGCTGTTGGCAAGAGCAGAGTCCACCATAATGTTGGGTGAAGCTTCAGAATTCCCTTTTCAGGATGAAATGGCTGTGACTGAGATTCATACGACCGGGATGAACTATTATGCAAACATATGTATATATGTCTTTTAATATATACATCTGTATTTGTGTAGATATATGCAGTACAGACCAAAAGTTTGGACACACCTTCTCATTCAAAGAGTTTTCTTTATTTTCATGACTATGAAAATTGTAGATTCACACTGAAGGCATCAAAACTATGAATTAACACATGTGGAATTATATACATAACAAAAAAGTGTGAAACAACTGAAAATATGTCATATTCTAGGTTCTTCAAAGTAGCCACCTTTTGCTTTGATTACTGCTTTGCACAATCTTGGCATTCTCTTGATGAGCTTCAAGAGGTAGTCACCTGAAATGGTTTTCACTTCACAGGTGTGCCCTGTCAGGTTTAATAAGTGGGATTTCTTGCCTTATAAATGGGGTTGGGACCATCAGTTGCGTTGTGGAGAAGTCAGGTGGATACACAGCTGATAGTCCTACTGAATAGACTGTTAGAATACGAACAAGATGTGCTTTAACTACAGACTGACAGCTTTAATTTGAGGGTATTTACATCCAAATGAGGTGAACGGTGTAGGAATTACAACAGTTTTCATATGTGCCTCCCACTTGTTAAGGGACCAAAAGTAATGGGACAGAATAATAATCATAAATCAAACTTTCACTTTTAAATACTTGGTTGCAAATCCTTTGCAGTCAATTACAGCCTGAAGGCTGGGACACATAGACATCACCAGGCGCTGGGTTTCATCCCTGGTGATGCTCTGCCAGGCCTTTACTGCAACTGTCTTCAGTTCCTGCTTGTTCTTGGGGCATTTTCCCTTCAGTTTTGTCAAATACATGCTCAATTGGATATAGGTCAGGTGATTGACTTAGCCATTGCATAACATTCCACTTTTTCCCCTTAAAAAACTCTTTGGTTGCTTTTGCAGTATGCTTTGGGTCATTGTCCATCTGCTCTGTGAAGCACCTTCCAATGAGTTCTGAAGTATTTGACTGAATATGAGCAGATAATATTGCCCGAAACACTTCAGAATTCATCCTGCTGCTTTTTTCAGCAGTCACATCATTAATAAATACAAGAGAACCAGTTCCATTGGCAGCCATACATGCCCACGCCATGACACTACCACCACCCTGCTTCACTGATGAGGTGGTATGCTTAGGATCATGAGCAGTTTCTCTCCTTCTCCATACTCTTCTCTTCCCATCACTCTGGTATAAGTTGATCTTGGTCTCATCTGTCCATAGGATGTTGTTCCAGAACTGTGAAGGCTTTTTTTAGATGCCGTTTGGCAAACTCTAATCTGGCCTTCTTGTTTTTGAGGCTCACCAATGGTTGGCATCTTGTGGTGAACCCTCTGTATTCACTCTGGTGAAGTCTTCTCTTGATTGTTGACTTTGACACACATACACCTACCTCCTGGAGAGTGTTCTTGATCTGGCCAACTGTTGTGAAGGATGTTTTCTTCACCAGGGAAAGAATTCTTTGGTCATCCAGCACAGTTGTTTTCCGTGGTCTTCCGGATCTTTTGGTGTTGCTGAGCTCACCGATGTGTTCCTTCTTTTTAAGAATGTTCCAAACAGTTGTTTTGGCCACGCCTAATGTTTTAGTGTTTTTGCTATCTCTCTGATGGGTTGTTTTAGTTTTTTCAGCCTAATGATAGCTTGCTTCACTGATAGTGACAGCTCTTTGGATCTCATCTTGAGAGTTGACAGCAACAGATTCCAAATGCAAATAGCACACTTGAAATTAACTCTGGACCTTTTATCTGCTCGTTGTAATTGGGATAATGAGGGAATAACACACACCTGGCCATGGACACCATCCCATTACTTTTGATCCCTTAACAAGTGGGAGGCACATATGCAAACTGTTATAATAACTATACCGTTCACCTGATTTGGATGTAAATACCCTCAATTTAAAGCCGACAGTCTGCAGTTAAGGCCTCATGCACACGACCGTTGTTTCATTCCGTTGTTCAGTTTTTCGTGATTTTCTGCGGACCCATTGACTTTCAATGGGTCCGTTGAAAACTCAGCTAATGCACCGTTTGTCATCTGCGTCCGTAATCCATGGTTCCAGTCTGTCAGAAAAATATAACCTGTCCTATTTTTTTCACGGAAAACGGTTCGCGGACCCATTCAAGTCAACTGGACCGTGAAAAAATGCGGAGGCACACAAGATTGTCATCCGCGTCCATTTTTTTCCAATCATTTGCATGGCAAACTTGACTTTTCTTTTACTTTCCTTCATGTCTGGTGATCCTCCAAAAATAAAGGAAGACATACGGAAACGGATCATGGAACAACGGAACCCAATTTTGTGGAACGGAACACAACAACGGTCGTGTGCATGAGGCCTAAAGCACATCTTGTTTGTTTCATTTCAAATCCATTGTGGTGGTGTATAGAGCCAAAAATGTTAGAATTGTGTCGATGTCCCAATATTTATGGACTTGACTGTATATATTTGTGTGTATATATACTTATATAATATGTATATTGTAATTGTGGGCCCAGTTGTGTATTATATACAGTATATGTATATAGATATGCCCCAATTATGTTTATACTTGTATCTAGCTGTGGCCCAATAATACCCCCATCTCGGGTGCCCCCTCCCCAGCCAAATCCTCCTGCAGGCTCATTCCAACGTGCCTGCAGAAGGAAAATGCCGCCTGCATGGCTGGACAATCATGTCTAGGTGCGGCCTCATCAAAAGACAGGGGATCGATAAGATCTCCTGTCTTGCGTTAAACATCTCCAGCAGGGCTGGACATGTTTAGCATAACAGAGATAGGGGAACAAAATTTACCCTCCCTCTGTTTGTGGCATACCTCCGGTGCGGTAATTACAGCACCAGCGGTATGCGTGGGCACTTCAGGCGGGAGATTCATATCACTGCGCCAGCCCACGTGGACCTGGCTGCACACGCAGTACGGGGGCGAGCGCCACGCAGTTTAAATACCCCGGTGGCGCTGCACTAGGGAAGTTAGCTTGGTGTATCCCAGAAGAGAGCACAACTGGCGCTCCAGAGTCAGAACCTCTACCCCCCAGAAGAAAGAGAGCAGGCAGCCATGCGCTGGGCTGCGTTGCACTAGACCCCCCCCCCCCCCCCCCCAGCAGCCCCAGAGAGAGGAGGAGGAGGCCGTGAAGAGAATCATCCCCAGGACGATGAGCAACCCCTGGAGACGAGCATTAATGGCTGAGTACCTCTGAACTGCCCCAATTACCCCTGCCCTGAATACCCCTTACCCTGCATTCCCTGTGTGCAGCCCCAGCATTAACTCCTGCTGCCCTGAACCCCAGCATTCCAGCATTAACCCCGGAGCCCTTGCTGGGCTGATCACCTCCCTTGCTGGGCTGTATTTACCCCTATTACACTGTCCTGCAGGTCCCTAACCCCTGCAGTCCCAGCCAACCCTGCATTAACCCTTGCAGGGCCGCTCCGACCCCTGGCCTGCATTATGTTCCCTGGCCTGCATGTATGTTAACCCTTGCAGTGCCACAATTGTGTTACCCTGCAGGGACAGTGTATAGAGCCAGGTTGGGTGGGAGCTGCTGCTGATGTAATGTGTGTAATGTTTAGGTAGCGTTTGGGGTGGAATGGGAACATTGTACTGTGTGTAGTGTAGTTAGGTGTGTATTGTAGTGCTATTACTGTACTGTGGTGTGTGCGTCTATAACCATTGATATATAAATCTATATAGATATAGTGTAATAGACTGTATTTGTATTGTGTCATAAATATTTTATTGTTCATAATACAGTGTATAGTGTTTATGGTCGCCGCCATAGTAGCAGTAGTAAGTCGCATGTAGTTCAGTGTAGAGTAATCAACAGAGTTAGTCGTATATATTGTATAAATAGGCGGAGTCGTCAACAGATATTAATTATTGATTACCCAAAATATCAACAATTAATATTCCCCTTAACGTTGGCGAGCCAGGCCCACTGCTCAGTGGATTCTGAGCGTCCATAGCCTGATAGTTCTGACAGGTAAAGTTTTTTTTTTTTCAATCAGGCCCCTCCTTTACCAAGTTATTTGCAACCTTAACCCCAAGAATGGTGAAGTTAGTAAGGGTTGTACTGAATGTCAGATAGGGCGGTGTTCTTTCCCGCAGTTAGAATTTAGGTACTATGACATCGCCTCTTACTCAGAAATTCTGACCTGCCTTGTAAAGACCTACAGTGGATATAAAAAGTCTGCACACCCCTGTTAAAATGTCAGGTTTCTGCGCTGTAAAAAAAAATTAGACAAAGATAAATCATTTCAGAACTTTTTCCACCTTTAATGTGACCTATAAACTGTACCACTCAATTGAAAAACAAACTGAAATCTTTTAGGGAAGAAAAAATATAAAAATAAAATAATATGGTTGCATAAGTGTGCACACCCTTAGGGGCCATTCACACGTCCGTTGTTTCTTTCCTGATCTGTTCAGTTTTTTGCGGAACAGATCTGGACCAGATCTGGACCCATTCATTTTCAATGGGTCCTGAAAAAAAAAAAGGACAGCACAATGTCTGATTTTTTTTCAGGACCCATTGAAAATGAATAGGTACAGAACTGGTCCAGATCTGTTCCGCAAAAAACGGAACAGATCAGGAAAGAAACAACGGATGTGTGAATGGACCCTTACACTAATACTTTGTTTAAGCACCTTTTGATTTTATTACAGCACTCAGTCTTTTTGGGTCTTTTTTTAATGCAAATATATGTACATATGTCTTTTATTATATACATATGTATATTGGCCCTGTATGCCCAGTACGGGCCTAGTTATGTGTAGGTATATATAGAGAGAGATGTGTGTATGCCCCTTGTATTGCACACATCTACTGTATGTGTATGTATATATATATATATATATATGTGTGTGTGTGTGTGTATATAATATGCTCCCTGTATATTGTAATTTCGGGCCCAGTTGTGTATAATTTATATGTTTATAGTTGAAGAAAAATTGCGGCACTGGCTCAAGGAACAAGGTTTGGGTGCGCGCCCCAGGGGAATAGACTTTTTACCGCAATAAACGGATCCAGAAAAAAGAGCGGCACTCCAGTAGATAAAAGCAAGTGAACCCTTTATTCACCCAGGCTCTTTTTTCTGGATCCATATACATGTATATAGATATGCCCCAATTATGTATATACTCTAAATGTGGCCCAATAATACCCCCATCTCGGGTGCCCCCTCCCCAGCCAAATCCTCCTGCAGGCTCATTCCAACGTGCCTGCAGAAGGAAAATGCTGCCTGCATGGCTGGACAATCATGTCTAGGTGCGGCCTCATCAAAAGACAGGGGATCGATAAGATCTGCTGTCTTCTGTTTAGCATAACAGAGATAGGGGAACAAAAGTTTGTGGCATACCTCCGGTGCTGTAATTACAGCGGGGTTTAAATACCCCAAAAGAAAAGCGCTAGGGAAGTTAGCCTAGCGTGTCCCAGACATAGGCGTGGGCACACCCGAATCACACCTCCGTGCTCAACCTCCTGCACTGCCACTTGAGCCCCGGCTGTCCCGCACAACCACAATGATATCTTCAGACTGCTCTCATGCTCCGTGTCCCAGCGGCTGGCTGCGTAACGTCACTCACTCTGACGTCACACGCCTGCTCCACCTGCTTCATTAATAAAGTGGGAGGAGCAGGTGCGTGCGGCGTGACGGAGCGACGTCACGTTACGCTGCCGCCTGCCCAGTGCCCAGTGATTGTGGAATACTAGCTGGAGTCTCCCAGTAAGTAGTTTATTACAACACTAAGTTTACAATACTTTGCTTGCATAAGACCCCGGCGGCCTCAACCCCCTGTTGGGGGTCACTGTCAGGGACACTGTTATGGGGGAGGGGGATCTGTGGATGATGACACATATATAGCACAAGATGCTGCTATATATGTGTCATCCACAGATCCCCCCCGGCCCCACATAACAGTGTCATCCACATACCACAGACCCCCCCGCATCTGTGTCAGATTCCACACAGATACCCCCATAACAGTGCCTTCCACAAATATCTTCTTAATAGACTGTTAAGGAGATAACTGTGGTCTGTGGATGACACTGTTATGGGGGCATCTGTGTAGAATATGACACTGTTATGGGGGATCTGTGGATGACACTGTTATGGGGGGGATCTGTGGATGCCCCCAATAACAGTGTCATCCAGAGATCCCGCATAATAATGTCATCCACTGATGCCCATAACAGTGCGTTATCCACAGATGCCCATAACAGTGCGTTATCCACAGATGCCCATAACAGTGCATCATCCACAGATGCCTCCATAACCGTGCGTCATCCGCAGATGCCCCCATAACAGTGCGTCATCCGCAGATGCCCCCATAACAGTGCGTCATCCGCAGATGCCCCCATAACAGTGCGTCATCCGCAGATGCCCCCATAACAGTGCGCCATCCGCAGATGCCCCCATAACAGTGTGTCATCCGCAGATCCCCCATAACAGTGTGACATCCGCAGATCCCCCATAACAGTGTGTCATCCTCAGATCCCCCATAACAGTGTGTCATCCACAGATCCCCCATAACAGTGTGTCATCCACAAATCCCCCATAACAGTGCGCCTGAGGAGAGACAGAAAAGAGGGGAAAGAATCTGCGGAAGCAAGCAGAGGACGGCGCAGCAGACGACTAAATAGCTTCTTTTGTAAGTAAATTGTTTTATTTTTTTGTCTTTTATTATATTCTGGCTTTTGCTTAAAGGGACAGTAACATTTTTTTGTTTTGTTTTGTTTTTAGCTATGTATGATGCTTTTTGATAAATAAATGTATTGGTGCTGTAATGTGGACCCCAGGCCTCTCTGATGTCCTGCAGGCTGGCGCTGTGGCAGCATACAGGCAGCAGAAAGGCTCTGGGGCTGTCATTGTGTGCTCTGGAACTTTTCCCTTCATAGCCACTGCTATCTCTCTCTCGTACAGTGCAGACTCTGCAGGAGGCATCCCATTTGCTCTCTGTCCTAATAGAAGTCTATGGGAATTAAAACCGATCCATCTGGTTCCCATTATGCAAGACGGAAAACAAAGTCCTGTCGACAGGATAACAGCATAACAGGACCCAGACGGATTGGGCTTTCTCATAAACTTCTATTAGGACAGAGCAAAACGGAATGCCTCTTAAAGGTTTCCGTTTTGCATTCCATCTGGCCATTCCGTTATATATTCTGTTTGAAACGGAACCTATAACGGAATGGGATAACACAGATGTAAACCCACCCTTAGGAATAGATTGTTTCTCAATACTCAAGCGTACCGAGGAAGAAAGGAAAACTCTTGAAAGCTTTTCTTTTAAGTAGTAGGTTAGTACAATAAAAATTGACACACTGTTATGGAGGATCTGTGGATATAATATATATATATATACATACATACACACACACCCGCGCGTCGTGTGTGTTTGTGCTTTAGGGTGCACACCCTAATGTAATAGGCTGCGCACGCCTATGGTCCCAGAAGAGAGCGCAACCAGCGCTCCGGAGTCAGAACCTCTACCCCCCCAGAAGAAAGCGAGCAGGCAGCCATGCCCCGAGCTGCGCTGCGCTAGACCCCCCCCCCCCCCCCCGAAGGAAGCGCAGGTAGCCCTGAGGAGGTAGCACTGCGCAGTTAACCCCTGCATCCCCAAAGGGAGAAGGAGGAGGAGGCCGTGAAGAAAATCATCCCCAGGACGATGAGCAACCCCTGGAGACAAGCATTAATGCATTAATGGCTGAGTACCCCTGAACTGCCCCAGTTACCCCTGCCCTGAATACCCCTTACCCTGCATTCCCTGTGTGCAGCCCCAGCATTAACTCCTGCTGCCCTGAACCCCAGCATTCCAGCATTAACCCCTGAACCCTTGCTGGGCTGATCACCTCCCTTGCTGGGCTGTATTAACCCAGTATTTACCCCTATTGCACTGTCCTGCAGGTCTTTAACCCCTGCAGTTCCAGCCAACCCTTGCAGGACCGCTCCTACCCCTGGCCTGCATTATGTTAACCCTTGCAGTGCCACAATTGCGTTACCCTGCAGGGACAGTGTATAGAGCCAGGTTGGGTGGGAGCTGCTGCTGATGTAATGTGTGTAATGTTTAGGTAGCGTTTGGGGTGGAATGGGAACATTGTACTGTGTGTAGTGCAGTTAGGTGTGTATTGTAGTGCTATTACTGTACTGTGGTGTGTGCGTCTATAACCATTGATATATAAATCTATATAGATATAGTGTAATAGACTGTATTTGTATTGTGTCATAAATATTTTATTGTTCATAATACAGTGTATAGTGTTTATGGTCGCCGCCATAGTAGCAGTAGTAAGTCGCATGTAGTTCAGTGTAGAGTAAGCAACAGAGAGTTAGTTGTATATATTGTATAAATAGGCGGAGTCGTCAACAGACGTCTCACGCCTATTTATGAATATTAATTATTGAGATTACCCAAAATATCAACAATTATTATTCCCCTTAACACATAGGCAGGAAATGAACAGCAGAGTACGGTCTTCTTGCCGCTGTATTCTCATATTACTCATTTATTTCTTATTACACAAGCCGTCAGTAAATATTTATAGTGGAGTAAAAGAAGCCAGAGCTGCATCATCTTAAAGGGACTCTGTCACCACTTTCTAACCCCCACTTTTTTAACTATCGTTTTATTCATGGTGCCCTTCTGATTACAGTTGTCATCTTATATGTTAGATCTGCGGTGCCGTTTAGGTAAAAAATCGATTTATATCACCTGTCAATCAGCTAGATAAGGTGCCCAGGGCGTTCCTCTCCTCTTGAATCTGCCGCCTGCCGCCGCCGCCGTTGGTGCCCAGCTCCTCCCCCGGTCTCGTCAGCGCTGCCTCAAACAACACTGATCCGCCTCCGGCTCTCCCTCAATGCCCCCTCCTTTTTTTCGGAAATCTCGCCCGTGCGTACGCATCCTTTCGGCATCATCGCTCTAAGTTCGCGTTATGCGCATGCGCGAGAAAAGGATGCGTACGCACGGGCGCAGGCCTGTGCGCACACGCGAGATTTCCGAAAAAAAGGAGGGGGCATTGAGGGAGAGCCGGAGGCGGATCTGTGTTGTTTGAGGCAGCGCTGACGAGACCGGGGGAGGAGCTGGGCACCAACGGCGGCGGCGGCAGGCGGCAGATTCAAGAGGAGAGGAACGCCCTGGGCACCTTATCTAGCTGATTGACAGGTGATATAAATCGATTTTTTACCTAAACGGCACCGCAGATCTAACATATAAGATGACAACTGTAATCAGAAGGGCACCATGAATAAAACGATAGTTAAAAAAGTGGGGGTTAGAAAGTGGTGACAGAGTCCCTTTAAGTCCGGGGTCAGCACTTACCAAAAATGTTCCTGGAAATAAGCACAGAATTCAGGATCTTACAGATGGAGCATGAACTATTATGTTATCCAGTCATTTGGTCACTGTCTGGACATTCTGCCTGGGACACGCGTAACCTCATGTTTGGGTCAGTTATGACTTTAAGAGCGTCCATATTTGGACATTTTCTGTATAAACAAGGTTTTTTTTTATTATCTCTGTCCACAAACTGGCGTCCACAGCTGCTTACTTTTGTTGTTGACTTTGGTGGATAAATATACAATCCTCAAACTATAGAAGTTTGTATTTGCGGGGGGGCGTGGCCTGAGCATGCAGCCGTGAAGTCGCACCTTTCAGAGCTCCCGGATCCCAGGCCCTTCTAAAAGATATTAAGGGCAGCAATTGGACTCTGACTGACTCGCACAGGATGGTCAGACGATCGGGTCGTCGCGGGTCCACTTACATTGCCTCAGAACCCCATATCGCGAGGTTCTTCTCCGTCACGCCAGCTCCCGTTCCGGAACCCTCAAAGATGGCGCCGGTGGAGGGCGCCGAGACGCTGCAGGCCCCTCCCGCTGCTCGAACGGGTGATTGTTTCGTCCAGACGGGAGTGATCCCCTCAACGCCGATCTCCTCTTCTTCGGACTGGCCAGTGATATCGGCGGCCACATCGGATCCCTCATACTTGCTGGGCAAGAGGTCCTATGTCCAGGCGGCCGCATGGTCCAAGATGGCGGCGGAAGGTACTCCAGGGATGGGGGCTACCCCCGCTACGGCCGTTCGAGATGGTTCTCGGGACTCTCCTATGCAGGCCTCACTGCAGCAGGCCCTGGTGCCTCTTACTGGCGGTGATCCGCTCCAGCAACCCTCAGCGCCTGACACCGGGCCCATGAACTCCGGCGCATCCCCCAAGCTTACTCCGGTAAGTGAGACGCGTGGTGACGCTACACCTACACCAGCCGCCGTCGAACTGCAGGCACAGTCTCCGATGCCTAGTCGCCCTATACTCCCCGAACCCTCATCCATGCAGCTAGGGGGACGCAGTTCCATACGGGACTCTCGTGTACCTAATCAGGAGGCCCAAAATGGCGCGCAGGCCGCAACGAGGGATGTGCAGCCTTCACAGGCTCTTTCTGTGGACCTCTCCTCTACTCCTGCCATTTTCCACCCTCCAGACGCCTCAGATTTGTCTGATGCTTCATCATCCTCCTCCTCATCTCAAGGTAGGAGGGCAAAGCGGCCTAGGCTGAAGGACATTTGGTCTCTCCTCAGTATGCTCCCAACTAAGTCGGATCTGGAGGTGATCTTACAGAGGGTTGAAGCCAAACATGACCAGGCTATAGCTGAAGTCAAAACTGACCTATTGGCTGTTTCCACTAAAGTGACTTCGCAGAATCAATTCTCGGCCGAGCTGGATGCCCGCCTCACTGCCGTGGAATCGTCTGTCGCCTCCCAACAGGCATTAAACAGGCACCTGCTGTTACAGTTAGATGACCAGGAGAACAGGGGTCGACGTAATAATGTCAAGATCCGCGGGATCCCTGAGGATATCAAAGCTATGGATTTACGGAACGCGGTGACCGCTATCTTCAACTCTCTCTTAGACAGACCTGAGGAGTCTGAAATTGAGCTGGACAGAGTGCACAGGGTCCAGGGACCCAGACGTTCAGAAAATTCTGCTCCACGTGATGTCTTATGCAGAGTTCACTTCTTCAGGGAAAAAGAGGAACTCATTCAGAGAGCTTGGAGACGGGGTCCAGTCTCCTTCTACGGCGCACAGATTTAAATCTTACCGGACGTGTCCAGAAGGACCCTGTTCATGAGGCGCACTTTGAAACCTCTTCTGCAGGTCGTCACCACCTCTGGAGCCACCTACCGATGGGGTCACCCGTTTCACCTGATAATTCGCAGAAATGGTGCCACTTTTGCTCTGCATTCTCCAGATCAGGCGGGTGAGCTTAGCCAGTTCCTGGACAGTCCGCCTATCGCTCTACCGGACTGGCTTGATGTGCCGATTTTCCTGACCCCAACAACTGGCTCCCTGCCACGCCTGAATAATGGCTCCCAAAGAATCCGACCTCAGGTCCCGCACTCTCCAGGATAGGGGATTGTTCTTCTTGACGAGTTGTTCCTGTTGATAAGGGATGGAGCCTTACCCCTCTTATAAGTTCTACTGTACCTGGAACTGTTCTAGTTGGGGAGCAGACACAGAGGACAGCGTGTTTTATCTTTGCTCTCACTGTCTTCCTGTGTCTCCTCCCGATTCCTTTATAATTGCTGTTCTTTGCATCAGAATGTTTAAAAACAGATTCTGGGCCTGGGGGAAAGGGTAGCCTCATAGTCTGCTCTGCTTAACCCCCACTAGGTCCGTGAGTCTTGGCTCGCTCATTTGTTTTTGGGCTTTCCAAGAGTCGCATAGTGGATACCACTTTCCACTGTATTGGTTCTTATTAGTTTGGTCTGAACTGGGCTAGCCAGTTCTGATTGCTCGCCTTCCTTTTTTTTTTTTTTTTTTTTTTTTTTTTTTTGGGGCGTATTGATATCTGTTGAACTGGTTTGTTAGTGTGGTTTGTCTGGCCTTTTGTTTCCTGTCTCGTCTTTTTCTCCCCCCCCCCCCCTCCCGATTGTTTTCTCCCTTATTTTTTGTTTTTTGTTTTTTGTTTTTTGTTTTCCGCAGTCTTTGGTCATGTCTGAACTCACCTTCGCATCCATCAATGCCAATGGGCTGAATACGCCTGAGAAGCGTTCCTCCATTCTCCGGCTCTTATGGTGTAAAAAGGTGCAGATTGCCTTCATTCAGGAGACCCACTTTCGCAAGGACTCTATGCCGAAATTTGGTTCCCCCAGATACCCGGATGCCTACCACAGCTGCTACGACCTATCCAAATCTAGGGGTGTGAGTATCCTTATTGCCAGATCTACTCCCTGGGAATTCCTAGATTCGAGCTCGGATGATACCGGTAGGTTTCTGTTTGTCAAAGGTAAACTAGGTGGCCAGGTGTACACTTTGGCTAACATATACCTTCCTAACACAAAACAACTGAGAGCCCTAACTAGAATTTTATCTAAATTAGATGATTTTGCGGAAGGCACTCTATTGGTCGGAGGAGATCTAAATGTCGCGCTGGATCCACTTGTGGATGTATCGAAGGGTTCCTCTCACTTGGCCTATTCCTATATCCGCCGTATCAGGAGCCTTCTCCATACTCATCAGTTGATAGACGTTTGGCGTACAGTCCATCCGGAAACCAGGGATTATACGTTCTACTCGGCCCCTAGAGATGTGTATTCTAGATTGGATTACTTTCTAATTAGACACTCGGCTGTTCCACTAGTAGCTTCCTCCTCCATTGACCCGATTACTTTCTCTGACCACGCCATGCTGCATGTCTCCTTGAAATCTCCTCTTCCTACGGCTAGATCTTGGCAGTGGCGTCTTAATGAGTCGTTACTGCAGGATCTGGTAATCTCGCAAGACATTGACCTAGCTCTCTCACGCTATTTTGAGGAGAACCAGGTTAATGATACCTCTCCTTTGACGGTGTGGGCTGCCCATAAGTGTGTGATTAGAGGGGAGTTCATCAGACATGGAGCTCGGCAAAAGAAGGAAAGGGCACTGGAAATCTCTCAAATCCTGAAGGAGATTTCAGATTTGGAACAGTTGCATAAACGCTCTCATGCGCAATCGGCTTGTTCAGCTCTTGTACTAGCTAGGTGTAAACTCAAGGATAAGTTAGACACCCGTACAAATTTTCTTTTATCCAAGGGTAGGAGGCATTTCTTCGAGTATGGTAATAAATGTGGCAGGCTACTGGCCAGATCATTGAGGGAACAGAGAGCTAGGAATTACATTCCCCGTATCACTCCTCCTAGAGGTCACGCTCTGAGTAACCCCGATTCCATAACGGAGGCTTTTGCCCACTTCTATCGAGACCTTTATAACTTACCGCAGTCTACCCAAGCTGGTTTGTCATTGGACTCAGTCATGAGTACATACCTGTCAGCTTCAGGTTTACCTAAACTACCGAGTGAGGCCCTAGAGGGTCTGAATGGCCAAATTACTACTGAGGAGATAGGTGTAGCCCTAAAGTCGATGCAACCTAGTAAGGCGCCGGGTCCTGACGGGCTTCCGGCCTCATACTATAAGAGATATCTCTCCCTTCTTCAAACACCTCTTGCTAACGCCCTGAACTGTGTGAGCTCTGGTACTCCCCTCCCTAGGGATATGTTACACGCTCACATTACTGTGATCCACAAGGAAGGTAAGGACCCGACCGCCTGTGCTAGTTACCGTCCCATATCTCTGCTTAACGTGGACATTAAGTTGTTTGCAAAAATTTTGGCCACACGTTTATCCCCCTTCCTATCTGATCTCATACATACTGATCAAGTTGGATTTGTCCCTTCAAGGGAGGCGAGAGACAATACCACGAAGGTGCTGAACTTGATGCATTGTGCCAAACTACAACGCTCCCCCCTGTGTCTTTTATCTACTGACGCCGAAAAGGCGTTTGACAGGGTGGGTTGGCCTTGGTTATTTGCAGTACTTAGCCATGTGGGTATCGAAGGTCCTCTGTTATCATGGATAAGTTCTCTCTACTCCTTCCCCTCAGCGTCCACAAAAGTGAATGGAGTGCTCTCGCCTCCCTTTGAAATTAGGAATGGCACCCGTCAGGGTTGCCCTTTATCACCCTTAATTTTCATCCTGACTTTGGAACCCCTTCTGAGATCGATAAGGAAAAACCCTGACATTTCGGGTCTGGTGGTGGGGAATCAGGAGTTTAAGATAGCAGCCTACGCTGATGATTTGTTGTTTATGATTACAAACCCCAGGATCACCCTCCCCAACCTTATAACGGAATTTCAGAAGTTCCATAACTTGTCAAATTTGAAAATTAACTTACAAAAATCTGAGGCCCTTAATGTTTCCATTCCAAATTCCCTTGAGGCGGATCTGGCGGGCTCCTTACCTTTCAGGTGGACGAAAGATGCCATCAAGTACCTGGGCACGATGATCCCCAAGGATCTGAAGGAAGTGTTCTCTAGGAACTTTATTCCCCTACTGAGTCGGATTAGGGTGGACCTAAAGAGATGGTCCAAATGCCTGTATACCTGGTTTGGTAGGTGCGCAATATTCAAAATGAATATCCTCCCACGCCTGTTATACTTATTCCAAACCCTTCCTATCCAGTTACCAGCTAGTTTTTTCAATTCTGTTCACCGTGACCTCTTCAAATTTATTTGGGCGGGAAGACGTCCAAGGATGTCTAGATCCTTGCTGCATGTACCGAAGGACAGGGGGGGTTTGGGGATACCGGACTTAAGGAAATATTATGCTGCCTCCATGTTTCAGCGTGTATAAGACTGGTGCCGACACGTCCCTTTTAAACAATGGATCTCTATTGAGCAACTCTCTTCCCGTACCCCGTTGGCTTTACTACCATGGGTGGACAGGAAGACCCCGACTGAAATTTCCTCACACCCTATCATAGGCCCTACTCTACTCCAATTTAGTAAATACCGAAGCATTCCTGCGATATCGCCTACGCCATCCCCATTGTTCCCAATTTTGGGGCACCCGGACTTTCCGGCAAGTATTTCGGGAGGCCCTTTTGTGCAGTGGAGACGGAGTGGGAGGTGTCGAGCGCCTTTCTTTAGGAAAACGGGACGGTGGCTTACTCACGCCGAACTGCTGGAGCAATCCGAGCCATGTTCTTTCGGTCCATGGAGAGCTATGCAACTGCATCATTTCCTTTCTTCTATTCCATCTTCTCCGGATTTTGATAGAGCCCTCACTCCCTTTGAAAAAATATGCATAGGTTCGGGTGTCTATCGCCACTCTCTCGCTGAGGTATACAAGACACTGGTACTGCCTGACAAGGATTTCTGCCCTTCTTACGTACACAAGTGGACTCAGGATCTGCAGCTGGATATCTCCTCTGACCAATGGCTTAGAATCTTCCAATTAGCTCATAAGTCTTCCATTGCCAGTAAATATCAAGAGGCTAGTTACAAAATTCTGTCACGGTGGTACTATGTTCCGACACGACTCCAAAGGATGTTTCCGACAGCGTCCCCCCTGTGCTGGCGTTGTGAATCGTCTCAGGGTTCGCTTCTACATATTTTCTGGCAATGTGACAAAATTAGGCCCTTCTGGGACTCAATTCATAGGGCTTTATCTTCCATTTTCCCTTTCAACATTCCGAATTCGCCTGTTTTTTTCTTACTGCTCCATTCGGATTTGCCCATGAGCTTACTCAGACGCTCCTGTTTGCGGCATATGGTCATTGCGGCTAGGTCTTGCGTCCCGGTGAAGTGGAAATCCCCTGTTCCACCTTCCGTTGGAATGTGGATTCAAAAAGTGGAGGAGATCCGGAGAATGGAGGAACTCACGGCATCCTTGAGGTGCAACAATAAGACCTGTGTTACGTCCTGGACCCCTTGGTTCACCTTCCAAGATTCAGCGGAGTACAAGTCGTTACTTACCTGAGCTGTCCTTTATGCTTGTTTGGTCTATGCAGTCTCCCTTCGTTGGTGTGTTCCCCTCCCCCCCCTTTTTTTTTTTTTTCCGTATGTGGTGTGTCTTTTCCTTTTTGTCGGTCTGATTACTGTTCTCAGGTCTTGATAGGTGTTCTTCAAGACTAGCTACTTTTGGAGTATAGTCTCTATTTGTCCGCCATGTCCTTTATTATTTGGTTTGGTTGCTTTCATGATTGCCGTCGGCAATGTATATTAAGACTATATTGTCAGGGTACCTGTGTGTCCCGTGTATTAGTATGCTGGACGGGTTTCGGCTATGCATATTTGTGATATGTGATGTAACATGTTGCAAGCTTTGTAATACTTTTGAAACATATAAATAAAGAATAAAAAAAAAAAAAAAAAAGTTTGTATTTGCGCCTTCCAACAGCAGAAACTGCAGATGTCAGGGAGAAGATTGATTATTGGTGATTTACAGTCATGGCCACAAGGGTTGGCTCCCCTGAAATTTTTCCAGAAAATTACGTGTTTCTCCGAGAAAATGATTGCAATTACAAATGTTTAGTTATACACATGTTTATTTCCTTTTTTGTGTATTTGAACAACACAAAAAAAAGGAGAAAAAAAAGCCCAAAATGATATAATTTCACGCAAAACTAAAAAAATGGGCCAGACACATTTACTGGCACCCTCAACCAGGGCCGGTTTTAAAGAAAGTGTGGCCCTGGGAAAATTTTTAAGTGGGCCCCAAAAGAAATATTGCACAGACAACACATTCACACATAGCCTGCCTGCACTGATTGTGGATTACACATAGTTTTTCCACGCAGATTTTCGTGCAGAGAAACTGCAGTGTAATACAGTGCCAGCAAGGTGTATAAGATTATCTTTAGGATAGGTCATCAATATCAGATCGGCTGGCGTCCTTCTCCCGGGACACCTGCCAGGTGATGTCACTGTATATCAGTCACATGGCCTAGTTGCAGTTCAGTCCCATTCAAGTGAAAGGAGATGAGCTGCAATACCAAGCATCACTCCTGTCTAATGTACGGCACTGTGCTTGGTAAGCTATAAAGAGACCGCAGTGCTCACCGGAGCTCTGGTGAGCGCCGTGGCCTCTTGAAACACCTGATCAGCTGGGATGGCGGGAGTCGGATTCCCGCTGATCTGATACTGATGACCTATCCTGAGGATAGACCATCCATATCAAATTCCCAGGTAAACCTTTTAACTGAAAAAACAAGAAGCATGTTGAAAAGACAAGCAAATATAGCCTTTAAAGTGTAACTCTCCTTTAAAAACACTTTCTACATGTCATACCTCTTACATCCAGGGACATCTCCTGTCATGTAGACCTTCTCTTTCCTCTTCTCCTCCGTTTGACCCAGACCACCATGGCAAATTCTTTCAGCCGCATCTCGTCTCTACAGAGTTTGTAACACAGACACGTTAAATTTCTCAATTTTTCCTTCAACCTCCCCATCCTGGTGTCCCCACAATGTCATCCTGCTGCCACCCCCAATACTGTGCCTGTTGTGCCCCGCATTGCCCCAGGTACTATACTGCTGAAAAAATAGTGACCCTAATAGACATAATTGGGGTCATTTATCAAACTAGTGTAAAGTAGAACTGGATTTCCAAAAGAACTGTCAAAAATGAAAGGTGAGCTCTGATTGGCTGCTATGGGCAACTAAGCCAGTTCTACTTTACACCAGTTTGATAAATTACCCCAAATGTCCCTATAGTGTCCACAGCAGCTATAATGTCCCCATAGTAATCCCACCATAATATTTTCCCCCCACATAGTAATTTGCCCCCATACTGCAATTCCCCCCCCCCGATGTACTGTCTTCACATGTCCTCCTGTGTGTCCCCCCCCATGTGCCCCAAAATTGGCACATATAATAAAAAAGGTACATAAAAAAGGTAAAAGCTAAATAATCACCTATGTCCAGGCGCGTACAATTCACTGTACTGCGTCGCGGCACAGGTGCGCGATGACGTCATCACGCACGCCTGCGCTGGGATTTCACTACCGTATAGGCCTCAGGCCTCCTAGGCCTGAAGCCTATGGCGGGGATCGGCGGCAGGGCAGGGAACTATGCGCTCTTGTGCCCCGCCGCAGTATGTGGGCATTTGGGTCGCCGTTGGGCCCCCCAGCAGTGCTGGGCCCGGGGCTGCCGACCCGAACATCATCCGCCACTGACTGGAAGGGGGCCCCTTTGGTGATGGGGGCCCAAGGCAATTTCCCAGTTTGCTCCCCCCTAACGCCGCCCTGCCCTCAACTTTGGTTGCACACCCTTTGAAAGAAATAACTGAAATCAATCGCTTCCTATAACCATCAACAAGCTTCTTACACCAACTGGAATTTTGAACCCCTCTTCTTTTGCAGACTGCTCCAGGTCTCTCATATTTGAAAGGTGCCTTCTCCCAACAGAAATTTTAAGATCTCTCCTCAGGTGTTCAATGGGATTTAGATCCGGAATCTACAGATTTCATGATGCCTTGCACACAGTCAAGGCACCCAGTGTCAGAGACAGTAAAACAACCCCAAAACATCTTTGAACCTCCACCATATTTGACTGTAGGTACTGTGTTCTTTTCTTTGTAGGCCTCATTCTGTTTTTGGTGAACAGCAGAATGATGTGCTTTACCAAAAAGCTCTATCTTGATATTACCTGTCCACAAGATGTTTGCCCGGAAAGGATTTTGGCTTACTCACGTACATTTTGGCAAACTGCAGTCTATCTTTTTTATGTCTCTGTGTCAGCAGTGGGGTCCTCCTGGATCTCCCAGCATAGCGTTTAATTTCATTTAAATGTCGACAGATAGTTTGCGCTGACACTGATGCACCCTAAGCCTGCAGAACAGCTTGAATTTCTTTGGAACTTGATTGGGGCTGCTTATCCACTATCCGGACTATCCTGTGTTGCAACCTTTCATACATTTTTCTCTTCCGTCCACATCCAGGGAGATTAGCTACAGTGCTATGGTTGTAAACTTCTTGATTATGTTGCGCACCATGGGCAAAGGAAAATCAAGATCCCTGGAGATGGACTTGTAACCTTGAGATTGTTGTTCTCAATTCCTCAGACAGTTCTGTTCTAGCCTTTCTGTTCTTCATGCTTAGGCCCCTTTCACACGAATGATACGGATTAGGTCCGGATGCATTCAGGGTGCTTTCAGGAAAACTCGCACCATTTCGCAAGCAAAATCAGTCAGTTTTGTTTGTGATTGTGTTCAGTTTTTATTGCGCGGGTGAAATGCGCATTGATGCGTTTTTCACGCGCGTGATAGAAAACTGACTGTTTACAAACAACATCTCTTAGCAACCATCAGTGAAAAACGCATCGCACCCGCACATGCTTGCGGATGCAATGCATTTTTTATGCAGTCCTATTCCTATTCACTTTTATGGGGCCAGCGTTGTGTGAAAAACGCAGAATATAGAACATGCTGTGATTTTCACGCAACGCACAAGTGATGCGTGAAAAACAACGCTCATGTACACAGACCCATTGAAATGAATGGGTCCGGATTCAGTGCAGGCGCAATGCGTTCGCATCGCGCCCACGTGTAAAAGTCGCTCGTGTGAAATGGGCCTTAGAGTGGCACACACAGACACACAATGCAAAGATTGAGTCAATTTTTCCCCTTTTTATCTGGTTTCAGGTGTGATTTTTATATTGCCCACACCTGTTACTTTTCACAGCTTGAATGAGCATCACATGCTTAAAATAAAGTTGTTTACCCACAATTCTGAAAAGGTACCAGCAATTTTTTCCAGGCCCACTTTTGGTGTTTTATGTGAAAATATGTTCAATTAGCCTTTTTTTTCTGCGTTGTTCAATACACACAAGGGAAATAAACATGTGTATAACAAAACGTGTCATTTTCTGGGAGAAATATTTCATTTTGTGGAAAAATTTCTGGGGTGCCAACACTTAAGGCCATGACTGTATGTCTTAACAATGGGCATGTCAGCAACTGTAGTACATCATCACCAGTGCATCTGGAATCATTTTGGATAAAATCGCAAAGTTGGAGCCACCTATTTGAGTTTCAGTAGGAATTTGTATCTATACATTCTGGAATATAACTGTAGGGAGGGTCTAGTTATTTTCCCCTGAAAAAATGTGTCTAAATAACTGAATGTCCCAAGAGTCAGACATTGACTTGTAGGCTAGCTATCCAATGGGCGGCATTGTCTGGCTTTAAGACTCCTTACACCAACTTGGCAGACAAAGGGGAAAATCTAAGGATGCAGGATGCTGCTCTGTTTTTACATTGATAGGTCCCTATGATACTTGCAGTGATCCCTCCCTTTTATTATTGCCTCCAATGTATATTCTCAGTTACATGTAAATAATTCATGTACAGAATGTCCTATTCTATGAAAATGTCTTGTACAGCACAGCGGTTACATGGCTACGACTGTCTGACCACAGAGCACAACAGACATACGAGCCACCAAAGTAGACATGATCAAATCAGCACTGAGCAGCCATTGGCCCCTGATGGACACCTCCCAGGGACACAATTAGGCTTTCTTTACTTACACGGGGCCAATGTCTACCCGCTCATAGGACTGCACTGACCTTTTCTGTTAATTTCTCACGGAAACAAACATGTTCTTGTGTTCCTAGTTTATGTCTCCTGTTTTGGTGCACAACATCTGCTGTATATGTCTTCAGGACTTATTTATAATGGAAACTATTTGATGGCCAACACCAAGGACAGTGTTCTGCTGTCCACCGATGACTCATAGCTTTTGGAGCAAGTACGTATCAACCTGTTCTGGAATGATGCGGTAAGAGCCTGACTTATGTCATGATGACTAACAGTTCGGAGTTCTGCATTCCCCCACACATCACACCAACACTAGTGTCTATCTGATCATGTCCAGCACCAAGATTCTTGAGGCTTGACTACAACGCTCATGTTCGTGTGAAAGATCTGCTTATTATTATTGGTTCCAGTTTGCAAATGTGTTTAGTCACAGAGCTAAATCCGATTGCATCAAGATCAGCTCATGGAGTTTACACCTGCTCTTGTTTACAGCCCGCCAGTTCACCTCTTCATGATTATCTACAAGGTTCAAACCACAACTTCAAGACTGAATAACCCAAACCAGGGGCGTAGCTACCGTGGAAGCAGGGGAAGTGGCTCCGACAGGGCCCGAACTCAGGACGGGGCCTGTGAGGAGGACAAATGGATTTATTTTCAGGGTCCCTTCTCTGGGCGACTGCACTGCACACAGCTTCAGGACAGGACATAGTGTGCATAGGAGTGCACTATGACCTGACACTGTGCGACATCGGGTCATAGTGTAGTGCGTGCCTAGAACCAGTGCACCTATAGGAGGAGAAGAGAGGGGAGTATTTATTTTTTTTGGTCCGGCCTGAGGACTGCATTAAGGAGACTGGGGGGGGGGGGGGGGGTTAAAAATGTTTTGTGGGACTCAGTCGGTTCTAGTTACGCCACTGCCACAAACAGAATACAGACTACTGTGAATACTCCATATATGCAATATAGGCTGATGAAAATACACCATGTACATAATACAAACTGCTGTGAACACCCCAATTATGGATAACAGCCCGTTGTGATATTTAATATAGGCTGCTGCGAATACTCCACAAACAGAATACAGTCTACTGTCAATCTACTCTTGTAGATTGTAAGCTCTTGTGGGCAGGGTCCTCTACCCCTCTGTACCAGTCTGTTAACAGTTTGTTTATTGTATTTTTTTTTTTTGTCTAACCCCATCTGGATGTACAGTGCCATGGAATTAATGGCGCTTTCAAATAAATAATAATAATGGCATCTGAAATCTGAAGAAAATGGCTGGAAATGGGATTACCAGTAGCGATGAGAGAATTTCATATTTTGAAATTCGTTCACGCTTCATTTGGTGGTAAAAGCAGAATTGCGCTATGGATTCCATTACCACGGACAATAACGCAATTCTATGATGGAATGCCTTTAGAGGCATTCCGTTATTCATTCCGTCATAATAGAAGTCTATGGCCCGCATAACAGATCCGCCCCGTTTCAGTTATGCAGGAGAGGACTCCTTACATAAAGGAAATGGGACGGATCCGTTTTGCAGCCCATAGACTTCTATTATGACGGAATGAATAACGGAATGCCTCTAAAGGCATTCCATCATAGAATTGCGTTATTGTCCGTGGTAATGGAATCCATAATGCAATTCTGCTTTTACCACCAAACAAAGCATGAACGAATTTCATAACATGAAATGTGCTCATCTCTAATTACCAGTCACTGCCATATTAATTTTTTGGGGAGTTAGTATGAATATGAGAGAGAAGCTCCTTATTACCTACATTTTACCAAGCAGCAGCCCAATTATGCTTGGAAACAAAGGCCAGCAGGTGAAAAACCTGCTTAAAGGAAATAATTGTTTAAATCACGTTTTTATGTTTCATATTTTTAAAGAATTTTGGGTGGTTATTTTTAATTTTCCATGTCACTATATTTAAACAACAACTATAAAATCCTGCAGTTTTCGCACTGGCCACTAAGCCTAATAATAGGCACCACTTTACTGCAGTTACCTGCTTATCTATACACAGAGCTGATGTCATTACAGGCAGGATTAGAATGACAGATAAGACAAGATCCACCATTCGTAACAGGTGATTGTCAAAGTTTATCTATTCTTTCCTTGTACAATGACCTCTGCACAGGTCACAGAGCATGCCTAGAAGACTCTCCCATAGACGTTAATGAGTCCCCTCCTGACTATTGTGTCTATGGGGCTGCTGTAAAGCAATTTTCTTAATGCTTTGTAAATGCTGTTGAGAACAGCCCAGACAAAAAATGCAGACAGCACACCGTGTGCTGTCTGCATCTGTATGTCTATTCTGTAGCCCGGCAAATAATATAGATCAGTGGTGGCAAACCTATGGCACAGGTGCCAGAGGCGGCACTCAGAGACCTTTCTGTGGGCACCCACACCCTGGATAAAGTCTATGGTGTACCAATATGCCTTAGACTTTTCCTGCCAACCATCAGCGCAGGGCACACTATGAACAGCACAGGCAGCGCACTGAATGCAGGCAGGCTATTATAGCTAAATGATAAAGTACATGGAAGATATACTATATTGGACTGTAGTATTCAGGGTAAATCACTGTGTTGGCACTTTTTTACGATAAATAAGTGTGTTTTGGGTTGCAGTTTGAGCACTTGGTCTCTAAAAGGTTTGCCATCACTGATATAGAGCATGTCCTATTCTTCTCCATTTTGCGGACAAGGATAGGCATTGTTACAATGGATCCACAAAAAAACTGATGCAATACGGATGCCAAAAGGACGTTATTCGTATATTTTGCAGATCAGTGTGAATGTAGCCTAACTGGAAGAAATAAATCTTGGTGATGCATTTCCTTTAGGCATTCAGTTGCTGTTGTCCTATGGTCATAACGAGAGGTGGAAGAAAGATCTGCTGCCCAGAAATCATGATTGAGGTGTCTGCACCAAAGATCGTTTTACCCGATGAATCAGCATTCTGCTTGTTCATCGGGTGATCTGCGGCACCTTCAAACGGGCAGATTATAGGAAGCAAGCACTCAATTCATCACTCTAAATGCACCTTAGCCCCTTAGTGACCAGCCTGTTTCGGGTCTTACTGACCAAGCGTTTTTATTCCTTTTTACATTGTCGCCTTCAAAGAGCTATAACTTTTTTCCTTCTATATAGCTGCACACAACTTTCTGATGAACTTTTATTAACTCTTTCTGGGAGGGAGATGGGAAAAGCAGCAATATTGCCATTGAGTTTTTATGTTATAAATTTTACGGTAAAAATAACAATATATTTATTCTCTGGGTCAGTACGATTACAGCGATACCAAATACATGTTGTTGTTTTTTTTTTTTTACTACTTTTGTTCAATAAAAACCCTTTTTTTAAAAGAAAAAAAATCTCTGCTTCCCAAGTCCAAAAACTTTTTTATTTTTATTTCTATGGAGTTGTGTGAGGGCTTGATTTTCATTGGTGCCACTTTGGAGTAAATTACTCCCGCTCCCAGCTGCATGGGGGACCCGCGCAGTGCTTAGACTGGGGAGGCGTGAAAAAGTTGCAGCCCTTTACAAGGCCCCTTAGTGACCGCTGTAAAAAGGCGTATGGGTGGTCGCTAAGGGGTTAAGGGTACTGGCACACAGCGCAGTTGGGATGCAGTTGAAAACTGCATACAATTACTGCATCAACAAACATGCATTCACAATGCAGTTATGGAATTTCGCCAGTTTCGCACCTAATTAAACCCTGGTGTCCTTTGTTTTTCTGGACTCATTGTAACAATGCCTGTTCTTGTCTGTAAAATGGACATGTTCTATAGTTTTTGCAGAACTGTAGAACGGACAGATGGATGCGGACAACACATGGTGTGCTGTCTGCATTTTTTGCAGCCTCATTGAAACTAATGGCTCCGCATCTAATCTGCAAAAAATGCACATAGGATGTGGACCAAAAATACGGCCATGTGAATGAGGGCTTAGGGTGAGATTTATCAAAACTGGTGTAAAGCAAAACTGGCTTAGTTGTAATCAGTAATTGATAAACTTTCCTGTTTAAGGCCCCTTTCACACGAGCGAGTTTTTCACGCGGGTGCAATGCTTGACGTGAACGTATTGCACCCGCACTGAATCCTGATCCATTAATTTTCAATGGGTCTGTGTGCGTTTTTTTTCATGCATCAGTTCTGCGTTGCGTGAAAAACGCAGCATGTTCTATATTCTACGTTTTTCACGCAGCCCTGGCCCCATAGAAGTGAATGGGGCTTTAGTTGAAAACGCTTTGCATCCGCAAGCAAGTGCAGATGCAATGCTTTTTTCACTGATGGTTGCTAAGAGATGTTGTTTGTAAACCTTCAGTTTTTTAAAAAACTGAACGCAGATAAAACTGACTGAACTTGAGTAGGACCAAACACATGATTCCTAAGCCAAGAAGGAGCAGGGATGTCAGTAAATAAATTATACATTTTGCTGAATCATTTCCTGCAAAACTATATATCAGTCTGCTCCCCTCCTGCTTTCTAACATGCTGCCTGCAGATTACACTGCATTTCATGGTGATAGGTTCCCTTTATGGGCTAGGTCACATTTTGTTTTCTGCCTTCCATAAGCCACATCTTTTTAAATTTTCCATTCACATAGCCATATAAGGGCTTATTTCTGTTAGACAAGTTGTATTTTTTGTAACCTATCCTATGTACGTCGTGGCAGTAAGCGTTTATTTGTAAGTCAGTGTATAAAAGTGTCGGGTTACACTACAATCTGCTGAAGCCCCTTGGCACTGCAGACCTCTGTGTCCTTGCTGTCATTAGACAGCTGTGGTCACAGTAAGTACCCCAGAGATCAACTAAAGTGGTGTCCCTACAAGTTGTTACAGCATTTCATTGAAATGTAAAGTCAAAAAGCCAGCGGGGGTGTGGTCTTCTTGATGTGAGAGCGCCCCCTGCTGTCTTTAAAGTTAACTATGAGCTTGCAGTCTGTGAATTAGCCTCTTATTGCCCTGACTGGTAATTTACTTTTCATAAAAAATAAATAAAATACAAATATAAAAAATAAATACAAAATCAAATAAAGAAAATAAAAGAATTAAAAAGTTATAGTTATTTTTACAACTTTTAGCAATAATATAGCCGACTTAACCATACACACAATTTTTTCACAGTACAAACATACGGTAATGGTTTTAGAAATGTTTTGTTATGCTTAACATAAAAAAAAAATTATTTGTCAGATAAAATAGAAAAATAAATTCAGTGTTCATTGATACGCTAAAAATAACACGGTGAACTTATTCTGCAGGTCAGTACAATAATAGCAATACCAAATTTATGTAGTTTTTAGTATGTTTTACTACTGCAGAAAAATAAGTAAATAAAAACCTTTGAAAAATAAAAATTTTCTTTGCAGTGCCATATTCTGACACACTTAACTGTTTATATTTCCATTTACAGAGCTGCGTGAGGGCTTGTTTTTTTGCAAGGTTACCTTAAAGGGAACCTGTCATGTGGATATTTGTATATAATTAGTTAGATTATAATCAATCATTAACTACTAAAAAGTGCCTTAGATGTATTCACTTACTGGTGTGACAGATGGTTACCTCATAATATACACACAAAGATGCTGCATGCTAATGAGCTTATTGGAGTCCGGCGTGATGTCATTGAGTCCAGTGTATATTTAATTCAGAGCTATAGCCACTCCCCTGCCCACCTGCTGCTGATTCATATGGAAAATAACTGTCATTCAGCAGCAGGTGGGCGGGGAGAGTCAGGAGCTCATGAATATTCATGACTCATCATTATCAGCTGGAGCTTTTCAATACAAGATGTTGGCAGATTGACTGGGTCAATTAAAGAAAGTGACCCAGCATTTTGCTAAGCGAATCAGTCACTTATTTATGTTGCCCTTAGTTAGGACACCATAAAACTGGTGACAGGTTCCCTTTAAGTTTTCATTGGTACCATTTTGGGGAACTTTTTGAACACTTTTTATTAAATTTTTTGGGGAGGGAGCACAAAGAGACCAAAAAATGGCAAATTGCGCAGATGACTACAAGATAAGTAATATAATGTATCTCTAGTGATCCGTGATGCAAGGGAGCTGGCCACCGTCACGGCCTGCTATTGGCTGCATCCCCCATCGCCAGAGGTTTTGATCTGTGCCATGCAGGGATCCGGAGTGACGTTAAGTATGATTTATAGGAGTGACCCGGGTGTTGTGGGGGTCATTTTTAGAATTTAATTAGATTCTATGTTTGACCTGGAATAATCAAATTCCCAATGGTAAGCTAGCGACTGCAACCATACTGAAAAACTAAGAAAATTCTAACAATTTAATTTCGAATGATGATGTTGGAAGTCTTTTTATTGAAAGTTCTACGAACCATGAAATCATTAGCGTTTCTTGCACTGGCGCAAGGAGTTAATTACTTTTGGCAAATATAAGAATAGTGGAATGAAGTCATCTCTATAACATTTGCTCGGATGCCAAGTTGTACAGGGTCAGTTGCGAGAAGCAGGCCGTTGGTATTTAGCAGACAGTCACCCCAGGACAGCTATAATCCGTCCGGTGGACAAATAGCACCCACTTTGTCTTGCAGCGTTTTCGGTGATAGGAGTTGGCGCAGCAGCAAGATTCTTCATCTAATCTAGACTTCAACCCCTATGATCTCATCGCTTGTTCTAGGCTCCTCTCCATGTAATCATTTACATGTTCAGGAGGCCTCAGCAATGGGGATGTCAGCAGACAGAGTACAGCTACTCACTTACCACAACATCATGGAAAGTCCTGAACATCACTGGTGTCTGTGGGTAACCTGAAACGTGTACTTAATAAGGAGAGTCCTAATATTATAAAATACAGAGTGATCCATATTTTGTACATAAAGGACAGTGTTATAATAGCTATAATTTTGTTCATGGAAGCAATATTATAGTAGTTATAGTCTTATACATAAGGGTTGTATTATAGTAATTAGGGTTTAGCAATTAGTGTTCAGAAAATCAAAGTCCACGGAAATAAACACACACAAAAATCATACCTGCTCCATTTGCTTGCAACAGGCCGGCCACCGCTATCTTGCTCGAAGATCTTGGCCGAAATCCTATGCACCGTGACATATGACGTCATCACAACGGCTGTCGTGATGATGTCATCTTGGCCTGTGCGAGATGTCGAGCCAGATCTTCAAGTAAGAAGGCCCGTCCTGAGCAAATGGATCAAGTAAGTATGATTTTTTTATTTTTTTTATTTTAAACAGTGTTATGTATATCAGATGCTGTAATAATGTACGAACGTGGCATCTGAGGGGTACGATGATGGGGGCCCGCACAATCGGCACTCCCTGTTATTGCACCTACTACTTACAAAGAGATACGCTTCATGACAAAGTAACTAGTCGTATTTTCCAGTACAGTACTTCGCTCTTCTCTAGTGATTACTCAGTCCAGTCACATTGTTCTGACCACTTCCTACCTTTGATGTCAGCAGTGTGTATGTAGCTCATGAACAAAGTCACGTGTGGTGAGCTGATTGGTGTTCTCTAGTGGTCTCTAGTTGTCATGGGTATGATTATTGGCTTTTGGGCCAAGGGTGGCAATATTTTTGAAATGCGCAATCTGAACTGTTCACATGCTACTGTGGTGAAAGTGTATGGTGAGTGGACAAATGGCATAATTGTGAATAATCAATGTGGTAATTGCAGAGCACCACATGCCATTAATGTGAGAGGTGAACGTTGGCTATGCACGTGTCCAAGGGCGGTCTGGCATGCTACAGTGGAGCAGCTCACTGCCATAATTAAGCAGGGCAGTACCAGATGTGTGTCTAGAACAACAGTTCAGTGAATCCCTATTGCATATAGGGCTCTGAAACAGATGGATGGTCACTACATCTATGCTCACAGAGTTGCAAGAGTAGTTTCAATTTTAACAACATTATTGGAATTGGACCTCCAATGATTGGTAATAGGTTGCCTTTGTCAATGAAATGCATTCAATGTTTCATTGAATTGAAGAACTTTGGCGTGTCAGGCAAGAAACATCAGAGAACAAACACCCTGCAACCATTGTTGGAGGAATACAAGCTGGTGGTGGCAGCGTTATGGTCTGCAGAATGTTTTTGTGGCATTCGCTGGGACCACTCATCCATGTGGAAGGCACTCTCAACTGATTTGAGTATGAATCAGTCCTTGCAGATCATGTACACCCATACATGCGTATTAACCTAACTGGGGCAGATGGCATTTTCTAGCAAGACAATGTAACATCTCACCCCACTAAAAATGTCTGACAGTGGTTAGAAGAGCATGACCAAGACTGCCAAGTACTACCTTGGCCCCAAAATTCACCAGACTTGAACACAATTGAGCCTCTGTGGGACCACCTCAATCGTCGTGTTCGCTCTGTGGATTCTCCTCCATGCACCCTCCAGCAGCTGTGGGATGCACTGCAACCAGCATTTCTCCGGATATCTGTGACTACCACTACCTTATTGAGTCACACCCAGACTGTCTAGCTGCTGTCCATGCTGCACATATTAGTTACTCTGGATATTAGTTGCTAGTCATAATAATGTGACTTGACTGTGTATATTCTTGAACATAGCGGGTAATATTATAATAAATATATTCTTTTACATTTTGTATTATAGTAGTTACTGTATATTCTTGTACATAAAGGTGCAGGATTGTAGTACATATGTTCTTGTACATAGGAGCAGCATTATAGTAGTTATATTCTTGTACGTAAAGGTGCAGGATTGTAGTACATATGTTCTTGTACATAGGAGCAGCATTATAGTAGTTATATTCTTGTAATTCCGGGAGCAGTATTATATTCTTGTACACACAATGCATTTGAGAAGTCTTCAGACCCTTTCACTTTGTTTACATTTTTTGATCTTGCAGCCTTGTGCTAAACTCGATACCTCATAATAACAAAGTGAAAGCCGAATTTTTAAAATTTTTGTTAATTTATTAAAAAGGAAAATCTAACAAGTATACAGAACCTTTGCTCTTTGAAAGTTAGCTCTGGGGCCTCCCATTTCTCTTGATTATCTTTGAGATGTTTCTACACTTTAATTGGAAACCACCTGTGGTAAATTAAGTTGACAGGACATGATTAAGAAAGACAAATCCCTGTCTATATAAGGTCTCACAGAAGACAATGCATATCAGAGCAAAAACCAAGCCATGAGAAGGTAAGAACGGCCTGTAGAGCTCAAAGACAGGATTGTGTGGAGGCACAGATCTGGAGAAGGGTATACGGAACCTTCAGTGCAGCTGAAATTTTGAAGAGCACAGTAGCCTCCATAATTCTTAAATAGAAGAAGTTTGGAGCAACCAGGACTCTTCCTAGAGCTGGCCACCCCACCAAACTAAGTAATCGCGGGAGATGGGTCTTGGTAAAGAGAGGACCAAATAGAACACAATAGTCACTGTGGCTGAGCTCTAAAGATCCCATGTGCAGACAGGGAAATCTTCCAGAAGGTCAACAATCTCTTCAGCACTTTACCATTCTGGACAGCGGTGGCCCAAAAAAGTCTCTTCTCAGTAAAAGACATATGAAAGCCTGAGTAGGGTTTGCAAAAAATAAAAGTGCCTAAAGGATGCTCAGACTGAGAAACAAGATTCTTTGGTCTGGTGAAACCAAGATTGAACTTTTTAGTCTTATTTGTAGGCGTCATGCTTGGCGAAAACCATGTGCTGCTTATCACCTGCCCAATATCATCCCTACAGTGAAGCAGGGTAGTGGCAGCATCATCCTGTGGGGGTGTTTCTCAGCAGCTGGGACAGGAAGACTGGTTATGATTGAAGGAAAGTAGCAAAGTACAGAGATATTGTTTATGAAAACCTGATCCAATGTGCTCACATTGTAGACTGGGCCAGAGGTTCACCTTCCAACAAGAAAACAAAGGAGTGGCTTAGGGACCACGCTGTGAATGTTCTTGAGTGGCTGTCACGGAATGTGTACAGGAAACAAGACAACACAAAAAGAATATATGACTCACTGGATCCAGAACTAAGGAACATCTGCATCCCCCTGCATCAGACCTGGCACTCTCCCTGACTGCTCAGCCTATGCGAAAATCCCAATGGTAGATGATCACATATCCTCGTACCTCGACTGTATAACACCTGAACACCCTATAATAGTGAGGGGACACGACCACCGGCTCCCTACACTAGATACGGAGGGAGTCAGGGTCACCTGGGATCCAGCAAACAGAAAAACACAAATGAATGCACAACACTTATCTTGTAGAAGACTGGGAAGTAGAATCGGCATGCACACACACTCCAGGAAGTAATATAAACTGCAAACTGATGCACTATGGGGAGGAATTTAAAGGGATGCAATCAGTACAACTAAATGACAGCTGAGAGAGGCTAACGAGATGAGGAACTGAAAGCAAAACAAAGGAAGCTCAAGGAGGAGGTTCTGAAAGGCATCTGTCAGAGCTTCTCAGATGTCTGGTGGTGACAGTACCCCTCCTTCTACGAGTGGACTCCGGACACTCAGAGCCCACCTTCTCAGGATGGGACCTATGGAAAGCCCTGATGAGACGAGTGGCCTTAATGTCCGTCACTGGGACCCACATCCTCTCCTCAGGACCATAACCCTCCCAATGAACGAGGTACTGGAGAGAACCGCGGACAACACGAGAATCCACAATCCTAGAGACCTGAAATTCAAGATTACCATCAACCATAATCGGAGGAGGAGGCAAAGACGAGGGTACAATGGGTTGGACATAAGGTTTTAATAAGGACTTATGAAAAACATTACGGATCTTCCAAGTCTGAGGAAGATCAAGATGGTATGCAACAGGATTGATGACAGACAAGATTTTGTAAGGCCCAATAAACTTAGGACCCAACTTCCAGGAGGGAACCTTCAATTTGATATTCTTAGTAGACAACCACACCAGATCACCAACATTCAGGTCCGGACCAGACACACGTCTCTTATCTGCCACACGCTTATATCTCTCACTCATGCTCTTTAGATTATCCTGAATCTTTTGCCAAATAGATGACAAAGACGAGGAGAATCTGTCCTCATCAGGTAAACCAGAAGACCCCTCTCCCGAGAATGTCCCAAACTGCGGATGAAACCCATATGCACCAAAAACCGGTGACTTATCAGAGGACTCCTGACGACGGTTATTTAAAGCAAACTCAGCAAGGGACAAAAAAGAACACCAATCCCCCTGATTCTCCGCCACAAAACAGCGCAGATATGTCTCCAGATTCTGATTGACGCGCTCTGTTTGGCCATTCGACTGCGGGTGGAAAGCAGAAGAGAATGACAACCGAACCCCTAAGCAAGAACAGAAAGCCTTCCAGAATCTGGAAACAAACTGCGTGCCCCTATCAGAGACTATGTCTGAAGGAATACCATGCAATTTGACAATGTTATCAATAAATGGCTGCGCCAGCGTCTTAGCATTGGGCAAGCCAGGAAAAGGGATGAAATGCACCATTTTGCTAAAACGGTCCACCACCACCAGAATCACAGTCTCGAGGAACGAGGCAGGTCCGTTATGAAGTCCATGGACAGATGTGTCCAAGGACGGGAAGGAATGGGTAGGGAAGGAGAGGACCTGATGGCCGTGAATGAGGGACTTTGGCACGAGCGCAGGTCTCGCAGGCTGCCACAAAACCCTCAACCGACTTACGAAGCGCCGGCCACCAGAATCTCCGAGCGATGAGATCCACTGTGGCTCTTGCCCCCGGGTGCCCAGCAAGGACCGTATCGTGGTGTTCCTTAAAAATCTTGTGTCTTAAAGCGAGAGGCACAAACAACCTCCCAGGAGGACAAAGATCAGGAGCCTCTGACTGGGCTACCTGCACCTCTGCCTCCAATTCAGGATAAAGAGCAGAGACCACCACACCTTCAGCCAAAATGGGACCCGGGTCTTCAAAATTCCCACCTCCCGGAAAACAACGTGACAGGGCATCTGCCTTCACATTCTTAACCCCAGGGCGGAACGTGACAACAAAATTAAACCTTGAAAAGAACAAAGACCATCTGGCCTGTCTCGGGTTCAGACGCTTGGCTGACTCCAAGTAGGCTAGATTTTTATGGTCAGTAAACACGGTAATAGGGTGTCTGGCTCCCTCTAGCCAATGGCGCCATTCCTCAAAAGCCAACTTGATGGCCAACAATTCCCTATCTCCCACATCGTAATTTCTCTCTGCGGAGGAGAGTTTCTTCGAGAAAAAGGCACACGGTCGCCATTTGGCAGGAGAGGAACCCTGAGACAAGACCGCACCCACACCCACCTCAGAAGCATCAACCTCAACTATGAAGGGTAGAGAAATATCAGGTTGTACCAAGATGGGAGCGGAAGCAAAACTCTCCTTGATATTAGAAAAGGCCTTACGCGCCTCTACCGACCAGGAAGAAAAATCTACCCCCTTTCTGGTAATATCAGTGAGTGGTTTAACAACAGAGGAATAATTCAAAATAAACTTCCTGTAATAATTGGCAAAGCCCAAAAAACGCATCAGCGCCTTCTGATTCTCAGGAAGCTCCCACTCAAGCACAGCGCGGACCTTCTCGGGGTCCATGCGAAAACCAGAAGCGGAGAGAAGAAACCCCAGAAATTGAATTTCTGGAACCGCAAACACACATTTTTCCAGTTTTGCGTATAATTTATTCTCCCGCAGGATGAGCAAGACCTGACGTAAGTGTTCCTTATGAGTTTTGAAATCAGGAGAAAAAATCAAAATGTCATCCAAATACACTAATACAAATTTCCCCATTAAATGATAAAAAATGCTGTTCACGAAATGCTGAAAAACGGCTTGAGCATTCATCAAACCAAAAGGCATAACCAAATTCTCAAAATGGCCCTCAGGGGTATTGAAGGCCGTCTTCCATTCGTCTCCTTCTCTGACCCTGACCAGGTTGTATGCCCCTCTTAGATCTAATTTGGAAAAAACTTTAGCCCCAACAATCTGGTTAAACAGGTCCGGGATCAGAGGGAACGGATAAGGGTCATGAATAGTGATACTGTTCAGCTCCCTGAAATCCAGACAAGATCTTAAAGAACCATCTTTTTTCTTAACAAAGAAAAAAACTGCGGCAACAGGTGACTTCGATGGTCGTATGTGTCCTTTTATCAGACTCTCAGAAATATAAGCACGCATAGCGCCCCTTTCAGGTTGGGAGAGATTGTATAAACGAGATTTAGGCAGCTTGGCGTCTGGGATGAGATTAATAGGGCAATCGTACTCCCTGTGCGGGGGCATATCCTGAACTCCACTCTCAGAGAAGACATCTGAAAATTCAGAGAGAAAAGATGGTACAGTGTTAGTAGAAACCTCAGAAACAGATGTCGTGAGGCAATTCTCTCTGCAAAAGTCACTCCAACCATTTATTTGCCTCGCTTGCCAATCAATGGTGGGGTTATGTTTAGTGAGCCAGGGTAGCCCCAACACTAGAGGAGTAGGCAATCCGCTAAGGACGAAACATGACACATCCTCAACATGAGCATCACTCACAATTAAACGGATATTGTGAACTATGCCCTTTAATGATTTCTGAGAAAGTGGAGCGGAATCAATAGCAAAAACAGGAATATCCTTTCCCAAAGTGCATACCTGGAAACCATGAGTTATCGCAAATTGATTATCAATGAGATTGACGGCTGCTCCACTATCTCCAAAAAATCTCACAAAAAATGTTCTTGCTCTCTAGCGCCACCCTGGCAGGCAGGACAAAACGGGAACTACAAGCAAACGGAAAACCTTCAATTTTCGCCTCAACCCTGCCAATGGTAACAGATGGAACATTTTTAAAGGATTTTTTCCTTTTTGTTTCTTTATTACTCCCAAAAAACTGCCTGAATCTCCTAGAGGGACAAACATTTGCCAAATGATTTATACCTCCACAACAAAAACAAACCTTCCCATGCGGGCTGAATCTTCTATTGTCAGAGGCAATCAACCCCAGCTGCATGGGCTCCTGCTCAGAAGGGGTTGAGTATGACAGGAAGGAGTGATCTCTCCTCTCTCTCTAAGACGCCTGTCAATACGAACGGCCTGAGACATGGCAAAGTCCAAGGAGGTAGGCCTCTCATGAAAGGCAAATGCATCTTTCAATCCCTCTGAAAGACCATGGCAAAATTGACTTCGGAGTGCAGCATCATTCCAACCAGTATCAGCTGCCCATCTCCGAAATTCTGACCAGTATATCTCTGCGGATTTTTTACCCTGGCATAACAGACGTAGTCTAGACTCAGCCAAAGCAATACGATCCGGATCATTATATATCTGACCCAGGGCTAAAAAGAATCCATCCACTGAACGGAGGGGCCGTGCCCCCACCGGCAGCAAAAGGCCCAGGACTGAGCGTTATCCCTGAGCAGCGATATAATGATCCCCACCCTCCGTTCCTCATCACCAGAGGAATGGGGAAGAAGGCGAAAATGGAGTTTGCAAGCCTCTCTAAAACGCACAAAATTCTCACTACCCCCGGAGAACGTATCCGGGAGCGAGATCTTAGGCTCAGAACAAACTCCATGAACGCAAGCTGAACCGGTCACTTGAAACTGAGAAAGAGTCTTACGGAGATCTGCTACCTCCAATGAAAGACCCTGCAAGCGTTCAGTCAAAAGTGAAACCGGATCCATGCTTGAGACGGTTTTGGCGGTTTATAATGTCACGGAAGGTGTACAGGAAACAAGACAACACAAAAAGAATATACGACTCACTGAATCCAGAACTAAGGAACAAAAAGGGAGACCCCTGCATCAGACCTGGCACTCTCCCTGACTGCTCAGCCTCTGCGAAAATCCCAATGGTAGATGATCGCATATCCTCGTACCTCGACTGTATAACACCTGAACACCCTATAATAGTGAGGGGACACGACCACCGGCTCCCTACACTAGATACGGAGGGAGTCAGGGTCATCTGGGATCCAGCAAACAGAAAAACACAAATGAATGCACAACACTTATCTTGTAGAAGACTGGGAAGTAGGATCAGCATGCACACACTTCAGGAAGTAATATAAACCGCAAACTGATGCACTATGGGGAGGAATTTAAAGGGATGCAATCAGTACAACTACATGACAGCTGAGAGAGGCTAATGAGATGAGGAACTGGGAGCAAAACAAAGGAAGCTCAAGGAGGAGGATCTGAAAGGCATCTGTCAGAGCTTCTCAGATGTCTAGTCGTGACAGTGGCCCAGCCAGAGCCCTGACTTGAACCCAATCAAATCAATCAACGATAGTCGCTCCACCTGTAATTCCACCTACGATCCGATTCAGAGCCTCACTCTGTCTCCACTCATAGACATATACACTTTATTCAGTCGTCTCAGTCTTAGGGTACTTTCACACTAGTGTTAGAAGAATCCGAAAGGCAGTTCCGTTGCCGGAGCTGCCTGCCGGATCTGGAAATCCATATGTAAACGGATATCTTTTTTTTTCCGGATCCGTTAGACTTCTGCATTGAAATACCGGATCCGTCTTTCCGGTATCATCCGGAATGATGGATCCGGTATTTAATTTTTTCAAAGCTAGAAAGAACTGCGCTTGCGCAGACCGGAAAACCGGATCCTGCGATGCGGCAATTTCCGGAACACTTGGTACCGGATCCAGCATTAATACATTTCAATGGAAATTAATGCTAGATCCCGCAAATACGGTAGTACGGTAGTGTTCCGGGATCTTGTCCGGAAAAAATACTGCAGCATGCTGCGGTATTTGGTCCGGTCAAATACCGTACAAGGGACAGAACAGAAGACATCCTGATGCATACTGAACGTATTGCTTTCCATTCAGAATGCATTGGGACAAAACTGATTTTTCCCGGTATTGAGACAATTTACCAGATTTCAATACCGGAAAAGAATAACGCTAGTGTGAAAGTACCCTTATTCAAACTTAAACGTGAGATATAAATGATACTCACTCTTTAGAAGCGTGACTTGCACTTTTCCATCTCTTTATATACAAACATAGCTGCAATGCTTCATAATTCTGAGACCGCTGAACTGATTGCTATCATGGGAGTAGTTAAATACTACATACTATAGTTATACATATAGTATGTAGTAGTTATATTCTTACACATGGGGGCAGTATTGAAGTAGTTATATTATTGTCCATGGGGCAGTATTATAGTAATTATATTTTTGTACATGAGGCAACATTATAGTAGGTATATTCTTATACATGGGGCAGTATTATAGTAATTGTATTATAGTGTATATAGTGTATAGTCTATTATATATTGTGGTGGAACAGGCTGACAAGGGAGTAACCATTGTTATACTTGATTCTGGCCAATATAGAGATTTAAATATACAGATGTTGAATGATAAGTCTGTTTATAAAAAATGATCCCATTGCGGGTTTAAAAAACAAAAAGCTGGAGTATATTGTGGCAGAAGGGACCTCCTTGGGGGTTCTCTTCCCCAAGTAAGCTGAATATATAGTCCCTGACTGTCCAGTTTTACCCATATTGCATTCGCTACCAAAAATTCATAAATAGATTTTTCCACCTCCACTTTGCCCCATAGCTTCCACAATTGGGTCGGCTGATGTATCATTATACACTGTTACAGCTCATGATTGTGCTATCACTGCTTTATGTTGGTTCCTATGGATGAACTATGACTATAGTTCTGATTTGAAGGATTTTTTGTGTTCTGCTATTTGGTATCTTTAACACATTTTATGTTTAACAAGGGAGTTTTTATTTTGTTGCAGATTTCAGGAGAGTCACTCAAAAGTGTCCCCATCTTTAGCTAATATTTATTAGTTATTTTGAAAGTAAATATTTATTTGGTGACACTAACACCTTTGCTCAGTGGCTGCTCTGGTATGGCCGCTACACCCTTAATCTTATTTTTACTCATTACCTGAACATATTACTTTTTGGATCTAAATTTATAAATCGATTGGATGACTCAAAGGGTTATAAGTACAACTTACAGGAAAAGCGCAGTGTGCAATACTATATTGCATGCTGATCCATTCATTCAATACAATTAAGTCAGTTCTGATTGGTGAATTTATTCGCACCAAAAGGAACTGCTCTACTGATAGTTTTAAACAGGAGCCTGTTCACATTAGGAACACACTGAGCAACCATGGATGGTAAATAGAGCAGAGGACATAGGGAGGTCAAAGAATAGAATGGAGTTGTATTCCAATAAATCAGTCACGACAGTAAAACTGTTAAGGGCTCATGCACACAAACGTATTTTCTTTCCGTGTCCATTCCATTTTTTGCGCACCGTATGCAGAACCATTCATTTCAATGGGTCCGCAAAAAGACCAGAAGTTACTCCGTGTGCATTCCGTTTCCGTATGTCCGTTCCGCTAAAAAAAAAAATACAGCATGTCCTATTATTGTCCGCATAACGGAAAAAGATAGGACTGTCCTATTTAGGACCAGCTGTTCCGTTCTGCAAAATACGGAATGCACATGGACGTCATCAGTATTTTTTGTGGACCCGTTTTTTGGGGGACCGCAAAATACATACAGTCATGTGCATGAGCCCTAAAGCGGTGTATTTTCAACCCCATACATCTGAGAATTTAAAGTAATTAGTGGTATTGTGAAGAAATACTTTATACCTAATACTAATACTCAAAGGGTAACTGTCATGTTTTCAGCAAAAAATCTATTTTAGCTTATGTTACTGCTACAGCAGCATTATGCATAAAGCAATCTTTAGTTTCTTCACATACCACTGTTTTCCTTGAGTTTTTCCCTTAGTTACGGCTGTTTAAACATTTAAAATATGAGGACCTTCGCAAGATGGCTCCTCTGACAGTTCTCTCCGGGGTCCAAAACTGCTTTCCCTCACTTCCCATACACACTTGCTGTAGCCAGCAGCTCCCTGACAGCCAATCAGATTGGATTACTGAGTGACACGCCTCCTCACTCTAAAGCCTAATGCAGGTATGCAGTGTGGGGGACCGGCCCTCTGTCTTCTGTTTACACTAAAGAGAAGACAGAAAAGCCCTAGCAATGTTTTTTTAAGGGAGCAGTGGAAAGGGACAGAAGTCATTAATGAAAGCTGTTATTATAAGGTAATTATAGATCTATTGACAATCATTGAAACACTAACTCAGGTATACATGCCTAGCTGTAATAAACTAGCAAATAAAAACAAATATGACAGTTACTCTTTAATACTACCAGTATTAAACAGCGACCCTGGCTTCTCAGAACTCATCAAAGGTGGTGTTCAATGTATCCCTAAAAAGGCAAACTCTCTCGCACAGATACTGTCCCCAAGTTTGTTTGTGGACAGGGCTAGTTGCCCTTCTCAGCCAACTTGGTTACAGTATAATAGTACCTTGAAGTGTGGAAACACCTGATACATATGTTGTGATGTCATTAAAGTATCCAGGGATTTTGTTTCTTCAGCCAATGGTACCAAATATAGAATAAAACATTATATCAACTGTAATACTAATAAGGTAATATACCTTATTAGGCCGAGTTCACAGCGACGTTATTGAATTCCGTTATAGGTTCCGTTATAAAAGAGTTATAATGGAATATAATGGAATTCCAGAGGCATTCCATTTTGCTCCGTCCTAATACAAACCGGATTCCCAAAAAGTTGGGACACTATACAAATCGTGAATAAAAACTGAATGCAATGATGTGGAGATGGCAAATGTCAATATTTTATTTGTAATAGAACGTAGATGACAGATCAAACGTTTAATCAGAGTAAATGTATCATTTTAAAGGAAAAATACGTTGATTCAAAATTTCACGGTGTCAACAAATCCCCAAAAAGTTGGGACAAGTAGCAATAAGAGGCTGGAAAAAGTAAATTTGAGCATAACGAAGAGCTGGAAGACCAATTAACACTAATTAGGTCAATTGGCAACATGATTGGGTATAAAAAGAGCTTCTCAGAGTGGCAGTGTCTCTCAGAAGCCAAGATGGGTAGAGGATCACCAATTCCCACAATGTTGCGCAGAAAGATAGTGGAGCAATATCAGAAAGGTGTTACCCAGCGAAAAATTGCAAAGACTTTGCATCTATCATCAACTGTGCATAACATCATCCGAAGATTCAGAGAATCTGGAACAATCTCTGTGCGTAAGGGTCAAGGCCGTAAAACCATACTGGATGCCCGTGATCTCCGGGCCCTTAAACGACACTGCACTACAACAGGAATGCTATTGTAAAGGAAATCACAGAATGGGCTCAGGAATACTTCCAGAAACCATTGTCAGCGAACACAATCCACCGTGCCATCCGCTGTTGCCAGCTAAAACCCTACAGTGCAAAGAAGAAGCCATTTCTAAGCAAGATCCACAAGCTCAGGCGTTTTCACTGGACCAGGGATCATTTAAAATGGAGTGTGGCAAAATGGAAGACTGTTCTGTGGTCAGACGAGTCACGATTCGAAGTTCTTTTTGGAAATCTGGGACGCCATGTCATCCGGACCAAAGAGGACAAGGACAACCCAAGTTGTTATCAACGCTCAGTTCAGAAGCCTGCATCTCTGATGGTATGGGGTTGCATGAGTGTGTGTGGCATGGGCAGCTTGCATGTCTGGAAAGGAACCATCAATGCAGAAAAATATATTCAGGTTCTAGAACAACATATGCTCCCATCCAGACGTCATCTCTTTCAGGGAAGACCCTGCATTTTTTTAACAAGATAATGCCAGACCACATTCTGCATCAATCACAACATCATGGCTGCGTAGGAGAAGGATCCGGGTACTGAAATGGCCAGTCTGCAGTCCAGATCTTTCACCTATAGAGAACATTTGGCGCATCATAAAGAGGAAGGTGCAACAAAGAAGGCCCAAGACGATTGAACAGTTAGAGGCCTGTATTAGACAAGAATGGGAGAGCATTCCTATTTCTAAACTTGAGAAACTGGTCTCCTCGGTCCCCAGACGTCTGTTGAGTGTTGTAAGAAGAAGGGGAGATGCCACACAGTGGTGAAAATGGCCTTGTCCCAACTTTTTGGGGATTTGTTGACACCATGAAATTCTGATTCAACATATTTTTCCCTTAAAATGGTACATTTTCTCAGTTTAAACTTTTGTTCTGTGATTTATGTTCTATTATGAATAAAATAAAATATTAGAAGTTGGCACCTCCACATCATTGCATTAAGTTTTTATTCACGATTTGTATAGTGTCCCAACTTTGGAATCCGGTTTGTACATGTCTATGGGGGCAGGCGCGTACATACAGGGGTCGCAGCGGTCGCAGTTGCGACCGGGCCCGGCACTCAAGGGGGCCCGGCCGCCTGTGGACCCCTGGCCCCTGTAGTAGTGCTGTACCCAAGGCCCCACCGCAAATGATTTTAAAGGTTTTAAGAGTATATGGCCGGTCGGGCCCCGGCCTCTGTGTCTGGCCGGCAGTGCAGCACTGCGCACTCGTAGTAACTACCTTAGTACGCGGCGGCCCCTCCTCCACCCTTGCTCCAGACCCGTGACCCTCGCGCCAAGTCTCGCGGGATCACGCCGGTTGACAGTATGACGCAGCCGACGCACGCCAGAAGAAGGGATTATGAACAAGACGGCGGGAGCAGAGCAGGTTCAGAGTAGGTAAGTTTTTGTTTTGTTTTGTTTTGTATGTGCCGGCTCACAGGGAACACAGGGAGCATCTGGCATTGCGGCAAATCCTTCATAGGGGCCCGACCCGAAATACTTGGCAAAATAGTAATAAAATTTTATATATACAGAAGGGTCAAAAATGGAATACATACACAGGGGACAAATGGAATATATACAAAGGGGGCAACATGGATATATATACACACACACACACACAGGGCCCCTGTATATATATCCATGTTGCCCCCTTTGTATATATTCCATTTGTCCCCTGTGTATGTATTCCATTTTTTGCCTCCGCTGTATATATATTCCATTTTGCCCGCTGTCCTAGGGGGACACATATCTGGGCATAACTACAGTGAGGGGGACACATCTGGGCATAACTACAGTGAGGGGGACACATCTGGCCATAACTACTGTAAGGGGGGCACATATCTGGACATAACTACTACTGTGAGGGGGACACATATCTGGACATAACTACTACTGTGAGGGGGACACATATCTGGGCATTACTACTGTGAGGGGGACACATCTGGGCATAACTACTGTAAGGGGGGCATATTTCTGGCCATAACTACTGTGAGGGGACACATATCTGGGCATTACTACTGTGAGGGGGATACACCTGGCCATAACTACTGTAAGGGGGGCATATATCTGGCCATAACTACTGTGAGGGGCCACAAGGAGGACATAACTATTTTAAAGGGACCACAAGGTGGGCATTAGTACTGTGTAGTAGCACTTAGGGGAAATGTATGCTATACATTGGCATGGCTCAGTGTCACAGGCCAGCACAGCGCCCCCTGCTGGTGATTTCACAGGGGCAGTCACCGTCCCTTCCTTATGTGATTATCCTTTTTTTTCTCTATCACCACAGGGACCTTGTTCTGGATCCAGTGGACATCACGCCGAGGCCAGCGACACCCTGGATGAGGTAGGACCAGATTTTATTAGTTAGGACTGGGTGAGTGTAGCCATGCATTGGGCTCAGGGCTCTTTCACATGAGCGGATCCTGTGCGGGGAATCTGCTGCGTGAAAGAGAGCCAAGCCCCGTACTGGACAGCGTAGAAACAGAGCACTAACATGATTGATAATGCTCTTTGTCTCTCTGTGATCTATTTGCTACAAAATCACAGTGACAACTTTATCTCACTGTGATTTTGTAGTAAAGAGATCACAGAGAGGCACGGAGCCTTATTAATCCCAATCCAGGGGGCCCAAGTAAATTCTTGCGACGGGTTGGGGGGGGAAGGGGGGGTGGGCGACAGGGAGGGGGCCCCATGGATCCGTTTCGCACCGGGGCCACATGGATTTTGTGTACGCCACTGTATGGGGGCACATAACGGTTCCGTTTGTTTCCGTTATACATGACAGAAAAAATAGTCCTGTATGGCCTCCGCAGATGTCTTTTAGAAGTTTCCGCAAATATCACGATACTTACTTTGTCTCATCTCTATCATATGTTACTTTGTTTATTGCGTTAATTACTGCATCAGAATACTAAGCTGAACTGGGCTTTGTGCCTCATTAACGAATGTGAGTTTAACAAGACAATATTCTTAAGGTGGTTTTTAAAAGAATCTGGTTCAGATGCAGCAATCCGAACCCGATTTGTTCAACCCTACTGATGGCCTATCCTCAGGATAGGATATCAGTATCTGATTGGGTGGGGCCTGACTCCCCGCCCCCCTGCCGTTCAGCTGTTTGATGAGACCACTGTACTCTGGTGAGCACTGTGGTGTCTTCCAAGGTCAGTGATGTCACGTGGTCACATGGCCTAGGTTCAACTCAGTCCCATTCACGTGAATGTTGGACCCCCACTGATCACATAGTGATGACCTACCCTCAGCATAGGTCATCAGTATAAAACAATCGGAAAACTCTGAAAAAAATTACAATGGCTACAAATTCTATTCAGCCATGTCTTAGCTGTGTTTCTGGGAAAGCTGGGTATGACTGCCATCACAGGTTCCACATGTAGCTTTTCCAGACTGATAAATGTGAGATTTGCAGTGACGCTTCCTCTAATCTGTGGATCAGGATTATGGGAAAGCTGGGTAACATCAGTCTTTTTGAGAGATAAACCTTATAACATAGAGTACTGACAGAAGAGGAGACTGTTTTCTGATTTTAGAGGAAATGCAGTGTACTGTTCAGAGTTTGCAGAGAACAAACACTTGTCATCAAGGACAGTAACAGGTCGGTCACTTGAGAATATCATGTGGTTAATACAGAGGTGTTGTTACAACGTGTCAGCGGCAGCGGCTTATCACACAGAACTACGTATTATATTAACAGGGAGTTTAATTTCCACATATAGTCTGGCTAAGTGCGTGGGTGTATTAATAGCCTGGCACACATTGTGTGTTTGGGGGGTAAAGGGGGTGGATAAAGCACTTGCACCTTCTGACTGTATAAATATTAAACAGGACCCTGTGCCAAGAGGTGAAAATGTGTGTGATGACTTCAGAGTCTCTAAACTGCACAAAGTCCACACGTTCCAGAGACGTGGTATGCTAGACGTTTGTTCCGTGTCACTTTAGAGTTGGCAGCGGGCACCACAGCAGCAATTTCACATAGCGTCTTGTACTAAAGTAGCGCATTGAAATCTCAGCATAGATTTCCTGTAAGGGGGATCTAATGTGCGACATGTGGCAAGTTAAAATAGAATTGGGGATACATTTATCTTTTCTTCCATCCTCCACCTCTTACTTTCAGACCCTGAAGTTACAAGTTGTGATACCATGTATGCTATAAGGTTTTAATACATGTATTATTATTTTTTTAGCTCACATCATATAATAGTTTCTACTACTCTTGTGATTCTATATACGATTTAGGGTGGGTTCACACTAGCGTTATGGAGTCCGTTATGGCTTTCCGTTATAACAGGGTTATAACGGAACATAACGGAATCCATAGGATGGAATGCAAAACAGAAGCCTTTAAGAGGCATTCCGTTTTGTTCCGTCCTAATAGAAGTCTATGGGAAAACATAACGGATCCGTCTGGGTCCCGTTATGCAAGACGGAAAACAAAGTCATGTCGTCCGGACTTTGTTTTCCGTCTTGCATAACTGGAACCAGACGGATCTGTTTTGATTCCCATAGACTTCTATTAGGATGGAGCAAAATGGAATGCCTCTTATACGGATCCGCCCTTCCGTCTTATGGATTCCGTTATGTTCCGTTATAACCCTGTTATAACGGAAAGCCATAACGGACTCCATAACGCTAGTGTGAACCCACCCTTAGTTGCAAGAAAAAGTATGTCAACCCTTTGGAATTACCTGGATTTCTGCATTGATTACTAATAAAATGTAGTCTGTTATGTTACTGGATGTTACTGTGTGCTTTCTGGCTCCCTTTGACTATGAAGGGATCTGGCGGAGATCCAGCCGCTACATGGCAAATATGCTCGGATTCAGCTGGACATAAACTACTGCACACAATGTTTTTATTCATATTTCCCGGGTAGCGGCCAGATCTTAACCAGAAGCCATTATAGTCAGTGGGGGCCGGCTGGCATGTGGTAACATCCGTACAGCCTGCCGGAGAACGCTTACGCTAATGTGAAAGAGGCCTTACAATTACATAGTGTTGTGGAAATTTTATTATGCAGACATTTTATCTTAGGATGTGTGTGTGTTTTTATAGATTGTCATCTGTCTCCCTGTGTCCGTTTTAACCGAAGAACGCTCTAGCAGAGGGTACTTGGGTTGAATCGGGACCAGTGGTAAAACCGTCAGTATGAAAACCTTCTCATGGGCTTGGAGACCTGTTCTCAGTGTGTAGGGGGGCGTTTGCCGGTTTGTGAGCACTAAGTGCAATGCACTGGGCTTCTTCCCTTCAAATGTCTATACACATTAGAGAAGTGAAGTCCGCATAACGAGAGATACATATTATACCTCTGCTGCGGCTTCACTATCCCTTTCTGGATACATATCTGCTTTTAAGACATGCATATCTGCCTTGTCGGTATACTCGTACTGTATACTGACAATAGCCGTAGCAATGTCTCACAGATGGTCTCAAACCTATAAGAACCAGTAGAATGATCTTCACTAGATACTGGTCGCTTTGAGCAGTATTGAATGGGATCCATGCTGACAGTGGTTTGGGATGGGCGGCTGCCTGGCTGGTCAGACAATGGACATGACTCATCCTTCCTTATACGGGGATGGGGTGTGTGCATTGTCTGTCCAGCCACGTTGATGCCCTTCCCTGTCCTTTGATAAGTCTCACTTCCTGTATGTCATCACTTCCTGTATCCTTGTCTTGGGACAGCCCCTTTTACACCTTTTGTGAGTAAATAAAAGAAACAGACTGGGCAGGGAGGAGGGGGAGTGCTCAGAAGAATTCAAGCAAGATGGTAACACCTGTGTCTGACTCTGACTGCGGCTGAGGGAAAGGGGGTTTACATTTCCTTACACAAAGTTTGGCGAGCGGATTACAACTATTAATATTTCTACAACAATAGTTACATAGGTTTTAAAAAGACACAGGCCAATTAAGTTCAATCTTTCTCAATTAATTAAACATTACTTAATCATTCAATCATTAACATTGATTGTTAGATTAAAGGGGTATTCCATGACTAATATGAAAAATGAAAATCAGAGATCATATAGTACATGACAATCTCTTTCTAACAAAGCTAGATCCAGTGCTGTACCTCACATGGATCTCCTAAATTAATTCATCATATAGATTTATATCAAGCTGACAGCTCAAAGAGGAGTTTCTTCTTCTGCAGCTAAGAGAGCAGCCATCTCAGTGAGCAGGGCAAAGAAATAAGAAAAAAACAAACAGTAGGTAGTGCTATACAGATAAATGTTATTGACTAACTCAGTGGCTATGCTAAATTTTTAATTACATGCAATTACAACAGAATTCAGTTGGTTTGAAAACTGTAGTATATTTATTGTGGGACAACCCCTTTAATTATAACTTTCAAAGCAGTTTGCTATTAGATAAGCATCTAGCCCGTTTTAAAATGCTGACACACCAGGGGTCATTTACAGGGTCGGAGTGGGGTTACTTGCATCCACCAGAGGAAATTATTCTCAGGGTTCAACCCCTATATCATCAATAAACTCTAACAGATTTTGATTCAAAGAAATAGATGTCACCACCAGATCTTTGAGAAGTTCTGATAGACGTTCTTCAGTACCTCCTGCATGATCTTCTTTTGTTTTGCTTTAGTTTTTTTTTTTTAGTTTTTTTATTTAAAGTAAATATAATTGTACAGTCATGAAATAGATGAATCGTACATAATCCATATTGGGTAGTACATAGCATACCATAGATGAAAACATTAGATGTAAACATTAAATGTAAACATTAGATGTATACAATAACAATACAGTGAAACTGCCATGAGAATGTGAGCAGGAAAGGGTAGGAGTAGTTGAGTATCACCACTCCTATTGAGTCTGAGTCGAGAACATATACATAATTGTAATTACGGAATAATTCTTACCAAATAGTAAAGTCAAAGGAGAAGGCCAACCTTTAGACTATTATAGCCTCTCTCTTCGTTGACCGAAGGAGGAAACATGCACACTCCCTATTGATGAGACGGCAGATTATTGGCGGAAGTCTGCATGTGGTTGGAATGGTTATGTTTCCCCCATCTATCCCATTTAACACTAAATTTTCTTAAATTACGTTCTTCAGCAGCCGCCAATTCTTCAAATCTATATAAGCTATCTATCTTATCCTTCCACATTTCTGGGGACGGAAGTTCTGTTGAAAGCCAGAAGCGAGGCAGAAGGAGGCGGGCAGCCATGAGAAGGTTATGGAACAATGGGGGGATCTTAGAGATGAAGTCCGGAGGTGGAAGGCCCAATAAGGCCAATTGGGGATTTGGCGGTATTGAGGTTTTACATATGGTGTTGCTCCTGTCGAATATGTCTTTCCACCATTTAGATACAATGGAGCAAGTCCACCAAATATGGAAAAAATTTCCCTTTGAGTCACCGCACCTCCAACACCTATCTGAATTCGAGCTGTCGTATTTGGAAGTAATATCAGGGGTCTTGTACCACCTCGTTAGAATTTTATAACTATTCTCCTGAATTAGTACGCACCTTGACGATTTATGAGGGGAGATATAAAGTTTGGTCAATTCTTGTGGTGAGAAAGAGATTCCCAAATCTCTTTCCCATAAACCAATGAAAGCTGGTTTTGGCGTGCTAATAGGAGAGTTTAATTTTTTGTATACTTGAGAGATCGGTTTGCTTATCGCGGTCTGACTACATATCCATCCCTCGAACCAAGTAATGGGCCTAAGGAGAGTCTGGAATGGGATGTGTTTAGAGATGTAATTATGAAGGAATGATATCGGGGAGGGGAGTGTATCTGAGGTTAAGAGCAACTCAGCCATTTCTTTTTTGGTGATTAACTTACTCTCCTCATCAAACAGTGAAATAATGGGAGTTTGGGACGTTTTAAGAGAGATAGGGAGACATTGTTTTAATTCCAGAGGGGCTAAGTCTAGAATGTCTCTTACTTGTATTAAGGGGGAGGGTAGAGGGAAACCCCAAATAGATTCCTGAAACCAGTTCCATATTGAGAGCGAGGATTTAATAATCTGGTTTGTGTTGGAGAGGGAGATTAATGATCCTTTGTCACCTGTCAGGAGTGACCTGAAGGAAAGTCGAGCTATGGATGATTCCATGTCCACCCATGATTTATGGGGTGGTTTCCGAAACCAATCAAGGATTCTAGCCAGATGGATAGCCTTGTTGTATGTTTGTGGGTCAGGGAGGCCTATGCCACCCTGATCCCTGGGCTTTTGCAGAGTGGTCATCGCTAATCTCGGGCTTTTTTGTTTCCATATAAATCTACGAATTGCTGACGTCAATGACTTGAAATGTTTTTTCTTGACTGGAATAGGAAGTACTTGTTCTAAATAGTTAAGTTTGGGGATGATCAAAGAGGTGATTAGGTTTTTCCTACCAAACCACGACAGGGTCTGGAAATCTAGATGGTGTATCTGATCCAAGATAGATTGAAGTAATGGGGTGTAGTTAAGATTAAAAAGGTTGTTGGGGTCAGAGCTTATTTTCATTCCCAAGTAAGAGATAAAGGGGGTGTCCCAGCTAAAAGGAGATTTAGCTTTTAAAGAGTTAATCATAGGCGTTGGAATGCCAATGCCTATGGCTTGAGATTTGCTCATGTTAATTTTGAAATTAGAGAGGGGACTGAATCTTTCTAATAAGTTATGGATGGCCTTCAAGGAAGTTTGAGGATTTGTAGTGATGATTAGCAGGTCGTCCGCGAAAGCTGCGGTTTTATGTTCCTGCTTACCTAGTTTTAACCCCTCTATTGTTGTATCTTGTCTGATAGTTTGTAGAAGCGGTTCCATTGTTAAAACAAATAAAAGGGGGGACAGGGGACATCCCTGTCTCGTACCGTTTTTAATTACAAATGGAAGGGAAATAGTATCGTTTACCAGCACTGATGCGGAGGCATTGGAATACATAGCGAAAGTGGCATCTATATATGGTAGTGGAACACCAAATTTGACCATTACGCAGCGCATGTAAGTCCAATTGACCCTATCGAATGCTTTCTCCGCATCAGTGCTTAGCAAAGTCAGGGGAAAGCCTTTCTTCTTTGCGTGGTAGATGGCATTGAGAATTCTTGCAGTATTGTCTTTCCCTTCCCGGCCCTTTACAAAGCCTGTCTGATCCCTATGAATCAAGTCTGGGAGGAATGGGGCGAGACGGTTAGCCAGCATTTTAGCAAGGATTTTTAAATCTAAGTTTAAGAGGGAAATGGGGCGATAGCTAGAGCATTGAGACGGGTCTTTCCCCTCTTTGGGTAAAATGGTAATATGTGCTTTAGTCATGTCTGCTGAGATGGGTAATCCTAGGAGGGATCTATTACATACCTGAAGTAAGTGTGGGATGAGGGTGGTACTAAAAGAGCGATAGTAAAGGGCCGGGAGGCCGTCTGGGCCAGGTGCCTTGCCGTTTGGGAGGTTCTTTATCGTTTTGTCAAGTTCTTCAGTGCTGAAAGGGGTAATGAGGATCAGTTTTTGTTCTTCCGTCAATTTGGGAAGAGTAATGGCATCGAGGAAAGAGTCAACAGTATTCGGGTTAGATGAGTCTTGGGCACATGGCTCACTTTGTGGGATGTTGTATAAGGTTTGATAATATTCTTGAAATTGAAGAGCAATGTCTTTGGAGGTGATAGCCACCCCCCCATCTCTCCTATTAATTTTACTAATGTGGTTTTGGACTTTCCTCTTTTTTATGAGATTCATCATTAATTTTGAAGCCTTGTTGCCATGGGCAAAGTATTTAAACTGGGAGTGTAGATAAAATCTGGCAGAGTTAGTATTAAGGAGGTTTTTTAGTTCTGATCTTAGTTTGTTAAGTTGGGATAGATCCGAGGCTAGAAGAGATTTTTTATGGGACTCCTCCAGCTTCTGGATTTCCGAGAGAAGCTGTTCCATCTTTGCCATTCTCTTTTTCTTTAGTATGGATCCCAGTTTAATAAACTGTCCTCTTATGTAGGCTTTGTGTGCATCCCACACAGTTTGGGGGGATGTTTCGGGAATGGCATTTAGGAGAAAATATTCATCTAGGGAGCTCTGTATTTGTTTTTTGTAATCCGGGAAAGTGACTAGTTGTTCATTTAACCTCCATTTGAATGTTTTAGGAATATTTTGTGGGTTAGAGATCGATAGGAAGATGGGAGAGTGGTCTGAGAGGTGTATAGACCCCATCTTAGCGTTAGTGCAAAACTGGAGGTGCTCCCTTGAGACTAATAAGTAATCCAGTCTATGATAGGAGTGGTGCATATTAGAGTAAAAAGTGTAGTCCCTATTTAACCTCTTAAGGACATAGGGCGTACAGGTACGCCCTTGTGCCCTGGTACTTAAGGACACAGGGCGTACATGTACGCCCTGTGTATTTCTGATCACTGCCGTGCGGCTGGCAGTGATCGGAACCCGGTGCCTGCTCAAATCATTGAGCAGGCACCTAGGCTAAATGCGCGGGGGGGTCCCGTGACCCCCCCATGTCGGCGATCGCGGCAAACCGCAGGTCAATTCAGACCTGCGGTTTGCTGCGATTTCTGCAGTTTCTGATCCCCGCGGTCCCTGACCGCGGGGATCAGAAACTTTAGGATTCCAAAAATGTTCCTGCATCCCTCCCCCCTGCACCCCTAAGTTATTTGAGCACGGTGGGAGGTGCAGGGGGAGGGTTGCGGGCGGTGCGGGCGGTGCGGTAGGCGGGATCGCGATCCCCCGCCCGCCTCCCCTTGAATAATCGTTGGTTTCTAGTGGGTATACCAGGGTGCCAGCACATTGCTGGCACCCTGGTATAAACGGCTGACATCTGTGCTGCGATGTCAGCCGTTTAACCCTTTCCATACCGCGGTCCGTACGGACCGCTGTATGGAAAAGGTTAACAGCGCAGGGAGCTCCCTCCCTCTCCCATCGGGGGGCTGCTGTGCCTTTGCAGCCCCCCGAATGGAGAGGGAGAGAGCTCCCAGGCAGCCCCCCCAGAGCCCCGTCCTTACCCTTCCCCGTCTGCGCAGTTCTGACCATAACTGAGCAGACGGGGAAGGTTCCCATGGCAACAGGACGCCTCTCAGGCGTCCTGCTGTCCATGGTGCTGAACAGATCTGTGCTGAAAGGCATAGATCTGTTCAGACAAAGTGTAAAATACAGTAAAGTACTATATATTGTACTGTACTGTATTATACAGACATCAGACCCACTGGATCTTCAAGAACCAAGTGGGTCTGGGTCAAAAAGAAAGTGAAAAAAAGTGAAAATAAAGTAAAAATCAAAAAACACATTTATCACTGATTAAAAATAAAAAAAATTAAATTCCCTACACATGTTTGGTATCGCCGCGTCCGTAACGACCTGATCTATAAAACGGTCATGTTACTTTACCCAAACGGTGAACGCCATAAAAATAAAAAATTAAAAACTATGATGAAATTGAAATTTTGCCCACCTTACTTCCCAAAAAAGTTAATAAAAGTGATCAAAAAAGTTGTATGTACTCCAAAATTGTAACAATCAAACCGTCATCTCATCCCGCAAAAATCATACCCTACCCAAGATAATCGCCCCAAAACTGAAAAAACTATGGCTCTTAGACTATGGAAACACTAAAACATGATTTTTTTTGTTTCAAAAATGAAATCATTGTGTAAAACTTACATAAATAAAAAAAAGTATACATATTAGGTATCGCCGTGTCCGTATCGACCGGCTCTATAAAAATATCACATGATCTAACCCCTCAGGTGACCACCGTAAAAAAAAAAAAAAAAACGGTGTAAAAAAAGCAATTTTTTGTCATCTTACTTCACAAAAAGTGTAACAGCAAGCGATCAAAAAGTCATATGCACCCCAAAATAGTGCTAATAAAACCGTAATCTCATCCCGCAAAAAATGAGACCCTACTTGAGATAATCGCCCAAAAACTGAAAAAAAACTATGGCTCTTAGACTATGGAGACACTAAAACTTTTTTTTGTTTTAAAAATTAATTCATTGTGTAAAACTTACATAAATAAAAAAAATGGTATACATATTAGGTATCGCCGCATCCGTGACAACCTGCTCTATAAAATTACCACATGATCTAACCGGTCAGATGAATGTTGTAAATAACAAAAAAAAAAAACGGTGCCAAAAAAGCTATTTCTTGTTACCTTGCCGCACAAAAAGTGTAATATAGAGCAACCAAAAATCATATGTACCCTAAACTAGTACCAACAAAACTGCCACCTTATCCCGTAGTTTCTAAAATGGGGTCACTTTTTTGGAGTTTCTACTCTAGGGGTGCATCAGGGGGGCTTCAAATGGGACATGGTGTCAATAAAACCAGTCCAGCAAAATCTGCCTTCCAAAAAACGTATGGCATTCCTTTCCTTCTGCGCCCTGCCGTGTGCCCGTACAGCAGTTTACGACCACATATGGGGTGTTTCTGTAAACTACAGAATCAGGGCCATAAATAATGAGTTTTGTTTTGCTGTTAACCCTTGCTTTGTAACTGGAAAAAAAATATTAAAATGGAAAATCTGCCAAAAAAGTGAAATTTTGAAATTGTATCTCTATTTTCCATTAAATCTTGTGCAACACCTAAAGGGTTAACAAACTTTGTAAAATCAGTTTTGAATACCTTGAGGGGTGTAGTTTCTTAGATGGGGTCACTTTTATGGAGTTTCTACTCTAGGGTTGCATCAGGGGGCTTCAAATGGGACATGGTGTAAAAAAAACAGTCCAGCAAAATCTGCCTTCCAAAAACCGTATGGCATTCCTTTCCTTCTGCGCCCTGCCGTGTGCCCGTACAGCAGTTTACGACCACATATGGGGTGTTTCTGTAAACTACAGAATCAGGGCCATAAATAATGAGTTTTGTTTTGCTGTTAACCCTTGCTTTGTAACTGGAAAAAAAATATTAAAATGGAAAATCTGCCAAAAAAGTGAAATTTTGAAATTGTATCTCTATTTTCCATTAAATCTTGTGCAACACCTAAAGGGTTAACAAACTTTGTAAAATCAGTTTTGAATACCTTGAGGGGTGTAGTTTCTTAGATGGGGGTCACTTTTATGGAGTTTCTACTCTAGGGTTGCATCAGGGGGGCTTCAAATGGGACATGGTGTCAAAAAAACTGTCCAGCAAAACCTGCCTTCCAAAAACCAAACGGCGCACCTTTCACTCTACGCCCCGCTGTGTGGCCGTACAGTAGTTTACGGCCACATATTGGGTGTTTCTGTAAACGGCAGAGTCAGGACAATAAAGATACAGTCTTGTTTGGCTGTTAACCCTTGCTTTTTTAGTGGAAAAAAATTGGTTAAAATGGAAAATTAGGCAAAAAAATGAAATTCTCAAATTTCATCCCCATTTGCCAATAACTCTTGTGCAACACCTAAAGGGTTAATGAAGTTTGTAAAATCAGTTTTGAATACCTTGAGGGGTGTAGTTTCTTAGATGGGGTCACTTTTATGGAGTTTCTACTCTAGGGGTGCATCAGGGGGCTTCAAATGGGACATGGTGTCAAAAAAACAGTCCAGCAAAACCTGCCTTCCAAAAACCATATGGCGCACCTTTCACTCTACGCCCCGCTGTGTGGCCGTACAGTAGTTTACGGCCACATATAGGGTGTTTCTGTAAACGGCAGAGTCAGGGCAATAAAGATACAGTCTTGTTTGGCTGTTAACCCTTGCTTTGTTAGTGGAAAAAATGGGTTAAAATGGAAAATTAGCCAAAAAAATGAAATTCTCAAATTTCATCCCCATTTGCCAATAACTCTTGTGCAACACCTAAAGGGTTAACGAAGTTTGTAAAATCAGTTTTGAATACCTTGAGGGGTGTAGTTTATAGAATGGGGGCATTTTTGGGTGGTTTCTATTATGTAAGCCTCGCAAAGTGACTTCAGAGCTGTAGTGGTCCCTAAAAATTTGGTTTTTGTAAATTTCCGAAAAATTTCAAGATTTGCTTCTAAACTTCTAAGCCTTGTAACATCCCCAAAAAATAAAATATCATTCCCAAAATAATTCAAACATGAAGTAGACATATGGGGAATGTAAAGGCATCACAATTTTTAGGGGTATTACTATGTATTACAAAAGTAGAGAAACTGAAACTTTGAAATTTACAAATTTTTCCAAATTTTTGTTAAATTAGGTATTTTTTGGTGCAAAAAAAATATTTTTTTTTACTTCATTTTACCAGTGTCATGAAGTACAATATGTGACAAAAAAACAATCTCAGAACGGCCTGGATAAGTCAAAGCGTTTTAAAGTTATCAGCACTTAAAGTGACTCTGGTCAGATTTGCAAAAAATGGCCTGGTCCTAAGGTGTAAAAAGGCTGTGTCCTTAAGGGGTTAAAGGGTTTAAAATTCTCCACACATCGACCAATTGGAGAGAGTGGAGTCTTTTAAGGACACCTCTGAGTTTTGTTTGGGAAAGAGAGGATTTTTGTGATGAGGAATCTAGAGTGGGGTCCATTGTTATGTTAAAGTCCCCACCCATGACAACAATTCCATCTTTAAATTCTTCCACCAGTGGGGTTAAGGAGGAGAACCATTTGTGTTGTTGAGTGTTAGGGGCATAGATGTTGATAAAGGTGTATATTTGGTTTGCAAAGGTACCTTTTACCATTATGTACCGGCCTTCAGGATCTTGTATATGGGAGGTATATTGGAATGGACAACCCTTCTTAAATCCAATGCTTACTCCCCTGGCGGCTGAAGAGTCGGATCCGCTGTGGTACCACACTGGAAAACTAGAGAATGAGAGGTTAGGGTAATGGTCGATTTTAAAATGTGTTTCCTGAAGAAATATAACAGAACATTTCTCTTTTCTTAATAAAGATAGGATTTGAGATCTTTTGGAGGGCGTTTTGAAGCCTTTGACATTATATGAGGATATTTGAAGGTCTGTCATGGCTTGAAAATGTTGGGGGGTTGTAGACTCGCTACTTGAGATGGAAAGCTAATGGAACCCAAGTTTCCAGCCACCAGGGGAGCCGCAAACCTATCCATATGACAATTGGTTTTCTCATTACTCAGACTCAGACTTACAATACAGTTTCCTAGTAAACTAATAGTAACATAAACATATAACGAGCAATATGCCCGGGTTAGAAGACGGGCCATTGCTGAAAAGTGTAACATAATAACTTTTATAGCCATTAAATGGAAGTAATTAGTTAAAGTGGAACCCAAGTTAGTTGGGTAAAAGGAATATTTAGAGAGAGGGGAGAAAAGTTAGCGACAGTTAGATCACCCTAAGTAGAGGATAATAACCCATTCATAGACAGTAAAGGTCCATTCTTTTTTTGATCGTTCTAAACCTCTAGGTAGGCGGAATAACATGAGAGGAAGAAGAGGCAGAGGGATAGAGTTAGAAGGTAAAAGCATACAGCTACTTCTTGGTGGTGGTGAGCAAGTTTTTTTTTCAATCGTCCACTTGTAGACGTCTAGGAGAAGGACCTTGCGCATTTCTCCTATATCTGTGAGACTTCGGTGTGCGTAATTTTTCCCAGGGTTCCGGCTTAGGTAGTTCCGGGAGTTCTAGAAGGTTTTGGACGGGGTCCCAGTTTTGGATATTTAAGGGGCCACATCCCAGAAGATCATATATTGGTTCTAAGTCCTGAAATGAGGTGATGGACAGTCTGTGGCCGTCAAACATGAAGGATATTCCGAAGGGAAACGACCAGCGGTAGAGAATCTTCTTGGATCTTAGCCAGTCTGTGAGGGGTTTAAGCGCTCTCCGCTTCTTCAGGGTTGACTGAGCCAGATCTTGAAAAATAAGGATGTCTTTCCCCTCCCATTGTATGGGACTCCCGGACCTCGCTTTAAACATGATCGCTTCCTTCACCGGGAACGCCAGAAATTTGCATATCACGTCTCTGGGAGGTTCTGAAGGTGCAGGTTTAGGTTTTAGAGCTCTGTGGGCCCTTTCTAGTGTAACTTCGTGAGCGGTGTCAGGGCCAAGGAGCATAAGGCAAATTTGAACCACTGTATAAGGAAGGTCCCTGGCAGCAACTGATTCAGGAATGCCACGAAAGCGGAGGTTGTTTCGTCTTCCTCTGTTCTCCTGATCTTCAATTGCACTGAATAAACTGTTGATGTTTTTCTGGATTAGGGAGATACTGTTTGTAACTGCCTGCTGGTGTTGAATTACGTTCGCTTGATTTTCTTCTAAAGTCTCAACTCTTCTTCCTATCTGCTTGACGTCGAGCTTGATGGTCGTTAGGTCAGAGCTGATGGGGTCCAAAGCGGATGAGAGCGAAGATGCTAAAACCTCCTTCAAGAAGGATCTGGAGATGGGCAGTTTGTCTGTATCTTCCCCACTTTCCCATTCATGAGCAGAGGATTCCGCTTGTTTACGGCCTGCGGCTTTTGGAGTGTCAGGCGCCATTTTATGTTCTCTGGCTGCAACCGTGGCTGCTGCTTTTTTAATAAATTTGTCCATTTCTCCATTCGCTGAGTTCAATTTCTGCTGACCGGTTGGTTCTCCAGCTTTGGACCCACCAATTTTCACCATTGTGGTTAAACCAAGCTGTAATGCCACGCTGTAAGGGTGATGCTGGTTATGACATTAGGCTAGCTTCATTCCCCACTGTTGAATTTTCTCTATTTCTCAACGCGTAAGACAGTAATCAATTTAATCAGTTATTTTCTGGCTCTTTAATATAGCAAAATAAATATGGCTCTGTCTCTTTAAATTTAGGTGAACAAGTGGGATAAGCGTTAAATGGTCTTCAACCCTTTAATTTGATTCCTGGAGACTTCTATTATCATATATAAGCCCTTTGTTGGAAAGGCAGTCTTTAGTCTGCTTATCAGCAGCTTTATTTTTCAGCAGGATTTCACCTTTATATATTGCAATGTGAATGTGGTTCTCGTATACTGTTTGTCAGCTGAAATCCCTGCTGGAGGAACTCACACTAGTTGCAGTCCACGAGTCAGATCAATTCTGCTGCGCCTGTGCTGCGATCCACAATTGATTTATAATGTCTGCTGTTGTTAGCCCAGATTATATTCGTGAATTGGGGCCTCACACAAGGATAACTAATCACTTTATTAGATTGACGCCGGGGCAACTGCCAGCCCCACTGAGGTGCCCTTCAACACTGTGAGAGCTCCCTCTGCAGCGCACGCTTCAGCCCCCTTCAGGTGCCGGGAGACAGGCGCGGCGGGATCTATGTATCGCAGGCTCTTGGGAGCAGCTCTGTGCTCCTTGCCGTTGGTAGCTCCGGCCGGAACTACTTCGGCCCTCTCAGCAACGGCCCGGCTCCGGTGAAGTACAGCACTCACCTCAGTAGCGCTGACTCTGTCCACCAGCGCCGGTATCGGCTGTTCCACCTCTGTCTCCTTCAATGTGCAGGGTCTTGCAAGCCCGCAGGAGCCGGACTATTTCTTCTCGGTCGGCTCTGTGTCTCCGCCGGGAGCGCTGACTCCAGTGTCTGTTATGTGCTGGCTGGGCTTCTCAGCGCTAATGTCCAACTATTCCTTAAATGTTCGGCCCAAATGAGCCCTGTGTCTTGCTTGAAGCAGGGCTATTCTTCTCCACTTGGTTTCTGCTCCCCGCCGGGAGCGCAGATTCCGGCGCCTGCAGGGGAACAGGCCCCGGGTCTGAGATCAAAGGTGTCGTCCTTTATAAGGCACAAATAGGCAAATAAGGCAGCTGGGTCTTCTCCCCTTCTTGTCAGTGCCTTCAGAGCCACTTGTTTTAGGATTTAATGTCCAATAAATGGTAAAATTAAGCTGAAAGAGCAGGAGCTCACTCCACATGCGACCTTCCTGCTTCACAGCTGGCTCCGCCCCCCCGTTTTGCTTTCGTTTTGACATCTCTCCTCCCTCTCCCAGCTGTCATCTATTAGCAGTGATTGCCTCCCTATATATCTCCTCCCCATACTGCCTCACCTTGCGGTTTATATTACATCCTGGATTGTGTTCTCTGCTAGAAGTTGCTACAGCTGGGTTTTCAGATAAGTCTATTTCTGTATTTGTTGTTTTCCTGTTGGCTTGGATCTAGGTGACCCTGACTCCCTCCGTATTAAGTGCAGGGAGCTGGTGGTCGTGTCCCCTCACTATTATAGGGTTTGCAGGTGTCATTCAGTCTAGGTACGTGGACATGCAACCTTCTATCACTGAGATCTTTGCATGGGCTGAGAAGACAGGAAGAGCTTTAGGGCTTTAATAGGGGTCACCCTTTTGTTCCTTAGTTTTGGATCAAGACAGTCGGATCCCTATTTGTAACTTCTTGTTTTCTGTTACACCATCCGTGACAATAGACCAATAAACTGGTGTAAATGATACTGAATGTTACAGGGCAATGGCCCGCTGACACCACGCCCAGAATCGGCCATTACTACCTCTTGGGGTAGAGCATTTCATAGTTTGTCTACTCTAACTGTAAAGAATTATTCCTGTATTGACATCTTAATCGCCTTTTCCCGGTTCTTCATAATGACCAGACATTTAGTTATACATATACTGATAAATGAGATCACCTCTAAGGTTTTTTTTTTATTCGCTGAACAAGCCCGATTTTTCAAGCCTCTCATTATAAGACAAATGTCCCATCCACTATGGAATATGTAAACAGAATCATCTACCCCCATACAATTCTGAAGTTAATAGGCAGGGCCGGTTTGAGACAAAATGTGACCCTGGGCAAAATCAAAAGTGAGGCCCCAAATCTTGTAAAAAATGTACTAACAACACAGTTACATTCAGATCATCATGCAAAAAATGGGCCCCAACACATCTCCGTTGACAGAACTATAAAAAAAGTTATGGGGATCAGAATGTAGCGACGAAAAGAAAAAAAAATTTTTTTTTCAAAGTGAGTCCTGATGTTTATAGCACTGACTAAGGGTGAGCTTGCTGCAGTGATGGGACCAATAGAGGTCCTGAGCGGGAGTGCTGTTAGAGTTGCGACCTTTCCCAACAAAAAGTACTGGCCAAGTTTACACAAGTTAAAAAGGTTGGCGTGGATTAACAAGGGTGTTATTTGATTATATTTTACATTTTGAACCTTTTTTTTTCAATACATTCAAACTTTTCACTGTTAGGGACTCCCTGTGTATTAAAGTTTTATTCAGCCTCTATTTTTGAAATGTTCCTGCCAGAATTCGAACTCACAACCATCTACATTAAAGGTAAGAACCTTAAAGGGTAACTGTCATGTTTTCATTAAAAACTAAATATTTTAGCATATGTTACTGCTGCAGCAGCATTATGCATAAAGCAATCTTTAGTTTCTTCACATACCACTGTTTTCCTTGAGTTTTTCCCTTAGTTACATCTGTTTAAACATTTACAATATGAGGACCTTCTCAAGATGGCTCCTCTGCCAGTTCTCTGAGGCCAAAACTGCTTTCCATCACTTCCCATACACACTTGCTGTAGCCAGCAGCTCCCTGCCAGCCAATCAGATTGGATTACTGAGAGACACGTCTCCTCACTCTGAAGCCTAATGCAGGCATGCAGTATGAAGGACCTCCGCTCTGTCTTCTGTTTATACTAAAAGGAAGACAGACAAGCCCTAGCAACGGTCTTTTAGCAGTGAAAAGGGACAGGGGACATTAATAAAAGCTTTTATTATAAGGTAATTACAGATCTTTTGACAATCATTGACAGACTAACTCAGGTATATACATGCCTATCTCTAATAAACTAGCAAATAAAAAAATATATGACAGTTACTCTTTAACCACTGAGCTATAGAGCTCCATGTTAAACTGTTTCCCATGTATTATGCATTCATATACAGTCAGGTCCATAAATATTGAGACATCGACACAATTCTAAAATTTTTGGCTCTATACACCACCACAATGGATTTGAAATGAAACGAACAAGATGTGCTTTAACTGCAGACTGTAAGCTTTAATTTGAGGGTATTTACATCCAAATCAGGTGAACGGAAAATTCATCCCTGGTGATGCTCTGCTAGGCCTCTACTGCAACTGTCTTCAGTTCCTGCTTGTTCTTGGAGCATTTTCCCTTCCGTTTTGTCTTCAGCAAGTGAAATGCATGCTCAATCGGATTCAGGTCAGGGGATTGACTTGGCCATTGCATAACATTCCACTGCTTTCCCTTAAAAAACTCTTTGGTTGCTTTTGCAGTATGCTTTGGGTCATTGTCCATCTGCACTGTGAAGCGCCGTCCAATTAGTTCTTAAGCATTTGGCTGAATATGAGCAGATAATATTGCCCAAAACACTTCAGAATTCATCCTGCTGCTTTTGTAAGCAGTCACATCATCAATAAATGCAAGAGAACCAGTTCCATTGGCAGCCATACTGTCACGGAAGGTGTACAGGAAACAAGACAATGCAAAATGAATATATGACTCACTGGATCCAAAACTAAGGAACAAAAGGGAGACCCCTGCATAAGAGCTGGCACTCTCCCTGACTGCTCAGCCTATGCGAACACCCCAATGGTGGATGATCGCATATCCTCGTACCTCGACTATATAACACCTGAACACCCTACAATAGTGAGGGGACACGACCACCGGCTCCCTACACTAGACACGGAGGGAGTCAGGGTCACCTGGGATCCAGCAAACATAAAATCACAAATGAATGTACAACACTTATCTTGTAGAAGACTGGGAAATAGGATCAGCATGCACACACACTCCAGGAAGTTGTATAAACCGCACACTAATGCATTATGGGGAGGAATTTAAAGGGATGCAATCAGTCCAACTACAAGACAGCTGAGAGAGGCTAACGAGATGAGGAACTGAAAACCAAAACTAAGAAAGCTCAAGGAGGAGGTTCTGAAAGGCATCTGTCAGAGCTTCTCAGATGTCTGGTTGTGACACATACATGCCCACCCCATGACACTACCACCACCATGCTTCGCTGATGAGGTGGTATGCATAGTATCATGAGCAGTTCCTTTCCTTCTCCATACTCTTCTCTTCCCATCACTCTGGTACAAGTTGATCTTGGTCTCATCTGTCCAAAGGGTGTTGTTTCAGAACTGTGAAGGCTTTTTTAGATGTCGTTTGGCAAACTCTAATCTGGCCTTCCTGTTTTTGAGGCTCACCAATGGTTTACATCTTGTGGTGAACCCTCTGTACTCACTCTGGTGAAGTCTTCTTTTGATTGTTGACTTTGACACACATACACCTACCTCCTGGAGAGTGTTCTTGATCTGGCCAACTGTTGTGAAGGGTGTTTTCTTCACCAGGGAAAGAATTATTCGATCATCCACCACAGTTGTTTTCCGTGGTCTTCCGGGTCTTTTGGTGTTGCTGGGCTCACCAGTGAGTTCCTTCTTTTTAAGAATGTTCCAAACAGTTGTTTTGGCCACGTCTAATGTTTTTGCTATCTCTCTGATGGGTTTGTTTTGTTTTTTCAGCCTAATGATGGCTTGCTTCACTGATAGTGACAGCGCTTTGGATCTCATCTTGAGAGTTGACCTCAACAGATTCACAAATGCAAATAGCACACTTGAAATGAACTCTGGACCTTTTATCTGCTCATTGTAATTGGGATAATGAGGGAATAACACACACCTGGCCATGGAACAGCTGAGAAGCCAATTGTCCCATTACTTTTGGTTCCTTAACAAGTGGGAGGCACATATGCAAACTATTGTAATTCCTACACCGTTCATCTGATTTGGACGTAAATACCCTCAAATTAAAGCTGACAGTCTGCAGTTAAAGCACATCTTGTTTGTTTCATTTCAAATCCATTGTGTTGGTGTATAGAGCCAAAAATGTTAGAATTGTGTCGATGTCCCAATATTTATGGACCTGACTGTATATCATATGTATCATTTTATATATTTTTTTAGTAATTACATATTTTGTTTCATAATTTTTTTTTCATTCCTAAAAAAAACATGAAATGATACTTCTGCTGTATATCAATACCCAATACATGAGAAACTACTATGAGGTTTTTCTGCAGCAGTTTAACATTAAGCTCTATAGCTCGGTGGTTAAGGTTCTTGCCTTCAATGTAGATGGTTGTGAGTTAGAATGACAGAAACATTTCAGAAATCAAAGCTAAATAAGACTTAAATACACAGGATGTCCCCAAACATACTCAAAATTCTTGAGGATACCCTCTTCATAGCACTGACTCCATATATGGGCACCATACGCCATAATTGCCATAATTGCCAACAGTCCTGAATTTGCAAGGACTGTCTGTAATTTTCCAAAACAGCCCCTGCAAATTCGGGCTATACAGGATAAAAATAGGCTGGGCATATGTAAATCACACCAACAAACAGGCTATCCCACACACTCGGCGGAGTCCACTTTGACCCCAATTTACCAACTGCAATGTAGGTATGTAACATACTTATTGTAGTGCACATGTCTCCTATTAACCTGTTTGATTTACATTCATTACCTTTTGCAGTCTCCAAAGGCGACAAGGCTTCTTTACCATAAGAACTGTGAACCTGTTAAATAGTCTATCTCAGGAGGTGGTCACAGGAAGAACAGTGGATAGCTTCAAAAAAGGCTTAGGCGATTTCCCTGAACTAAGTAACATTTACGCTTAAACAGGGTGGCCCAAGAAAAAGTAGCCCACCTCCAGTAATAGTATGACAATATGAATGAACAACTACAAGTGGATTGTTTTATTTTTTAATTACCCACAAGTCACAAAAGATGCTGAAAGTGGCCCCCTTTCACATCGATGCATCTTTGGGCATGTCGGATTATGTTGGCTGATACTGGTTGCAGCTCTTCAAAAGAGGACAAAAAGCAAAATTGTCCTACAGGAATCTCGAGCACCAAATAGACATGGGACTGCAAAAAGTGAAGCAAAGGTGATTAAAGCAGCAGTTAAAGTAATAAGCCCTCGCCTAAAAATAGCATATATGTTAGAGAAGAAATGCAACACTGCCACAACTGAAGACCATATACACTATAAGGAGGCGAGTACCTCTGATTTATACTCCTAGCTAATAAACATCTCTCAAAATAGCAAAGAATTTCTTCACAATTTCCTCTTCAGGGGCTATAGAACTAAAGGACAGGCTCCTCTAAAGAAGAGGGAGATGAACAATTTAAAGCTGATTTGATTCAAATAGATTCCTGACATCAGTAGGAACGGGACTACTCAATGAACATAACTAATTCCAACTGAAACACTATTTGGATTTTCCCATTGTCACTGATGATATACAGTATTAATTGAGAAAATGGGCAAGGCTGCCAGTTTAGAAGTTGAGGGAACAGATTTTGGTCATCCAGCAAAACCACCAAATTGCAATGTATGCTGGTATGCAAACTACTCAAAAGGAGTGTCCACAAACGAGACTCAAATTGCTCCGCCCATGCTGAAAAAAAGGAAGCAAGTCCCACCGGAATTATATCCGGGACAAACTGAGGGATGCTGTGAAAGATTTGGAGACTGAGATGGCAGAAAAGAAAAGCTACTCATGACAACTCAGATGCCAAAGTCTGCTACATCTAAAGTGATTTTTAAGAGATAAGTGGACTCCTGTTTGTGAGACCCGTAAGGCATCAAACAAAGGTCATTGCTAGAGATGAGTGAATTTTCCCAAAAGATATGATCCGAATTTATTCATTAAAAAATAGCTATTTCCTGGCTGCAGAGAGCCTGTATAGTGGTGTAGAACACTGTTTCTTGCAGTAACGAGTATAGGGAGTCTGCTGTGGTACTGAAACAATACTGTGAGTCAGTATGACACGCAGATGACAGGCGTCGCTCTTAGAATCACTGCACACTTCACTTATTTGGGCAGTTATGGGGCCAAAACTGACCAAATAATTTAAGTGTGAACTCAACCTTCTCAAGGCTTCTTGCACATGACCATATGCCCTCCAAGATATACAGTCTATGAGCGGCATTGATCGTGCGCACGGGAGCACACAGCATCATAGATTACAATGATGCTGGGCGGCCCGACGTTCAATGCCGCTCCGGGACATATGGCCTGCTCATGGACCATATATCTCGGAGGGCATACGGTCATGTGCAAGAGGCCTTACAGGTCAATGTTAGCGTTAGGCATAAAGAACCGTAGGCCTAAGATCCTACTATAGCGTGAAAGAGTGCACTTTTACACCGATTCACTGATTCCACATAGATTTCTACAGAACCTGTTCTATTAAATGCTGATATAAGTAGAGCCCCCCTGACAGAGTGGAGAGGGTGTCAAAGATTATATTGCCCTTCTTCTGACTCATCAGAACAATAACCCCCAAAAACTGATCCTGTCTGTTGAGCTTCCGCCTTCACATGGTCAGTATTTGGTCAGTAATCCAAAAAAAAAAACAGGAGTGGATCCAAAACAGAGATGACACGTGACTGGAATATTTGCATGTCTTCTGTGTTTTGTATCCACTACTGCTTTTGTGTCAAGGATGTACCGAGACATACAGACGTCTCGCGACAGTGAGTGGTAGGAGATATTTGAGACTGGCAACACGTGGTTTGATTTGACATGTTTACCTTGTGGATCAATAGCCATCTGTGTTGTTTCTGGTACTTAACCTCCAGGCAGTGGCGTGCTTAGGGTGTTTGGCACCTGGGGAAGGTCCTTTCTCTGGCACCCCCCTGCCACCCAACACTTGACCACATACCTCTTACATCCAGGGACATCTCCTGTCATGTAGACCTTCTCTTTCCTCTTCTCCTCCGTTAGACTGCCATGACAAATTCTTTCAGCCGCATCTCGTCTCTATAGTTTGTAACACAGACGCATTAGATTTCTCAGTTTTTCTATCAACCTCCCCATCCCCACAGTATCATCCTGCTGCCACCCCCAATACTGTGCCCGTTGTGCCTCCCAATGCCCCAGGTACTATACTGCTGAAAAAATAGTGACCCCAGTAGACATAATTGGGGTCATTTATCAAACGGCTGTAAAGTAGAACTGGATTTCCAAAAGAGCTGTCAAAAATGAAAGGTGGAATCTGATTGGCTGCTATGGGCAACTAAGCCAGTTCTACTTTACACCAGTTTGATAAATTACCCCAAATGTCCCTATAGTGTCCACAGCAGCTATAATGTCCCCTAGAGTGCTCCCACACTGCCCCCCTTAGTAATTTGCCCCCTAACAGTAATTTCTCCCACACTGCCCCATATAGTAATTTGCCCCACACAGTAGTTTCCCCCACATTGCCCCATATAGTAATTTCCCCCCCCCCCCACATTGCCCCATATAGTAATTGGCCCCCACATAGAAATCCCTCCCATAATTATTTGCCCCCACATAGTAATACCTCCCATAATAATTTGCCCCCACACAGTATCCCACCATAATATTTTCCCCCCACATGTCCTCCTGTGTGCCCTCCCATGTCGTCCCCCAAAGTTGACACATAAAAATAAAATAAAAAAATAAATAAAAGCTAAATACTAAATACTCACCTGCGCTTGCAGAGGAGAGGAAGGTGCGCACACTTCACTGTGCTGCTGCATCCCGGCACAGGCGCACCCAATGATGTCATCACGCACGCCTGTGTCAGGATTTTACTACTGCATAGGCCTCAGGCCTACTAAGCCTGAAGCCTATGACGGTGATCGGCGGCAGGGCAGGAAACTATGCACTCCCGTGCCCCGCCGCAGTACGTGGGCTTCAGTGCGCCAGCAATGAGCGCTTCCATCTGTATTGATGGAAGGGCTCATTGCTTCTGGTACCCCCCTGAGAGCTGGCACTCGGGGCGGACTGCACCCCCCTCCTCCCTTAGGCATGCCACTGCCTCCAGGTGTTGCTATTGTGGTCATTTAACTTTCCCTATTTATAGTTGTTTCTCCCACAATGCTGTACGGTTTATAGCTTCAGTTGGATCTGTGGATAGCAGGTGTTTGGATCTTGGCTGCCATAGCTTCTTCAAAGTTAAGTGTTACCTTTCTCTTTGTATTTTGGCTTTTCTGTGTGTTGCATTTCTTTGTTGTTTTGGATTAGGCCTTAGGGAGACTCATGTTCATCCTTCCTTTTGGAGGAACAGGATGTCTCATTCCTGTCAATAGTACCAGGGTCCTTTAAGGATAGATAGGACATTAGGTATTCCTGTGTATGAACTCACCTACCTCTGGGGTCTGTTCATACTGGTAGTCAGTCAGGGCTTTTATTAGGGTTTTCACTAGAAGGTGTCCATCTTCCTTCCCTAGTTTTCAGGCCTTATTTCCTTTCCCCTTTCTCTCCTATGTTCGGTGTGGGGTTTACCTCCCACACTACAGCATGACATTTTGGCTACCAAATCATAAGCCAGTTGTGATTCAAAATAGGGACCATGTCATACAGGCTTTACTGCTGCTACATAGGATCTGTTGTATGTCTATTTTTTCCCCCCTTCTGACAGATCAGAAGAAGGGTCAAATAAATGGTGACATCATCCAGGCCAAAAAGGCAAAATAGTGGCCCAGTCATGGAGTGGGGAGGGTGGGAACAGAATGAGAAGTCCACAGAGTGGCCCAGTAAAAGATTGGTGAGGTAGCAGCAGCATGAGAAGACCACAGAGTGTTGAGGTAGCAGCAGCATGAGGAGACCACAGAGTGGTGAGGTGGTAGCAGCATGAGAAGACCACAGAGTGGTGAGGTGGCAGCAGGATGAGGAGACCACAGAGTGGCCCAGTGACATAGTGGTGAGGTGGGGGTAAATACCAGTACCAGCTGAAGATGGTGGGTGGCAGTAGGAGCACCTGGCAGCAGGTGTGTGGCATCAGATGGGTGGTGCATCTGAATAATAGCTGAAGCAGGTAGCCAGATGTGGCACCATGGTGATCTAGTCTGATGCATCAGGCACTGGTGTGTGAAAATCCTGGCTGATCCACGCCTGATTCATCTTTGCAAAGGTCAGTTTCTCCACATTTTGGGTGGACAGACGAGTTCTCCTTGGGGTAACTATGGCCCCTCCGCACTAAACACCCGCTCTGATGCCACATTGCTGGCCGGACAGGAAAACTTGTCCAGGGCAATGTCACGGATGATGTTGCAGATAGCTGGAACTTATAAATAAACATCCGACTGGCTTTATCCCAAACTAAGGAGCATATGGATGAGCCCTATAAAACCCTAAGAGCTCTCCCTCACTGCTATGCCCATGCAAGGGTCTTAATGGTAGACGATTGCATGCCCACGTACCTAAGACTGTGTGACACCTGAAGACCCTATAATAGTGAGAAGATACGACCACCGGCTCCCTGCACTTAATACGGCTGGAGTCAGGGTCACCTAGAATCAAGCCAGCAAGGAAACACAAATAAAGAAAAAGACTTTTCTTAGCAAACAGCAGCAGCAGCCTCCAGCAGTGAACACCTCATCCAGGAAATAGTATAAACCGCAAAGTGAGGCAGTATGGGAGGGAATATAAAGGGAGACAATTAGTCTAAATACGTGACACCTGGGAGAAGGAAAGAAGATGACAAAGTGAAACCAAAACAAAGAACATGACGTTCTGCCAGAGGTAGAGAAGAACGTCTGCCAGACCTTCTCACAGAACTGGCGGTGACAGGCAAACTCGGCCAGTTGCGACACAAATCAAGTTTGGCTGCCCAGTAGTCCAGGGAATCTTTCATGTGGGATGGCATGGTGCAGTCCAAGAATGCCACAACCTGCTGGTTCAGATTCTGCTCTATGTCTAGCTGCTGCTGCTAGTGAGTAGTCTCGTCACTAGGCGGTTGAAGAAAACTGCTCATCAGCGACTCTAGACTTAAGTGGTTGCTGATGGAACTGGTACTGCTCCTGCCCCCCCACCCCCCCAGCAGCCATGGCATTAGAATGTGAGTGCAGAGTGCCCCCCCACTCAGTCCTGCGTGAGGATGGGCGATGGCGCACATAGGCAGCGGCCAACTGACTACATAGGATCTCTCGATAGTAGTTCGGTTTGTTCTGCCTCTCAGTGGATGGAAAAAGGCCCCCATTTTGGACCGGTAGCTAGGGTCTAACATGGTGGAGAAACAGCAGTCATCCCTCTGCCGAATGGTGACAATTCGGCTGTCACTACGTGAGCTACTGAGCATGCATCGGGCCATTTGTGCAATTGACTCGGAGGGATTCCCTGCCTCCATCTCCACTGCATAACGGCAAGGTGTGTCTGGGTCATCTGCCTTATCTTACTCATCGCCCTGTAGCTCCTCCAGATGTTCCTGCTCCTCCTCTCCTGTCACTTGTTTAGAAAAACCACTCATTTCTCTACGCATTGCTTGTGCTCGAATGTCCTCCTCCTTCAGTTCAGCCCCCACAGGGTTCGTGTGGCCGTAAGATTTACTCATCACGTCTCCTGTCCCCTGGCCAGCCAGATTTAGCAGCATCTGTTCCAGGACATGAATTAGTGGGATGACATTGCTCATCTCGTAGTCCTGGCGACTGACAAATAAAGTGGCCTCCTCAAAGGGCCCGAGCAGACGGCAGGTGTCACGGATGAGCTGCCACTGGCTAACATCGAAGTTACACAGGGGAGTACCTCTGTCCACCTGTATCATCAAGAAATCGTTTATGGCCTTTCTCTGTTCATATAATCGGTCCAACATATGGAGGGTGGAATTCCAACTGGTGGAAATGTTGCATATCAGCCTATGTTGGGGGGACGCTGCAGCTCGATGAGAGTGTGCTTTGCGGTGTACGAGTGGCTGAAGTGCAGGCATAGTTTCCTGGCCATTTTTAGGATGTCTTGCAGATGGGTGGAAGACTTCAGGAACCACCTCACAACCAGATTAAACACTTACGCCATGCAGGGCGCGTGGCTCAGTACTCCTTGACGCAGCGCCGACACCATGTTCTTCCCGTTGTTGGTAACCATGCTTCCGAAGTTGTGGAGAAAGCCAGGATTCGATTTCTTGATGAAGGACACGGAGTAGTTTCTCCCCTGTGTGACTCCGTTCACCCAGACAAACAAGGTGTAGAACAGTGTGTTACCGCCGTGCCCTGCACATATGGTATGCTGGAGGAGCACTGTGATTTGTCCCTGCAGTGGAGGCTACGGACACGTGGAGGATGAGGAGGCAGAGGCGGACATTGTCGCAGGACCAACGGCGTGAGAATGTGGAGGTGGAAGCTGCATAACCTGACCAAGTTGCTGGTGTGGCTGGGCAGGAGCCACATTCACCCAGTGGGCTGTAAAGTGCTTGCCCGTAGTTACAGCTCCACACGTCAGTACTGCAGTGCACTTTGGCAGACACAGACAGGCTCAAGGACTGGCCCACCTTCTGTTCTACATACAGTGCTGCCCATAATTATTCATACTGTAGTGTCCCACTAGGTAGGGGTGGGCACTACACAAGGGTCAATTGGGTCACGTGTTACACTTACTCCTAAGGGACAGTGGCATTCTATTTAACTATGCATTTTAATGTATTTTTCGATATATTTTGATATGTATTGTTCCCCTGTGACATGCACAACAGGCCTATTTGGGTGTAGTGTAGCATCCTAGACACTAGAGGGAGATAGGGAGCCCCTAGTATAAATGTTCAGGCCCAGACAGGAAGGAGTTAGGGCTCTTTCACACTTGCGTTGTTCTTTTCCGGCATAGAGTTCCGTCGTCGGGGCTCTATGCCGGAAGAATCCTGATCAGAAATATCCCCATGCATTCTGAATGGAGAGAAATCCGTTCAGGATGCATCAGGATGTCTTCAGTTCAGGACCGGAACGTTATTTGGCCGGAGAAAATACAGCAGCATGCTGCGCTTTTTGCTCCGGCCCAAAATCCTGAACACTTGCCACAAGGCCGGATCTGGAATTAATGCCCATTGAAAGGCATTAATCCGGATCCGGCCTTAAGCTAAACGTTGTTTCGGCGCATTACCGGATCCGACGTTTAGCTTTTTCTGAATGGCTGCCAGGATGCTAAAGTCCTGTTTGCCATGGTAAAGTGTAGCCGGGAGCGGGGGGAGCGGTATACTTACTGTCCGTGCGGCTCCCCGTGTGCTTCAGAGTGACGTCAGGGCGCCCCATGCGCATGGATGACGTGATCGCCTGGATCACGTCATCCATGCGCATGGGGCGCTCTGACGTCATTCTGGAGCGCCCCGGGAGCCGCACGGGAGGTAAGTATACTGCTCCCCCGCTCCCCAGTACTACTATGGCAACCAGGACTTTAATAGCGTCCTGGCTGCCATAGTAACACTGAACGCATTTTGAAGACGGATCAGTCTTCAAATGCTTTCAGTTCACTTGCTGTGTTACGGATCCGGCGGGCACTTCCGGCAAATGGAGTACACGACAGATCCGGACAACGCAAGTGTGAAAGAGCCCTTCGTCTGTAGTCAGGAGTCTGTGGAGACAGAAGTGAGAAGGCACCAGCCCGAGCTATGCTAAGGGCCTCCTCCTGACATGCAGCTAGACAGTCCAGGCTTCTAGTTGCTACCAGGAGGCTAGTGAAGATTCCTAGCCTGCCTGCAGGTAATGAGCCTATGTTAGCTCAGAATAATCAACTCCAGGACAAGAGATGAGCCTCCTGGGAGAAACCTGCTGTACCCTCCAACCTAGCAGAGCCAGTGGATCCAGCTAAGATAAGTAAGCTGATGGGCAGAGGACCTATAAAGTAGTGCAAGGATTAATACGGGAGGAAGATTATTTGCCAAGGATAAAAGCCAGCATTTAGGCATACGGGCCTTGGGATAGAAAACCAGACAGGAGTTCAAAGGGAACAGTGTACACTATTTCTGAGGAGAAGGTACAGCCTGCTCTGAGTATATATTATTATTACCCTCCGAGTATCTTGCAAGATTATACCTGCTATTATTTAAACAAGCCTGCTTTTGAAGCATATGACATAAGGGACTGTATTACCATCTTGATGTACAAAGTTGGACTGTTATAAGTAAAGCAACGTTTGGTTCACCATACCATCTGTGTACCTCACTTATTGCTACTGGAAACCGGTGTGCCACCGTTACAGGCACTGGCGTCACGATTCTTAAAGGGGTCTTGCCCCAGGCACTCAAAACACCTGCAACATCCAGGGCACCTCATCCACCATCAGGTCTGGTCCCTATTTACAGAGTGTGCCCCAGAGGAACCGTGTCTACCTCTCCTTCACTGCCACGCGCCTGCCCAGGGTTCTCCTCCAAACAGTGAGTAACCCTCGATTGCCCATAACCGTGACCTCACTTCACAATACCCTGCAGGTCTGGCGTGCTGCAATACCCCTGGCAAATTTTGACTTAAAATTACTTTTATTCAACCAGCAAGTAATTTTTTGAAGGGAAATGACATAGGTGTCTCCCAAAAGATAATAAGACGATGTACAAGAGGCATTATTGTGGAAAAAAAAACATTTCTCAGCTTTTATTTACATTTGAGCAAAAAGTGTCCAGTCCAAAATGATTAATACCCTGCTCAATAATCAATAGAAAAGCCTTTATTGGCTATTACAGCAATCAAACACTTCCTATAATTGCAGACCAGCTTTTTGAATGTCTTTTTTTGCCCATTCATCCTTAGCAATGAGCTCCAAATATTTCAGGTTGGAGGGTCTTCTTGCCATCACCCTGATCTTTAGCTCCCTCCACAGATTCTCAATTGGATTCAAGTCTGGACTTTGGCTGGGCCACTCCAAAACATTAAAGGGGTTGGCCACCATAAGTATAAAAAACAATAAAGTGCCCCAAGCCAAGAGGAATTTGTATCATGACAGATATACTGTATATATATCATTTAGCATGGCATGCTCCCATTAATGAGAGGCTGCGTGGGTGGAGCAGCTGCAAAGTGAAAGTAAAAATCCCAGCATGCATCACAGCAAAGCGTCTCCAGGGGAGCAGTCACATGACATCTCTGCCTACTTGTGATGCCATAGTGACAACAGCACATTAGGTGTCATTTCATGAGTGCTTTAGCATACCTCCCAACTTTAGAATAGAAGGAAGAGGGACACCATGTGCCCAAGGCTACTTTCACACTTGTGTTTTTTGCAGATCCATCATGGATCTGCAAAAACGGTTCAGTTACCATAATATAACCGCATGCATCCGTCATTAACGGATCCATTTCTATTAGGTCTTTTATAACCATAACGGATCCATCTTGAACACCATTGAAAGTGAATGGGGGACGGATCAGTTTTGTATTGTGCCAGAGAAAACGGATCCGTCCCCATTGACTTACATTGTGTGCCAGGACGCATCCGTTTGCAATATACAGGCACCAGCCGTGTGCGCACCATATCAAGTGATGGGTCTGAAATCCGAAAGATACGGTGTGGTCTGGAATGGAAGCACAGATCGGAAACCTATGGAGTGCATCCATGGGTTTTCTGTCTATGCCTCCGCACTGCAAAAAAGTACTGTCGGATGCAGATTGCAGACCCCATTTAAATGAATGGGTTCATGTCTGCAGACAGTGGACACACTGTCGGCGCCCATGCATTGCAATGTATACACACACACACATACACATGTGTATAAATATATGTGTATAAATATGTATATATACATATGTGTAAGTATATTCATATATATATATATATATATACTGTATATATAAAAAAAAAATATATATATATATATATATATATACACACACACACATACTTAGGCTCCATTCACACATCCGCAATTCCATTCCGCATTTTGCGATCCTGCAATAGCGGACAAGAATAGGCATATTCTCTTAGTGCCGGCAATGTGTGGTCCGCAAAATGCAGAACGCACATTGCTGCTGTCCGAGTTTTGCGGATCCATGGATTGTCTGACTTGAGACATTGCCACCAGCAGAGCCCAGATTCACCAGGATGGCCTTGGTGGTGATCCTTGGATTCTTTTTCACCTCTCTAACTATCCTCCTGGCCAGCACAGGTGTCACTTTTGGCTTCCGACCACGTCCTCTGAGATTTTCCACAGTGCGGAACATCTTGTATTTTTTGCTCAAATGTAAATAAAAGCTGAGAAATGTTTTTTTTTTTTTCCACAATAATGCCTCTTGTACATCGTCTTATTATCTTTTGGGAGACACCTATGTCATTTCCCATAAAAAAATTACTTGCTGGTTGAATAAAAGTAACTTTAAGTCAAAATTTACCAGGGGTGTGAATAATTATGGGCAGCACTGTATGTGTGCAGGGCTGGTACTGCCTTTTTGGCCAAAAAATTACGACTTGGGACTCTCCACCTCGGCTCGGCACAAGCTATCAGTTCTCTGAAAGGTGAAGAGTCCACCACTTGGAAAGGGAGGGACTACAGCACCAGCAACTTGGCCAAGAGCGTGTTCAGCTTCTGTGCCGTTGAATGAGTGCGCGCATACTGTTGTCTCTTGGCAATCGCTTCGGTGATCGATTGCTGATGAAATGACTGACGAGGAGTAGGAGGACGAGGAGCAGGAGCATCAGGACCAGTAGATAATGGGAAGGACAGACAGCTCCCTTCGGCTGAGGAGCATTGACTGCATGAAATCGGGTGCGTGGCACTGGGTGATACAGCGGTTGCAGTGGCAGGCTGGACCTCCACATCGGAGCCACAATTCTCCCAGGCCACTTTATGGTGACGCTGCATGTGTTGACGCAGGGCCGTGGTGCCAACATTGGCACCCTGGCCACGTTTCACCTTCTGCCCACAAATTCGGCAAATGGCCATATTCACCACCTTCGGCGGTATAACAAAAAGCAACTACACCGCCGAGTATGCCATTTTCCCCCCAACACTCTGCACTGACTGTCTGCTACCGCTGCCTCCTTGAACCCTTGCACCACTATCTTCCGGGCAGCTAGGCTCCTGCGAAGCAGGTGGTCTTCTCCGGGCATGTTTGGCTCCCACCCTCCCACTGCTGCCACCCTGCTGACTCATGGCCATGCTACCACCTGTTGCCTCACGTGCAAGCTGCCACCCTCTTCTCCTGATAATGATGAAGCCCCTTCCTCAAGCCCCTTCCTCCCAAGTGCGATCGGCTACATTATCATCATCCGCTTGTCACGGCTGTTTAAGGGTAACAAGAGCATACACAGTAAAAAGAGCTACTGACCGGACCCAAACTAGGGAAGAGAAAGGGTGACCCCTGTCAGACCCTCAACACTCTCCCTATGCTGCTAAAGCACATGCCCGGATCCATGTGGTGGAACGAGGCATGCCCGCGTGCCTAAGACTGATGAGCCCTGTAACCCCTACAATAGTGGAAGGGGCACGGCCACCGATGCCCTGCTCAGAATATGGAGGGAACCGTGGCCACCTCAGATCCAGTCAGAAAATCACCAGGTACACAACAATGTCTGCACACTTAGCTGATGGAGCTGCAGCCGCAGAGAAGACGGATCCAAGGGCCGCTGGCAATATCCGGAGTGCTTGCAGCAACAGAACACAGGTCCAGAGAACTAATAGCTCAACAAGTGAAGATACTCAAGGCAGAGCTACAACTGAAAAGAGAAATATAATCCACGCCCTGCAATAGGAGGAGGGGTGATTTAAAGGCAGGGATATCAAACGCAGGAGGAACAGCTGGGAGTAAAGACCTCACCACAGGGGCGGAGAGACAGAACAGTGAGAACACCTCCAAACTCTAAGTGACATCATCACAGGGGTGGAGACACAGAGCTGTGAGAACGTCTCAAAGCTCTGGTAGTGACACCGCTACTATCTGCACGTCACTGATGTCCCCCTCAATGGTCTCAGGGCCAGGAGCCTGACCGCTTGCAACACCAGCTCCCACGCAACTCTCATCATCACTACTTAACCGCCTACCAGAGGAAGCGACAGATGTCTGCTCCCAATCTTAGCTGGGCACTAGCTGACTGTCCTCTAGTAGTTCATCCTCGCTGAAAAGTGGAGCCGAGCCTACAGAAGATACTTCTCAAGCTGAAGGAACAGAAAATGACAGAGGCAGGTTGAGGAAAGTTGGGGGCCATGCCAACTAAGCGTTGTGTCAGAGGAACCCACCGACTCTTGGCTGGGGGTGTCCGATGTCACTTGCGACGAAGTCGAAGACCGAGTCAACCATTAAAGCACCACTGGGTTGCTGGTCAAGACACGACTGCTAGATGACACTGGGAGCTCAGGCCTCTCGCTGCGACTCCTGCTGCCAACCGCCCTTCTTCTGCTGCTACTTCTGCCTGCGACAGAAACATTTTGGCCACTGCCCATTCCCTTTGAAGGGACTGTCACCTGTCTGGCATACCTCATAATAAAATAATAAAATAAAAAGTAAAATAATACAACCCAAAAAAGGCTGTAGTACAATGTAACTTCACCGCTGAAAGGCAAATAAGATGTATTTTCTCCCCCCTATTAAAACACCCCCAAAAAGAATGTATAACAATGTAACTTCAACGCAGAACGGCTAATAGGAGGTACGTATATATTTCCTATTAATACACCCCGTAAATGGCTGTAGAACAATGTAACTTCACAGCAGAATGGCAAATAAGACATATTCTTTTCCCTATTAATACACCCCCCCAAAAAAAGTATAACAATGTAAATTCACTGCAGAACGGCTAATAGGACATACGTATTTTTCCTATTAATACACACCGTAAATGGCTGTATCACATAGCACTTGCATCCCAATAACAAGCAAGGTTTGCTGGAATTACTGAGCTATCATATAGCGCAAACCTAAAAGCAGCAGTATAACAGTAAATTGGATGCCCAGTTAGTGCTGCAAGGTGTAATAGAATCGCTCCTATTATCCGGGCTGTACACTCCCCTATTGGACCCTGTTCTCCTTTTATAGTGTAGATAATGCCTCCCTATCCTTTCCCTACACTATGAATAATTTTCCCCTGAACTTCTAAATAGCACAATAAAGTCTTATCTAGCACTGCCACATCTCTCCCTGCACTAACTAAGTACACTGGAAAATGGCTGAATCCAAGATGGCTGAAGCTATTTATAGGACTCTGACATCACAGGCATTGATGGTCAGTTCGCAGTGTTCGCCAACGAACACATGCGGGCTGCCATCTTGACTCACTCGTCCTGCGATGCACAGGTAAGCCCTTACCTGTGCCTGTGCCGGGAGCCAGTCTGAAATCAAATGCGGCCACCGGGAGCAGGCAGTTCCGACAACAGCCGCCGGGGGCCTTCATCGGGCTGTTCTTGGAACTGCCTGCTCCCAGTGACCGCATTTGATTTCAGACCGGTACCTGTGCATTGCAGGAAGTGTGAGTCAAGATGGCAGCCCGCATGTGTTCGTTGGCGAACACTGCAAACTGACCATCACTGATCACGTGGGCTGGGTAGCTGCTGATTGGCTGCATGCATGGCATTGTGGGTGATCCCTCGTTCCCAGAGTTCTTTACTCCATGTCCCAATATGTGCAGCAGCCATTTTAGGAAAAAATGCCATTCGTTACTATGAAGCGTGAGGAAATTTGACCTCGGTGCGAATAGATTTTTGTCTGAAATTCGGATCGAATTCCACTTGGTCGACTTCGATTCGCTCATCTCTAGTCATTGCTATTAGTGTGCCAAAGAAAGACATTATACTAGAGCACCCAAACAAAAAAATAGGAGTTTGCTGGTGACGGACAACCATTTTCCTATGCTAAGGCCTGACCAAAGCAAGTGTCATCTTCAAGTATGGAACCCAAAGAAATTTGTTATACGCTTATTTTCAAAATGTGTGTAACCGTATCCAACAACTGGAGCTTTAACAGAGCAACACACAACAACTACCTTACAGACACGTGAAATCATAACAATAAGTAAAAAAAGTAGTCAATGTAATAGGGGATTTATTATGGAAACACTGGAACTCAAGCAGATATGATCAGTGAAAGGTGGACACAGAACGATCTTCCCCAAAACAAATCTAGGACAAGGGATGAGCTATTACGCTCTGAACCTCTGTTGGGGAGCAGTAAAACAGAATGAGATTCCTTTCATTGGATGGACATAAGTGACTTTCCAGCTAAACTCTTATAATAACTTTTATGAAGCAGAGGTGGATACGCTGTGTCACTTCAACAGATTTGACTTGATTTGAAAAGGGAGTTTTCTAATTGGCCCTCCAGGTCTTCACCCTTTAACCCCTGTCAGGGATCCGGATTCTGCTGCAGGGGAGCTACCAGGCTGCTACCTCCTGGAATAGTCCGATACAGTCTGAGGTCAGGAGGAAGTTCAGCCCAGGGTCAGTGAGGGGATCAGGCAGAGGTCAGGTTACTGTAGGCAGTGAAGGGTCATATCCAGAAGTCAGTACACAGAACAGGCAAACAAACAAATGGCACACCTTTGCAGGAAACTATAGTACTGGAACCTATTTCTTAGGGAAGGTGCCTTAAATACTCCAAGGTGACCAGCCATTGGCTGTGGAAGATTAAGGCGTGTGTACACCCTACAGGCAAAAATGGTTGCAGGCCTTAGCAAGGAGAACTATAAGGCAGTGCTACTCCAGAAGCTGGATCTGCTGGGTGCATGGAGATACTGGTGGGACTGCCAGAAAGCAGGAGCACTGGAGTGTGTGAGCAATGCAGCGCCCATGCCCACTAATGCTCCTCTCCCCCAAGAGGGCATGAAATATCATAATAACAACAAAGAACGCCTAGTGCCTTTCCTGGTATCTACTGACAACAGCATAACTGTTGCCTATTATTGAGCCAGTTATTGGGTATAATGTGATTGAGGAAGTTGGCCTCAGAACAACCTCTTTAGCAACTTTATTGGGTTCACTAGCTTTGTCATTTGAAGTTCAACTGCTAACAAGAAAAACAGAGATGCTAAACAAAGATATCTTGCAAGGTGGTAAAAACTGGAGTATGCCACACCATTAAGCCAGCAGGTACTAATGGGAATGACGTGTAGTGTTCATGTGGTACCTTATCAATTAACCCAGAAAATGCTCTTCATGCCAAGTGACACAGCACAACTACCAGAGGGAATTATTTCAGGTGAAACTGTGATTATACCTCATGACAACGTTGCTTGGGTAACCATTCCATTACTGAACCCCAGTAAACATAATATTACATTGAAACTAATACTATGTTGGTTCACATTGAATCAGTCAATGCAGTATACTCAGCCATTATAAAACCATATATGAGCCAAATGTTGGTCAACCAGAGGGTAAAGTGCCTCTGTTAAAGAGGAGTTTGATCCTCCAGTTCAAATAGAGCAGGGTTACTCAAGTCCAAATACCTGGGTCTGCCATCGGTTAAAGGGCCAAGCGGAAAAAATGCATGGAGTCCACCTCACAATAGTGATGCCCCACATGTTCCTCACACACTAGGATGTCCCCTAAGTGCCCCTGTTACGGTTACTCCCCGGCTAGCTGGGAGCTGGACCGCTTGGATAGTCTGGATCTCTGTTTAGGGAGAGAGAGAGGAGCCGCTTCGTCTCGGTATCCAGAAGGATCCTGTAAATGTAGAACAATCCCGGTAATGATCTTTCAGCTAGGATAATCCTTCCCCCCTCCACAAACGAGTCGAGGCTGCGATTTGAAGGTTAAGCAAGACTGATGTTTATTGACCCGGGGCCTCCTTTTATGCCATCCTGCCCTGGGAAGGGCTACATTTACATGATTACCACAATACACAATTACATGTCTGGGACAGCCCCCACGTCTCCTCCCCTCAGATAAGCCTTTAACATAATCAACCCACACTCAATGTTACCCAAGTTCTGGATGTACCCCAAAACCAGGGGGTACATCTTTACATTCGGTATCCTCAGACAGTCCTGGTGTAGGGGAACAACATATCCAAAATCCGGCTCCGTCGGTCCAAGGGTTCGGGAGTTACGGGTCCCTGAAGTCCTGACCGACCGCACACAGTGTAATTAACAGTTTTGTAACAGTGTAACTAACAGTTTTGTAACAGCCCCCCTCACAGAAGGTGATCCTGGCTGCCTTCCAACAGCATGATGTCCTCATACAGACAGTGATCTCCACTTAAGTAGCCCCAACAGAGTGATGCACCTTATTGTGTCCAATTTGAATAGTCACCTACTCAATTGATGAACAGAGTTAAGCAGCTCTGCTCCATTTCCGCGCACAGTGTAATTAACAGTTTTGTAACAGTGCTCCCTTTTTGTGGAACACTCTGGCAGACACTGTCTGACCCCTTTTCGGGGCAGACTAAGGCTGTCCAGACCGCTGGTTATGCTGGGCTGAGGTCTGTTTGTCTGGACAACCCGTCAGCGTTGCCATTCTGTTTCCCAGGTCTGTAGGTAATGGTGAAGTTGAAGGGTTGTAATGACAGACTCCAACGTAAAAGTCTGCCGTTATCCCCCGAGACCCGGTTTAGCCACACCAACGGGTTATGGTCGGTAACCAGAGTGAACTCTTGTCCATACAAATAGGGAGTCAATTTCTTTAGTGCCCACACCAAAGCCAAACACTCTTTTTCTACCGCTGCATAGCTGACTTCACGTGGCAGGAGCTTACGGCTGATGTAGACAACTGGGTGCTCCCCTCCGTCTTCGCCTACTTGGCTGAGGACAGCTCCCAGCCCGAACATGGAAGCGTCTGTATGGACGATAAAACGTTTGTTAAGGGCTGGGGCCGCCAAGACGGGAGCGTTGACAAGAGCAAGTTTCAGAGCTTGGAAAGCCGTTTCACAGTGGGGAGACCACAGGACCTGTCGAGGTAAGTTTTTCTTGGTCAGGTCAGTCAGGGGTTTAGCAAGTGTGCTGTAGTCTGGTACAAACCGTCTGTAGTACCCTGCTGTGCCCAGGAATGCTAGGACCTGAGTCTTAGTGGTGGGGGTGGGCCAATTGGCAACAGCTTCTATCTTGGCCGGCTCTGGTCGCTGTTTCCCACACCCCACCCGGTGACCCAGGTACTGTACCTCGGCCATCCCAAAGTGGCATTTTTCTGGCTTCAGAGTCAGGCCCGCAGTCCGGATCTGATCCAGAACCATTCCTACGTGAGCTAAGTGGCCCCCCCAGGACTCACTGTAGATCGCTATGTCGTCCAGGTATGCGCAAGCAAAACTCTGGAAGCCATCCAGGAGCCTATCAACCAAGCGCTGGAATGTAGCTGGGGCATTCTTCATCCCAAACGGCATTACCTTAAAATGATATAAGCCGAACGGGGTGACGAATGCTGACTTGGGGACAGCCTCCTGGGCCAGGGGAATCTGCCAGTAACCCTTGCAGAGGTCGATGGTGGTCAGATAATGTCCCCTGGCTATACGATCGAGTAGCTCGTCTACCCTGGGCATAGGGTAAGCGTCCGTCACTGTCTTTTCATTGAGCCTCTGATAGTCTACTCAAAACCGGGTTGTACCATCTTTCTTGGGCACCAGGACCACTGGAGAAGCCCAGGGACTATCGGAGGGCTCAATTACCTTGAGTTGGAGCATCTCATCGATCTCCTTCTTCATCTCTGCCCTAACTGCCTCGGGGATTCAGTAAGAAGCCTGGCGTAAAGGAGCTTGTCCTGGGGTATCTACCTGGTGGGTGGTTAAGGTAGTGTACCCTGGCTTCTGGGAGAAAGTGGGGCTTTTGGACTGCAGGAGTTGGTTAAGCTGCTCCCTTTCAGTGGGGCTAAGTCGGTCCCCTATCTTGACCTGAGCTACTATATCTGCGTGGGGACTTTTTTCTAACAGATCTGGAATGGGTAGACTGTCGGGGTCTTCCTGAGGGGGACAGCATATGGCCGTCACGTTCTCCGGCCGCTCAAGATATTCCTTGAGCATGTTCACATGGAATGTCTTTCTAAGATTGCTGTCATGGCAGCTAGCTATTACATAGGTGGTGTCTCCCCTTTTCTCCACTATCTGATAGGGGCCCTGCCAGGACGCTTGTAATTTGTCTGTCTTAACTGGCTTAAGCACTAACACCTTTTGTCCTAGGGTAAAGATTCTCTTTCGGGCCCCCCGATCGTACCACACCTTCTGTCTTCTCTGGGCCGACTGGAGGTTAGCCTGCACTGATTTAGCTAATTGCTCCATTCGGTCCCTGAGTTCCAGCACGTACGGCACAATGGGGACACCGTCAGTCTCCATCTCTCCCTCCCAGTGCTCCCGGATCAGGTTTAGGGGTCCCCGTACTTTTCTTCCGTAGAGCAACTCGAAGGGCGAAAACCCGGTCGTTTCCTGGGGCACCTCCCGATAAGCAAATAGGAGGTGTGGCAGAAAACGCTCCCAGTCTCGGTATTCCTGAGTAAATGTTTTGAGCATTTGTTTGAGGGTCCCGTTGAACCTCTCACAAAGTCCGTTTGTCTGGGGGTGGTATGGAGAGCTCAGGAGGGACTTAATTTTGCAAACCTGCCAGAGTTGCTGAGTCAATTCGGCCGTAAATTGGGTGCCTCGGTCGGACAGGATTTCTTTCGGAAATCCTACCCGGGAAAACACCTGCACCAGCGCATTCGCTACCGTATCCGCTTGGATGTTGGATAGGGCGACAGCTTCCGGGTACCTGGTAGCGTAGTCCACTACGGTAAGAATGTAGCGCTTACCGGAGGGACTAGGGGTAGCCAGCGGTCCCACTAGGTCAATAGCAACCCTGCTGAAGGGTTCCTCCACAATGGGCATATTTACTAAATGAGCTTTAGGGTGATCGCCTCTCCTCCCTACTCGTTGGCACACATCGCAGGTCTTACAATAAGTCCTAACATCAGCGTGTACCCCTGGCCAAAAGAATGTGTGAGTAATGCGGTGTAGTGTGCGGGTTACAGCTAGGTGGCCTGCCAAGGGAATGTCGTGTCCTATCTTGAGTATTTCTCGACGGTATTTGTGGGGCACTACCAGCTGTCGCCTCTGCTGCTCCCTTTTCTCCGTCAAGCGATACAGCTTTCCCTTTTCCCATAAAAAGGTTTCGTTATCTGACCCGCTCCCTCCGATCTCTGCTCGTTCCCGGTACTTTTGTAATGTCGGGTCAGTCTTAGACTCTGTCTCGAAAGCATCTGGGGTGTCCCAGGGTATGGGACCTAACGGGTCAGTCGAGGTCGGGGTAGGTCTTACCTGTGTCTCCCGCACCGGTGATAGTTCTTGCTCCATTCGGGCTTGGGCTCTGGTAGTCACTGGGTTTGCCTCGTTGTTGTCCACTGGAGCATAGGCAGAAGTCATGGGGCCCAAATCGTTGCCCAGTAGTACTTCGGCAGGTAAATTATCCATTATGCCCACGTTTACGGACCCCTTTCCCACTCCCCAATCAAGATGTACTTTAGCGGTCGGAATTTTGTACACATCCCCTCCCGCCACTCTAACGGCCACAGTCTGCCCTGATCGCTTGTGCTCCGGCACCAAATGGCTCTGGACTAGTGTAATGGTAGCCCCCGTGTCTCTTAACCCCTCGGTAGATCGCCCCTCGAGCCATACCTTCTGCCGATGGTGCTGGCGGTTATCCAAAGCAGCATATACCAGATCTGCTTCGTGAAGTGGTCCCAAATATTCCTCCATAGGGGCTTCTTGGTTAACACAGAGCGCCCGGGCAGGACGAGATGACCCAGGGGGGTAATTATAATTCCGGGGGGTCTGGTGTGCATTAAGGGGGCAGCTAGCCATGAGGTGCCCTGGTTGCTTGCATCGGTAGCAGGTCGGTCTGGGGCGATCAGAGTTGTTACTCGGTGGTCCTGAGTACCGTGCGGGGCCCGCGGGCACCGAGGCTCGGAATTCAGTACGTGGTGGCGTGCGGTAAACATCTTTGTGTTCGACCCGTGCTGGGGCTCGGTAGTTCGTGGGTTCGTGTAGACGGGAGTCGTAATGTTCATCGGTCAATTTGGCTGCTTTTTTCTAAGGTAGAGGGTCGTCTGTCTCGCAGCCATTCCTTCCCCTGCTGCTCCATGCCGTTATAAAAATGTTCTAAGAGAAATAATTGTAAAATTTCTTCACCAGTCACAGCTTTACTTCCGCTCATCCAGTGATTTGCCTGCTCTCCGCATTCGGTGCGCCCATTCCATATGTGTGTCGTTAGGCTTCTTTCTCGTGCTGCGAAATTGTCGGCGATACGTGTCAGGAGTTACAGCGTACCGCCGCAACAGTGTCTCTTTGACCAGCGCATACTGTGTCACTTCCTCAGCGCCCAGAGTCCGAAATGCTTCCAGAGCTCGCCCGGATAGTTTTCCAGACAATATCGTGGGCCACTCTCTGTTGGGAATCTGGTGCAGGGCACATTGCCTCTCGAAGTCCGCTAAATATTCATTCGATTCCTGTCTCGCTCTCTAGGAAGGGTCTAAAAGCCGCATAGGGTATCTTTGGCCTCCCGGCGTTTCCGACAGGAACGATTACCTGCGGTGCTTCGGCATTGCGGTGTGCGGTCACTAGGCTGAGTTCGTGGGCTCGAGCCTTCCGTATATCCTCGTCCGCTTCTGCCATCAACTGCTGTACCAGTTCCATAGGTGGGTTCGGCCCGTATAGAGAGAGCCTCTCCCGAACAATCCTGGTCTTTTCGTCACTACTCGTGGTCGGGGTTTCTGCCATCGTGAAGCCCTGATCCAGTTCGGTTAGTTCTGCGATCAGTTCCCTTCTCGGACGGTTGCTGGCGTTCCCCCCTCTGCTTTCGAGTAAATCCTTCAGGGTCGCACGTTTCAATTTTTCGTAAGCGCTCTCCATCCGTTCAGTACCTCTCCTAGGAAATCCAGGACAATCCCACCGCTGCCATCCAAATGTTACGGTTACTCCCCGGCTAGCTGGGAGCTGGACCGCTTGGATAGTCTGGATCTCTGTTTAGGGAGAGAGAGAGGAGCCGCTTCGTCTCGGTATCCAGAAGGATCCTGTAAATGTAGAACAATCCCGGTAATGATCTTTCAGCTAGGATAATCCTTCCCCCCTCCACAAACGAGTCGAGGCTGCGATTTGAAGGTTAAGCAAGACTGATGTTTATTGACCCGGGGCCTCCTTTTATGCCATCCTGCCCTGGGAAGGGCTACATTTACATGATTACCACAATACACAATTACATGTCTGGGACAGCCCCCACGTCTCCTCCCCTCAGATAAGCCTTTAACATAATCAACCCACACACAATGTTACCCAAGTTCTGGATGTACCCCAAAACCAGGGGGTACATCTTTACATTCGGTATCCTCAGACAGTCCTGGTGTAGGGGAACAACATATCCAAAATCCGGCTCCGTCGGTCCAAGGGTTCGGGAGTTACGGGTCCCTGAAGTCCTGACCGACCGCACACAGTGTAATTAACAGTTTTGTAACAGTGTAACTAACAGTTTTGTAACAGCCCCCCTCACAGAAGGTGATCCTGGCTGCCTTCCAACAGCATGATGTCCTCATACAGACAGTGATCTCCACTTAAGTAGCCCCAACAGAGTGATGCACCTTATTGTGTCCAATTTGAATAGTCACCTACTCAATTGATGAACAGAGTTAAGCAGCTCTGCTCCATTTCTCGCTGTGACTGTCTATGGCTCAGTGCAGCAGGTGTGATGATGTTGCAGTGGCTTTGCGAGTACATGTGTTGAATGACCAATGGCAGGGGATTGGTAAATCAGATAGCTGATTCACCAATCAGAGACCTGCTTCACCAATATATTCAATTGTATCTGCCAGTCTGATAGAACTGGAAACTAGTGCATTACCTTTTTAAGGACACCAAAGACCAATATTACAAAGACCTATATTACTCTGCCAGAACCACTTCACGTAGAGGTAAAGGAGTACCTGCAAGACCTGATAAATAGAGAATATATATAAAAAAAATTATACTATTCCTTCACTATAGTCTGTTTAAGAAAACCCTAAGATTCAGTTCTCACTGTAGAGAACTAAACCAAATATTAGGTCCTGACTATCACCCAATATCTAGAATCCAAGATATGCTAGATAGCTCTTGGATCTCTGAGTTTGATCAAGGAAAAGCCTACTACCAAGGCTTAATAGAAGAGTGTAGTAAGCTATCAAAACACCCTGGGCGTTATATGACTGGATCTTGATCCCTTTGCATCATTGCAGGACTCCAAAGGGGCAGTTTGGAAAGTCTGAGATGAAAATTGTCAATCATAGCTTGATGACAATCTGGTTCACAGTAAGGGCCCCTATACACATTACTGTATTCTTATCAGTATTTGTCGAGAATGGTTGGTTCTGCTGCCAGTCTAATGTGTATGAGACATCATCTTTGATACTATAGTGTCAGAGAAATACAAAATTTACTGCATTGAAAAAGAAAAATGCTATGACCAGAAAAGTCACGCAACCAAGCTTGTTCCAGTAGGTTGTGTTCTAGTGAGGACCCTAACCAAAAAAGGGAGACCAGGAAAAATTCATGCTTATTGGGATGATAATATTTGTTGTCTGAAAGAAGCATGAAAACAGTCCAGTGTATGAGGTGAAAATAGAGTTAGGAGAGGACAAATCAAGGATTATGCACCGTAACCTTTTATTATCTTGTGACTATCTTTTACTTGAACAGCAGACCACTGAAATGTCAGACCAACATAGATCCCCAGAAAGACAGCCAAAGCCAAAATCACATGTGGGATGTGAAATTGATGGTTATGATAAACAAAGACCAAGAGTATAAATTCAGATCACCAATTCCAGATGACAACTACAAAGCAGTGAACTGGACCCTGAAGCAGCAAAAACTCGAACCGCAGAATTCATCAGAGTAGGGATGAGCAAATGGATTCTAACAAACTGATTTGTCTCATTAGCAGTTCTACACCTGTGAGCAGCTGTCCCCACAGTGAATAAGTGCCCATTTGCTGCTTGATTTACAGGGCCAGACCCAGACATCTATTCCAGGTCTTACAATCTGGTAGTAGTGACACAGGTGCCAAAGCTCAAATTTAACTGTGGGAGCAGCAACTGCGCTTGCGCCACTACCCGGAAGTGTAGCAGCACATGTGCAGTCACCAGGGGTGAAACTAGAAAAGAATGGACCCCACAGCAAATTTTTGAATGACCCCCCCTTCCAAATACTTCCCCTCCCACAGCTAGGCAAGACCGCCCACACTTGCCAAAAAACGTTGATAAAGTAGTTATGCTTTTTTTAGTGCTCCCACACATTATTTATACCCCCTTAGTCCATCCTCACAGTAGTGCTCCCCGTTAATGTCCCCACACAGTAGTACTTTCCCTAGTAAAGGACACCAGTGGTGTAAATAAAATAAAACTCAGTAATACTCACCAAGTCCCATTCTCCCGATGAGTGGAGCACATCCTGCTCTCCCCAGCAGGTGCAATGCAATGCACCTGCTGGGATGTGTAAACAAGGACAGGCTGGAGGACTACACAGTCCAGCAGGCAATTTCACTGCATTGCACCTGCTGAAAAGAGCACTGGTGGGGTATCAGGCCCGAGCTGTAATAGATGATAGACATCTATTACGTCCTGGGCCTGGCCTAGCACACACAGTAGACATTATTACTGTGTACTGTATATGTACTGGCAGTAAGTTGGCTACTTTCGTAACCCCAAAAATGAGGACATCATACCAAGGAGAGTGGGTGACCGTACAGCACACAGAACAAAAACCATAATCTATATAACAGCGGCAGCTAAATTACACAAGAAATCTATAAGATATAAAATCTATAAATCATTGCTTTACTCACCAAACTTGGTGCCTAGTGCGATATTTAACTCCTTTTCTCACTACCTCCAAGAGTTTGCTATTGAACATTAAGAGGTATAAGAGGAGAGAACTACAACTCCCAACATGTCCAGGCTGTAATTATGTGATATCAGAGGACATTACAGGGAAGAGGTATAAGAGGAGAGTACTACAACACTACAACTCTCAGCATATCCATTAGAGGACATTATAGGGAGAAGGAATAAGAGAGAACTATAACTCCTAGCATGACCAGACTGTTATTATGTGATATCAGAGATATCAGAGGACTTTCCTGGAGGAGATATGATAAGACAACTACAACTCCCTGCATGACCAGGCTATTATGTGATATTTGAGGACATTACAAGATGAGTTATAAAAGGAGAGAACTACAACTCCAAGGATGTCCAGGCTATTATTATGTGATATTAGAGGAGGAGGCATAATAGAAGGAACGTTCCCACGCTATAAATCCTAACTAAGGAGAGGCATGAGCAGCGCCTCCATTTCTGTCTCTTTGCAGCTTGGCCCCAGGTAATATTATTTTTTATCAAATTGAAACTCACTTAGCTGATCGATTTTACTTTAATACTCATTATAGAATTACTTTCATCTACTTCATTTATTACAGATCTATACTTATGATTATGGTAGGGTCTTTTCTTTATAACTTTGGTGTTTTCTAACCAGTCTTATGTCCTCCTTACTTTACCTACCCTCTACTCTTTTCATCTTAGTGCTACAATTCTGAGACTTTGATCTCTTTCTATTTTGTTATTGCTCTCTTTTTATCTTCATGATCTGTCAATGATATGCAATGCTCACCGCCTTGGAAAGATAGTAAAACAGAATATTTTGTGTTTATACTTTTTACAGATCCCTTGAGAAAGGTCTTGATAGGACCGAAACGTTGGGATACATTATGGCCTAAAAATTATATTACGTATACTATGTACATGCTCTAATAATGGCGCGATCAGTCATATATTGACATTATCTGAATTTTTGTATTCAAAATAAATTTGCAAACAAAAGACGTTGGTGTGCCGTGGATTATCTACCTACTACGTGATTGAAGTCCTCCGCGAGCACCCATTACATACAGGTGTGCGGACTCCACAATTTCCTTCATCTATATATAATATGTGGCGCAAGCACCACCTAGGGGCGAATAGATGAAATGACAATGTCAGCCTGATATTAGGAAATACAATACATTAAATATGACAGTTAGCAGTAAAAGTAAATAGTGGGACACTGCATTATTACCAGAAAGTCAGATTCAGGGGAGTCCACAAACGAATATGGAAAACTTCAAAGTCAGAAGAATTAACTGAGAAATTTGTAACAACAAATCCAGCTACTGACATTTCAAAGAAAATCCACTGAGAAGATCTTCTGTTGTTGGAGACAGGAGTAGGCCTACAATACTGCCAAGAACTTTTAATGCTAAACAGATAGTCAGAACTATGGGCAAAGAGAAACAACCTGAATAAAACCTTCCATCCCCTCCCATAATCTACTCACCCCCCTTTGAACCCTCCCCAGAGATCTCCCCATTTATTGCTCTGCTAAATTTATATCAAGATGACCGCTTAATGGGAGTGTATGTTCTGTTGAAGCTAAGGGGGTGTGTCCATGCTCTCCCTATCACAACTAGGGGCTCTTTCACACTTGCGTTCTTTTCTTCCGGCATAGAGTTCCGTCGTCGGGGCTCTATGCCGGAAGAATCCTGATCAGGATTATCCTAATGCATTCTGAATGGAGTGAAATCCGTTCAGGATGTCTTCAGTTCCGGAACGGAACGTTTTTTGGCCGGAGAAAATACTGCAGCATGCTGCGCTTTTTGCTCCGGCCAAAAATCCTGAAGACTTGCCGCAAGGCCGGATCCGGAATGAATGCCCATTGAAAGGCATTGATCCGGATCCGGCCTTAAGCTAAACGTCGTTTCGGTGCATTGCCGGCTCCAACGTTTAGCTTTTTCTCAATGGTTACCATGGCTGCCGGGACGCTAAAGTCCTGGCAGCCATAGTAAAGTGTAGTGGGGAGCGGGGGAGCAGCATACTTACCGTCCGTGCGGCTCCCGGGGCGCTTCAGAGTGACGTCAGGGCGCCCCAAGCGCATGGATCACGTGATCGCATGGCACGTCATCCATGCGCATGGGGCGCTCTGACGTCATTCTGGAGCACCCCGGGAGCCGCGCGGACTGTAAGTATACCGCTCCCCCGCTCCCCGCTCCTACTATGGCAACCAGGACTTTAATAGCGTCCTGGGTGCCATAGTAACACTGAAAGCATTTTGAAGACGGCTCCGTCTTCAAATGCTTTCAGTACACTTGCGTTTTTCCGGATCCGGCGTGTAATTCCGGCAAGTGGAGTACACGCCGGATCCGGACAACGCAAGTGTGAAAGAGGCCTAAGACAGCAGTTGAAGGATGAAACTGAGTATGTGCGACCTTCTCAGTGGACAGAAAAAATATAAAAAAGAGCAGGTGGCGCAATACAGATAGATTTCATCAGGTGAAATCTCGAAGAAAAAAATACAGTGCTAGAGCAGTCACCTTTTTTGTCACCTCACCTTACAAAATGTGTAATATTGAGCGATCAAAAAGTATATACCCCCAGAAAATGTACCCCAGAATGGTACCAATGAAAACGTCACCTTATCCTTGAAAAAAATGTACGCCCACATTAGACAATCACCCCAAAAATAAAAAGAATTATGGTCTACAGAAGATGGCGATGCAAAAACATGATTTCTCTTTATAAAAATGCTTTGTGTAAAAGTGGTAAAATGTAAAACAAATATATAAACTTGGTATCCCTGTAATTGTAGTAACCAGCAGAATAAGGATAACGTCTAATTTTTCCGACATGCTGTACACTGCAATAACAAAACCCAAAAAGCCATGGCAGAATTGTTGCATTTCTTTATCCTACTTCCCAAAAAGCAAAATAACAAGAAAACGAAGAAAAACGTATGGTCAGAAAATAGCTGTACTGGTACCCCAGAGGTTGTTCAATACCAAAATGTTGCCCGTAAACCAATCTATCAAAATCTTCGCTGCCAAAACCATATGGCGCTCCTTTCCTTCTGAGTCCAGTGGTGTGTCCCTACAGCAGTTTACAACCACATATGAGGTGTTGCCGTATTCAGGAGAAAATGGATAATAAGTTATGGGGTGTAATTTCTCATGTTACCCCTTGTGAAAATGAAACATTTGGGGCTAAAGCAACATTGTATTGGAAGCCTGTGGGGTCAAAGCTCAGTATACCCCTTACTAGATTTCTTGAGGGGGGTGGTTTCCAAAATGGGGTAACTTTTGGGGATTTTCCACTGTAGGGGTACCTCAGGTTCTCTTAAAATACAACATGGCACCATAAAACCATTTCAACAAAATCTGCCCTCCAAAAACCATATGGCGCTCCTTCCCTTCTGAGCACTGCCATGTGCCCATACAGCAGTTTATGACCACATATGGGGTGTTTTGTAAACTGCAGAATCAGGGTAATAAGTATTGAGGCTTATTTTGCTGTTAACCCTTGCTGTGTGTCACGAGTTGGAGAGTCCTCTGCGTCGTCAAGCAAAAACATACAGCAATACGGTACAGTCACAACAGAGTTTATTGCACAAACAGAATCCAAGGAGGGAAACACAGGGAAAGAGAGAGCTCTGTGTACCGTCCTCAGGTGCGGCACCCGAGGGGTTAATTGTGCGGATCACAGCCCCCTGTAAGAGATCGGGTGCTGCCAGGCAGCAGGGGGCAGTCATGTACACAGTTCTTAGTATATTATAACTTGAAGCGTCCCCATCACCATGGGAACGCCTCTGTGTTAGAATATACTGTCGGATCTGAGTTATCACGATCTAACTCAAATCCGATGGTATATTGTAACAGAGAGGCGTTCCCATGGTGATGGGGACGCTTCAAGTTAAAATATACCCTGAATTTACATTGAAAGTCAATGGGGGACGGATCCGTTTGCAATTGCACCATGTTGTGTCAACGTCAAACGGATCCGTCACCATTGACTTGCATTGTAAGTCAGAACGGATCCGTTTGGCTCCGCACGGCCAGGCGGACACCAAAACGACATTTTTTTTTTTTTTTAAACAAATTTTATTGGCAGAAAATGACAATATTGTACACGGCTTGACATGTCCCATCAAACAAAATATATGGGAATAGGTCTCATATCAATAGATACAATAAATTACATCCGGTCAAAAATCTATTACATTTCCATATTTACGAATTACTTGATAGACAAGACATCGGAAATAATATATAGTCATTTTCTCAATTTTTTTTTTTTTTTTTGTGTGCGCTAAATACCTCCCCCCCCCCCCCCCCAAATCAACAAATATTCCTAACTAACAAAATTAGCTCCTTGTGGTTCATCATGTGTGTCACCTATTGTCTAAACCTGAGTATCCTAATTCACAACTTATCTCATCCCTCAGGCCAATCACTGTCTAGTCTTCCAAGCGTTTTTTCCAGGAGATACCATTGAGTGCGTAGGAACGGGGCTACCAACTCCTTTATCTCATCTTGGGGTAGTATCTTTACAATGAAACTCCTCCATTTATTGAAGAAATTCTTTGTGGCTCTACCCTTACACTGTTCTGTGTCTAATCTTTCCGTGTACATTATCTGTTTTGCTATGCCCAAAACCTCATCCAAAGTGGGCACCGAAGGCTATAGACAATGTCTCAGAATACTCTTCTTTGTGGATAATAACATTACATGTATCCCCTTGACTCCAATCACCTGCGAGGAGTTCCCCTCCGGGTCCGTCGGGATATAGTGGAAAATACATTGTTGAGGAGAGAGATCCAATCTAACATTCCAAATCTCCTTGATCTGATCAACTACTTCACTCCATAGTTGGGATAAAGACGGGCACTCCCAGAGACCATGGAGAAGGTTAGCTTTAGGTAACTGACATTTTCAAAACGACTTTTTCCTTCATGTCCGTGGATCCTCCAAAAATCAAGGAAGACCCACGAAAGAAAAAAACGGATACAGATCACAGAACTACGGAACCCGTTTTTGCGGACCGCAAAAAAAACGGTCGTGTGCATGAGGCCTTAAAAGCAGACAAATTTGGAAAATTGTGAATTTTTCCACATTTTATGTAATATTAGAATGTTTTATAAATAAATAAAAAAAGTTCCACTTTTTAATATTTTTACAAAAATTACAGCAGAAAAGGTATTCTCTGTGTTTTTCTTTTCTTTTGTTTTCCACAGAAGTAAAGTAACATACGGTAGTGTGTGTGAACGTTTTCGGCTATGCAAAGCCTTCTTCAGACACTGTGCCACAGTGGGTGTAGTTTAGAAAGAAAAGTAGTGAAGTCACTCCAGGAGTGTGGGAGCTATGCTCCAAAAACTTCTGGAGCATAGAAGTCAAAAAACTTCTGGAGCACAGAAGTAAAAAAACTTCTGGAGCATAGAAGTCAAATAACGCAGTAACATACTGCCGTATGTTACTTTGCTTCTGTTGAAAACAAAATTAAAGAAAAACCCAGGGAATACCGTTTATCTGCTGTCATTTTTGTAAAAATATTGCTTGGGATGGGAACCCTATATACAGCAGTAACCAACTGTTTGCGAACAAATTTTTGTACCCAAATTTACCACTAACATAAAGTACAATATGGCTGACTCCATTGGTCGTGCACTCCTGATTAACCTGTCTGCCCAATAGGCTGATTTTAAAGGGAACCTGTCACCTCAAAAATGCATCTACACCTGCCAGCAGTACCTGATAGTAGCCCGCAGTCTGATAATAATCTTATGTTTCATCCTGTAGTCCAATGCTTTTTAAGCTAAAAAAAAAACGCTGTTCTATTCTCCATCTGCGCTATATTGCCGGTCAGCTTGAAGTCAAGGGGGCAGCGGCCTCCTTGCTTCAAGTCAAGGTAACCATGCCTCCTAACCGTCCCCTCTTGCCTGAGAATGACAGCCTGCAGTTTTGCCCCGATTGCGTGGTGCGCTCTGTACTCGTGCGCGATCCCATCTCCTGCTGCCGCTGTTAGCTGGGTTTCAGCAGCGCACCGCGCATGCGCAAGACTTTGGAGCCTGTCGGAGCCTGCAGGCTGTCATTCTCAGGCAAGAGGGGACAGTTAGGAGGCGTGGTTACCTTGACTTGAAGCAAGGAGGCTGCTGCCCCCTTCACTTCAAGCTGACCGGCAATATAGCGCTGATGGAGAATAAAATGGCATTTTTTTCAACTTATGCAGCATCGGACTACAGGATGAAACATATGATTACTATCAGACTGTGTAATTAGTGCTGTAGCCTGCTCCCCCTGTATATATTGGAGGCCATTTGGCACCCTGAGAGGTGGAATACAGAGTGGGCTCAGCATACAAGTGGAACCTGCATTTCGTGAACAAAATGGAGGCCATCGTGGCACCATGAGAGGTATAATATAATGTGGGCTCGGCATGCATGTGGAACCTGCATTCCCTGAATGTAATGGATGCCGGTATGGCACCAGTGAATGTGGTATTTAGTGTTAGATTCCCGTCTTAATGAGATCGCCTTGACGCCGGCAGACGGGCACAAATAATTTTGTACAAAATGTATTTGCCAAGAATCTCACATTTATAACGCAGCATTAGCATTTTACATTTTCTATAGTGAGTATGGCACGATTGTATTTACTTTATTATTTGTGCTTGCAGAGCGCTGTTGCATTGTTTGTTTTTTGCTTTTGTGCTTTCAGCCATGGCAACGTGCACCTGCGCACTGGGATGTGCTGACTGACGCCCAATTTTATTTTATATGAAGTACAATGTGTTACAAGAAAACAATCTCAGAATCTATTAAAGCCATCCAGTAAAACCATTCCAAAGTCCTTACCACATAAAGTGACACATGTCAGATTTGAAAAAATAGGCCTTGGCAGGAAGGTGAAAACTGTCCTGGTCTAGAAGATGTTAAATCAGTATTGGTACCATTTTTGAGACTATTCACTGCTATATATTTTACATGTTATCTCTTAGAATACTTTTAACTATGTTACATTACATACCACAGATGTCAAAATTACCGGTAGGTAGTTACACGGGTCCACCTTTTTACCCTTCTTAAATCATGGTACTACAGCCATTATCCGATCCTGACCCTGTTACAAGAGAGTCTAAAAAGAGGAGACACAATGGTCTATCAATTAGCGAGCCTAGTTACCTCAATACCCCTGGATGACTGCCAATATTCAGTTTCCTCAGATGCAGTTGCACTTCAAGGAAATCAGACATACTATAGCACAACAGTCTCTTTCTGATAAAGTCAGAACAAGCCCTGTACCTGAATCTGGAGACCCCCCCCCCCCCCCCATTTATTGCTCTGCTAGATTTTCTTCAGGACGGCAGCTCAGGGGTTTGTCCTTTCACAGTGGGTGTGTCCTTTGTTGGGGGGGTGTATCCTTTCTGGTGTAGCTCTCTCTCTCTGTAACTGTCACATTGTGCACAGGCAGATCATTTTGTACCACTGCCTTTACCTCCTCTCTAGGAGAGGCTTCACGAATGCTCGAAATAACCTGTCTTTTCAGAGGGAGAGCCGGGAGCTTCCACACAGCGAGAGGCTGAGCAGGAGAAGAGAGAGCTCTGAGATGTATGTTAGCAGGACCATATGGGTGGGCTCTCCCGTGTATGATTCTCCATCCACTACTGTGGGAGAGTCCTTACATAATACAAGCTGCTCTCTCCATAGAAGTGAAATGAACACAGAAAAAGTCATTCTCTATTGGCAGTCAAGAACATTAATCAGCCCTTCTAAAAGGGGATTTGGCTGGTTGAAGGATAAAACCGAGCATGTGTGACCATGCCCATTCAGCTGAGAAGTAGGATGTAAACATTACTACACATATTTAACCACCAAGGGGAGCAATTATCAAGAAGTAAAAGGACTATATCACAACTGGGACAATTTTGTAACAAAGTAAATTTCACAAATAATTTGTTTATTTTCATGGTGAATTGAATTAACTTGGTGACATCCAACATACGGCAGATGTTGGATGTTGGGAGTTAGAAGCTCAGCCAGCACTACAGCCGGCCAGTGACAGCTGTGTTACACAGCTGACACTCACGGGCAGTTTCTGTGATCAGATATGGCTCACTCTGCAGAGGACATAATGGAGACGTAATAGATTTTTATTAAGCCCATCTCAAAGTCAAACGTAAAAAAAAAACCTAAGTATTAAAGAATCAAATCACCTTCCCATTCCCAATGTTGCATATTAATGCAATGTCCCACAACCCACGTGGGTACTGCAAAGTTGTAGTGTTATGCTTTGTATGCTTTATATAACCTGTTTTATGCTACAGTGCATCTTTATGCATAATCCCTGCCTACAGGTGTGTTAGATTCCATTACACTGAGTCTACCATTAGGGGGAGACAACACATCCCTTATATATATATATAGCCCAGCTTAGGCCTAGTTAGGCAGTGTGTCTTAGTTTTCAGTCTTGAGTCTTCAGCCCTGAGCTGAAGTAGTCCACATCCTACTCAGAACTCTGCTTAGAGTTAGTGGACATCAGCTAGAAGTTTAGCTTCAGAAAAGGATATTAATCTAGAAAGCACTAAAGAAACAGACACCCAAAGGGTTATGGCTATCGCTATACGCGTCTTAGGACCTTTGGAGTTAAAAGTGAAGGATTTACCAGCCTCCGGCAGCCTCACTAACCTGCACTGGTAAAAAAAGGGACCAGCGTAGAAGTCCTCTACCAGTAGTGGCGTCGCTAGAGGGGGGCGAGGGGGGGCAATTGCCCCCCCTATGTTGTTCCTTGCCCCCCCAGGTGCCCCCCCGCTGATTCCCCCGAGTGAATACTAATGAGCGCTTCCATTAAGGAAGCGCTCATTAGTACAGAAGGACCAGGAAGTGGTGAACGCTCTGTACTCACCACTTCCTGGTCCTCGGCTGTCGGCTGTGCAGGGCTGCGCACAGCGTGAGGTCGCTCTGTGACCTCACGCTGTGCGCGCCAGTTTAGAGCACGCACAGTCGACTGAGGAGGGAGAAAATGGCAGGCGGCGTCCGTCCAGGAGCAGGAGAGGTAAGTGTTTTTTTTTTTAATTTTATAAAAAATGTGGCTGCTGGGGGCATTATGGGGGCTAATAGGAGGCATATGCGGCTAATAGGAGGCATATGGGGCTAATTGGAAGCATATTTGGGGGCTAATTGGAGGCATATTTGGGGGCTAATTGGAGATGTATGGGGGCATTTGGAGGCATATTTGGGGGCTAAGTGGAGGCATATTTGGGGGCTAATAGGAGGCATATGGGGCTAATGGGAGGCATATGGGGCTAATAGGAGGCATATGGGGCTAATAGGAGGCATATGGGGCTAATTGGAGGCATATGGGGGCTAATAGGCATATGGGGCTAATAGGCATATGGGGCTAATAGGAGGCATATGGGGGCTAATTGGAGGCATATGGGGGCTAATTGGAGGCATATGGGGGCTAATTGGAGGCATATGGGGGCTAATTGGAGGCATATGGGGGCTAATTGGAGGCATATGGGGGCTAATTGGAGGCATATGGGGTCTATGGGGCTAATAGGAGGCATATGGGGGCTAATAGGAGGCATATGGGGGCTAATAGGAGGCATATGGGGGCTAATTGGAGGCATATAGGGGCTAATTGGAGGCATATAGGGGCTAATTGGGGGCTAATAGGAGGCATATGGGGGCTAATTGGGGGCTAATTGGAGGCATATGGGGGCTAATTGGAGGCATATGGGGGCTAATTGGAGGCATATGGGGTCTATGGGGCTAATTGGAGGCATATGGGGTTAATTGGAGGCATATGGGGGCTAATTGGGGGCTAATAGGAGGCATATGGGGGCTAATAGGAGGCATATGGGGGCTAATAGGAGGCATATGGGGGCTAATTGAAGGCATATGGGGGCTAATTGGAGGCATATGGAGCTAATTGGAGGCATATGGGGGCTAATAAGAGGCATAATGGGGGCTAATTAGAGGCATAATGTGGGCTAATGAGGCATAATGGGGGCCAATGGGGCTAATAAGAAGAATAATGGGGGCTAATGAGGCATAAGGGCTTATATGGGGGCTGATATGGGAGTGATGAGAGGCATAATGAGGGCTAATGAGAGGCATAATGTGTCATCCACAGATCCCCCATAACAGTGTGTCTTCCACAGATCCACCATAACAGTGCGCCTGTGCACTGACGAGAGACAGAAAGAAGGGGAAAGAATCCGTGGAAGCAAGCAGAGGACAGCACAGCAGACGACTGAATAGCTTCTTTTGTAAGTAAATTGTTTTATTATAACTGTATCCCTGCAGACCGCAATTCTCTCGTATTTTGTAATCTTATTTTGTTTTTGCCCCCCCATTTTTGACTGTGGTATCTTTGTGCCCCCCCTATATATTGTTCCTAGAGTCGCCACTGTCTACCAGTAAATATAAAAATTATATCATTAATAGGGAACCTATATATAGCCCAAAATAAGTTCAGGGCCCACCCCTGATTAAAGCATGAAAACCGACCAAAAGGAGTGGGTCAATAGAGTACAAAAAACACTTATAGTACCAAGGTAATCCAAAAGTAACATAATTTTATTAGAAAATCACAAAAAGACATGATTGACACAAGTCACGAAAAGACATTTAATACAGGTCACAATACATGAACAAATTAAAAACCAAGGGGACCGATGGTGGACTGCTGGTATATATTAATAAAGTGCACATGCAATAATCTTGATTGGTCATCAGTAAAAGGTGTGTAACACCTAACCACTATGGCTCCAAATTACATAATCCAGCCCATATGCATATATTGTACAACAGATACCATAATTTGGGGGTGAGAGTACACACCACAAAGGCTAACTGAGGCAAATGGTGACTACAGTTATAATAGGCACATAGAAAATACTGACCAAGCAGCTTAGTATACCACACAGGAACACCACCGGTCCGCTCCCCAACGCACGTTTCGCGTTTAGCTTTTTCAAGGGGTACTGATATCATTAATAGCCTGAGAGACAGACATAACACCTGTAAGCAGTGGACCTCTTGCAGCTTTACCTCTGTCCCTCTTAAAGAGACTGTATTTCATATCTGGATGTACTAGAGACTGTATTTCATTTCTGGATGTACTAGAGACTGTATTTCATTTCTGGATGTACTAGAGACTGTTTAATACTTGTATGTAACCATTACCAGGAGCAATGTTCAGTAAAAGTTGGATTGCACCATACTTGTCTCAGTCTCCAATTCCTCAGCTAACACTACAGTAAATGGTTTGTACCACCATAAAAGGTACTGGCATCACGACTACAAGGGACCTTGCCATAGGCACATTAATACAGACCATCAAGAGCACCTCGAACCACCATCTGGCCTGTGTCCCTTACACCAGACTGTGCCCCAGAGAATCCTTGTGCCGTTCTCCTCTTCACTTATGCGAGCCTGCCCAGGGACAACATAACCGTGAGTAACCAGAACTGTATGTACCTCAGCCCACCTAATGTTCACACTGTGACCCCACATATAATTCCCCTGTCAGTCTGGCTTACTGCATTAATAAAAATGAACATACAGTGGTGCTTAAAAGTTTGTGAACCTTTCAGAGTTTTCTATATTTCTGCATAAATTTGACCTAAAATTACATCAGATTTTCACACAAGTCCTAAAAAATAGTTAATGATAACCACATCAAATAAGTGAGTCAAAAATATTAGACTTGGTTATTTATTGAGGAAAATGATCCAATATCGGGCAGCACGGTGGCTCAGTGGTTAGCACTGGTGCCTAGCAGCGCTGGGGTCCTAGGTTCGAATCCGACCTAGGGCAACATCTGCATGGAGTTTGTATGTTCTCTCCGTGTTTGCGTGGGTTTCCTCCGGGTACTCCAGTTTCCTCCCACACTCCAAAGACATACTGATTGGGACCTTAGATTGTGAGCCCCATTGGGGACAGTTGGATAATAATGTCTGTAAAGTGCTGCAGAATATAGTAGCGCTATATAAAATGCATAAAATAAATATCATATATGAGTGGCAAAAGTATGTGAACCTGTAGGATAAGCAGTTAATTTGAATGTCATGTACTTACCTGCCTCATTGTGGCGGCACTGCAGCAATCAGCCCCGCTGTTAGTGGGGCTGCTGATCGGCCTGTGCGATGGTGAGATCGTCAACCAACTTCTATCTAATGTGTGGCCACATTTAGGAGACATTACAAGGCAATTCCACCTTTTGTTATGCTCCAACCTTTTGTTACCTTCTAATATGACTCCCACTGATTCCCAGTACTGAGGGGACATGGACTGGGGTTCCCAATTGTCTCCCTAGCCTGGTATTCTGACTTTTGAATTGTTCATTAGCTTGTTCATGACTGTCGATTATCACCTGGCACTGTCCCTGTTTGACTCTGTGTTTGTATGGTTTTGACCTTTTTCTGTCTGGCTATTTTTTGACTCCACTAGGTTTAGGCCCTGCACTTAGTTAAGTTAAGGACCATCATTAAATTGGGGGCTGACATTTAGGGCAGATTCTCCAAGCAGATATGCATAGTGAAGTACAGGGCAGAACTGTTTTCTACCTTAGGTGACATTGAAGGTAAAATTAGAGTCAGGTGTTTCCATTTATTGGGATGATAATCAGGATTGAGTATGCTACCTATTTTATTTTTAAAAAATCTTCACAATACATATTTGTGGTTGTGTATCATGGCATGAACAAAGGAGATCTCTGTGGACCTCAGAAGAGAAGTTGTTGATGCTAATCAGGCTGGGAAAGGTTACAAAACCGTCTCTAAAGAGTTTGGACTCCACCAATCCAGAGTTAGACAGATTGTGTAAAAATTGAGGAAATTCAGGACCATTACTAGCCTCCGTAGGAGTGGTCGACCAACAAAGATCAGAACTCAAGAAAGTAGATCATGCAGGAAGACAACAAACCTAAGCACACATGTAAGTCCTGACCATACATCCAACAGAAATGTTGTGGAAGGACCTGAGGTGAGTGTTACTGACAATGACCATGGACCCACTGTGCCAACTAACCAGTTTGATTTTGGGCTCATACAACACAACCTACAATAGAACCAACCAATAACCGCACAATAATACGCATAAATAATGCATAAATAATGCATAAAATATAACACAAAAATTTATTAAACGTCCTATGTAACAGCACAGATAAGACAATCGTGGCTGTCTGAGTATAGAAGATGTAGTAGTGTTACCTGCAGTCCTATGTAAAACCACAGATGACACTAGTGCTAATAATGTGATAGTGTTACCTGCAGTCCTATGTAAAACCACAGATAATATTAGTGCTGATAATGTGGTAGTGTTACCTGCAGTCCTATGTAAAACCAATGATAACACTAGTGTAGATCATGTGGTAGTGTTACCCACGTCCTTAGTGTGCCTCCATGTGTCTCTCCCATGGACTCCATGCTGGCTACGCTGCCTCCTCTTCCATCTTCTTCTTCTTCTTGCCCCTCACAGAACGTCCTGATGCAGCTGCGTCAAGGCATGAGAACACTGTGGGCATGGTGATGGTGACACACAGGGAGAGACACACATAGGGAGAGACACACACACACACACACACACACACACAGGGAGAGAGACACACACAGGGAGAGACACACACACAAGGAGAGAGACACACACACAGGGAGACACACACACACACAGGTAGAGACACACACACACACAGGAAGACACACACACAGGGAGACACACACACACAGGGAGACACATACACACAGGGAGACACACACACACAGGGAGACACACACACAGGGAGACACACACACACACACACACACAGGTAGAGACATACACACAGGGAGACACACATACACACAAGGAGAGACACACACAACACACATGGAGAGACACACACACACACAAGGAGAGACACACAGGGAGAGACACACACACAGGGAGACACACACACACAAGGAGAGACACACACACAGGGAGAGACACACACACAAGGAGAGACACACACACACAGGGAGAGAAACACACACACACAGGGAGAGACACATAGACAAGGACAGAAACACACACACACACACACACGGAGAGACACATAGACAAGGATAGAAACAGACACACACACAGGGAGAGACACATAGACAAGGACAGAAACACACACAAGGACACACACTGGGAAGCTCAAATACACACAGAGACAGATACACACACAAGGACAGGGACACACACAGGGACACACACACAGGGACAGTCACATACACACAAGGATAGACACACACACACAGGTACAGTCACATACACACAGGGACGGACACACATACAGGGATGGACACACACAGGGACAGACACACACACAGGGACAGACACAGGGACAGACACATACATATAGACAGACACCTGTGCGATGGTGAGATCGTCAACCAACTTCTATCTAATGTGTGGCCACATTTAGGAGACATTACAAGGCAATTCCACCTTTTGTTATGCTCCAACCTTTTGTTACCTTCTAATATGACTCCCACTGATTCCCAGTACTGAGGGGACATGGACTGGGGTTTAAAAGTAAATTATCAACATGTACCAGAAGGTGGTCTAAACTGTAACCATTAGGAACTGGCTAGACTGTGGTATGGAGTCTAAGCAATGCCTTAGACACACACAGGGGCACACACACACACACACACACACAGACAGACACACACACACAGGGAGGGACAGACACACAGCTAGGCCTCACCACATTCCAGCCAGGCTCCTCTCCCTACAGGAACAGAGCTTTCTGCTCCTCCGGCTCTTCCCCGAATGGTCACATGGGCGGATGACATCAGGAAGGTCCTTTAGCCCGGGAGGAAACTCCATCTACCCTGTTCTGAGTCCTGGGGCCGCCCACCCCAGAAGTGCATATGGCGAAAATTGTCTGCATTGCTGGGCTAAGCTGCCCTAGAATTCAGAACAGGCAGTTTAATGAAGACCAGGACACAGCTGCAGGAGAGAGCGGGTACAGTGGGCCCCCCCCAGAAGCAATGGGCCCTGAAACTCGCCTGGGTGTTCCGGGTGCTGACGCTGGCCCTGCCTTTTATGTTCTAATGTATTTTACTACGAAGTTTAGTTTTCTATGAATCAGTCAGGTTTATCAACCTTGAACTTACCCTTGTAGAAAGCTAGGTGATGGACTTAGCTCACTCTAGTGTTAGCTGAGGAAGAGAGAGTAGCTAAATGTGCGCACTCCTTGGAGCGTTGCATCAAGAAAGCCGTCTCTACTTTACAGTACTCCAGAGAGGAAAGGAAGAACCAGGAAGGTCCAGGTTATGCATGGCCGAGCATTGGAGTCATTCAGTAAGGTATTTGCTGTTTAAAACCTTATTCACATGTCAGTGATTCACGTATGTGTGCTGTCCGTGTTCTCCACAGATAGCACACGTACCCATTCATTTTAATGTGTGTATTCACACAACCGTGTTTTAGCACCATCTGTGACTCTGTGGTTTTAGCATAGAAGCCTGCCTTATTTTTGTCCTTGTTTATGGATCCATCACGCCCATGCCCATTAGTCGAAAAAACTGGGACCCAACATGGACGCCATCCATGTTTTGTCTATGTTTCACGGACCATTATAGAAAATGCTTTGAAAATGTATTTTCAGCTGTGCGGTGTCCATGGAACACAGATGACATGCGGAGTGCAAAAAATGGACACATGGACCAAACACAGATTCTTCATGAGTGAAGCACTGACCATCTTATCACGGATTTAATCTCGGACATGGATATGTTATAAGCCTAAGGGTCCATTCACACGTCCGTTTTGGTGTTCCACATCCGTTCCGATTAAAAACGGAACGTTATGCGGATCCATTCATTTTCAATGGAATCCGTAAATATTCGGACAGCACTCATGGTGCTCTCTGATTCTGTGATTCCGTTCCGTGGGTTCCGTTTATTCGGATCCAGGAAAAAAATATACCCTGTCCTACTATTTGTCGGATTTTGCGTTCCGTCATGCCATTCTAGTCAATGGATCCGTCAAAAATGCGGAAGACATGCTAAAAGCATCCCAATGTCATCAATATTTTCAGATCCGCAAAAAACAGGAACGTTTATCTGGAAAGATAAAAATACTGACGTGTGAATGGACCCTTAGGCTGATAAAGACTATACTGTAGTAAGAGGAACATTGCTAATACGCCCTTCCACACTTTGACATGGTGCTGGCCAGCCGTATCTTAATTCTGCACCCCTCAGCCAGGGAATTATGAACAAGTTTGCAAGAAACTTTTGGAGAGATAGAGGGAGTACTTCTTTGCTTATATCCTTACATTGCTATATGGGAAGCTATGCACTGCAAATTGTTTGGAACTGTGTTTAATACCATTGGATGTACTACAACTCCCATTCTGAAGTTTGTAAAGAGAGACTTGTCTATTTTCTACTTCTGGCCAGTTTACAGCACCATTCGTCGTCCACAGTACTTGCATCTCCTGCTTCGCACGCGTACGAGACTCATAACACCAACGCTGGGTTCACACCTGAGCGTTTTACAGCGCGTTCCTACGCGCTGTAAAACGCACAACAGGCAAGAACCAATGATTCCCTATGGGAAGGGTTCACACCTGGGCGTTTTACAGCGCGTACGATCGCGCTGTAAAACGCCCGACGCTCAAACAAGTACAGGAGCTTTTTTTGGCGCGTTTGACGCGCGTTTGGGCCATAGACTCTTTGGACAACACTGCTGTCAATCACCCAAACGCGCGTCAAACGCGCGTTCACTATAAAAAAAAACGCGCATAAAGCGCGCGACAAAAACGCGCATAGAAACGCGCGTTTGAGAAACGCCTAGGTGTGAACCCAGCGCAAGGGTATCCTAACTACCATCAGGTATAAGCCCCAACATCAGGATGTGCCCCAAGGGAAGAAAGTTCGCATCTTCCTATGACTGCTATTCTCTAGGCAGCATTGGTGTGAGGATTGCCACTGTGAATAACTATTACAGCCAGAGCCACTACTACTCCCATCCTCCACTCCACTTCTTTGGGGCAGAGGAGGAGAGAGGGGCAGCAGCCATTACAGCAATCACTTCTTGGGAGGGAACCCACCAACATAACCGAGTTGAAGCTGTTTTGTACAGAAGAATGGGCTAAGATTCCTCCAAGCCGATGTGCAGGACTAATCAAGTTACCAGAAATGTTTAGATAGTTATTGCTGCACAAGGGGGTCACACCACATACTGAAAGCAAAGGTTCACATACTTTTGCCACTCACAGACGTGATATTGGATCATATTCCTCAATAAATAGATGACCAAGTCTAATACCTTTGACTCATTTGTTTAATTTGGTTATATTTATCTACTTTCAGGAATTGTGTGAAAACAGTACAATATTTTCAGGTAAACTTTGAGCAGAAATAAAGAACATTATGAAGGGCTCACAAACTTTCAGGCACCGCTGTCATTGTCATTGCCATGTCTATAAATGTCCAAATTATTAAAATGTAAAGTTGTTATCCTGCGCAGTATACGCCATGCATGCATATTTGGCTTTTTCCAAAAGAAGATAAATTACCCCCATCAAGTCCTCTCAGGCATGCAAACAAATTTTTTCGCTCAGCTCTGTTAAAAGGTAGTTACCCAGAAAGAGCTGGGTTTCTGTTATGACACATTTAGTTTTCCTTTCATTTTGGAAAGGAGACCAGCTTGCATGTCTCTTTTCCAGAAAAGAATTCTGTGGGGACACAAGCACAGCAAAAGATAAAACATCTTATGAAAAGCACTGATTAAACAGTTTGAGGCTACCACCAGGGAAAAATCTTATTCTGAAAAAGCACTGACTGAACAATTTGAGGCTATCACCAAAAACAAAGTGGAAAAATAGGGTAAAACCAATCTATATACTGCACGATTTATGGAACAATTATGGGGAACAAGAGTTCATAGGAACGCTCATTACTTATAACTGGCTCATAAAATCGTCAGCCGATAAACGAGCAGACGCCCGGTTGTTGGATGATTTGCATCTTTTATCAGGATGAAGATGTACGATTATTAGCAGCACCTGTTATATCCCTTGTTGTTGATGCGCCAATGCTCCAGTGGTCCCTGTCAGTATTGTCCTGCTACAGCCAATCACTGGCCTCAAAGGTCATGTGGATATATGGCATATCATCACTACAGCAAAATAATATGGAGGCACCACTAGAGCACTGGCACAGTGGTGGCAGGGGATTAACCAGATAAATGATGGTTCATTTTATTATTGGTGTTGTCGACAGTGGTCAGAGAAGGCAGACAGGCAGATGCACACAAGATCATTGTATAAGAATTGTTTCTGCATCTCAAAGGACAACCACTGCATCAGAAAATTGGTCTTCAGTAGGCCCTGCAGTGACTGCCTGAACCATAAGAACCATCTACTTGAAGCAGGACTGCATTCTCACTCTCCACTAGTTTTTTTTGCCACTGACCTCTCATCATCACCAAGAGTGCCTGCACCTGGTGTCGTGAGTGAGCCCCTTGGAGGCAGGAATGGCAAACATAGTGTTTAGTCATGCAAGCAGGTTCTGCCTTGGTATTAATAGGGCCCACATCAGAGTTTGCAGGAGGGCACAAGAGCACTTATTGCCATCATGTATAGTGTGGAGACACACAGGGCCACCACCAAGTGTCATGGTGTGGAGTTCTTTTATCTACTATGGCTGTTCCGGTCTGGTATTCATGGAGGTAACAATGACCAGCCGTCCAGATATCCAGGACACGTGGAACCAGTCATATTGCCATTTTGGACTCCGCTAAGAGACAAGGTGTTCTAACGAGAAAATGCCTGTCCACACACTGCCCACGCTACACAATGTGCTCTTTAGGGTATCTAGCAGCTCTCTTTGCCAGTTTCATCACCAGATCTCTCCCTCATCGAGAATACCTTGGACTGGATGGGGTGACAAATCTCCCATGCACACAGGGGCGGATTGGCCATAGACCCTAAAGGGAAGGGACAATGCCTATAGGGCCACATGAGCCCTCTTCACTGCTGCCGGCAAGGTACATACTACTGGGGGAACTATAGGTTCTGGCTTGGTGCTGTGGCTAACATATCACCTTCTAAGCCCCCTGCTCCATATCTAAATTATAGACAATTGAAGAATGAGAACATAACGTGGTTGCTATTGATGGCCACCGCAGAAGGACAGCATCTGATGAGGTATTTTGTGCTGCACTGTGTTATTTGGTTCTGTGGGATGGTATTCTGGTCTGCACTAAGGCATTACTGACTCTGCCAACTTATATTAGTCCCATCTAATTGTGAGACCCACCTACCTGTACAATATTGGGGCCACTTTTAGTTTTTTTCCACCTCTGCATGCATAGCAGTCAACAAGGACCTTGACTGAACGCTATGGGTCCCAAGTTGAAAAACTTGGAATGACATACCACACTAGGATATCCATCATCTGTATAATTGTTGCCATGCCAGAGTGGCTGCCGGTAACACAGCAAGGGGAAATGACACCAATATTAATGTGACCCTGCCTCAACATATATCCTGCTGCAGAACCCAAAATAAAGGATGCACCACCTTGTTTTGTCATTATTGAACCCTACCACTAGCAGTTTATAATTTGTCATAGGTGATCTTTTTTTCATTTTCCACTAGTGTAGTATGCCAGCCACAGATGGTCTCCAGGAATAGTAGCATTCACCTCATCACGATCTCCCAAACAGCATTCCAGAGCAGGCAGTATGATGTCATTGTGCTGATCATACTGGGACAATTATGTCATCTACTTGGTCCCTGTGTACAAAAGGCTTATGGACTACAGGTTGGTACATGGCAAGGCAGCTCTCTGCTGTACCAGATTTTAACTGTATCGGCATCCTTTGAACACCAGTATAGCTGAGAATGGTGCTCACCTGGTGACTGCAATCTTCCCCTGGTGGACCCCAGCATGTGGGCCTGGGGCTGCTGCCCGCTTTCTCCCTTGCTGTCTATGCCTTAGTCATGGACATAATAGTGAGCTTACACAGAAAATTCTAAATTTATAGACATGATGAGGTCACCCACACCATAAGGGTGCATTCACACGACTGTGTCTATTTTGCAGACTGCAAACTGCGGATCTGCAAAACCACAATATTTGTGCTTCTGAGTCCGCAAAAAAAAAAAAGGATATATCGCAACTTGTTGATCGTGAACCCATTGAAGTCAATGGGTTCGCACTGCGATGCAGGGTGCACACAGCCAGCGTTTATGTTTTGCAGATTTGTGGTTTGCGGTCCGCAAGACGAACACACTTGTGTGAATGCACACTTATACTACTCTCATCATGATGAATACACACGTGATGAATATCTCACACATACTGTACAATTAGCTCACTACATGTTGAGCTCACTCTGGCAAAGATGAGCACCCCAAACAAGATGATCTCAGGCTACTTTCACACTTGCGTTTGATCGGATCCGTTCTGAACGGATCCGATCATATTAATGCAGACGGAGGCTCCGTTCAGTACGGATCCGTCTGCATTAATAACTTAGAAAAATTTCTAAGTGCGAAAGTAGCCTGAGCGGATCCGTTCAGACTTTCAATGTAAAGTCAATGGGGGACGGATCCGCTTGAAGATTGAGCCATATGGTGTCATCTTCAAGCGGATCCGTTCCCATTGACTTACATTGTAAGTCTGGACGGATCCGCACGCCTCCGCACGGCCAGGCGGACAGCTGAACGCTGCAAGCGGAGGCTGAACGCCGCCAGACTGATGCAGTCTGAGCGGATCCGCATCCATTCTGCATCAGGGCTGGACGGAAGCGTTCTGCTCCGCTCGTGAGCTCCTTCAAACGGATGATGACAAATTCATGCATGATGAAGAGCTCCGCCACACAATAAGCTTGCAAACATGTTGATAAGCTCACTCACACTGATCTCAATGATAAGCTAACACATAAGATTGTGGGTTCACCCACTTGATGATGAACTAATCTACATGATGATCAGCTCACACATACACTGATGAGCTCACACCTACATGGTAGCAAGCTTACCTATGTTATGAGCTCAACCATGCAATGATGAGTTTACACACACAATGAGCTCACACAGATTTGAATTTACACAGATGATGATGAGCTCACACAAATGAGTATGAGCTCACCTGCACAATGATGAGCTCAAACGCACAACGTAGAGCTCACTTTCACAGATATGAGCTTATCAACATGATGAGCTAAGACAGATAATGACAAAATCACATATGATGCTGAGCTCACCCACACAATAAGCTCACATACAAGATGATGAGCTCACCCACATTTAGGATGAGATCACTTACACAGTATTTACCTCACCAATGTGACGAGGTCACCTTGGTGATGATGAGCACACATGAGGTAACACATGAGGTGATGAGCACACATGAGGTAAATCACACTATGAACACACACAATGAGCTCACACATACGGTGATGAGCTCATCCATGTGATCATGAGCTCACACACGCAATAAGCTCCCACACACTATGTTGAGATCACCCATATGATAATGAGCTTATATAGACAATGATACATTCACACAGATTGGCTTCAACACATACACTGCTAAGATCACGCACGTAATGATGAGCTCACCCATGTGATGTTGTGCTCAAGATGACCTAATGAACCAATACATATGCACTGATAAGCTCACACCCATGATGATCGGTTCGCACATGATGATGAGCTCACCCACACAAGGGCGAACTTATTAATGATGATTAGCTCACACACACTATGAGTTTACACCCATCAGGATGAGCCCAACCACACAATGGTGAGCTCCCATACGATAAGCTCACAAGAGCAATGAGGTGCTCATGAGATTGCCCATACTGACATCCTCCACTGAAGAGCAGGCAATTGTCAGGAAGGAACGGTTCCATGCCGAAAATCGTCAGGCTCATCTGTCATTGTAAAGGGGACTTTATGCTCTCTTTAGGCTTGCTAGCATCAAATCCGTAGTTACAGAGGGCCATTACCCTTCATGGCATATTATATAATTTATTCCCTATGCTGTGATTGCCACTGATCAACACAGAGTACAATCCATTTCTTCAATCTTCGTACATGACTTTAAAGTTTATACTTTTGGATCAAGCACACATTCCTAGAGAATTTGAGAAAATAACTCAGCTCCTACTTGAGCTTTAGGTTCTTCTCAAACCAGCTGTTATAATGGGCCCTGACGCACATCAGTATCACCAAAAACGTCATTAGTAGGTAGTGAGAGCCAAAACTCTGTCTTGCAGCACTTGTAAATACCACGTGGCTTGTATAACTTGGCTGCTCAGCTTTATATCATCAACAAGAAAGAAATGGTGGAGGAGCAGGTTGTTACAGACTCATGAGGCCCAGATCAATGTTGAAGGTCATCTATGTTGAGTGCATACTTCCAACCTGTCTTTCCTTACAGGGGAGTTTGGAGCAGCAGCCATATATATATACAGGTGAAACTCAAAAAATTTGAATATCGTGCAAAAGTTCATTTATTTCAGTAATGCAACCTAAAATTAGAATTTTGTGAAAAGGTTCAATATTCTAGGCTCAAAGTGTCACCCTCTAGTCAGCTAATGAATCCATACCCCCTGAGCAAAGGGGACCTCAAAATTGTGACTTTGGGGTTTCATAAGCTATAAGCCATAATCATCCAAATTATAACAAATAAAGACTTGAAATATCTCACTTTACATGTAATGAGTCTCATATGTTAGTTTCATCTTTTAAATTGTATTACTGAAATAAATGAACTTTGCACAATATTCTAATTTTTCGAGTTTCACCTGTATATAACCTTTTGACAGAATGGTAAATATAATTGTAGCAGCATCACACATTAGGACACCTAATTGTATTATGTTACAGTAATGAATCAAGGATCTCCCAGTATTCCAGCACTACAACTCCCCCCAACATGTTCCAACTCTGCTACCAGCAGTGAATCCTCAGCTTTTTTTTCCTCAGTCAATGAGCAACTTAAGAATAATCCAACAATGATGCATTGCTTCTACAAAATTAGAAAGTTTTATTAATATTTTACCTTCATGTTTTTTAACTACAAAACTTGGACTGGCATCAATTATCACAAATACATTTATAGTCTGGAGAGGCGATCTGGGGTGTGAAACGGCCAAAGGCGTCCTGGGTAACAGAGGAGACTGCACAGATATGTAAAATTATTGGGCGTTTCGTGTCCATCCGTGGTCCAGACATAACATTGAAAACAACTTCACTTTAGTAATCTCTCTGTAAATGGACATATGTATTCACCTCCTGGTGATATTGGAAGGAAAGGTGGTGACCAAACGCGACCAACGTAGAAACCAAGCTCGGGAGACAACTTAGATGTCATTTAAAACAAGTTTAGCTTATAAGAGAAACAAACCAATTCATTCATAGTCAATTACAGTGTGAGCAGAAGTGTCATAACTGGCCAAAGAATAGGAGGAATGTGACATTTACCCCCACCCTCCACTAAGGACATCTGCTTCCCACCCAAACTATAAACCAGTAACTCTGGGCCCCCTGTATCCTTTTTTAGGCATATCCAGGTAGACAGATTTTTTTTTACTTTGAACCTTAAGGGGGTTGGCCACTTTCTGGCTACTTGCGCCCAATGTATATGTAAGATGACTATATGGCAATTGCTAATATAGATTTTGTTGACATTCAGTGCTATTTGCTATATTTCATAAGCCATGTCCCCTTGTTAGGCAAATCTTCTGTGCTGTCCACATAGAGGTCCTGTCCATAAGATGGCCGCTGATGGAGGGTCGTGTGACCAGGCAGATCACCTCTATGTGGTGTCCCCTGCATCCAAATACGCTGCACCTACCGCAAACTCTCAACAGTACTGGTGCAGATGGCAGGTGCAGTGATATTTTATAGACAAGACCTCTGTGTGGTCAGCACAAAAGATTTGGTAAAGAAGGGGGAATTCCTTATTAAATAAAGACATTTTAACAAAGGCTATATTAGTAAGTGCCATATAGTCATTTTACAAACAGATTGGTTAACAGTTGCCAGAAAGTGGCCAATCCCTTTAAGGCTACTTTCACACTATCGGCAGCCTTCTCCGGCAAGCTGTTCCGGCGGGGCAACAGCCTGCCAGATCCGTGCTGCCGCTAGTGCACCGTGCCGCCGGAAGTCCGCTTTGGCCCCATTGACTATAATTTAGGGTAGGGGGGGGGGGGGCAGAGGTCCGTTCGCCTCTCGCCTTTCCATTATAGTTAATAGGGCCGGAGCGGACTTCCGGCGGCACGGTGCACTAGCGGCAGCACGGATCTGGCAGGCTGTTACCCTCCCGGGAACAGCCTGCAGGAGAAGGCTGCCGCTAGTGTGAAAGTAGCTTAAGGCTAGGGCTACACACCGACATGTGCAACAAAAGGGTAGAACTACAGTGGATTTTTTGTGAAGATAGTAAATGGTGTCGTACTGTGACATGCTGCAACTGTGATGCGACAGTCGCACAAAAATCCAACTTGGATTTGACTATCATTGCGGCAACAAAAAGTTGTGTTAAACATGTCGCTGTAAAGAATAACTACCATCAAACAGCCTATATGTGAATATTCTATGTATTTTTTTTTAAACAGGTGGATGGTTTTTGGATATCATTCATTGAAGTCCCTCCATGTATTCTACTTCCTGTCCTGGCACATTAACTTCCTCCCTTGCTTGGACTTTTAGCCCAGAATACAAACTCGCTTGACATTCTCAGTCAAACCATTCAGCGAAGGAAGGGGGATCTGGCATTATTTTACATTGAAATGCATTAATGGCGGATCCGGCCCTAAGTGTTTTGTGAAAATGGATCTGGTTTTGCGGTGAAAAAGATAAATACTGGATCTGTTTTTCTTGATGACAATCGGAGAGACGGATCCAGTATTGCAATACATTTGTGAGACGGATCCGCATCTGGATCCGTCTGCAAATGGTATCCGTTTGCATATAGATTGCCAGATCCGGCAGGCAGTTCCAGCGACGGACACTGGTGTGAAAGTACCCTTGGTTGTGCTTGCGCAGACCTTTAAAAATGTGAAAAAGATAAATACCGGATCCGTTTTTCTTGATGACAACCGGAGAGACGGATCCAGTATTGCAACTCATTTGTGAGACGGATCCGGATCCATCTGCAAATGGTATCCTTTTGCATATAGATTGCCGGATCCGACAGGCAGTTCCAGCGACGTAACTGTCTGCTGGAATCCAGCGACGCTAGTGTGAAAGTAACCTTGGTTGTGCTTTTACGGCCAAACATGATGAAATGATCTAAGAATACAGCGCTGGCCACCACATAGAGTAGTACTGCAGAAAATGAAGGTTAGCTTGCTGGAGTTGAGATTGGACTCTCACCATATGTCATTGTGACCAGGCACAACGACCGTGTAAGCATAGCATGGATTACCCTCAGGATGGATGGCTGGCATGTCTAATCCCTTCATGGATGAGTTCCAGACACTTTATGGATGATGAGTGGGAGGCTTGACACCCCCAGTTAGGCAATGGAAAGCACAGGCGCTGAACAGGAGTGATCCGAAGGTTGTTTTATTGTTCCTACAAATGATGCATTTTGAGGTTACCACTTTCTTTAGATACAGTTGGAGGGGAAAAGGCTACTTTCACACTTGTATTTTTGCCTGATCTGGCAGGGATCTGCAAAAACGCTTCCGTTACTGATAATACAACCGTCTACATCCGTTATGAACGAATCCGGTTGTATTATATTTAACATTGCCAAGACGGATCCGTCATTAACTCCATTGAAAGTCAATGGGGGACGGATCCGATTCTATTGTGTCTGAGAAGTCGGATCCGTCCCCATTGACTTGCATTGTGGGTTTAGCACCGCATCCCATGACGGAAAGAAAACTGCGGCTTGCTCCGGTTTACTCTCCGGTATGGGAACGCAACCAAATGGAACGGACTGCATTTTGGAGAATTCCTTTCTGTTCAGTTCCTTTTTGTCCCCATTGACAATGAATAGGGACAAAACGGAAGCGTTTTTCTCCGGTATTGAGATCCTCTGCCGGATTTCAATACCGGAAAATGTAAACGCAAGGGTGAAAGTAGCCTAACTCCGAAACAACATTTGTTGGGACAATAAAAGGAACATTGGATCACTCCTAGCCGGCGCCTGTGCTTTCTTTCGCCTAACTGGAGACTGTTAAGCCTCCCACTCTGCAAAATTTTTACAGCCAAATCACAGTTCTAAAAAAGTTCCGCGACAGCAAGTCGCACATATTTTTTTTGTTGTGCGACTTTTCTGTAACTTCAAATGTCGCAGTTTAGCCCTAGATTTAAAAGGACAATTCAAATAAAAGTCAAAAAGTTCATTAAAGTGGTATTTTCCTGTAATGTCCAATGTACAGAGACTCCTTGGAGCAGTAACATCTCCCAAAGACACTCAGCAGGACAATATAATGAACTGCTCGACAACTTCAGAAGGGGACCTGTCGTTGGATCCCAATGTAAGCAGCGGGGCCCAAGACACGGCCTACTTACTACGGCTACTTTCACACCAGCATTTTCAATTTCCGCAATTGAGATCCGTCACAGGATCTCAATAAGCGGAGGAAAACGCTTCAGTTTTGTCCCCATTCATTGTCAATGGGGATAAAACTGAACTGAATGAAACGGAGTGCTCCAGAATACAATCCGTTCCATTTGGTTGCGTTCCCATGATGCACACAAAAGCGCAGCAAGCAGCGTTTTAGAAGTGTGTCCTGGGATGCAGCGCAAGACGGATCCGTCATGACTCACAATGTAAGTCAATGGGGACGGATCCGTTTTCTCTGACAGAATAGAAAACGCATCCGTTCCCTATTGACTTTCGGTGGTGTTCATGACGGATCGGTCATGGCTGTTAGAGATAATACAACCGGATCCGTTCATAACGGATGCAGACGGTTGTATTATCATGACGGAAGCGTTTTTGCTGATCCATGACGGAATGCTGCTGCGAAAGTAGCCTAAGTTAGTTTTGCCCCTTCCTGTCAAGCGACAATTTAAGAGAGTCCAGAGTTCTTCAGACAGTGCAACTGCCCGTACACATACTGTAAGATAAATGGTTATTTCAGCCGATGATTGCTTAAAAATCATATGCAAATGGAAGAATGCTATCTGCCCAATATATGATCTGTCAAGGTTTTTTTAAGGTGTTTTTTGGATGAAAATGCAAGTGTATGTGGCTGATCATTTGCCACTTTCGGCAAGCTGACTCAGCTGTTTTTTCCCCGGTTCCTCCCTGATCTATCGGGGGGGGGGGGGGGGGGAGTATGACGGACAATATATATATTATATTATGTGTATGGACAGCTTAGGACAATAGAGAAGGCACGAAAGAGACCTGAGCTGTAATGACTTGTGTGTCCAGCTACTGTGCCTTCACCAGGTCTTACCAATAGGCCTCATGCACACAACCTTTTTTCGGGTCCGCATCCGAGCCGCAGTTTTTGCGGCTCGGGTGTGGACCCATTCACTTCAATGGGGCTGCAAAAGATGCGGACAGCACTCCGTGGGCCCTGCAAAAAAAATATATAGCATGTCCTATTCTTGTCCGTTTTGCAGACAAGAATAGGCATGTCTACAATGGGCCGCACGTTCCGCAATTGCGGCTTCCGTTTTTTGCGGATACAGGGTTTGAGGACCGCAAAAAACGGCACAGTCGTGTGCATGAGGCCTTATTCCCATGCTTGGCAGTCTGTTGTGGAAATCTGCAGACAAGTCCTCACATGTTTACCAGCTGTTTAAAATCAGAACCTCCCCATTTCCCTCCAATCAGAGGATGACTTATTTCAAATTAACCTTTTATGATCCGCAAACCCTACAGCCCTGCGGCTGCAGCCATGGTACTGAATGTAAGGCCAGGTGTCAATTGCATTATTTTAGATGACAAAATGACGCTTCCAGAGGCCTTTCTCACAAGGTTTCTTTGCTCGGCACGGTTTTTGAATGTAGCTTCTTCAGGTACATTCAACAGTGGATCCTAAACAGGGTGGTAGGTATGATACATTTCTATATACCTCTTCTCTGTTCAGGAACCACATTCAAGATCTGTACCCAATCTGCCCTGTGTGATCAAGGCCTGGTCTAGCTCCACGTTATATGGTGCATTGTGGTCCTGGAATACAGCACTGCAAGAGTCACTGTAACTGTAACACATACTTGGCAACAAGACATCAAGATTCTTGCACAACAAATCTATTTTAGTGTCCTCAGTAAATTTGCAACAGCAGCGCCAGGATGTGAGGTACCAGGAGGGAGAGAACGTCCAGCTGCCGCAAATCAAGACGTCTCCTCTGCCGTATACGGTAAACACATTATTAGGTTCTATGAGGTTCCATTGAGCACAAACCTTAAAGGGACACTTTCATCGGAAAGGGGTATTTTTCTTTAAACTAAATATACATAGAAGGCATATTTTTTAAACTGTTTGGCTGTTTTCATTTTGGCAGTACTATACCATTAAAATACTAAATATTGTCCTTCTGTAGCAGTTAGCAGAAATAATAAGACCTCCCATATAGCTAGGTAATCCAGTGCCAGTTTACTGCTGCTGTTTGGGGAAGGTGTAATCTGCAAGGTAATCCCCATTATATTAGTAGGTGTAGAACTGAGATAACAGCTGTGTTGTTAGGCCTAGATAAAGATGCATACAGAAGAACAGTCCCACTACGGGGGACTCGCTATTGTTACAGTGATGGTCTGAGTGAAAATAGTTGAAGACTCTGGACAGCAAGTGGAATACATGAAGTGACTTCTAGTGTTGAGCGAAGCAAGCTTTGGATGCTACATCCGAAGTCGCTTTGTTCCAAACTTCAGATTAATACTGTACGGAGATCCGTCTCCGTACAGTATTAAAATGTATGGGCTCTGATGAGCAGAAGTTAGTTATTCACGAAGTCGCACGTGACTTTGTTGAATAAGGCTCCTTCCACACCTGCGTTCAGGTGTCCGCTCGTGAGCTCTGTTTGAAGGGGCTCACAAGCGGCCCTGAACGCAGCCGTCTGGCCCTAATGCATTCTCAGTGGAGGCGGATCCACTCAGAATGCATCCGTCTGCCAGCGCTCAGCCTCCGCTCCGCTCAGTGAGCGGACACCTGAACGCTGCAAGCAGTGTTCGGGTGTCCGCCTGGCCGTGCGGAGGCGAGCTGATCCGTTCCGACTTATAATGGAAGTCAATGGGGACGCTTGAAGATGACACCATATGGCTCAATCTTCAAGCGGATCCGTCCCCCATTGACTTTCAATGTAAAGTCTGAACGGATCCGCTCAGGCTACTTTCACACTTAGAAATTTTTCTAAGTTATAATGCAGACGGATCCGTACTGAACGGAGCCACCGTCTGCATTAATATGAGTGGATCCGTTCAGAACGGATCCGCTCGAACGCTAGTGTGAAAGTAGCCTAACTTCGATAGTTGATTTTTAAAACTTGAAACCGAACTCGGCTTTGGTTCCGAGGTACAAAGTCAACAGGACTTTGTTTTCCGTCCAGCTTAACAGAAACCAAACGGATCCATTAGGCTTTCCCATAGGATTCTATTATGACGGATCAAAACGGAATGCCTCTTAAAGGCTTTCGTTTTGATTTCCGTCTTATGGATTCCGTTATTTTCCGTTATAACCATGTCATAACGGAAAACCATAAAAGAATGCATAATGGTGATGTGAACAAGCCTTTAACTGTAGTACTGATGAATACAATCTATTACTCCCTGTCAGCCATTTCCGAATGGGGAAAGATAGACTATAGGGCAGGATAATATAATTTCTCTCTATTATCATTAGTTTCAAGCTGGTAAGAGGCTGTGGAACAGGTGAATACAATCTATGGCTCTCTATCATCGGTCACTATTGGGTGAGAAGAGGGGAAAGAACTTAATACTGAATAACAAGGCAGAGCTGATATTGTGGAGCCTGGGAAAATTTGGTGACAATTACAGTGGTAACTTGAATTTTTAAAAGTTTTATAGAGGAGAATGATTTAAGAGTTTTTGGAGGATTCTTTGATTTTAGAAGAAATTATAGCTGTAATGAAAGAGAAAATGACAGACCGTAACAGGCACTAATTGCTGTTGAAACTAGAAACATGTCATGCTAAGTCTTGTAGCCGATATCTGTTATGCCTCTACAAGCCCAAGAGAGAAGGAGAAGTCACAGTATGTTTGCACCATCTCCTGATGTTTGCTGTGTCCCAGGAATAGTCAGCGGCAGACTCCCTAAGTTAATAATTTCTTAAGAAGATCCAAAATATGATCTATTCATGGTACAGGTTGTGATTTCTGATCACAGGAGGCGTCTCATTTTCCTACCCCCCTGGTTACCAGACAGCTACATTTTCTCCACCCTTATTCTCCCTGAGGATGTTCAGATTTAGGAGATATTTCTACAGAAAGCTACAATATATAAAGCATTTTGGAGTCTGAACAAGTGAATAAAGCAATAAAACCAGATGGATCACTTCCTGAGCCTACACAAATGGCCGCAGGTTTCCTCACCACTGTTATGTGCCCTGCCCACGCATTGTCTCTGAATCATTATAGGGAGGTCATCTACTGGAGGCCAATTAAGTATGGATTTTATATCACAAGACACATTTTGAACATGGGTGTACAAAACAGGACAAAAATAAAAATGCCCTCTCCATCCTCTCATATAGCATGCTGCCACCACCTCCATTCTTTGTAGTAAGATCGGGTGTAGAGACACTCAGGCCAGATCTGCTATCTTGTTTCCTAATGTTAAGAGGAGAAGTCCTGTGATGGAGGTATTTGCAGTGCGGTATTAAATAGTGGGTTAATATTTTGTCATCTGGTAAGATTAATGAGAAGCATCTGTTTAATCATCACGCTGTCAGGAGCATAAATGTGCATCTCTGCCCCAGACTGGTAAAATTCCATATCTCAGATGAGTCCTATTGAGTAGGAGATAAACAAACGATTACGTAAAAGTTCAGAAAGTGATGAAACACAGTTTACATACACATTCCTTTTAGACCGTGCTGGCTTGAAGAAGAGAACACTGAAATCATTATGCAATGTGCTTTTAACATACTGTAACACCAAGTCTGACCTCGCCTCATAGCTTACAAAGTACATGAAGAGCACTGAGTTGATAGAGAAGGCTGCACATTGGCTGCTGAGGTAGATTTCTAGTTCTAATATGTATGTGGGACACAACACGTGTCTCCGTCCTGCAGGTAAATGTAAATGAAGCAGGGCAATATCCTGCTTTTGTCACACAGTGTACACCTACACCCACTGCTGCCAGGAGGACCTGCTCTACAAGGTCTTGACAAGTTTAGTCCGGTCCTCAGTCTGGTGTCATCCTCTGGTCATCTCAGTATCTTAGATCTTGATTAAGGACAAGTTTATCACATTGGAAAAAACTAAACATGAATCAAACATGAGTCATTTAGATCTAAGAGAAAGATGCCCATGACCTCAGCATCAATGGGGCCCATGTTTGTAGCTGCCTGTATGCCATAAATCACTTACAGTGTTCAGCATTCTTCCAGCTTACAAGGCACAATGGCTCCTGAAGGTCGTTTCCGTGAGTCACATGTTCCCTCTGTCTCTTTCCCCATATAATCCACACAATAAACCCTCTGTGTCCTTATTCCTTCCCCACAGGTCTGAGAACAATGTGACCAGCTACCTACTCTCCACATTGGACATGGCAGGTCCCCACAAACTCGAATGTCCTCTGGCTTCAGTTCTTGAGGACACTGGTCTGATGGCCCTCCAGCCATATCTCTACAATCCACTGTCCTTCTTTTCCATCCGGAGCCACAACTCTTGGAGCACTGAGACCAGTCTCCTAGGACCCACTGAGATGTTAAGAGTGGTCTGAGTAAATGATGGGATAACTTGACTTTCTTTTGGCCATAAGGGATACTCTTAGGGATATAGAATGTATATTTAATTTTCGGTGGGACGGACTCTCCAGCTACTCGCAGGAGTTGTATCGTCAGCGGTTCTGGGAGGGGTTGGAAGCTTTGTATTCTTTCCAGTGTAGTGTTAGAGCCACTATATAAAAGCACGGTTCCTCTTAAATGCACATCTTGTTCAATGGAAGACACTGCATAATCCCCATTGAGCAGATAGCTCCCATCTGCTCTCCTGATTGCCAAGTAGATGCCGTCATAGATGACACTGCGGTGACTGCGCTGCTTCACATCTATACCGGTGGCACCAGCCGGGATGGTAACAATATCCGTGTATCCGTACCTGTTTACACACAAACCATTAGCTGAAAAGCGGTAATAACACAATAAATTGTCACTCTCTAAGGATTATTATTAACATGGAACATAAAAGAACAATAAATTATATATTACACATAGCAGGGGATTCTGTAGACCTTGTGGACAACTATTAGGAAAGTTGTATTTTTGAGGGCTTATTTTATTTTTGAACAATTACAGTGCTGTTGATCAATCCAAAATGTTAATAAACTGCTAATTATTATTAAAAAGTTTTTTTTATTTTAGCTTTTTATTTCCTAAATATTAAAACTGACCCAAAAATAAATTACTGCAATGGGTTACCTATTTAGCGACGATCGTTTTCATATATAACATGTATACGTTTGAGAGAACGGGGCAACTATGGTGACGGTTTCTGTTAGCGACAGCATTTTTTATATTTTTTTAACATTTTCCATTTGTATTATGTATATATATTTTTTTTTTTACTTTTTTTTTGCTTATATTGAAATTATTTTTATTTTTTGGCACATAATCTGTCCCACAGGAGGTCATTAAAAGACCTCTGGAGGACACCATGTTATAATAATGATCGGGTCTCCATCCCGATCATCTCCTAGCAACCGTGCGTGAAAATCGCACCGCATCCGCACTTGCTTGCGGATGCTTGCGATTTTCACGCAACCCTATTAATTTCTATAGGGCCTGCGTTACGTGAAAAACACACAAAATAGAGCATGCTGCGATTTTCACGCAACGCACAAGTGATGCGTGAAAATCACCGCTCATGTGAACAGCCCCATAGAAATGAATGGATCGGGATTCAGTGCGGGTGCAATGCGCTCAACTCACGCATCGCATCCGCGCGGAATACTGGCCCGTGTGAAAGGGGCCTGTCTGAGAATATGGGAATTGCAGTTCATCAACAACTATTTACTGGTTTTCTATTCATGCACCGTTTATTCTGAAGCTATTGTAGTGAGTATGGCACCTCCAAAATAATTTTCAAGGCTAGGTTCACATCTGCTGTGCTATTCAGTTTTTCTGTTCCAGTATAGGAACTGAAAACTGCAGCAGTGTATCTGACATACAGGAGACCAATTGACTCGAATGGGTTTCTATTATGGATTCTGGCATTCTGTTGGACAAAATACTGCCACGTGCAGCGTTTTCTGGAATCTGAAATGGCGGCTCCTGCTAGAACTTCCACTGCAGATGTGAACCTACCCCAAGTTTACTGCCATTTAGCCTAGGTCCCCCAAAACATAATCATACCTTTCTTGTGAAAATCCAGTCCCATAATCCAGAGAAATGCTTTCTTTTATTTTTATGAAAATAAGGTTTTTATTGCATCATTGGGACAGCTTCACCATTTGGTGCACCTGGATCCCCATACCATGGCCGCTAGCTCTGAAATTTCAGGAACTGTCGATTTTCACAAGAAAGGCATGGTTATGTTTCAGGTCACCTACTCAGCATGGTGGCACCCTATCTTTAAAGGGGTTGTCCTCTTTTTACTATTAATGACCTATCCTTGCCGCTACAATTGCTGCTGTGAGCAAGTACATAGAAACATAGAATGTGTCAGCAGATAAGAACCATTTGGCCCATCTAGTCTGCCCAATATACTAAATACTATGGATAGCCTTATGCCTATCCCATGCATGCTTAAACTCCTTCACTGTATTTGCAGCTACCACTTCTGCAGGAAGGCTGTTCCATGCATCCACTACTCTCTCAGTAAAGTAATACTTCCTGATATTACCTTTAAACCTTTACCCCTCTAATTCTAAACTATGTCCTCTTGTAGCAGTTTTTCTTCTTTTAAATATTCTCTCCTCTTTTACCTTGTTGATTCACTTTATGTATTTAAAAGTTTCTATCATATCCCCTCTGTCTCGTCTTTCTTCCAAGCTATACATGTTAAGGTCCTTTAATCTTTCCTGGTAAGTTTTATCCTGCAATCCATGTACTAGTTTAGTAGCTCTTCTCTGAACTCTCTCCAAAGTATCAATATCCTTCTGGAGATATGGTCTCCAGTACTGAGCACAATACTCCAAATGAGGTCTCACTAGTGCTCTGTAGAGCGGCATGAGCACTTCCCTCTTTCTACTGGTAATGCCTCTCCCTATACACCCAAGCATTCTGCTAGCATTTCCTGCTGCTCTATGACATTGTCTGCCTACCTTTAGGTCTTCTGAAATAATGATCCCTAAATCACTTTCCTCAGATACTGAGGTTAGGACTGTATCACTGATTTTATATTCTGCTCTTGGGTTTTTACGTCCCAGGTGCATTATCTTGCACTTATCAACATTAAATTTTAGTTGCCAGATTTTTGACCATTCCTCTAGTTTTCCTAAGTCCTTTTCCATTTGGTGTATCCCTCCAGGAACATCAACCCTGTTACAAAGCAGAGAAGGCAGCGCTCATACGAGTGCTGCCTTCACTTCAAACAGCTGATTGTCCCCCTGGCCATGTGATATTGATGACCTATCCTGAGGATAGGTCATCAAAGGTAAAAAGCGGACAACCTCTTTAACCTTTACATATACAACAGAAGTTGGGTCTTTAAACATGGCGCCCACTCAGGAGCTGAGTGGACACCATAGCCACCAGGTTTCTGCTGTGTTAAACAGCCGGCACCCAGAGCTAATGTGATCAGCAATAACAATGATCACTAACATTTAACCCCTCACAATTGACCATGGCATCGGAGAGGCATTTTCCTGGGAGTGCTGTTCTCCCAGGGCCCAAATGGCTCCTCTACGCCAACGTCGAGAGAGCTATTACTTACTTGCGGTAGCCTTTAGCCGTATTCAAACAGAAACTGAATAGAAAGTGATTAACAAGTCGTACAGACTCCAAAATGGTATCAATAAAACTGCAGATTGCTTCACAAAAATTGAGCCCTGACTGACACAGTTCTGTAGACATAACCATAAAAATGTTATGGGGGTCAGAATGTGGAAATTTTAAGAGAAAAACAATATTTTTTTTAAAGCTTTTGTGTCTTTTTAAATATTAAAACACAAGAAAAACTATAAAAATGTGGTATCTCCGCAATCATACTGACCTGGAGAATGATGGTAACAGGTCAGTCTTACCACATAAAAATGAAACCCATAAAACTACGTCCAACCCGTTTGGAATTTTTTCCTTCTTTCCACTACATTGTTTACCATATTCAATGGCACCAATAGAAAGTGCAACTTGTTCTGCAAAAACAAGCCCTCCTACGGCTATTTGAATGGAAAAATTAAAAGGTTATGGCTTTGGGAAGGCAGAGATTAAAAAATGAAAACGTGAAAATGGAAAACCACTGGGTCTTGAGGTTAATAGTAGATTGCGACACAAAATATGGCAACAGGTGAGAAACACTTTACAGATACAGAACTAATATATCATACTTAAACTTGCTGAGGGATCCAGTTATTTTTCTGCAGTTCGATCCATCACCTCCACAGACTCCACATTTGTCCAATTTCTTTGTGGAGTTTAATATATGATCACATCCAGCTTTGAAACACTGACCCTGCACACACACGGAGAGGCTGTCTGGCCAACACAGGGTACCATCCACTACCTGGAAGTGAGAAGACCAGATCATGAGTGAGAGAATGTATCGACACTCATTCATTGCTTAGCAGCTGAGCAAACTTTTTTCTCTTAAGGACACCTCACAAAAATAGCAGTGATTTGTCCAACACTGAATAGTGATGTCAGAATGTTCTGCTCATGACACATTACTGATGTGAGCTGTAACCACCATCCAGTCAATGTCGCTTTTTATCTGCTCCATGTTCTGTACGTATAAATAACTGGATTTAATAAATTACCCCCTAAGCGCTTCTTCTGCGCCAACAGCCTTAATATTTTTAGCCATTTTACTAATTGATGTTGAAGGTCATATTCAAACATGTCAAAATGCCACAAAACATCAACTTGTGAATACCTTAACAATCAAAATTCTGGTAATTTACCATTCTGGTTATTTTTATATTGTGCCATTCTCAATTTTTTTCCCCTGTAAGAATTTTTTTTAACTGACCTTGGACTGGAAAACTTTAAATTCACTCCCTCCTTGCGCTTGGCACATGAGCTTGCATCTATCCCGTGGAGACACACCAGAGTACTTAGGAATCCACTCTATGAGATTGCCATGCCTGTCCCTGGAGTTATATATTTCACACTGAATATCTCGGAAACTCTTCTCTAAAGATGAGAATTAGAAGATTTTAGAAAGTAAAGCCGCACAGCACATTGAGCAGCTGTCTGAGAACACTGAGGGATCAAGTGTGCTTAAACGGACACTAAACCTGCAGTCTCTCTGGCCTGTGATATCAGTGGTCCTTACCTCCTGGTGGACACTCCTGTGTGTTGCATGACTCATACTTGGCTCTCAAACCTTGACAATATTTTCCTCCATTTTGAGGTTGGGGGTCATTACACTCTCTATAGGAGAAACGAACACCTCCCCCACAGCTCCGGGAACATGCTCCCCATGGGCTCCAGCTGCCCCAGTTCCCATCCAAAGGCACCTGATACACACACAACACAAAAGTGACCTTTTACATCTTTCGGGTTCGTAGGTAGAAAAAAAATATGGGTACATCAAGTTCAACATTTCTCAGGTCAATTATACAGAGTTGATTGATGAATTATAGCCTGTTTCTGTGTATCCCATAGTAATCCTAGCTTTCCTAGTGTTCTAAACAGCAAATCTCTGAAGTTTTGCTGAGATACACACCACATTCAGATACTGAAGCATATCTGTTCTGGAACCAGTAGATGCTGGGTTATAGCTCCTGTGGGAACCATATTGGCAGCCATATTGTTTTGTACCTTCTTCTTACTGGACCAATGTTAGATAAATGCTTATCAATCACTTTTGGACTGTCCGGTGATTGCAGGGAATAAATGACATCATGACACAAATAAATGATTTGTTCTTTTCTATTGTATCATTGGGAATCAGTTGCAATTTTGTAGCTAGGACTTTACCTGAGGCTTTAGAACCTCTTCTTCTTCCTGGCAGACTCCATCCCAGCACACATGCTGCTTTCCACACGATGTTCCATCAGCCCAAGGCAGGCTTCCATTCTTGGTGTGACAAACCAGCTCATCCTGCACTTTGCACCACAGCTGAGAACAGATGTCTTCTTGCCTGGTGTTAGGACAGTGTGAATACTGTTCCCCAAACACCTGACGACACTGGTTGTCCAAGTCGTAGCGAGCTGATGTTCCGGGTAGCTCCAGGGGGAGGTCGATAGAAGTTCCTGGAGCATCCAGCAGGCAGTTCCCTAATGAGGCAAAGAAAGAGATTTGGACTACATGCTATGGGCATCCACTATTATACTTACTCCTTCTCATGATTAAGGTTGCAGGTGCCATGTCACAAAGCTGATTGACAGTTTCCTGCTGGGAAATGCTTAGCAGATGCATAATTTATCTGCAGCAATACATGAAAAAAGTGCATCAATGTGAACCGAATTACCCCATAAATGTACATATTAGAGTATCATGCCTGTCTGAAGTAAAACACCCATCTTTGATATCACCTGTGCTGCCGGGGGATGCTCTTAATTTAGGGCAAGGCACATGCCTCATCATAAATTAGGCACATCCTCCGCCTAGATTGAAACCTCCTTAAACCCCTGACTGAATAGATTTCAATTGTTATTTACCCTGGAAACAGGTATAAATGTTGGTGAATTTGCTGTTGCCAATGAGCTTGAAACCTACTACTCCCCACCCCACCCTCATCAGTCTCCAGTGACGAGGATGGTGTAAAAGATTGCGTGTACCTAAATCTAGATGCAGGGTCATATAAAAAGTCTCACAATGAGGACATGCAACTTTTAATGCCACAAACTGGCATAAGGGGCCGTGATAAATGACCCCCCACCCCCTTGTGTGACGAGGAACTGTGGATGGCATCACATAATGTACAAGAAATGAATGACAATAATGACTTTTAGAGGGGTTTCCCAAAGAACTGATAACACAGTATCTTGCTACTGGCAACCCAAGTGGCCATGTGTAATCTGAAGGGGAACTCAGAAGCAATGCTTCAACATCTCTGTTGCCCCACCAGAGGGCAAATGAAGTATTACATGATGACCAACTGAAGGATTTGTATATGATTAGAAGCATAACCACACAAGTCCACAAGCCATGTCCGGTACTGTAAGTTCATTGACGTGAACATGGCTGAGATACAACCAGGGAACAAGTGATATGCTGTAAAGCAGAAACAGACATGTTTTTGTAACCCCTTAAAATCAATGGGGGTCTTTGTAAATGACCCCTAACATGCTGTGTGTTTAATGTAGGGATGCACAGGGTCTTCCAAAGAGAAAAGCCCCTCTGTTCAGGCGCGTAGCTATAGGGGGTGCAGAGGTAGCAGTCGCTACCGGGCCCAGGAGCATGAGGGGGCACAAAGACCCTTGTGCCACATAAAAGACACTGGCATTATAGAAAGTGCATGCTGGTCAATTTACCCCTCTGGCTGGAGGGAAGGGGTTAGGCCAAGAATTTGGCATGGCGGGGGTGGGGGTAAGGTTTTTGCCTCAGGCAACACGAAGGCTATGTGCTCCCCTGCCCCTGACCACAAAGCACTGAGGGATGGGGGGCCCAAGCTGAACTCTCGCACCAGGGCCCATGAGCCCATAGCTACACCCCTGCCTCTGTTAACACTCCTAATAATATCCTTGTACTGGAAAACTACAGGAACACTTACCAAACCAGCTGGTATGCTGATTATATTAAGGTATACTTGCAAACATAGGCAAAGGGCACTTTTAAATCTATGGCTGTCTGACATAGACACTGAACGTGGTGTGAACAATGCCTTATAAAGCAGGTTTCATTCCACTTCCCTGCAGCTTTATCTCATTTCATGATTTATATTAAAAGCTGGAAAAATGATAGACCACCTGCTCCATGGTCACATATCTGCAGCCCTGACAGATTTATGTGGTGGTGTGAGATGAGAACAACCATGCACTCTCCCCACCTTCTCCCTCCGCAGCCTCTCTCACATAGGCAAAGTGGGAGCAGCCAGGAACTAGACAAATGTAGGAGTACATCTTGATACAGAGACGTGTTCCATCATCAATAAGGGCGCGTTCACATGTAGGCTTTAGTGACGTTTTTCTGCACATTTGCGTTTTGTTTAGTTTTTTTTTGCACTAATTCTTTTTGTGGTTAAAATACCAACTCCGGATGTCAGCAGAAGGTGGGACATATGAAATGCAGGACACACAAGTCCTTTTTTTTGTACTGTCATATTTCTTAAAGGGGTTTTCCGAGATATTATAACTGATGACCCATCCTCAGTATCTAACTGGTGGAGGTCCGACACCCAGGACCCCCGCCGATCAGCTGTTTTGGAAGGCACTGGCGCTCCTGTGAGAGCTGCTTACCAAGCACAGCGCCATACATTGTATAACGGCTGAGCTCAGTATTGTACTCAGCCCCATTCACTTCAATGGGACTGAGCTGCGCCCAGGCCATATGAACGAGGACGTCACTGGTCTAGGAAAAGCAGAGAGAAGCCGCAGCACTACTGCAAGCACCGAAGCCTTCTCAAACAGCTGATTAGCAGGGGTCCCGGGTGTCGGACCCCCACTGATCAGATACTGATGATCTATCCTGAGGATAGGTCATAAGTCTCGGAGGTACATCTACAGCAGTCTGTGTGCCTCGAGTGAAAATCTACTCCAGTCTTATGTTAGGAAATGACCCACACTGTATGCAAAAAAAAAAAAAAAAAAAAAAAAAACATAAAACCCATGGCAAAAAACGCAGATGGTAAAAAATAATTCTTTGTACTTATTCTGGCATTTTTTTACTGGTAAAAAAAAAAATCCAGAGCCAAATTCATGTGTGCAGATACCCTGAGAGTAGATTCCTTCCAGCGCATTGCAGAGGATGTTGTTGCCCCCAGTATCTTGAATGCTGACATTTTCTCAAAACGTCATTAGATCCAGGAGAAGAATGGATCTTACATTATACTTGTCTTTTCTTTAGGAGCCATACTGTATCTGCACCAAAAATCCCATTGCAGATTGGATGGCTGGGGCAGGTGAAGGTTACACCTTGGTTCTTACATTATACATGTTAGGCCTAGTTCACACGAACGTATGGCTTTTATTGTTTTTTGCGGTCTGTTTTTCACGGATCCGTTGTTCCGTTTTTGAGTTCCGTTGTGTTTCTGTTTCCTTTCCATTTTTTCCGTATGCCATGTACAGTATACAGTAATTACATAGAAAAAATTGGGCTGGCCATAACATTTTCAATAGATGGTTCAGAAAAAACAGAACGGAAACGGAAGACATACGGACCCATTGACTTTAATGGAGCCACGACCAGTGATTTACGGCCAAATATAGGACAAGCTCTATCTTTCAACGGAACGGAAAAAAGGAAATACGGAAACGGAATGCATACGGAACACATTCCGTTTTTTTTGCGGAACCATTGAAATGAATGGTTCCGTATACGGACCGTATACGGAACACAAATAAACGGCCCGTACACTCGCAAAAAAAACTTTCGTGTGAACTAGGCCTTAGAGTAGGTGGTAATCAGTGACCAGGAATGTATTAAATGAAAACAAATAGTAATATAATACAATTATTTACAAAATCTGTGTTTGCAGTCATTGAATGGAAACATTATTTTTACATCATTAATAATAACCCATAAAGGTCTTACTGAGACATTTTACCTGCACTGACACACTGTAACAACTGCTCATGTGTGTAGCTCACAATGAATTGTCTAAATCTAAATGTTTCTTCTTTTTTGTTGTATGTTTGTTCCCCTGACTGCACAGCGCTGCAGAATATGTCGGTGCTACGCAAATGAGGCTTTCAGTATTTATTTGTAACAGAGAGATGCAGTGTTATGTTACTTACGCTGGGACACAAAGGGGGAGATTTATCAAAACTGGTGTAAAGTAGAACTTGTTTAGTTGCCCATAGCAACCAATCAGATTCGACCTTTCATTTTTCACAGCTTCTTTGATAAATGAAAGGACCAATCTGATTGGTTGCTGTGGGCAACTAAGCAAGTTTTCCTTTACACCAGTTTTGTATAAAGTTCTCATCGTGAAGTTTTTTCTAGGTCAATCTGAAGACATATCTGAGTTTGGATCATAAAAGAACCTGTCTCACATTACTGCCTCATAAATTACACGCTAATCTCATACCTTTCTGTTCAACCACAAGAAAACAGCTTAGGGTACATTCACACTTGCGGCAGAGGATTCCGGCAGGCTCCGGAATTTTGGACGGAGATAAAACGGCAGCATGCTGCGGTATTATCTCCGTCCTGAAAAGTCAAAAAGACTGAACTGAAGACATCCTGATGCATCCTGAACAGATTTCTCTCCATTCAGAATGCATTAGGATAAAACTGATCAGTTATTTTCCGGTATTGAGCCCCAAGCACGGAACTCAGTGCCAGAAAAGAATAACGCTAGTGTGAAAGTACCCTTACAAAGTAGAGAAAGACAGTAGAGAAAATGTCATAACCAGAGCAGCCGGGCATTGGTACGGTGAATATCACTTGGTATTTTAGAGACTTCTAGCTGTTTTCTAAGCTTTGCAAAGGGTGAAATCTGCACTTATTATCAGCAGAAACTATTGAGATGCTTCGGATTTCAAAATCCACATAGCAGGTCAATTTCCGCATGGAAAATATATGCAAAGTGGATATTATTTTTGTCAAATCTCATTTACCTTGTTGGTACTGTATTACATTGCAGTTTTTACAAAACACCGGGCACAACATGTGCAGGTACCCTAACCTAAGGCAATCTACTGCGTATGGTGACTTCCTGAGAAACCTTCACATACTCTCTGACCCATCAAAACCAAGACACAGCCAATAGGGGTTGTCACCCAGCTTTTCACACACCTGCATAATAGGGTACAGTTTATCACTGTAACCAATGCATCTACTGTATATGGCAGGAGTAATTGGTGGGAACTATAATGGCGCCATTCATATTATCTGTAACACTGTGATATGATTTGCAGAGCAGGCTGCAGAGGCTTCTTACCGTGACCACTGTCAAAGAATTCTGTAAGGTGCATGGCACTGCACGGGGACCATGGCATGGACTTGTTCAGCTGCAGGAACAGGGGAGCCATCAAGTGGTGCTTATCGAGGTCGCCAAACACCTTCCTGCAGTTGTTGGAGTTGTCATGCGGAATGCTGAGGACATGAGCTGAGAAAAGGCAAGAGACAAGTAGTTACTTGAGCATTTATCTCCTTACTATATCTGATTATCTTTCTATGAATGGCATGTTATATCTATCTATCTATCTATCCATCTCTGTATGTCTATCTATTTATCTATGGGTCTATCTATCTATCTATCTATCTATCTATCTCTGTGTCTATCTATCTATCTATCTATCTCTGTCTATCTATCTATCTATCTATCTATCTATCTATCTATCTATCTATCTATCTTCCATCTAACATTGCCAAAGCAAATGGTAAATATTGGAATAAAATAAAGTAATGAAGGATAGTGATAAATGTAGATTAGAGGTTGGAGAATCCACGCATATAATATTTTATATTATGTATACCTATAGTTTGTATGTATAGTACAGGGTTAGGATATATTCAATGGTAGTAGTATCATACATTACATAGCGTATTATATACAGAGCTGAGGAGCACAAGATGCACCAGGGAGTGCCCGAGCAAGGGAAGAGTGGGAGCAACGTAGTCAAAATAACTGATACTCAGCCTGTGCTGATATTCTGGAGAACGGTACCAGACCCCAAGAACAGTTTGCAGCAGAATGACTAGAACATCAGTTGGAACTGGATCAATAAACCTAACTTTAGTCTATCTCTGTCTGTCTATTCTATTCTAGCCATCCATACTGTAGAATATAAAATATGACATGAAAGTATTGAATATACCAAGTTCATGGGCTAGGGTGTAGGCCGCTTGCAGTCCATCATCTTCAATCACTGAGCAACTCTTGCTTGGCTCACACACTGTTCCGATATCAGCCACCCCCAGTGTATCGCAGCTGTCATGTCCACAAAAATCCTACCACATAAGAACACAACAGTGAGCACCAACCACCTGAAGAGCACCTCACAGAAGACATGACCCTTGGATCAGTATCATAAGTATGTGGTTACATAACATCCATTAGCTTCCTGCAAGGTCAATGCAGAAGGATATATCAAAATTTGACAATTCCTGCAACAAATCAACCAATAATTATCTGTGATCCAGATAATGACCAATTGTGGCTAGATGTTTAGTTTGTCAGATTTAAAGCAAGCCGGCTGATATGTCTAGCTGCTATACAGCCTGAGATATTCCAGGATGAAGCAGAGAACCCCTCTTCAATTGACTGTGATTTCAGCTAGTGTGTAAGAAGAGGGGGCAGTTAGTGGGTAATTACAGCTAGATGCTTAGATTATCAGCTTTAAAACAAGTCCTGGCTGAAATCTTTAGCTCCTATACAGCCTGAGGAATACCACTATGATGCAGCCCACCTTCAGCCGTCTGCAATGTCAGCTAGCATGGAGGAGGAGGGGGACAGTAGAGGAGAAGCTAACAGGCTGCAGGGGGAAGAGGACTCAGATCCTCCTCTCTCCCTGTATAACAGTACATGATCCCCGGGGGAAGGTAACAAACTTCTTTGCATGTTATCAATCCCCCCATCAATCAGTCTTTTTATCCAAAAAAGGAGAAAGAAGATGTGTTTGTACATCTCATCACCCTTCTGTGCCTACTCAGTCCATTTATTGACACCATGAACCAGAAGTTTATCAGAGTCCCGCTGACAGCGTCAAATAAGTTGAATCAAACATTCACATCACACATACACAAACATCAATAAAGCTTATAGTTTATAGTGTCCCTATCCTGTAAATGTACAGATTGCTTCTCTAGCAATGCCCTTTACAAGCTACTGTAGTAGCAATGATGATTACTAGAGAGAAATATCTAATATATATCTGACAGATGGAAAAGATTTCAATCAGTAAGAAAATACATTTTTGCTAAATTTCAATTAGTTTTACAAAAAAAAGTCTGGCCACTTTTCAAGTGAATGTAATTTGGGTGTCTTTTTGTTCCTATATTATAGACCTGGACCTCTTAGGCCCCTTTCACATGGGCGAGTTTTCCGTGCGGGTGCGATCCGTGCGGCGAACGTATGGCACCCGCACTAAATCCTGACCCATTCATTTCTATGGGACTGTGCACATGAGCGTTGTTTTTAACGCATCACTTGTGCGTTCAGTTGAAATCGCAGCATGCTCTATATTGTCCGATTTCGACGTGACGCAGGCCCCATAGAAATGAATGGGGTGTGTGAAAATCGGATGGCATCCGCAAGCAAGTACGGATGCCATGCGATTTGCACGCACGGTTGCTAGGAGACGATCGGGATGGAGACCCGATCATTATTATTTTCCCTTATAACATGGTTATAAGGGAAAATAATAGCATTCTGAATACAGAATGCATAGTAAAACAGCGCTAGAGGGGTTAAAAAAATAAAATAAAATTTAACTCACCTTAGTCCACTTGCTCGCGAAGCCCGGCATCTCCTTGTGCCTCCTCTGCTGATGAACAGGACCTGGGGTGAGCTGCTCCATTAAATACAGCTTAAGGACCTTCGATGACGTCACTCCGGTCATCACATGGTCTTTTACCATGGTGAATCACCATGGTAAAAGATCATGTGACGTACCATGTGATGACCGGAGTGACGTCATCGAAGGTCCTTAACCTGTATTTAATGGAGCAGCTCACCCCAGGTCCTGTTCATCAGCAGAGGAGTCACAAGGAGATGCCGGGCTTCGCGAGCAAGTGGACTAAGGTGAGTTAAATTATTTTTTATTTTTTTTAACCCCTCTAGCGCTGTTTTACTATGCATTCTGTATTCAGAATGCTATTATTTTCCCTTATAACCATGTTATAAGGGAAAATAATACAATCTTCAGAACATCAATCCCAAGCCCGAACTTCTATGAAGAAGTTCGGGTTTGGGTACCAAACATGCGCGATTTTTCTCACGCGAGTGCAACGCATGACAATGTTTTGCACTCGCGCGGGAAAACCGCGCATTTTCCCGCAACGCACCCGGCTCTTATCCGGGCAAAAAAACTGACGCCCGTGTGAAAGAGGCCTTACAGTTCAACAGAACCACCTATGGCAGTGATGGCCAACCTCTGGCACTCCAGCTGTTGTGAAACTACAACTCCCAGCATGCTCCATTCATTTCTACGGAGTTCCGAGAACAGCTAAGCACGTGTGCATCTTGGGAATCATGGTTTTACTACAGCTGGAGTTCAGAAGGTTAGCCACCACAGACCTATCAAACCTTTATCTCATGAACCGCTGGAGGTTCAGGTGTTGTGTCTATCATATAGAGCACCTGCATTAAACCCATCTAAAAACAGAGTACTTTCACACTAGTGTTTTTCTTTTCCGGCGTAGAAATAGAGTTCCGTCACAGGGGCTCAATACCGGAAAAGAACTGATCAGTTTTATCCCCATGCATTCTGAATGGAGAGCAATCCGTTCAGGATGCATCAGGATGTCTTCAGTTCAGTCTTTTTGACTGATCAGGATTTTCAGAAAACCGTAGCATGTTGTATTTTTACCTCTGGCCAAAAATCTGGAACACTTAAACTGAACGCCGGATCCGGCCTTTTTCCAATTGACTTGCATTAATGCCGGCGCCGTGTGTCCCGTCAAACCGGATCCGGCTTTTGCATGTTAATCATGAAAAATGTTTTTAAAAAAGTAAAAGGCTATAAATGGCGGATCAGTTTTTTCCAATGCATTTTTTCATTGTGATCAAAATCCTGATCAGGATTCAAATGTAATCAGTTTTCACGCATTTTTCTGGATCCCGCGGGCAGTTCCAGCAACGGAATTGAACGCTGGATTCAAACAACGCTAGTGTGAAAGTAGCCTTAGTGAACATATTACAGGGGTCTGTTCAGACTCTGCAGATTCTAGTGGCAGTCTTTCTGGAGCCTCATAGCCCTTCAGGGACAAACACCAGAGTAATATAAAAGTGATTGCTATTGAGAGAGTTAACAAACCACAGTGAGGAAGTGATTGGAGGAAATTGCTTCTCGCACGCGAGGCATTTTGGATCTTCAACTTATGGTATTAATCAAAGATCAGACTTGCTGAACTGTTATCAATTACATGATGGTCATGCCAATGCCTCCTGTTTATACTTTCTTGTTTACTCCTTGTACGTCATGTTATTTGCTATGAAACCCGACGATATTAATGTAGCACTTGATTAAGTGGGTGGTCCTATCGAGGTGGCGCCATGTTTGTAGTGATTTTTTTAATTGTGTTCAAAGGGGAAGATATCAAGACTGGCGTATCCGTATACCAGTCTTGATCTCCCTTAGCTGGCATGAGATGCCTCTAATTTATTAATCAAGCGCATCTTTCTCCTGCTGTGCGCCAGAAACTGAAGTCTACGCCAGGCACAGGCTGGCATGGACTCCAGCTATAACTTCCTCTACTTTCTGGCAAAAGTTATAGTTAGGCATCTTTCAGACGGGCGTTGCGGGAAAACGTGCGGGTGCGTTGCGGGAACACCCGCGATTTTTCCGCGCGAGTGCAAAACATTGTAATGCGTTTTGCACTCGCATGAGAAAAATCGCGCTTGTTTGGTACCCAAACCCGAACTTCTTCACAGAAGTTCGGGCTTGGGATCGGTGTTCTGTAGATTGCATTATTTTCCCGTATAACATGGTTATAAGGGAAAATAATAGCATTCTGAATACAGAATGCATCGTAAAATAGCGCTGGAGGGGTTAAAAAAATAAAAAAAATTTTTAACTCACCTTAGTCCACTTGCTCGCGTAGCCGGCATCTCCTTCTGTCTTCATCTTAGCTTTTTGTAGCAACAGGACCTGTGGTGACGTCACTCCGGTCATCACATGATCCATCACCATGGTAAAAGATCATGTGATGGATCATGTGATGACCGGAGTGACGTCACCAAAGGTCCTGTTGCTGCAGACAGCTAAGATCAAGACAGAAGGAGATGCCGGCTTCGCGAGCAAGTGAATTAAGATGAGTTAAATTTTATTTTTATTTTTTTAACCCCTCCAGCGCTATTTTACTATGCATTCTGTATTCAGAATGCTATTATTTTCCCTTATAACCATGTTATAAGGGAAAATAATAACGATAGGGTCTCCATCCCGATCGTCTCCTAGCAACCGTGCATGAAAATCGCACTGCATCCGCACTTGCTTGCGAATGCTTGCGATTTTCACGCAACCCCATTCACTTCTATGGGGCCTGCGTTGCGTGCAAAACGCACAAAGAGGAGCATGCTGCGATTTTCACGCAACGCACAAGTGATGCGTGAAAATCACCGCTCATGTGAACAGCCCCATAGAAATGAATGGGTCAGGATTCAGTGTGGGTGCAATGCGTTTACACATTGCACCCGCGCGGAATACTCGCTCGTGTGAAAGGGGCCTAAATGTGGCAGGTGGCGTGAAGTCCCGCCCTTCCCATTAATTCCCATTTTCTCTGCACTTCGGAAATGTTTCGAGAAGCCTAAAAAGTTGCAAATTTTGGTGCAAATATGGAGTGCGCCATAATTTATGACTTCAGTGTCTATTTATTTGTAGGCATTCGCCATTACATTTAGGCTACGACTAAGGACTGAAGTGAGTCTGAAACCCATCAGCGTTAGACCTCTTGCACACGACCACATAGCTTTTTCTGTATTTTTGCGGTCTGTTTTTTCATGGATCCGTTTTTCAGTTTTTTTGTTTCAGTAGTGTTTCCGCTTCCGTTACGTTTTGCCGTTCTGTTTTTTGCAGATCGGAAACGGAAGCATACAATAATGTTTAAACAGTAAGTACATACAAAAAATTGGGCTGGGAATAAAATTTTAAATAGATGGTTCCGCAAAAACGGAACAGAGACGGAAGAAATATGGATGCATTCCATATGCATTCTGGTTTTTTTGTAGACCCGATTGACTTGAATTGAGCCATGGATCGTTATTTGCGGGCAATAATAGGATAAGTTCTATCCCTCAGCGGAACGGAAATACGTAAATGGAATGCATATGTAGTACAAATGGAATCCGCAAAAACGGAACGGAAACGGGAAAAAAAAACGTTCGTGTGCAAGAGGCCTTATCTTGATGTGCACACCATGTTTTTAATTTTTTTTCTATAAATAACGCTTACATGATTTTATTTATTCCTGCGGTTGGTGGATAACATATTTTCTGCAAGAGGATATACCTAATTTATGACTATGCCTGCGCCTCATCATAAATTAAGTGCATCCTTCAGCAGTTCAGGGGATATCTAAGAACAGCGTAAAACACCAGTCTTTGATAAACGACCCCCCCACTGCCTCCAATAGAATACTAATAAAATGTGTAAATCCTCATATTGCTTTGCAAGAGTTGAAGTATATTTGTCCGCCAGGCCACCCTACAGTGCCGTATCTACAGTGCGCCATAACCTGTGTACAGCATTGAAATAGGAAGTTCTGAAACCTGAAAACAAAGCTGCTATGGAGGTGACTGGAGCAGTATACGTAATGTAACTTAGGGCTCATGCACACGACCGTATGTGTTTTGCGGTCTGCACAAAACGGATCCCCAAAAAATACGGATGACGTCTGTGTGCATTCCTTATTTTGCGGAACAGAACAGCCGACATCTAATAGAACAGTCCTATCCTTGTCCATAATGCGGACAATAATAGGAGATGTTCTATTTTTTTGCAGAACGGAAATACAGACATACGTCAACAGAATGCACATGGAGTAACTGCTGTTTTTTTTTTGCGGACCCATTGAAGTGAATGGTTCCGCATACAGTCCGCAAAAAAACCTGAATGGACACGGAAAGAAAATATGTTCGTGTGCATAAGCTCTAAGAATCAGTAAAGCAAGTAAGACTACTTTCACACTTGCGATTTTGCCTGATCTGGCGGGGATCATCAAAACTGCTTCCGTTACTAATAATACAACCATCTGCATCCGTTATGAACGGATCCGGTTGTATTATCTTTAACATGGCCAAAACGGATCCGTCATTAACATCATTGAAAATCAAAGGGGAACGGATCTGTTTTCTATTGTGACTTGCACTGTGGTCCATGCCAGATCCATTTTGCTCCGCATCCCATGACGGAAAGAAAACCGCAGCTTGCTGCAGTTTGCTCTGCGGTATCGGAACGCAACCAAATGGAATAGAATGCATTTTGGAGCACTCCGTTCTGTTCAGTTACATTTTGTCCCCATTGACAATGAATGGGGACAAAATGGAAGCGTTTTTCTCCGGTATTGAGATCCTCTGACGGATCTCAATACCGGAAAATAAAAACGCAAGTGTGAAAGTCGCCTTAAAGGGAACCTGTCACCTACTAAATGCATTTAAACCCGCCAGCAGTACCTCAATTCGGCTTTGTTTTTCCGAAGTCTCGCGCATGCGCGGTGCCCTCTATTTTACTGCGCCATCCCATGCCCTGACATGGGATCGCGCAGTAAAACACAGGGCACTGCACATGCGCGAAACTTCGGAAAGCAAAGCCGAATTTCGGGCTGTCACTCAAAGGCAAAAGGAGGCGTGGTTATCTTGACTTGAAGCAAGGAGGCCGCTGTCCCCTTGACTTCAAGCTGACCGGCAAATTAGCGCGGACGGAGGATAAAAGATCGTTTTCTGACCTTAGGCAGCATCGGACTGCAGGATGAAAAGTATGATTAGTATCACCCTGAGGTACTGCTGGCAGGTTTACATGCATTTAGGAGGTGACAGGTTCCCTTTAATTATAAAGCAAGATTTGGGCCATTTCCTACCATTTCATAATGAATCTGGAGTAAACTACGTCTGATACTCTGATTTTCAATTTGACAAGCAATTATACATTTTGTGCATTTCACCACTAAAATACTGCATGTCATTCACTTATTTTTTTTTACATCAAACCTGGCATAAATTGTGGGCCATAGACTGTACGCTTTGGGTGCACGTACCACAGCTGAAGAACCCTGGGAATATGTGATCCTGCAGGGCAGGACTTTAGATTTGGTTGTCACTCCATCTGCATGCATGTTGCCTACAGGAAATATTCAGTCTATGAGACACAGTTTCCCCTTGTGGCTGTACAAAGGTTGTAACTAGAGAAGCCAGGAATAGCTGCGAGAGATATTTATGGGAAGAGGTGTCGTACTCTAGATGCTCAGACATTAGGAAGTGTCATTTCAAGGGGTCACAGACCTGTCGGGTGATGAGGATCGCTGTGTCATAGTGATCCGGGTGACGGTCACTGGCCGGGTTGTAACTTTGCTGCCACTTGCAGAAGTTGCGTAGGATGAGGCCTCCATTGTCTGAGACCTCAGGACCCAAGTCCTCATCTTCAGCTATCAACACCTTCACCACTACCAGGTTGACAAAGTTCTTCAAGCTGGGGTGCTTGTAGATCCGAGCAGCCACAGACATCAGAGTCAAGAGATGAAGCTGGAACGGGACAGGAGATTGTTAGTGAAACAGAAGTAATAATGCCACCATTGCATGCATCTTGTGTGCGATGGAAGTAGATGCACATCATTTCATTTGTACCAATACCCAGAATCTCTATATATTGGTTGCTCTATTTATCTTGGGTTAAACTGGAGTTAGATCATCAGTTCTGATGCTCCACTCACGTTCAGAGCTGCATTTACAATCTTACTGATTTCTAAACTCCAAGGAACCCTTTCTGGTTCGGCGTCTGCCTGCTATATCTCCCAGAAGATAACTGTAAGAGTCCACTGGACTAAACAAAGGAGATCAACTACAACTTCTATTCTTATATCTGACACAACAATAAAATTCATGCACAATAAGATGTCAAATGGTAATTATATTTTACTGTAATCAAAGGTAATGGCGCGCTCCCTTACAGTCAACAGGAGTGGGAGAGTGCTATATTAATAACATATACTTATAGACAAGATGATTTCGGTTCCGACCTAAACCTACAAAGTACCTGATGCGTTATAAAGGGGTTCACAATAATAACCTACAAACCATGTGTCACGTGTACACTGAATCAGTCATACGTGTATCACCAAAATCAAACTTTATTGACCTGTACTGACAAAGTGCATTTCTCACGAAAAACGTTAATCCCAACCCAGGTTTAGATACCAATATATTGTATAAGATCCTATTACACATTATATGGGTCCTAGGAGAGCTTGGCGTGTCGTACAGGACATAGATTGTCAGTGCAATATATGAAGTCAGCATTCACCTTAACACATAGCCGCTAAAAGAGTTTATGAAATGCCCACTTTAAAGAGGGAGGAGTTTTAGTGTTAGTGAGTAGTCTAGCCTACCCTCCTCAGGGAGAGGTTGTGTGTTGGCCAGCAGAGCTCTGTCTGCTCTGCTGTGCCCCGGGGCCCTGCCTCTGAAGCCTACATGGTTGCTTGTCCCCTCCTGGGCTTGCACTGCCTTCATCCAAGCTGAAGCTAGAGCTTGAGGTACTCAAAGCCAGGATAAGAAGTTCCTAGGACTAAAGATAAAGAGACTACAGCTAAACTAAGTTCCAGCAGAAGAGGAGAAGTTCCTATTTAAGCCAGCTAACATAGCATAGCTGAGACTGCTTGATAAAGACCAACTAAGGTCGAAACGTCGCTGTATTCTAGCTGCTTGAGTGAATAAATCATCTACCGGTGAGTGCTGCGGATTATTGAATTTTATAGCTGAGACAGAGCTACCGCATAGCAGTGCTGAGATTGTTGCAGAAGTGTTTGCCTGCCAAAGTTAAGCCAATACCTGCTGATGGCCAAGATACCGTTAGGAAACTGTTTGGATTACTGGTTTATGCCAAGTAAAGCTGTGTTCTACGTTATTACAAGTCTAGACTCAATTATTCCTTCGTCATCCAAGTTATTCATCCCTTTTGCACTTGCTTCGGACTACACCACATCTGGGATCCAGGGATATCCAGGTAGAAGCACCGTGACACGTGCATACAACATCTACAGAGACATTGTAGGCCATTCTACACCACTCTGGCAATCCTACCACGGGTACCAACACTACCATCTACAAAGGTGATGTTAGCTGCAACTGGCGTCATGTTTACTTGCTCTATAAGAGGGACATATTTTGTAGAAACCTCCTAAGGGGCAAGGGATCACCCAGACGTTGGCAGTGGGCCGCTGCAATAATGTTCAATGGGCACAGAAAGAGAAGAATTTAGTCCTACTATCCACCCTCTCTACAGAGAACAGGTAAGGGAGAGATCACTGTTATTTTTCTGTTCTTCTGATCTATAAGAACAGAAAAATAAAGCCCAAAACTGTTCCTGTGCAGCAGTTATACTCATTTGGCATCCATTTGAGTCTAAAATCCGTTTTTTTTAGATGGGAAAAAAAAGTTCTGCATGCATTACTTTTTTGTCTAAAAAAATAGATCTCAGACAAATGTTTAACTGATACACAGGATCCTTCTTTTTACAGGATCAGTTTTTTTTCTTCTTTAGGCCTCTTTCACACTTGCGTTGTCCGGATCAGTCGTGTACTCCATTTGCCGGAATTACACGCCGGATCCGGAAAAACGCAAGTGAACTGAAAGCATTTGAAGACGGATCCGTCTTCAAAATGCGTTCAGTGTTACTATGGCAGCCAGGACGCTATTAAAGTCCTGGTTGCCATAGTAGTAGTGGGGAGTGGGGGAGCAGTATACTTACCGTCCGTGCGGCTCCCGGGGTGCTCCAGAAAGACGTCAGAGTGCCCCATGCGCATGGATGACGTGTCCATGCGATCAAGTCATCCATGCGCGTGGGGCGCCCTGATGTCACTCTGAAGCACCCCGGGAGCCGCACGGACGGTAAGTATACTGCTCCCCCGCTCCCCACTACACTTTACCATGGCAAACAGGACTTTAGCGTCCTGGCAGCCATGGTAACCATTCAGAAAAAGCTAAACGTCGGATCCGGCAAAACGTCGGATCCGGATTAATGCCCTTCAATGGGCATTAATTCCGGATCCGGCATTGCGGCAAGTGTTCAGGATTTTTGGCCGGAGCAAAAACGTTCCGGTCCTGAACTGAAGACATCCTGATGCATCCTGAACGGATTTCTCTCCATTCAGAATGCATTAGGATAATCCTGATCAGGATTCTTCCGGCATAGAGCCCAGACAACGGAACTCTATGCCGGAAGAAAAGAACGCAAGTGTGAAAGAGCCCTTATTTGACTATTCTGACGGATCAGGAGAACAGAAAAATAACGCTGATGTAAACTCTCCCTAAGGGCTAATACACACGAACGTATTGGCTCTGTGCCCGTATTGCAGACCGCAAACCCATTGACTTGAATGGCTCCGCGATCCTCAAGATACGGCCAAAGATGGGACATGTCCTATCTTTTGTGGAGCAGAGGCATGGATCGGAAACCCACGGAAACACTACAAAGCGCTTCCGTGGACTTGAGGCTCTGTGCCTCAGCATTGCAAAAGATTAGACTTGCCCTATCTTGTGGAAGGTGGATCCATTCAGGTCAATGGGCCCGCATCTGCAGCATGGAGTGCACACAGCCAGCGCCCATGCATTGCGGACCGCTCTTTGCAGTCCGCAGCACAGGCCTGGAGCCCTTACGTTTGTGTGCACGAGCCCTAACACTGATGTACCCAGTAAATGGAGCTGTCATGTTTCCTCTGTAAAGCTGATCACTGCCAGGCTAGTCTTTACATATTTGCCCAGCAGTGACAGAGTTAAGTGCCAGGACAGAAGCCAAGAGCTTTGACCTACCTTGCCACCCACTAGCCTTGCTATAACATTCCCACAGAGCTGCAATAGAAAGAGGGAGGGAGGACTACTTTGGTAATAAAGGAGCCTTCTGGGGTGGTCGGCCCACTGTGTCTGGGAACTGCCTGACTCTGAAACTATAGACGCACAGGTAGGGGGTGGGACGCCATAAAGGAAGGCCGAGCAGTTCACTGGAAGCTTTGTTATGGGATTAAAGGAAACTTTTGGAAGCCAATTTTCTGGAGTGATCTGTGATGACAAATCTTTTTTATTCCCTTTAAATGGCTACATGGTGCTATAATTTGAATACGCCTGACTAGTGAAATCAGTCACCGAGGATACGGGGCAATAAATATATCCACCAAGTACTTTGTCCCCTCAGTGATAACACTATAAGGGCTCATGCACACGGCCCACAATCAGTGGCGCCAGCGGGCACCAGCCATGTGCTCCCCGCATCACAGATGCGGACCCATTCACTTGAATGGGTCTGCAATTCGAGAGATGCGGTGCGGAATGGAGGGACGGATCGGAATGCACAACTTTTTTGCGGTGCGGACAGTCGGATGCGGATCGCGGACCCCATTCAAGTGAACGGGTCCTCGATCCGTATGCGCCGGCCCCAGGGTCAGTGCCCGTGCATTGCGGACCACAATTTGAGGTCCACAGCACGGTCCCGGCCAGTCGTGTGCATGAGCCCTAAAGCTGCATCCACATGAACGGCCATTAAAAACGGACGCGCTGTTGATTTTTCAAGGCCATTTTGTATCAGTGTATGGATCCATTTTCTGGCTGTGTATCCGTTACATTAAAAACTAATGCATTTCATTGGATTTTTAGTTAAAACCTCAACCCCTGCAGTGCCCTCAGTATATCTAATGCCCCCTATAGTGCCCCCAGTATAACTAATGCACCCCTTTGTGCCCCCAGTAGTTATAATGGCCCCTAATAAAGATATTGCCCCCCTAATGCCCCCAGTAGTTATAATGGCCCCCAAATGCCAGAAAAACCACATGCACTATGGAAAAAATGTAAGCGTTTTCAACACCGTTTTTTGAGTGGATAAGAACAGGAAAGCACACTGTGTGCTGTTCGCATCCGTATGTCTGCTCCGTGGAACCCACACAAAAATAGAACATGTACTATACGTGTCTGTTTTACAGACAAGGATAGGGCTGTTCTATAGATGACAGGACGTTCCATACTGCAAAATGCACAATGCACACCGCCTGAATCCGTGTTTTGCAGGTTGTGTCCATGAGCCCTTACTATGGCCACAGCTGTAATGTGTATAGGCACCACCACCCGAATATTTCATTCATCTCTGTAATGTCACATTTGATGATTGTTTTCCAAGTAAACTGCATGGATTCATGATATAAAAAGCGTGACTCTACACTACACCCTTCTGCTGCAATAGTTTTTATTGAGTTTTTCTTTTCAAACGGTTAAAGAAAGTCCATTACAGTTTGATTTGTTACAGTGTCAAGCAGAATACCATTAGATCCAGGTAATCAAATACGTTCCAATATAATAAAATAATGATATCTGAATAAATGTAAAGCATCATCCCATTATTTATTGTGCTTCATTGAAGCCACCTTCTAGTTGGCGCTTGGAGCCCGCTTCATGTGGCCAAAAAGTATTGTGTACTGTATGTAAAGTGTAGAAGAAAAAATAAACCGATATATGAGGATAGAGATGAAAAACAAAAAGATGGATAACTAGAGAGAACTTAGAAAACCTATTTAGGTCCCTGAGGCTACATGCACACGAACGTTGTTTGTTTTCCGCGTCCGTTCCTTTTTTTTTTGCGGATAGGATGCGAACCCATTCATTTCAATGGGTCTGCAAAAAATGCGGTCCACATCAGTATGTCCGTTCCATAGCCCTGCAAAAAAAAAATAATTGAACATGTCCTATTCTTGTCCGTTTTAGGCATTGTTACAATGGATCCGCAAAAAAAATTAAATCGGATGGCATACGGATGTCATCCTTTTTATTTTTTTGCAGACCGCAAAACACCTACGGTCATGTGCATGTAGCCTTAGGGCTTATGCCCCACGAACGTGTGCCTGCATACGGCGGGTCCGCAATACTTGGGCACCGGCCGTGTGCATCCCGCAGCACAGATCGCAGGTCCACGATCCGGGAAATGCGGAACGGAGGCATGGATCGAAAGCCCACGTGCTTTCGTGGGTTTACTGTACGTGCCCCCGCACCGCAAAAAAGTAGTGCATGCACTACTATTTTGCGGTGCGGACCATCGAATGCAGATGCCCCACGATCGGTGCCCATGAAATGCGGACCGCAATTTGCAGTCCGCAGTACGGGCCGCACACGTTTCTGGGCATGAGCCCCTATGCAAAGGAAAAATGTGCATCAACCTAATTTAGCTGTCTAAGGGCTCATGCACACGAACGTAATTTCTTTCCTCTTCGGTTCGTTTTTTTTGCGGACTATATGTGGAACCATTTACTTCTGTGGATCTGCAAAAACAACAGAAGGTTCTCTGTGTGCATTCCGTTTCCGTATTTCCATCCAGCAAAAAAGTAGTGCATGCCCTATTATTGTCCGCAAGTCACAGTCCGAGGCCCCATTCAAGTCAAGGGGTCCACAAAAAATACGGAACGCACACCGAGCACATCTGTATGTCATACATATTTCATCCGCATTTTGGGGATCCATACTGTAGAAATGCTATACCCAGCCTATATTGCTCATGCGTTTGGTGATTAATAAGTTACTGTTTCCGCTTCCGATCCGCAAAAAATGGATCGCCTACGGAAACCATACGGATATGTTTTGTGGAATAACGGAACGGAATAGGACTTAAATCAGAGAATAAAAACCTGTCAGATACAGAACAACAGATCCGTGAAAAACGGACTGCAAAACAACAACGGTCATGTGCATGAGCCCTAATAATGAGAAGTACCTCGATGAAGGCCATGGTGTCCAATTTTTTGTGTATTTATTAAGTGTATTGTTGCTTCTGGCAATCATTTTTACCCTACACACTTCTACCCCGCTCAGCTAGCGCTGTCATGATAGAGCAGCGTCCTGTGTGAGGGGAAGTGTTCTTTCCTTCCTAACTGCCAGATGTGATACATCAGCGACCGCACAGTATGAGCTCTGACCACATGAAGTAAAGCACCATAAGCCGGTCTGCCCAAGGGGAATTACAGATGCAGGGAGCAATTTAAGAAATACTGCAATACGTAACAGGTGTCTGGAGCAGAGCAGCGGACACCCCTTGGGGGCGAAATTTATCAAAACTGGTGTAAAGGAGAACTAGCTTAGTTGCCGATAGCAACCAATCAGATTTCACCTTTCATTTTTCAGAGCTCCTTTGGAAAATGAAAGGTGGAATCTGATTGGCTGCTAGGGCCAACTAAACCAGTTTTCCTTAACACCAGTTTTGATAAATCTCCTTTCCCAGTCAGCTTTTTACGCCGGTCTTTGATAGCTCCTGTACTGCCAGTGGATGCATCTTATTCATGACAAGGCTCAGGTCTCATCATAAATAAGGTGCCTCTCCGGCAGTCCTGGGGGCACATTTGCTAAAGTGTTTGCGCCTTTAGCAAATGTGCCCCCCAGGACTTTAGTAGTAACCTTTACTACTGATCCTTTAGTAGTAACCTTTACTACTGAAATTGCACCTATTTTAGAGGCTATTTAGATTTTTTTGACTAATTCTGAAGTTTTCTAACTTTTGCGACTTTTTTGAAACCTATTTATGTAGGTGCGCCTTTTATGCATCTGAATTTGTCAGAAATAGGGGAAGAAAATGATAAATGAGATGGGCCTGCTGGCCTGTCCTCTTCCCCCCCCCCCCCTTTTTTTAGACCTGGCGTGAGCTGGAAAAGTCGCATATTACAGTGCAAATAACCTTTGCGCCGCAATCTACGCCAGATATATGCCAGAAAACTGGCGTATATCTGATAGTAAATTACCCCCTTAGTAAATATGAACCGATCTAACTGAAAAACAACCATCAGATGTCAGACTAATAAAAATACACCTAGTCTAAATCATCAACGGCTGTGCAAATTAAAAAAAATACTTGGCAGAAGAAAGACACATCAATGAAATACACCAGTCTAATTCTAGCCTAAAAACAGGCGGGGCCAATGTCCTGGCCTCTGCCACTCCCAAGTGATGACGAGTCCGACAGCGTAAAAACACTTGTGTCAGGGGTGTTGCTAAGTTAAAGCATTAGGGGCCTGGGCCCCTGATGTTTTGTCCCAGGCCCCGGAATGTCCTGCCTGCCTGTTAGATATTTTTTTGAGAAGATGGAGAACCGCACTCTACTTGTTAGGTTCTGGTGCCGACCAAGGGCTGCAAGCAGCCAATATACACGTAGTAAAGTTGAGGCACACAGTTTTCAGTGTTGCAATTTCAAAAGGGATTTATTCATTCAAATCATATAGTAGTTTCATCTGTTTGCCCAATATATATTTTAGTAAGTATGAACACCTGTGTGAAGTTGGCACCCCATGTTCTTAAATTTCAAAAAGAAATACACCATTCGTTTGTGCTACGTTTGTGCTGGTTTGTGCCGCAAAAATGAACGTTTGTGCCGGTTCGGTTCCTTTGATATTGCGCGTTAGATTTTTATGAAGCCCCGCCCATTTTCCACCCCATGTTCTTAAATTTCAAAAAGAAATACACCTTTCGTTTGTGCTGCGTTTGTGCTGGTTTGTGCTGCAAAAATTAACGTTTGCGCCGCTTTGGTTTCCGAGATATTGCATGCTTGATTTTCTGAAACCCCGCCCATTCTCCACCCCATGTTCTTAAATTTCTAAAATAAATACACCATTCGTTTGTGCTGCATTTGTGCTGGTTTGTGCTGCAAAAATGAACGTTTGCGCCGCTTTGGTTTCCGAGATATTGTGCGCTTGATTTGCTGAAATCCCGCCTACTTTCCACCCCATGTTTTTAAATTTCAAAAAGAAATACACCATTCGTTTGTGCTGCGTTTGTGCTGGTTTGTGCCGCAAAAATGAACGTTTCTGCCGGTTCAGTTCCTGAGATATTGCGCGTTAGATTTTTATGAAGCCCCGCCCATTTTCCACCCCATGTTCTTAAATTTCAAAAAGAAATACACCGTTCGTTTGTGCTGTGTTTGTGCTGGTTTGTGCTGCAAAAATTTACGTTTGCGCAGCTTTGGTTTCCGAGATATTGCGCTTGATTTGCTGAAACCCCGCCCACTTTCCACCCCATGTTCTTAAATTTCAAAAAGAAATACACCATTCGTTTGTGCTGCGTTTGTGCTGGTTTGTGCTGCAAAAATTAACGTTTGCGCCGCTTTCGTTTCCGAGATATTGCGTGCTTGATTTGCTGAAACCCCGCCCACTTTCCACCCCATGTTTTTAAATTTCAAAAATAAATACACCATTCGTTTGTGCTGCGTTTGTGCTGGTTTGTGCTGCAAAAATGAACGTTTGCGCCACTTTGGTTTCCGAGATATTGCGCGCTTGATTTGCTGAAACCCCGCCCACTTTACACCCCATGTTTTTAAATTTCAAAAAGAAATACACCATTCGTTTGTGCTGGTTTGTGCTGCAAAAATTAACATTTGCGCCGCTTTCGTTTCCGAGATATTGCGCGCTTGATTTGCTGAAACCCCGCCCACTTTCCACCCCATGTTTTTAAATTTCAAAAATAAATACACCATTCGTTTGTGCTGCGTTTGTGCTGGTTTGTGCAGCAAAAATTAACGTTTGCGCCGCTTTGGTTTCCGAGATATTGCGTGCTTGATTTGCTGAAACCCCGCCCACTTTCCACCCCATGCTCTTAAATTTCAAAAAGCAATACATCTTTCGTTTGTGCTGCGTTTGTGCTGGTTTGCGCTGCAAAAATGAACTGTTTACGCCGCTTTGGTTTCCGAGATATTGCGTGCTTGATTTGATGAAACCCCTCCCACTTTCCACCCCATGTTTTTAACCCTGACTCTAGACCCCCCAGGTGTGCTGCAGCTTGCCCCCCTCCCGCCCCCTTTCACAACTTTTTTTGGGGCACAAGCATATTATATATTTTTTTTGCGTATGCTGACTGTGGCCGGGACTCTCAGCGTCACTGTTAGCGCATCAGTCAAGAAACCTAGTGTCAGGCATTACTGGAGTGGGGACGTCCTCTACCAGACCCCACTTTACAATTATGCAGATAATGCAGCATGTCCCCCCCCAAGGTGATCCTGCCTATGACCGCCTGTACAAAATCAGGTCGGTCATCGATCACTTTGGGGCCAAATTTGTGGAGGCCTATGTACCTGGAAGGGAAGTCGCGGTTGATGAGTCTCTCATTGCTTTCAAGGGGAGACTCATTATCCGCCAGTATGTTCCCTCTAAGCGGAAGAGGTATGGCGTGAAGCTGTACAATCTTTGTGAGAGTACCTCAGGGTGCACTTACACGTTTCGTGTGTACGAGGGGCGTGATTCCCGTATCTAACCCCCAGAAGGTTCCCCCACTCTGGGTGTTAGCGGGAAACTTGTGTGGGACCTTATGCACCCACTGCTAGATAAGGGCTATCACCTGCACGTGGATAACTTTTATACTAGTATCCCCATAGTTTTATATCCGATTGTCAGGGGCTAAAATGGGGAAGGGGAACATAAATGTAGTACTCCATGGAAGTGTGGTACTCCTTGAAGCAACCAATAATGCAGAGGCCCGGATGATCGGGTCACGTGTCACATTGAGTAGTGGTGTCCTTCCGTATCCCCCTCCTGTGACACACTCTGCACCTTTTTTGGGTCCGCCCTTCTTTCTAGTATGAGGGACCACACCTGGAAAGTGTTGGCCAGGGACGATCTGGGTGCCTCCAGTTCCCGAGGTACTCTGGCCTGCTCTTTCCCGGTCAGAAAAGATCAGGTCCTTGAGGACTGCCTCATAGAACTGGAGGAATGTCCCTGTGTTGCCAGCGCTCCGGGACAGCACAAAAGAGTTGTACAAGGCAACCTGCACCAAGCAGACCGCAACTTTTTTATACCATGCCCGGGTTTTGCGCATAGCGTTATATGGCTTGAGGACTTGATCAGAGAGATCAACTCCTCCCATATATAGATTGTAGTCGACGATGCAATCAGGCTTGAGGACCGTTGCTGCGGTACCTCGCACAGGGACAGGGGTGATGCCGTTACCGTGAATTGTGGACAGCATAAGGACATCCCTCTTGTCCTTATGCCTGACCAGCAACAGGTTTCCACTGGTAAGTGCACGGGTCGCACCCCTAGGGATAGGTACCTGGAGGGGGTGGCCAGGGAGGCCGCGTTGATTTTTCCGCACAGTCCCACAAGCGAACGTGGATCTGGCGGCAAGAGACTGGAACAAGGGGATACTAGTATAAAAGTTATCCACGCAAAAGGTGGTAACCCTTATTTAGCAGTGGGTGCATAAGGTCCCACACAAGTTTCCCGCTAACACCCAGAGTGGGGGGACATTCTGGGGGTTGAATACGGGAATCTCGCCCCTCGTACACACGAAACTTGTAAGTGCACCCTGAGGTACTCTCACAAAGTTTGTACAGCTTCACGCCATACCTCGCCCGCTTAGAGGGAACATACTGGCGGATAATGAGTCTCCCCTTGAAAGCAATGAGAGACTCATCAACCGCGACTTCCCTTCCAGGTACATAGACCTGCACAAATTTGGCCCCAAAGTGATCGATGACCGACCTGATTTTGTACAGGCGGGATCACCTTGGGGGGACATGCTGCATTATCTGCATAATTGTAAAGTGGGGTCTGGTAGAGGACATCCCCACTCCAGTAATGCCTGACACTAGGTTTCTTGACTAGGCCCATATGCAGCACGAGGCCCCAAAACGTCCTCATCTTGGCTGCACGGACCAGAGTCCAGCCACCGGGCCTAGCCAAAAAGGAGCCCGGATGTTGAGCAATGAACTGTGGGGCGTACAGGTTCGTCTGCTCCAACATCAGATTCACAAAGGGGTCACTGAAAAAAAGACTAAAGTAGTCGCATTCAGTGAAGCCCACTGTGGAAATCTGGATTCCTGGTTGGCCTACAAAATCAGGAATCACGGGCTCAAAACGCTCTGGGGTATACCAGACAAGTTCACCGGTAGGGGGCTCCGGTGGTCTTAACTGGTGGGCCGGAAAACTAGTACGAGCCCCAGAGCTTCTCGTACTAGTGTGGGCCACAGGGTCCATAGCATGGCGGTCTCCTTGCTCCACCTGGCGGCGTCTCCGCCGCCTTGGGGTCTCATCATCATTGCTAGATGATGAGGAGGGCGCGGATGACAAAAGGAAAGTGGGGTTATCCTCGTCCTCACTGGGGCTCTCGGACTCGGAGGCAAGCTGGGCATATGCCGCCTAGAACATCCGGCAGGCCATAGGGGAGTGTGTGTGTGTGATAAACTTTATTTGGTGTGCGTGTGTGTGGGGGGACGGGTGTTCGGGAACTTACCCTAAACCTTACAGACAAAAAAAAAAGACCCAAAAATTTGATTTTTTTATTTTATTCAAACTCGCTGATCAACCGTCCGAAGTTGATCAGCGGTGGGGCGTGCGATGCGCTAACAGTGACGCTAAGAGTCCCGGCCACAGTCAGCATACGCAGAAAAAAATATATAATATGCTTGTGCCCCAAAAAAAGTTGTGAAAGGGGGCGGGAGGGGGGCAAGCTGCAGCACACCTGGGGGGTCTAGAGTCAGGGTTAAAAACATGGGGTGGAAAGTGGGCGGGGTTTCATCAAATCAAGCACGCAATATCTCGGAAACCAAAGCGGTGCAAACGTTCATTTTTGCAGCACAAACCAGCACAAACGCAGCACAAACGAATGGTGTATTTATTTTTGAAATTTTAAAACATGGGGTGGAAAGTGGGCGGGGTTTCAGCAAATCAAGCGCGCAATATCTCGGAAACGAAAGCGGCACAAACGTTAATTTTTGCAGCACAAACCAGCACAAACGCAGCACAAACGAACGGTGTATTTCTTTTTGAAATTTAAGAACATGGGGTGGAAAGTGGGCGGGGTTTCAGCAAATCGAGCGCAATATCTCGGAAACCAAAGCGGCGCAAACGTTAATTTTTGCAGCACAAACGAACGGTGTATTTCTTTTTGAAATTTAAGAACATGGGGTGGAAAATGGGCGGGGCTTCATAAAAATCTAACGCGCAATATCTCAGGAACTGAACCGGCAGAAACATTCATTTTTGCGGCACAAACCAGCACAAACGCAGCACAAACGAATGGTGTATTTCTTTTTGAAATTTAAAAACATGGGGTGGAAAGTGGGCGGGGTTTCAGCAAATCAAGCGCACAATATCTCGGAAACCAAAGCGGCGCAAACGTTCATTTTTGCAGCACAAACCAGCACAAACGCAGCACAAACGAATGGTGTATTTCTTTTTGAAATTTAAGAACATGGGGTGGAAAATGGGCGGGGCTTCATAAAAATCTAACGTGCAATATCTCAGGAACCGAACCGGCACAAACGTTCATTTTTGCGGCACAAACCAGCACAAACGCAGCACAAACGAATGGTGTATTTATTTTTGAAATTTAAGAACATGGGGTGCCAACTTCACACAGGTAGTATGAACAGTATTCTTAAACCGGACGTTTCGGTCACATAGGACCTTCATCTGTGGTCAGCGCCCCATGGGCGCCTGGCATCCAGCGCCCCACATGCCTACATACCCGCCAGAACAGATAAAAATGATGTGACCACAGATGAAGGTCCTATGTGACCGAAACGTCCGGTTTAAGAATACTGTTCATACTTACTAAAATATATATTGGGCAAACGGATGAAACTACTATATGATTTGAATGAATAAATCCCTTTTGAAATTGCAATACTGAAAACTGTGTGCCTCAACTTTACTACGTGCCTGTTAGATATAACTATATTGCCATCCTCAGGACGGCAATACAATTGAATCTAATGCCCTGCAAGAGCTGAAGGACCTGTGATGACATCACAGTCCATGTGATCAGTTCTAAATGCAGTAGCTGAAAAGGACCTGCGAAGATGTCACCGACTCACCATCATGTGGCCAGTGCAGGAGAGGACGGCTCAGCAATGAAGAGAAGTCCTTGGAAGAAGCTGTGATGAGGTCTGCTACATGAGGAGAGGTAAGTGAAGGGAGAGGCAGAGCAATGCTGGGAGTTATTTAACTGGGACTGTATGTTAGGGCTGAAGGGAGGGATATTATTTACATGGGACAGTGTATTGGAGGTGGCTGGGGCAGGGTGATGTTATTTACATGGGACAATATGTTGAAGGCGGCTGTGGGAGATTGTGATGTTGTTTACATAGGACTGAATGTTGAGGGGTAATGCTATTTACATGGGACTGTATGTTGAAGGCGGCTAGGGAGGGGGTGATGTTATTTATGTGGGACTGTATATTGGAGGGGGCAGGAGACATGGTGTGATGTTATTTACATTGGACTGTATATTGGAGGGGGCTGTAGATAGAGAGCGATAATATTTACATGGGACTCTATATCGGAGGAGGGAAATAATGTTATTTACATGGGACTGTATAGTGGAGAGGCTGAGGAATTATAATTTCTGAGAACAGTAAATGGGGGAAAATTGGTCGACTTTTGAGACCCTAGCAACGCCCCTGATTTGTGCAACAAACTATCGTTGCATGGATGTTTAAAAAGTTGCAAAAAGGAGTGTTATGACAGTTTTGTTATAACAAAAACTAGTGTAGCGATTTTAGTAAGTGTCCCCTATTACATCTATCACTGAACAATTTCCATTCCGTTGTTAAAAGGGTTTTCTGCTTTCATTAAAATAAAATTAATTATATAATGAACAGTTATACACATTTCTAATAAAATTAAAAACTCTGGTTGTTGCCATTGAATGACAACCTTCATTGTTTACATAGATTTTTTTAATTAAAGGGAACCTGTCATCAACTTTATGCTGTCTATACTTACGACAGCATAAAGTAGAGACAGGCGAGTTGATTTCAGCGGTCTGTCATTTAAAAGTTAAAAATAAGTGGTTGCCGAGAACCAACATCACAATCATTGCAGACTGGAAAAGAGTCACAGCCACCTGAGAAGTGTCATGGTTATTCATGACTTCCTGCTCTCCCTGCCTACCTGCTGATGACTGACAGTCTTCTACCTAATTTTCTCCCTAGAAGAGAACTGCCAATCCTTAGCAGATAGGTGAGAGAGCAGGAGATTAGGAATAACTCTGACTCTTCTCAGGTAGATTTGTGTCACGTTACTAGTGGAATACTACTGGAATACAATGGCAGGGACAAGGCCTGAACACAAGAAGCACCAGAGTCTTGAACAGGAGGTAGCAAGATAGAAGGATGAAGCAGAGCCGTTACCAGTAGCAACGATGCAGGATTGAAGGATGAAGCAGAGCCAAGGTCAGACGAGCAATGGGTCAGGGCAGGCGGCACAGGAACGTAGTAAGGCAATCCGAGTCGGCAACAGGAGGTAGCAGGGTAAACCGCAAGGAGGAGGAACAAACCAAAGAGCAAGTTCCAAGCAAGAGGACTGCACAAGCAGGAGCTCAAACACAATACTCAAGCAATAAGTAACAGGCTTGAGAGGTTTAAATGTGAAACAGGAAGTAAGATGACACCCAGCTGAGACACAATCCACCATCTTAACTAAGGGAAAACTTGAGGGCGAGACAATCTGAACTAAACAGACATAGCAGGATGATTCCTGACATTACTCCCACCTCAACAGCGGCCTCTGGACGAGACCTGACTCGATCTTCCAGGATGTCTTTGATGAAACTGCTTGATCAGTCGGGGAGCATTAATGTTACTCACATGTTCCCAAGAATTATCTTCAGACCCATAACCCTGCCACTTAATGAGGTATTGTAGGTGGTTCCTGAAAATTCTAGAGTCCTAGATTTTCTCTACAACAAAGTGTTCTTGCCCATCTATCTCCACCGCATTGGGAGGAGGAGGGACATGTTCCCGGAAAAGGGTTGGGCACGGCAGGCTTTAATAGAGACACATGAAAAACAGGATTCATCTTCATAAATCGTGGGAGTTTGAGCCGAACAGCTACTGGACTAATTATCCTGATAATCTTATAAGGCCCAAAAAACTTCTGTCCTAGTTTTGGTCAAGGAACCTTAAGTTTCAAATCTCTGGTGAAAAGCCATACTTTATCCCCCACTTAAAAAATTGGTGCTGGTCTACGAAATTTATCTGCCGCCTTCTTGTAATTTTCTTGAGCCCTCTCTAATGTTCCTTTTAGTAGTTCTAAATTTTGCTGTAATGCAGAGATCCTTTCCTTTCCTTTGGGAGCTATTGTAAGAGAACTCAGCCACAGGAAGACAGGAAGCAGATCGACCCAATCATCTTGTAAATGGCAGATATAGCACCGAAGATACTGTTCCAGAGTCTGATTTGTGCATTCAGTTTGTCCATTAGATTGTGGGTGAAAGGTGGATAATAGATTAATATCACTCTCAAGTGCTGTGCAAAAACTACGCCCAAATTTTGATGTAAACTGCACCCCACGATCCGAGATAACCTCATCAGGAACTCCATGAAAATGAAACACATTCTGAACTACAAGGTCAGCAGTATATTTAGCAGAGGGTAGGCAGGTACATGGAGTAAAATGTGCAGCCTTGGTGAGCCGGTCAACTACTACCAAAATTGTGCTTTTTCCTTTAGAGGTAGGTAGATCTACAATAAAGTCCATGGAAATAGAACCCCAGGGACGAGAGGGGACCGCCAAAGGCTGTAATAAACTCATGGGTGAAGAACGTGGAGTCTTGCATTTAGCACAAACGTCACATGACATGACATATTTCTTTACATCCTGTTGATAATTGGGCCACCAAAAGAAATAGGATAAAAATTCCTGTGTCTTCTGCACTCCTTTGTGACCTGTGATTTTGGAATCATGGACTAATTTTAGAATTGTCAGTCTTATTGCTAGCTGCTGCCCATGGGTCCATACCTTGTTCTTAAGCACCAAATGCACATCATCAGGTGGTCGAGACAGCAAGGAGTCGGTTTCATAGGCCTCTTTTATCTCTTCAAGCAAGTCCTTATTATGGATTACTCCCACAAAATTAGACTCAGGAAGAATGGTCTTGGGCGGAATCGTAGAAGTGGAATCATTGGAAAAAATTCTAGATAAAGCATCTGCCTTGCCGTTATGGGAACCGGGCCTGTATGAGATTACAACGTTGAATTGATTGAGGAAGAGACTCCAACAAGCTTGGCGAAGGTATAGACATTTGGCAGATCTAACGAATTCCAAATTACGGTGATCAGTCAGAACTATTATTTGCTGTGAGGTTCCTTGAAGATGATGTCTCTATTCCTTAAAAGCTGCAATAATAGCTAACAGTTCTTTATTCCCCACATCATAATTCTTCTCAGCAGGGGATAAACGTTGGAGAAAAAAGCGCACGGATGCAATAAACCCTTGTCTCCCATTGTCTGAGACAGAATAGCCCCTATAGCACAGTCTGAAGCATCTACTTCCACAATGAAGGTGAGTTCTGGGTCGGGATGAACTAATACAGGGGCTGTAGTGAACTTGGACTTTAGGAGACAAAAGGATTCCTGTGCTTGGGGAGACCAGACAAAAGCATTTTATTTTCTTCGTCAACTGTGTAATAGGAGTAATTATTTCTGAGAAATTAATGAAGCGTCTATAAAAATTGGCAAAACCTATAAAACGTTGAACATCTTTTATGCTCCAGGGGGGTAGGCCAGTCCACTATTGCTTTAATTTTTAGTCCATGTGTAGACCATAAGGTGAAATTATATAGCCAATGAATTGGATCTCAGTCTGGTGAAATTCACATTTTTCAATCTTAATGCAAAGTTGATACTTTCTTAGACGTTCCAAAATGAGTCTCACATGTCTCAGATTTTCTTCCATAGAGTGAGAGAAGAACAAGATATAGTCCAAATAGATGGCTACGAACTGGTCCAGAAGATCTCTGAAGATATCATTGACGAGATGTTGAAAAGTGGCCGGGGCATTGCAAAGACCAAAAGGCATAACAAGATATACGAAATGTCCGTAACGTGACCTAAAAGCTGTTTTCCATTTATCTCCAGATCTGATACGGACCAAGTTATAGGCGCCTAGCAGGTCAACTTGGTAAAAAAATTTGCATGTCGCACTCTCTCCAAAAGCTCGGGGATTAATGGTAAAGGATAACGTTTTTTGATTGTAATTGTGTTAAAGGGAACCTGTCACCCAAAAATCGCCTATTAAGCTGTTTACAGTACCTTATAGTGCTGTATAGTCGTTTCCTGATGCACTTTTTGTTAGTTTTGCAGCATGTATGCTCAGTCAGAAATCGATGTTATATTCAGCTGCTGCCCCGTGCTTCAAGTCAGGCTTGAAGTCACGGGGGCAGCGGCCTCGGCGTCTTACATGGCCCTCTCCCCGCCCCCTGCCTCTGTGACTGACAGCCGAAATCCGATTCCGGGACCGCGCTCAACGGCCGCATGCGCAGTAAAGGGCGGCAGGAGCGCGGTCCCGGCTGCCGCGCGTACTACGCGCCGTCTTACTTTCGCCCCACTGCGCATGCGCCCGACATCCTGTATCAAACGCGCCCGCGCCCGGCATCTGGGCGCGGGCGCGTTTGATACAGGATGTCGGGCGCATGCGCAGTGCGGCGAAAGTAAGACGGCGCGTAGTACGCGCGGCAGCCGGGACCGCGCTCCTGCCGCCCTTTACTGCGCATGCGGCCGTTGAGCGCGGTCCCGGAATCGGATTTCGGCTGTCAGTCACAGAGGCAGGGGGCGGGGAGAGGGCCATGTAAGACGCCGAGGCCGCTGCCCCCGTGACTTCAAGCCTGACTTGAAGCACGGGGCAGCAGCTGAATATAACATCGATTTCTGACTGAGCATACATGCTGCAAAACTAACAAAAAGTGCATCAGGAAACGACTATACAGCACTATAAGGTACTGTAAACAGCTTAATAGGCGATTTTTGGGTGACAGGTTCCCTTTAAGTTCTCAGTAATCAATGCAAGGTCTTAGAGAACCGTCCCTCTTAACAAAGAATATGGGAGACCCCGTCGGTGAGGAAGATGGGCAGATAAACCCCTTAGCCCAATTTTCTTCTATGTAGTCTTTGAGGGCTCTTAGTTCAGGGCCTAATAAAGGGTAGATGTTTCCAAAAGGTATAGATGCACCAGGAAGAAATTCTATAGGACCATTGTAGGGTCGGTGTGGGGGAGCTTGTCCACATTTTGTTTATCGCAAACGTCCGCAAATTCCTTGTATATACAGGGTAACTCTATTATCTTATTATCTTGAGCTGGATTTTCTGAACCTTGTTCAGACTGAGCTGTCGAGAAAACATCCTCCGCTGGGAAGCTTATTTCTTTGGTTTCCCAGTTGATAACAGGGTTCTGTGCTTGCAACCAGGGTAGGCCTAGAATAACAGGGAAATGTGGAGAAGAGATCAATAGAAACTATAGGACTTCACGGTGATGGGGTGTTATAATGATTTCAAGTGGTTCCATCTCTTGATCCACTGGCCCTGAGCTCAGTGGAGATCCATTCAAGGTCTCCATTACCACATTTATTTTTTCTGAAATTTAACCTCATGCCTTTGAGCAAAAGAAAGGTCCATGAAATTGCCACTAGCCCTGGAGTCTACCATAGCAGAGGTGGATATCCACTGAGAGGAACTTAATGGGAAGGAAGCAATGGGAGTCTTTATTCTCTTTCTTAATATGATGAGCCACCGATGAAATGGAATGGATAACTGCTTTCTCAGATAATTCTGTTTCAGAAGCAATTGATTCTCCATCTGAAAAGTCAGGATCTGTAATAGTTGCCACCAACCTCCGTGGAAGGCTAGGACAGTTGATAAGGAAGTGGTCAGACTTTCCATAGTAAAAGCATAGACTTTCCCGGAGCCTGTGCTCTCTTCGATCAACGCTTTCACATCTTAGTATGGAATCTACTTGCATAGGCTCACTTCCTGATTCTTTGTAAATTTTTCCTTGGGGTTCCTTGGAAATTGAGACAGGGAAAGAGGGGGACTGCTTAGTATCATAATTCAAGGTAGCCCATCTGTCTTGTCGTCGTTCAGACAGTCAGGTATCGGTACGAATGCAATGGTTAATAAAGGCATCCAAACCTAAAGGGGCCTCTGCACGGGCAAGTTCATCTTTTAATGCGCTGCATAGTAGGCATTTTCGCTGCGTCATTCCAATTGGTGTCGACAGCCCACCTCTTAAACTTCATTGCATACTCTGTGACAGGGCGTCTGCCCTGGAGCAATGCTAGTAATGCTTCTTCAGCTGTAGCACCTCGATTGGGATCATCAAATGGCATCGATGAAGTCCTCTAAGTGATTTAACCGGGTGTCTTGAGTCTCAATCAACGGACTAGCCCAGGCAATGGCTTTATGTGTCAGCAGCATAATAATACATAGGACTCTAGATCTATCAGTAGGAAACTGAGATGAATTTGCATCAAATTATAACTTACATTGATTAAGGAACCCCCGGAATTTGTTGCGGTCTCCGCCAAATCTGAATGGTGGTAACTTGGGGTCATTGCAGGCACTGTAGCGGGTGGTACAGAAACGTGATTCTCCAAGTGGACTATCCGGTCGGATAATGTCTGCACAGTACCACGTAGCTCGTGAATCATTCGTCCATTAATCTGGATGTTGTGGGAAGTCTGTCATTCAAAGGCGTCATATTTATTTTTTAAAGTCTGCATCTCGGGGCGCATATTAGCCATTGCAGTCTGCTGCTGCTTAATGCAAACCTCTGAACTCCCAGTCCCGGCGGACTCCATTTTAGGCTTCAGTATTCTGTCACGTTACTAGTGGAATACTGCTGGAATCCGATGACAGGGACAAGGCCTGAACACAGGAAGCACCGGAGTCTTGAACAGGAGGTAGCAGGATAGAAGGATGAAGCAAAGCCAGGCAGGCAGAGCCATTACCAGTAGCAACGATGCTGGATTGAAGGATGAAGCCGAGCCGAGGTCAGACTAGCAATGGGTTAGGGCAGGCGGCACAGGAACGTAGTCAGGCAATCCGGGTCAGCAACAGGAGGCAGCAGGGTAAACCTCAAGGAGGAGGAACAAACCTGAGAGCAAGTTCCAAGCGAGAGGACTGCACAAGACTTCTATTAGGACGGAAATCAAACGGACTGCCTTTTAAAGGCTTCCATTTTGCATTCTGTCTGAGCATTCCGTTATTTTCCGTTATAACCATGTGTTAACGGAAAGCCATAACGGAATGCCTAACGCTAGTGTGACCCCACCTTTAATCAGCTAGAGATTTTGCCCATGTGCACCTAAAACCTACACAGAACGAACACTTCTCACAGATTGTGTGATTCTGTGTTATTGAATCCAGTTTAGCTATTCCCACAAAAATTAGGCCACTTTCCCACGGGCGTGTGCGCCTCGATGCCGTATTGCGGACCGCATTTATGGATCCGCAATACACGGGTGCCGTTCCGTTCATGGATGCGGACCCATTCAGTTCAATGGGTCCGCAAATCCGGAGATGCGGAATGGTGCGGAACGGAAGCACGGAACGGAACCCTAGGTGCATTTGCGGCCCGCAACACGACCACGGTGCGCACACGCCCGTGGGAAAGAGGCCTTAAGGGGATGCTCTGACTGAGCCGATTTGTTCTCCTACTCTAAGACTAGGGCTACACTGTGACAAATGTCGTACAACTACACTGCAACATGGGTCGTGCGACATTTGTGTCGCAGTAATGTCACGTGACATATTTTATAATAGTAGCCTATAGTGTCGCATTGCGACATGGTACATGCTCCGACTGCGACACGACAGTCGCACAAAAATCTATCTTGTCCGTATATCCGCATGTCCATTCCGCAAAACAATAGAACATGGGCGCGGGCGCGTTTGATACAGGATGTCGGGCGCATGCGCAGTGCGGCGAAAGTAAGACGGCGCGTAGTACGCGCGGCAGCCGGGACCGCGCTCCTGCCGCCCTTTACTGCGCATGCGGCCGTTGAGCGCGGTCCCGGAATCGGATTTCGGCTGTCAGTCACAGAGGCAGGGGGCGGGGAGAGGGCCATGTAAGACGCCGAGGCCGCTGCCCCCGTGACTTCAAGCCTGACTTGAAGCACGGGGCAGCAGCTGAATATAACATCGATTTCTGACTGAGCATACATGCTGCAAAACTAACAAAAAGTGCATCAGGAAACGACTATACAGCACTATAAGGTACTGTAAACAGCTTAATAGGCGATTTTTGGGTGACAGGTTCCCTTTAAGTTCTCAGTAATCAATGCAAGGTCTTAGAGAACCGTCCCTCTTAACAAAGAATATGGGAGACCCCGTCGGTGAGGAAGATGGGCAGATAAACCCCTTAGCCCAATTTTCTTCTATGTAGTCTTTGAGGGCTCTTAGTTCAGGGCCTAATAAAGGGTAGATGTTTCCAAAAGGTATAGATGCACCAGGAAGAAATTCTATAGGACCATTGTAGGGTCGGTGTGGGGGAGCTTGTCCACATTTTGTTTATCGCAAACGTCCGCAAATTCCTTGTATATACAGGGTAACTCTATTATCTTATTATCTTGAGCTGGATTTTCTGAACCTTGTTCAGACTGAGCTGTCGAGAAAACATCCTCCGCTGGGAAGCTTATTTCTTTGGTTTCCCAGTTGATAACAGGGTTCTGTGCTTGCAACCAGGGTAGGCCTAGAATAACAGGGAAATGTGGAGAAGAGATCAATAGAAACTATAGGACTTCACGGTGATGGGGTGTTATAATGATTTCAAGTGGTTCCATCTCTTGATCCACTGGCCCTGAGCTCAGTGGAGATCCATTCAAGGTCTCCATTACCACATTTATTTTTTCTGAAATTTAACCTCATGCCTTTGAGCAAAAGAAAGGTCCATGAAATTGCCACTAGCCCTGGAGTCTACCATAGCAGAGGTGGATATCCACTGAGAGGAACTTAATGGGAAGGAAGCAATGGGAGTCTTTATTCTCTTTCTTAATATGATGAGCCACCGATGAAATGGAATGGATAACTGCTTTCTCAGATAATTCTGTTTCAGAAGCAATTGATTCTCCATCTGAAAAGTCAGGATCTGTAATAGTTGCCACCAACCTCCGTGGAAGGCTAGGACAGTTGATAAGGAAGTGGTCAGACTTTCCATAGTAAAAGCATAGACTTTCCCGGAGCCTGTGCTCTCTTCGATCAACGCTTTCACATCTTAGTATGGAATCTACTTGCATAGGCTCACTTCCTGATTCTTTGTAAATTTTTCCTTGGGGTTCCTTGGAAATTGAGACAGGGAAAGAGGGGGACTGCTTAGTATCATAATTCAAGGTAGCCCATCTGTCTTGTCGTCGTTCAGACAGTCAGGTATCGGTACGAATGCAATGGTTAATAAAGGCATCCAAACCTAAAGGGGCCTCTGCACGGGCAAGTTCATCTTTTAATGCGCTGCATAGTAGGCATTTTCGCTGCGTCATTCCAATTGGTGTCGACAGCCCACCTCTTAAACTTCATTGCATACTCTGTGACAGGGCGTCTGCCCTGGAGCAATGCTAGTAATGCTTCTTCAGCTGTAGCACCTCGATTGGGATCATCAAATGGCATCGATGAAGTCCTCTAAGTGATTTAACCGGGTGTCTTGAGTCTCAATCAACGGACTAGCCCAGGCAATGGCTTTATGTGTCAGCAGCATAATAATACATAGGACTCTAGATCTATCAGTAGGAAACTGAGATGAATTTGCATCAAATTATAACTTACATTGATTAAGGAACCCCCGGAATTTGTTGCGGTCTCCGCCAAATCTGAATGGTGGTAACTTGGGGTCATTGCAGGCACTGTAGCGGGTGGTACAGAAACGTGATTCTCCAAGTGGACTATCCGGTCGGATAATGTCTGCACAGTACCACGTAGCTCGTGAATCATTCGTCCATTAATCTGGATGTTGTGGGAAGTCTGTCATTCAAAGGCGTCATATTTATTTTTTAAAGTCTGCATCTCGGGGCGCATATTAGCCATTGCAGTCTGCTGCTGCTTAATGCAAACCTCTGAACTCCCAGTCCCGGCGGACTCCATTTTAGGCTTCAGTATTCTGTCACGTTACTAGTGGAATACTGCTGGAATCCGATGACAGGGACAAGGCCTGAACACAGGAAGCACCGGAGTCTTGAACAGGAGGTAGCAGGATAGAAGGATGAAGCAAAGCCAGGCAGGCAGAGCCATTACCAGTAGCAACGATGCTGGATTGAAGGATGAAGCCGAGCCGAGGTCAGACTAGCAATGGGTTAGGGCAGGCGGCACAGGAACGTAGTCAGGCAATCCGGGTCAGCAACAGGAGGCAGCAGGGTAAACCTCAAGGAGGAGGAACAAACCTGAGAGCAAGTTCCAAGCGAGAGGACTGCACAAGACTTCTATTAGGACGGAAATCAAACGGACTGCCTTTTAAAGGCTTCCATTTTGCATTCTGTCTGAGCATTCCGTTATTTTCCGTTATAACCATGTGTTAACGGAAAGCCATAACGGAATGCCTAACGCTAGTGTGACCCCACCTTTAATCAGCTAGAGATTTTGCCCATGTGCACCTAAAACCTACACAGAACGAACACTTCTCACAGATTGTGTGATTCTGTGTTATTGAATCCAGTTTAGCTATTCCCACAAAAATTAGGCCACTTTCCCACGGGCGTGTGCGCCTCGATGCCGTATTGCGGACCGCATTTATGGATCCGCAATACACGGGTGCCGTTCCGTTCATGGATGCGGACCCATTCAGTTCAATGGGTCCGCAAATCCGGAGATGCGGAATGGTGCGGAACGGAAGCACGGAACGGAACCCTAGGTGCATTTGCGGCCCGCAACACGACCACGGTGCGCACACGCCCGTGGGAAAGAGGCCTTAAGGGGATGCTCTGACTGAGCCGATTTGTTCTCCTACTCTAAGACTAGGGCTACACTGTGACAAATGTCGTACAACTACACTGCAACATGGGTCGTGCGACATTTGTGTCGCAGTAATGTCACGTGACATATTTTATAATAGTAGCCTATAGTGTCGCATTGCGACATGGTACATGCTCCGACTGCGACACGACAGTCGCACAAAAATCTATCTTGTCCGTATATCCGCATGTCCATTCCGCAAAACAATAGAACATGCCCTATTTTGTCCATTTTGCGGACAAGTATAGGATATTTCTGCAGGAGCCAAAAATAAATGGTGGCATGCCCTCGGGCGGAATCTATGTTTTGCGGATCCGTGATTTGCGGACCACAAAACACTTAGGGTCGTGTGCATGAGCCCTAGGTGAGATCAGACCTAGATTATGGCATATTTACTATCTGCGACTTCAAATTTTGCAGAAAAGTTGCATCCTACACCAGGCAGCCCCTGAGTGCGATTAGACAACATAGTGGATTAGCCTGTCAGTATTTTGCATAATATTTATAAAGAGTCGCACAGCAGGTGAGGTGTTGAACTAGGCGATGCATCTTTGTATTCGTTAGGGCGCAGGTAAATGGTGTGCAATTAGACTACTCATAACTACTCACGAATTAGGTGCAAAAGTGCAACAAAATAGTTGCAGATTAGATAAAAAGTCGCAGCCATATGCATAGTCCCCACCGCCCCTTTACACAATTACTCAGTATGTTTGTGAAAAATCGCATATCTACCCGTCGATGCGACCATTTTAATAAAATGATCCCAGGCCCCCATACATCACTGACAAACAAAACTATGCCACCATTGAATAGATGTATAGCAACCAATCAGATTCACCCTTACATTTTTAGAGGTCCTTTGGAAAATGGTAGACTGGTAGAAAAAGGTAGAATCTGATTGGTTGCTATGGGTAACTAAGCCAGTTTTCATTTACACAAGTTTGATAAATCTCCCCCATAGAAATGAGTCCAAATTTGAGACTAATTCTGGTGGAAAAAAGGCGCAAATACATAAAATAGTCTAAGGGCCCATTCAGACGTCCGTAGTGCAGTTGCTGCTATTTTTTTCCGGAGCCGCGGACCGGAAGTTCGGGGCCGCGGACCGGAAATTCGGATGTGGGCAACACACTGTGTGCTGTCCGCATCTTTTCCGGCCCCATTGAAAATAAAAGGGTCTGAACCCGTTCCACATAACTGCGGAACAGATCCAAACCCATTCCACGGACGTCTGAATAGACCCTAAAACATACACACCAACCAAATCATGCCCCCTAATACAAAAAAGACTGAAAAAAGGCAGGAAAAATGCAACTAAGAAATAAAGACTGCCCAAAACACTCAAAATTAGACCTAAAGGCACAAACAATGATGATAATTGACACCTATTGTGTGGCTTTTAATAAATTTGCCACTGATTATAGCATAGCAGACTCCTGAAAAGCTGACTTTAAAAAGTCCACTCAAAAGTCTCCCCCAGTGACCAGATGTAGATTCTACAAAACTTTGCACACTCAGGTGGAAATTTTAAAGGGGTATTCCAGTTATGTAAAGTTTTCCCCTATCCTAGGGGATAACTATTGGGTCCCAGTGGTAGGATCCCCAACAACCTAATACCATAACCTGTGGTGATCTCCCCAAAATGAACAGTTGAGTGACCGTTCAGGCATGCACATGACGGCTCCATTCATTTCTACTCCCATAGAAGTAAGTGGAGAGGCTGTGCGCATGCCCTTCTGGGCACTCTGTTCATTTAAGGGGGCTGCACAGGGTATGGAATCCCCATTCTCGTGATCAGTCGGGGTCTCAGTGGTAGGAACCCCACCAATCTAATAGTTATCCCTTGTCCTGTGGATAGGGGATAACTTTACATAAGCAGAATACCCCTTTAAAGGAGTGAGACATAATTCTGCACACTTCACATGGGCAGCCTAAAGGCTGTATTACACTGCCCGATTTTTCGGCAGATACTCGCTAACGAGCGTTCGCATGATTATCTTGCAGTGTAATAATGCCACTAATTGCCTGATGAACGAGCAAACTCTTACAAATCACAGTTTGCTGGCGGCAGATCGTGCTGTTTAGTTTCGACCTGCCAATGGCAAACCACTAGACAGTATGGGGACAAGCGATGGTATAACGATTGCTTCTCCTGATGCTGCGGAGAAGATTGCTGCATGTAATAGCAGTGGTCTCCTCCACTAGCTAGCAGGCGACTGCCGGGAAGGAACGCTTTCCTCCTGTCAATGGCTTGCTCAATCACCCTGTGTATACAAGCTTTAAACTTCTGGGCTATAAAATATGATACTATTTGGCTCACCACCTAGTGTCAGTGCTGACAAAAACAGCTGTGTACAATGATTGTATTGTATTCTGATATTATGTCATTGCCCCTTCTCAGGCACTGCTTATCTCCTAATCTCACGAGCCTGGATGTGAACCCTGTATGGAGGACACTGATCCCTTCCCTTACAAGCTCATAGCCAATACCACATCACAGCATCTTCCACCTGCTGCTCAAGATATTCCTGTTACAGAGGTGAGCAAAGTCTGCCCAATGTAATCTGTGATTTAATGAATCAGTCGATAAAGGATATAAAAGAAGGAAACGTCAGCAGAGTCCGTCTCCAGATAGTGCCCCCACCCTTTGCAGATAGATTGGTCGGTTCACATCATCACTGTAAGATATTTACTTTACCCCGTTGAACATTCAATACAAGTTGTAAAGCTTGTTGAATGGAAGCAGCTTATGTGCCTTTTACCTGTTTCTTGCCCGGTGTTTGGGCAGAAAGTGAACAGGCATCTGTAGTGTTCCTAAAGTCTACCTCCATGTCATTGTACTGAATTTATACAGTGTAAATGTTTTGCATGTACTGATCTTGTGTTACATCTTACACCGCAGCACTGTTTGTGACTGGTATATGACATGAAGTGACTAAAGATTAAATAAAGAAAGTATGTGTAAAATCCTTAAAATATCTAAGCAGGTTTGAACTGAAACTGAACTGAGTTTCTCTTAGAGAATAAAAGGAGCAGAATATTCACCCGTACCTTTAAATCATCACCGTAGAATTGGACCATGGAGACATCGGCCACCAACAAAATTTCCACAAAACGTTCTTCAGACACAAACCTCCTGTGTCGGTGGTGCTCAACTGTAACATCTTGCGAGGAAAAATCACTTCTCCAGTTGTTGGCAGATACCTGCAAGATGCTCTGTTGCCTCTCTGCATCTACCCTCTTCTGTTCTTCTGCTGGGCTGTCTTTTACTCTTCTAATGCCCTGTTGTCTCTGTTTAGAAGTAATAACATCTTCTTTGTGGCCATCAGTTTTCCTGCCCACTCTATGAGCTTTTATTACAAGGTGTTGACCAAGTGTCTCGTTACCTGTCCATTCCTTTATGGGCTGGATAACGAACCTTTTGCTGCCTTTTAGGAAAGCCCCCTGAATACCTTTACATACACTGAAGGCAGCTAATGGTTCCTGGCTGGAGTAGAAGCAGTTCCTAATGCTGGATGTCCTTTCATCCTCAACATTGCCTCTGCCTAAGTGTCTGATGAGAAGACCTGGGGCAAGGAACTCATCATCTGGAGAAAGATGGAATGACATTTGCTCACCTACAGCAGAGAACCTCAAGGTGACCTTTCCATCATGACCAGGAATGAGCACTGGGGTTGTCACTTCTCCATGGGGCAATGAATGGCTGCCAAGAAACCATAGGACCAAAATCAGCCTAGATCCCCGGAGACACAAGGTAACCATAGCGGGAATGTATCAGTCTGACAGGTGTCAATGACTCCAAGAGGGACAGCAAGATGGATAACTGTGATAAGTATATGAAACTATGCGGATTGTGCAATAAATAACTAAGCATGTAAGCAGCAGCGTCTCCAGGAGTGAGAATATGCCAGAGTTTCCCTAAAACTTCTGCATACGTTAATCATTTACAAATGAAACCTTCTAGCACCCCATGCAGAATATATGACTGCAGCGTTAGGATTACAAGCTGAAGGTAATGTAATAAAAGGTGACATGTGGCTCCAATTGTGGGAAATAGCGGGTGGACGTCATCCAGACAGATCCATTTCAAGCTGGACTGAAGAGATATGAGGGGTTCTTATCCGTAGTGCACCCCCAAAAAGCAGCGGTCTCATAGAAGCGAGGGGCAGAGTTGTGTGTTCAGAGGGAATCTCCTTGTCCTGTATCTGCTATTCCACCCCTTGTCTCCTTTCCTTCTATTCCCAGAAATAGTTGGAGCACCAGAGCTGCTGGGGAGAGATCCCGGTATATATACACACACTGAGCTCCCTCCACCCCCCAAGAGGTTTATTTTTGATCTTTAGCTCCTCTGTCCCTCCCTCCTCTCCTCCTTGTCATACAGGAGAAGGAGGGGAGACATGGAGGCAAAAAAGAGAGGATCATTGAGCCACTTAACTCTTTCCTTGACACGTCAGGTTCCCATAAGATGAGTGTGTGCCCGGTGTATCTTTGGATCAGGTGTTGGCGTAAGATCCTAGTGTCCAAGTTATGCACTTCTCATCAGCAAAGGGTTAATCAGGGACAGTGAACCGAAGGCAAGGTCTGCGTCCCAACATGTGTATCCTCCAGTCTCAGTGATCAGCACAGTCTGTTTCCTGCGGAGAGGCTTTTCGTGACATATGAAGGGTTAATGTCTGCATGACAGAGCTGCAGTTCATTTGCAGGGAATCAATGAGTTGCACATTTGTCTATAACAACTAATGTAACTTTTATTCCAGGGACTGAAGTAAGGCGTCGGCCAAAGTCGCCTCGATTATGTAGGAATGACGATGGATAATTAACTGTTATTTTTCCAGATCGTGAGTGAATAATTGAGAAGTCATGAGTCTTGGGTTCTTGATGCTGGGTGGCACCAACGCTGGCAGCTCTGTTATACTGAGGCTAGTCAATCATTTATCTTCTAGCACTGATGCCCTGGAGTACAGTAAATCTAAAGTAAAGGTGCACACTGCCAAAGGATCCAGGTTCCTTGCTCGGCCATCAGTAACAGGGGCTGTACCTGGGAGTTCTGCATTGGAGATAAGATAGGACATCATTTCCAGCTCCAAGGACAACTAAAGCCTGTATTACACAGGCCGACTGAGAAAGCGATTGGCAGGAAGGAAACGTTCCCTCCCGTCAATCGCCTGCTAACTAGTGGAGGAGCCATTGCTCGTCCCCGTGGTGTCTAGTGGTTTGCTGGTGGAAGATCGTTATTAGACAGCACAATCTGCATGCTTAAAATCAGAATTGTCCGATGAATTATCGTTCATCGGGCAATCGGAGGCAGTATTTACACTGCAAGATGATCACTATTTGTGATTCAAAATCAGGATTGGTATAATGGACCGATTTGCACCTGTTCTGTGTTTTGGACCCGCACCTGGGTTTTGGCTGACAACCAATGATCATTGATCAACCCTGACTATATAAAGTGTCCTTACCCATCATCCCGCCAGGACTGTACCAATACTTAGGTAGCAATCACAACTTTCTATTTAATCCCTGATCTTCCATCCCAAGTCTCTGAGGTGAACCTTTGAACCTTATGGGCCATCAATTTGGTACTGCATCTGTGACAGGTGCAGTTTATTTCTTAGCAGTCAATTATTACGGACTCTTGTGACACAGACTTAATTAACCTGTTATAATTTCTTCATACTGTTCTATTGCATGATGATAAGTCGCAGTTAAATGCCACGTAGCACTGAGGGTGTGGACACACTGGGTCATTGAACTGATTTGACTTAGGGCATCAACTAAGGGTGCCCTCACACATTGCAGAATTTTCCACAACAAAATCCACAACATAAAGACATCTCCTATGCTAACTTATGGGGATAAAAGGTGTCAATACCTGCGTTCTATTCCACTGTGGAATAATAATTCAGTGGAAAAAAACACAAATAATGTTTTGTTGGGGATTTCCTGTAGCAGAATGCCTCCATTCATTTCAATGGAGATGTAACCTGAAATATACCTCACAAACTAATACCCATCCTATTCTGCTGCAGAAAAACCCAGAGCATAATCCACAACAAAATATGAAGCTCTGTAAGATCCGCACCTGTGTATTTTGTTGCGGAAAATTTTGCAATGTGCAAAGGCACCCATAATGTTCCCTTGGTTGTCAGCCTGTCATCACTATACAGAGATATGGCTGCTACCTCTTGGAGTAGTCTTGTTCAGTGACAGCTGAGCAATTTGGGTCAAGAGACACCAATGTGTGCCACCAAGCAGACAGGCAAAAGCATGGTCAGTGGGACAAGTCAACGTCAGGACAGGCAGTGCAGTATGGTAGTCAGTCAATGGGTCAGGGCAGGCGTTACAGGGTAAATCAAATAATCAGGCAGAGGTCAAGCATGGTATGTCAGAACAATAATATAGTTCATCTTCGCAGGAGTCAAAAAGCTAGGAACCTATAGCTCAGGCACCTTTCCATAGAGGAAGATGCAATTTAAACTCCACAGATAGCTGCAATTGGATGGGGACAGATTAGCCTGTGTGCTGGTCCTTTAAGAGCATATGCACGCACCCAAATGGAAAGAGCAGCAGGAAAAAGGTGGGCATGACCTGAACAAGCACACAGCAAAGAGCGGTGGGGAGTGTGAGTATTCTGTTAGCTGTGTCCGCTGCGAGATGTCAGCTGGCATGGGCCCCCAGTATCACAGTAGCCTCCCTTATGCCTTCTCTACTTTGGTCCAGACTGAAGATGGAATTTTCTGACAATAGCAGGTACACTGATGTTCCCAGCAGACTCCCAAAATCTACCCTCAGGACCAAATCCCCTAGATAAAGTTTTCTTCCTAATCTTCTTGACATCCAGAATGCTCTTTAACCTCATACTTATCTTTAGAATGAACTTAAGTGGAAACAGAGACTGAAAACCTGGAGAATCAGTTGAGTACCAATGGTTTCAGAAAGAATGGGGAACGATTACATGGATGGAATTGGGAATACAAAGAGAAGGTAGAAGGAGTAATTTGTAGCAGACAGGATTAATTTGTTTTCAGGATTTCAAAAGAACCCAAGAATCGAGGAATGTACTTTTAGAAAGGTACCCTCAAGCAAATGATTCTGGAGGATAGCCCCAGGACAGACGTGCAGTGATAACTTGTGTCTCCAGTGTGCAGATCTCTTCATGCAGTCACCTGGATCAGGGAAAATGTAATCAGATCTAGAGGAAGTCCTTGAGGATAGAACTGAAAGCTGGAACCTAAAACAGGAAGTAAAAACCACAGATGTGTTTTTGTTTATAATGTAGAATAAGAGATTTCGACCCAGGGAAGTAAAGGTACCCAGTTGATGGTGAGCAGAAATGAAATGGCGCAGATTATTCTCCACCTGTCCATTGGAATATGATACTCAGGCAAGAAATCCAACTTGATATTTAACAGTCTACAAACAGACCTCCAGAATCTGGATGTGAACTGAACTCCCCAATCAGAAACAATGTTCTGAGGCAAATCAAGCAGTTGGAAAATGTGCTTGATGAATAGGTTGGCAAGATGAACAGCAGTAGAAAGACCAGAAAAAAAAAGACATCTCAGGAAAAAATAGGGCACCAATAGTGTCAGGAAATTAAAGGGAACCTGTCACTGGGATTTTGGGTACAGAGCTGAGGACATGGGTTACTAGATGGCCGCTAGCACATCTGCAATACCCAGTCCCCATAGCTCTGTGTGCTTTTATTGTGTAAAAAAAACTATTTTATACATATGCAAATTAACATAAAAGAGTCATATCTTACTTGTGTGACCAGAGAAGAGTCATATTTTCAAGCTCTGACTCATCTCAGGTTAATTTACATATGTATCAAATCGTTGTTTTTTTTACACAATAAAAGTACACAGAGCTATGGGGACTGGGTATTGCGGATGTGCTAGCGGCCATCTAGCAACCCAGCTCCTCAGCTCTATACCCAAAATCCAGGTGACAGGTTCCCTTTAAGTTCAACATCTTGCAAACTCCTGGGTGCCCAGCCAGTTAAGACTTATGTCCCCAAGCAAGGATGTGCTTCTTGTTGGCCGTAAGAACAAATATTTTTCATGAGGGAATGTCCTCAACCAAGACAGGAGCAATATATATAATTCGGGTTGGAGCAATGATGTGTTGAAGCTCAGCAACCTGGTCTGTTAGGTCAAAGAAACACAAGAGGGTATCAAGCAGAGAACAAAACTGAAGCCATCAAAGAATAGAGACGAGAATTAGGTTAAATTAGGTCAAATTCTTGCAGTTGATAAAGATAACCACCAGGTGACAGACACCCTCCAGTAGAAAAGTGTTTCCACTCCTCTAGAGCTACTGTAATTTGATGTTGAGAAGCTTGCAATTGCCCATTGAATAGTTCCTCTCAGTGGAAGAGAACGCCTTAGACAAGAAACAACATGTCTAAGTCTTGCCACTGGAGTTCTGTTGGGTTAGCACTGCTCCAGCTCCTACTGAACATGCATCCACCTCTGAGAACTGCCTGGTAATGTCAGGATGATGCAAAATGGAGATAGAGGAGAAGGTTCTTAATACAGCTTCCACTTGAGATGTCCAATGCATGGTACTCATCTTTTTTTCTGGTTAGGGGAAGAGAGGTGCAGTGAGCGTGGAGACATGTGGTATAAACTGCCTATAATAATTAACAAAGACCAAAGATCGCGGGATCGTTCTCAGACCCTGAGGAACTGCCAGACTAGCTACAAACAGCTTTTCAGGGTGCATGTGTACACAATGGGGAGAAATTACTCTCCATAAAAGGAAGGGACAATTTCTCAAAGAGGCACTTCTCCATTTTTTGTCCTCACAACAGCAGATCAGGTTATAGGCAGAATGGAGATTCAATCTAGTGAAGATCATTGCCCTGTGGATCCTGTCAGTTTAGAAATCAATGCCAGAGGATATTTGCTTTTATAGTGATCTTTTTTAGACTACGATAGTCTATAAAAAAGGCAAAGAGAACCATAATTTTTCTTAAGAAAGAAGCCGATTCCAGCAGAGGTGGATTTGCAGATGAATCCTCTCTCCAGGTTCTTCTTAAGGGCCCTTTACACGGCAGCAGATCATGCTGTTTACTGGCAGCAGATCATGCTGTGTAAACATAGTCTGCTGCCCCCAAACAACGAGTCAGCATGGTGAAGAGCGATGCATTATCCCCCATACTGTGGAGGAGATCGCTGCATGCAAAATGAGAAATGGATGTTACCACAGGACAGAACCACTGGAATTGTCAGTTTTGGAAAGCGGTCATCTTCACCCAGGGTCGTCTCTCCTAGCTATCCTAAGTGCTGGATTCTCCTGACTTAAAGAGGCATTTTCTCATATAATGAGCCCTACCACTATAACAGCTTGTTGCTGTGTCTACACTAATGTGCCTGCTCAGACAGCTTGACTGGTTCCAACTGCATGAGTTCCTCCTGTGAGGCAGATGAGGAGGAGAGGAGGGGCTTCTGGAATAAAGGTACCAGGCATGGAGTTCTTTTCTCTCTAGTAGACTATCCGAGGCATTCTCTGAAGTTTAGATCTATGGAGGTAACCGAAGTAAATAACCTGTTCAGAGTGGCTGGTAAGTCTCTGCCTGCAAAGTCATCTTTCAGTCGACCTGCCATGCCCTCTCAGAAAGTTACCTTGATACCTGGGCCTTGTTGTTCCACAACTCTGAGGGCAGTGTGTGGAACTGCGTGGCATACCAGCCAAGATACCCTGGTGGAGGATTAGCAAAGATGATGAAGGTTAGTCATCAGGCAATCCTGATGTTCTAAGAGAGGTGTGGCCCAAGCTAAAGTTTTACTGGATAGAAGGTACACTATGAAGGCCACATTGGCACAGTTTAAAATATATTGTAAACTAATTCAGGAACCCATGTTAATTCTTGGGGTCTCCTTTATAACAGTGGCAGTTTACATCCAGTTCTGTCGGAATAAGAGGCAGATTGTGGCTGAGGCTTGTCATGGAATCCAAACGTGCAGAGATAGTGTTTATATACTGCAGCAATTGTTCCTGGTGACTTCACTGAACAATCAGCTTCTTAAATTGATTCTGTAACCCCAATTTGGGGGTGTCAGCAGGGTTCAGGGCCTGAACTAACTGTAACGCAGCAGGTGTGGACCTACTATGTCATTGAATAGATTTGACAGGGTTATTCCCAAGGGCATTATCTAAGTGGTTCCCTGGTTATCACCCTTTCTTCCCTATACAGGTATCTGGTCTTCATGGCTGGCATACCATTAGGCCATTACCTCTTGGAGTAGTCTCTGTTCAGTTCAGTGACAGCTGAGCCAGATGGGTCAAGAGACACTGATGCATGGCACCAAGAGGACATGCAGTGGGATAAGCGGAGGTCAGGACAGGCAGAGTTCATGCAGTACGGTAGTCAGCAACAGGTCAGGGCAGGCGACACAGGGTCATTCTGGTAAACAAGGTGAGGTCTGCCTCGGAAGGTCAGAACAATACTATAGTGTACCTTAGCAGGGCTAGACTAGCTTGGAAACTATAGCTCCGGTCTCTTCCCATAGGGGAAAATGGCCTATATACAGGTGAAACTCGAAAAATTTGAATATCGTGCAAAGTTCATTTATTTCAGTAATGCAACCTAAAAGGTGAAACTAACATATGAGACTCATTACATGCAAAGCGAGATATTTCAGGCCTTTATTTGTTATAATTTGGATGATTATGGCTTACAGCTTATGAAACCCCAAAGTCACAATTTTGAGGTACCCTTTGCTCAGGGGGTATGGATTAATTAGCTGACTAGAGTGTGACACTTTGAGCCTAGAATATTGAACCTTTTCACAATATTCTAATTTTAAGCTGCATTAATGCAATTCCTTTTAATTTGCATAACTGAAATAAATGGACTTTTGCATGATATTAATTTTTAACGCTGTAACGCTGGAAATGCTGCAATTGGATGGGGACAGATTAGACCACTTGTGCCCTGGGCTTTTGAGTGCAGGGGACATCGTGCACACCTTAAGGAAGCAAGAAGCAGGCAGAGATGGTTAGTATCACACGACTGTGCCTGCCAGGAGAAGAAAAACGTATTTCCTGCAGATTTCTAAACACAGTTTTTGAAATTGGTTATTAATGAAGCAATTTCACTGTAGGACACATGTGGTGTATATGCTTGAGATTTTCCACTACAGAACTGATGGCAGAAAATTTGTAGTGTATTACAGTACCAGCACAGTGGATGAAATTTTAGAAAATCTCACCCACACACTGCAGGAAAAAAAAAAACTGTGCAAATTTTTTATCTACAGCGTGACAATTTATGCTGTGGAATTCACCCTTTGCTGTGCATAGATGCAGTAAATCTGCAGCAAAATCCAATACAAACAATACGTAACACATGCGATTCAGCGAAAAATCTGCCCTGTATAGTACCCTGAGAGTCGGTGGTGAAAATATGCAGGGAGTGCCAGGATGATGTTGCAATTCTAAGGGTACTTTCACACTAGCGTTATTCTTTTCCGGCACTGAGTTCCGTCCTTGGGGCTCAATACCGGAAAAGAACTGATCAGTTTTATCCTAATGCATTCTGAATGGAGAGAAATCTGTTCAGGATGTCTTCAGTTCAGTCCCCCTTACAGTATTTATCCGGAGAAAATACCACAGCATGCTGCTGTATTTTCTCCGTCAAAAATTCCGGAACACTTGCCGGAGTGCCGGATCCTGCATTATTTTCTCTTGAAATGCATTAATGCTGTATCCGGCACCATGTGTTCTGGCAAAACGGATCCGGTTTTCCGGTCTGCGCATGCGCAGACCTTTAAAAGTGCTAAATAAATAAATACTGGATCCGTTTTTCCGGATCACACTGGAGAGACGGATCCGGTGCTTCAATGCATTTGTTAGACAGATCCGCATCCAGATCCGTCTACAAATGCTATCCGTTTGCACAAAGCAAGTGTGAAAGTACCCTTAAAACATTGAAAAGGACAAAATAAAAAAATACAAATAAAACACTGTAGTGAAAGTGCCCCTTTTTGTGATGTATTGAGTGAAATCCACTGCATGTAAATCGGCATGCTAATACATCACTGCAAAGTAACACAAGGGGTTATCTCACAAAATATTTTTATACTAAAAGCCCGGAAAGGCTGTTAATAGCTGCTGTGAAGTAATTTATGGTGTTTCTAGTATAAAGCAAATACAATTCTCATAATTTGTTCTCAAGTGTCCCCCTTGCTGCTGCTGCTGCTGCTAATCTGTGTTGCTGAGGATGCACTCTGGATAGAAACAGTCTCCTTCCCCTTCTGGCAACCAACAAGACAGCTCCTTCTTACTAATTATTTCAGGATTAATGGTACTTTTCCATCATATAGAATTGCAGGTTCCCACATATCCAACTGACAGTTTTGTGAATCTGGGACACATCAGGTATATTGTGCTAAAAAATTTTTTTTTTGAAATTACCCTGATGTGTTAAATATCATTGACACTTAAAGAGCTTGCTGTCAGTGAATGAAAAAAAAAAATCTTATTCACACTCAGAGGCTGAAAGTTATCTTGACCTCATACCCTGTTACAATGTATCAGTGCTGGTAAGAGCCATCTGCATAAGGCCTCATGCACACGACCGTTGTTTCATTCCGTGTCCGTTGTTCCGTTTTTTGTAATTTTCTGCGGACCCATTGACTTTCAATGGGTCCGTTGAAAACTCGGCTAATGCACCATTTGTCATCCGCGTCTGTGATCCGGGGTTCCAGTCCGTCCAAAAAATATAACCTGTCCTATTTTTTTCCACGGAAAACGATTCGCGGACCCATTCAAGTCAATGGGACCATAAAAAAACGCGGAGGCACACAAGATTGTCATCCGCGTCCGTTTTTTTCCTATCATTTGCATGACAAACTTGACTTAGACTTTTTTTTTACTTTCCTTCATGTCTGGTGATCCTCCAAAAATAAAGGAACACACACACGGAAACAAAAACGGAAACGGATCACGGAACAACGGAACCCCATTTTGCGGAACGGAACACAACAACGGTCGTGTGCATGAGGCCTAAGAACTTTTTTTTTTCATTATTACATATGGACAGATCAAGGCTGCTTTCATACTCCATTAAAAAGTCCATGACAAGATGGTCATAGATTCAGTAAAAGATGTCTGTGAACAATCTATGTGTTGTTCTTTGTCTTTTGTGTGTTTTACATATTCCACAAACATGTTAGGCTAGAAATTAATTTTCAGAGAATCAGCTACCAATGGTCCATGAAAACCATGGACCAAATGCGGATGACATGCATGGTCTGTCTGTGGTTTCCAAGGACCTGTAGACCATGCAAAACCACTGATGTGTGAATGCATAATGGAGTGATGTGTAGGGCTACTTTCACACTTGCGTTTTGGCTTTCCATTTGTGAGATCCGTTCAGGGCTCTCAGAAGCTTACAACGTAAGTCAATAGGGACGGATCCGTTTTCACTGACACAATCTGGCACAATAGAAAACAGGTCCGTCCTCCATTGACTTTCAATGATGTTCAAGATGGATCCGTCTTGGCTATGTTAAAGATAATACAAACGGATCCGTTCTGAACGGATGCAGATGGATGTATTATCTGAACGGACCCGTCCATGACGGATCCGCACAAAACGCGAGTGTTAAAGTAGCCTTAGACAGGCCGAAGTGTGCTCCTCATATTGAAGTTATAGATTCAAAATCAGGATGGATCAATTCCAGCTCAGCTTCACCGATAGCACCTGCAGAGCCCCTGGTGGGTAATGACACTGCACACGCATAATGAGGGTGTGGGACAGCAGCATCCAAAATCCAGATATATGAAAGGAATGAACAGGTTTGTATTGCACTACACCAGGCATGCTCAACCTGCGGCCCTCCAGCTGTTGCAAAACTACAACTCCCAGCATGCCCGAACAGCCTACAGCTATCAGCCTACAGCAGGGCATTGTGGGAGTTGTAGTTTTACAACAGCTGGAGGGCCGCAGGTTGAACATGCCTGCACTACACAGTTCAGTTGTCATGTACTTACCCATCCGCGCTCCTGCAGTGAGTCTGGCCTCTGTAATGTGCCACCACCGGCATCACTCCATTAGCTGACAGTGGGGATGATTGGCCTATTGGCGCAGGGACGCTGGGTCGATCAGGCTTGACACCAGTGTCATGTGCTTCCTGTCGAAGTATTGGAGTATTTAAACTCTATCATCATTTCTAAAGGTAAATAAATCCACCCCACTGGAGTTCTACATGCAACTGGTGTTGCTAGGGGAACGAGTGCAGTTCACTATCTTCCATTACTTGTACAAGAGATTGCCACTCACACTCAGCAGAGACTTCTCTCATGTAAATCAGTGGCAGAACAGGTTACACTACTGGTTTTGGCTTACAAATGCTGATGCAAAAAAAGTGTAAAAAACTGAAAGATCAGCGTATATAAACATCGGCATTACCTCTTAATAAGGAACCACAAATCCTTCAGGGAAGGGAGGAACAAGTCCAAACTCCACTGGTCCTCCTCTCACCGCTCAACACTGCTAAATAACATCTAAGGGTCCATTCACACGTCCGCAATTCCGTTCCGCATTTTGCGGAACAGAATTGCGGACCCATTCATTTCTATGGGGCCGCACGAATGTGCTGCCCGGATCCGGAATTGTGGGTTTCCACACTTCCGGGTCCGCAATTCCGTTCCCGAAAAAAATAGAACATGTTCTATTCTTGTCCGCAATGGCGTACAAGATTAGGCATTTTCTATTAAGTGCCGGTGATGTGCCGTGGATCCGCAAAACACACACGGACGTGTGAATGGACCCTTATAGTTATTGAAGCTGCACTTCCTTGCATGATCCATCTATCCATGAAATGCTAACCCACTTCTGTGTGTAACATCATCAATGTAGGTCCGGATAGTGCGGATCTACACTGGTTTTTCAGTACCTGTTTCCCCATCAGTTTTATTACAGTCACAATTGTATAGGGAGAGTTCACATCGCCATTTCATTTTCCATTCGTCTGATCCATCAGAAAAACAGAAGAAAAAAAACGGGATCCTGTAAAATATTGATCCTGTAAAAATTGGATCCTTTGTGTAAAAAATAGATCTGTGCATCAGTTATGCACATTTGGAATAGAGGTGTGGGAAAGTGTGTGTGTTGCTCATAGGAGGGCCGGTAACGGACCCCCACTAATCAGATACTAATGACCTATCCAGAGGATAGGTCATCAGTATAAAACTCCTGGAAAACCCCTTTAAGGGGGACCGCACATCACCGGCACTCTTATAGAAAATGCCTTTTCTTCTCTGCAATTGCAGACAAGAATAGGACATGTTCTATTTTTTTGCAGAACGGAAGTGCGCATCCGGAAGCGCCCCCATTGTCTAATAGGTGCGAGTCCTAAACAAAAACCCGAAAGTGGTGGAGGGCGCACTGCGCATGTGCAGCTGACCTCCATTCATTCCTATGGGGCCCCGGAAAATAGCCAAGCGCTGGCTCGGCTATTTCCGTCGGGTTAATAGAAGTAAATGGGGTCGGTGGCTGGTCATGCGAGGTGCGCTCCCATTCACTTCTATGGGGAGAGCGCTTGGTAAGCTGTCAGAGTAGGGTGGCCACTGGCTTCACCCTAGAAAGCCGGACCTCACCGAACAAGCCCTAAACCACGCATCAAAGCTACGCAATGCTTCTGTCTGATCGTGAGCTACTGAAAAGGAGGACATCCCTGTGTCCGTCCCGGCACTGCACAGGACGGAGGACAGGGAGCCAGAAAACTGGACTGTCCGGCTTAAAACCGGACATCTGGCCACCCTATGTCAGAGGGAGCCCAGGTCTGGAGACTGGGTACTGGTTGGGGCAGCTGTGGGAAGCCTGCCTATGTCGGTGGACAGGTGTGTTGGGTCTCTGGAACTTCAGGTATTTGGCCTCCATACTTCCACGACTTTCTCTTACAGGAAATACACAATGAATCGAGTCTGAGGAGCACGCTAATAATTTATCTGGATTGGGCAGTGTGGATAATACAAGTACATTATATTTCTCAATCTCATGTGTCATCACAGAGACACGTCACATCCACATCTCATGCCAGGGAGCCTCACATGAAGACCAGTGGAGGAAACAACAGCAGCGACCCCTACTGGCTGAGTGGTGGAACAGCAAGTAAATAACATTACTTGATGAGGGCTGTAGAGCTGCTTCAGCCTGGGGTCCACAGACACTTCGACAGATTCATAGAGCACATTTAGTGCCTGATTCATACACATCCATATTCATTTTATACAAGGGGTATAACAAAAGCAGCTCAATGAACAGTATAGGCCCAAAAGAGTGTTTAGCTTGGGGGACACATGGCAGTGACACCGTTATTATTGTGTGTTAGGAATGTGGTCCTCTTCTCCCGCCCCCACCTTTTTCTCGGTGGTTCGGGGCCAGTTGAAGAAGATTTGATCGGCGCCCTGCCCTCCACTAACTTTTATAATTCTTTTTTGTCACTTTGCTTTATTATTGTGGCTGTATTGCTCCGCTGGTGCTGAGTGGATCTTGGTGAATAAGGCTGGATTTAATATTGGATTAGGGTTATGAAGTTTCTTGGTTTTAATTATTTATCAACTTATTTAAATTATCTATTGTTTACTCTTTACGTTTATTGTTTTCCCTATTTTACGTTTACCCTTTTTAATCCATTAACAAAAGGGACGTGGTGTTTTTATTTATTTTAGATTCATAAGTTCATGAGGTTTTGAGAGGTGTCATTTGCCTCTATGCCACAGAGAGGTAGAAACTAGAGGGTGCATGAAGTTGTCCTCCACCTCCGAAGTTTCTTTTCTTTGTCAAATACAACCCCCCCCCCCCCATCATATCTATTCTGATCATGTGAATGGCTCAGCACAGTTACAATACAGTTATCAAGAGTCCTCTGTTGTGACACCTACATATCATATGACCATTTACTGAAGACCCCTCTAAGGACTTTATGGGTGACCAGAGATGCAGTCCTGTGCTGCAATGATTACTTACATATTTCTTTACATCAAAAGGGATTTCCAGAACTTAGATACTGATGGTCTGTCCTAAGGATAGGTCACAAAAATTAGATCAGGAGGGTCTGACGCCTAGCACCCCCACCAATCAGTTGTTTTGGGTAAATGCTTGAAATTATACAGTGAACAGAGTCAGAAGCACAAGGTTCTGGTCACACTATATTGGTCTTGCCAGGGTACTGCAGCTTAGTAAGGGTACTTTCACACTTTTCCGGCATAGAGTTCCGTCCTAGGGGCTCAATACCGGAAAAAAAAATGATCAGTTTTATCCTAATGCATTCTGAATGGAGAGCAATCCGTTCAGTATGCATCAGGACGTCTTCAGTTCAGTCAATGTAAGTTTTTTGGACTGAGAAAATACTGCAGCATGCTGCAGTATTTTCTCCATCTAAAATTCCGGAACACTTGCCGGAATGGCGGATCCAGCATTATTTTCCTTTGAAATGCATTAATGTCAGATCCGGCCCCAGTTTCCAGATGACAAACAGAGAGATGTATCCGGTATTGCAATGCATTTGTGAGACGGATCCACATCCGTATCCATCTACAAATGGTATCCGTTTGCATACAGATTGCTGGATCCAACAACGCAAGTGTGAAAGTACCCTAACCCATCGTGGGAAACCACACAGTGGACTGTCCACTGTAGGACTTCCAGTTCCAGCTGAAGATAGTTCATTAATATCTAATTACTAGAAAACTACTTTAAAGGGGCTATCCCATGATTGATGTAAAAAATCAGAAAACATATAGCACATGACAATCTCTTTCTAACAAAGCTAGGACCAGCCCTGTACCTCACATGGGTCCAGAGACCTTCACATTCATTCCTCCAATTATTCTGCTAGATTATCTTCAGCTTGGCAGCTCATGGGTTGTGTCCTTTCTGTCCTTTACCCTAAGTTCACACCTGAGCGTTTTACAGCGCGTTACTACGCGCTGTAAAACGCTCAACAAGGAGAAACCAATGCTTCCCTATGGGAATGGTTCTCACCTGGGCGTTTTACAGCGCGTACGATCGCACTGTAAAACGCCCGACGCTCAAACAAGTTCTTGAGCTTTTTTGGGGCGTTTGTCGCGCGTTCCCGCACATAGATATTCGGGAACGCGCGACAATGTGTGCACGCCTGTCTCTGTATGCGCGATTGTAAACGCCCGTACAATCGCGCATACAGAGCGCTCGTTTCAGAACGCTCAGGTCTGAACCCAGGGTTAGGCTCCATTCACACATCCGTATAATGGGTCCGTTCCGCAAATTGCAGAACGGGTGCGGACCCATTCATTCTCTATGGGGACGGAATGGATGTGGACAACAGTGTAATCTCCGTATCCGCATTTCCGGAGCGCACCCCCGATCTTCCGGTCCGCGGCTCCAGAAAAAAATAGAACCTGTCCTATTCTTGTCCGCAATTGCGGACAAGAATAGGCATTTCTATGGGGATGCCGACCGGGTGTATTGCAATACACTACGGACGTGTGAATGGACCCTTAGGCCTCTTTCACACTACCGTTTTTTTTTCCATTTTGCGGTCCGTTTTTTGCGTTCCATATACGGAACCATTCATTTCAATGGTTCCGCAAAAAAAAACGGAATGTGTTCCGTATGCATTCCGTTTCCGTATTTCCGTTTTTCTGTTCCGTTGAAAGATAGAACATGTCCTATATTTGGCCGCAAATCACGGTCCGTGGCTCCATTCAAGTCAATAGGTCCGCAAAAAAAATGGAACACATACGGAAATGCATCCATATGTCTTCCGTATCCGTTCCGTTTTTTGCGGAACCATTTATTGAAAATGTTATGCCCAGCCCAATTTTTTCAATGTAATTACTGTATACTGTATATGCCATACGGAAAAACGGAACAACGGAACGGAAACGGAACCACCACGGAAGCAAAGAACAACGGATCCGTGAAAAACGGACCACAAAACACTGAAATGGACATACTGTAGTGTGAAAGAGGCCTAAGGCTGATGGAAGTTGAAGATTTAAACTGAGCACATTCGTTCAAACAGCAGATGGCGCTATACAGGTACATTTTATTGAATAGCTCAGTGGCTATGCTAAATTTTTCATTACAAAAATATTCAGATCCAGGTGCTGCTTTGATAAATGTAGAATATGTTTTGTGACATAACCCCTGTAAGACCCTCGGGGTGACCGTCCTACTGCAGGTCATAAATAAGTGTTTTGTGGACCACATACTGTAGATCCCTAGTATTACTAGAAGCTTTGGTATTTCCAGAATAAAATCCTATTTCTGAGCCTTGTTTCAGCAGAATCAGAGAAAATCATTCCTGGCTGGTTACAGATGCTAAGCTCACAGCATAAATATTCTAATATGATATAATATGCAGAGGAATCTCCGACAGGACCTGCACAATCCTAATTCCTATAGCAGAATAAGGAAGGCCAGAAGCTGGGACTAGAGCCATACATATACATTATGGGGATCGCACGGAGGTAATAACCATGATGGAAGAAAAAAGCAGATAGTCAGCTCACCACTCCAACTATGTATGCTGATAAGGGTCCATTCACACGTCCGCAATTCTGTTCCGCATTTTGCGGAATGGAATGGCTGACCCATTCATTTCTATGGGGCCGCACAATGGGCTGCCCGGATCCTGAAATGCGGACCCGCACTTCCGGGTCCGTATTTCCGTTTCCCCAAAAAATAGAACATGTCCTATTCTTGTCCGCAATTGCGGACAAGATTAGGCATATTCTATTATAGTGCCAGCGATGTGCGGTCCCCAAAATGCGGAACGCGCATTGCCGGTGTCCGTGTTTTGCGGATCCGTGGATCCGCAAAACACACACGGATGTGTGAATAAACCTTAATAGTGCACGGAGCAGGCTCTTCATTCCAATGAAAAAAGGTTTGATCCCCCAACACTGTTAAAAAATTTTTCCTTTTATTGTCACACTTTGTTCAGTAGATTGTGCAATGATTTAGAGTGTACATCAGATTGTTCGAAATGCGTGAGTGTCTCTCTGGCTGAACATGTGGAATATGTGATGTTTTAGAAGTGTGACAATAAAAGGAGGTTTTTTTTTTTTAACGATGCTGGAGGATCAAACCTTTTTTCATGTCGGTATAGCAGCTGCTATGGGGTCCAACAACTAAGGCGGCCCATATCCACTCAGACAAAGTGCAGTTACTGGTAAAATATATACTGTATAACAGGGATCAGCAACCTTTGGCACTCCAGCTGTGGTAAAACTACAGGGAGTGCAGAATTATTAGGCAAATGAGTATTTTGACCACATCATCCTCTTTATGCATGTTGTCTTACTCCAAGCTGTATAGGCTCGAAAGCCTACTACCAATTAAGCATATTAGGTGATGTGCATCTCTGTAATGAGAAGGGGTGTGGTCTAATGACATCAACACCCTATATCAGGTGTGCATAATTATTAGGCAACTTCCTTTCCTTTGGCAAAATGGGTCAAAAGAAGGACTTGACAGGCTCAGAAAAGTCAAAAATAGTGAGATATCTTGCAGAGGGATGCAGCACTCTTAAAATTGCAAAGCTTCTGAAGCGTGATCATCGAACAATCAAGCGTTTCATTCAAAATAGTCAACAGGGTCGCAAGAAGCGTGTGGAAAAACCAAGGCGCAAAATAACTGCCCATGAACTGAGAAAAGTCAAGCGGGCAGCTGCCAAGATGCCACTTGCCACCAGTTTGGCCATATTTCAGAGCTGCAACATCACTGGAGTGCCCAAAAGCACAAGGTGTGCAATACTCAGAGACATGGCCAAGGTAAGAAAGGCTGAAAGACGACCACCACTGAACAAGACACACAAGCTGAAACGTCAAGACTGGGCCAAGAAATATCTCAAGACTGATTTTTCTAAGGTTTTATGGACTGATGAAATGAGAGTGAGTCTTGATGGGCCCGTGGCTGGATTGGTAAAGGGCAGAGAGCTCCAGTCCGACTCAGACGCCAGCAAGGTGGAGGTGGAGTACTGGTTTGGGCTGGTATCATCAAAGATGAGCTTGTGGGGCCTTTTCGGGTTGAGGATGGAGTCAAGCTCAACTCCCAGTCCTACTGCCAGTTTCTGGAAGACACCTTCTTCAAGCAGTGGTACAGGAAGAAGTCTGCATCCTTCAAGAAAAACATGATTTTCATGCAGGACAATGCTCCATCACACGCGTCCAAGTACTCCACAGCATGGCTGGCAAGAAAGGGTATAAAAGAAGAAAATCTAATGACATGGCCTCCTTGTTCACCTGATCTGAACCCCATTGAGAACCTGTGGTCCATCATCAAATGTGAGATTTACAAGGAGGGAAAACAGTACACCTCTCTGAACAGTGTCTGGGAGGCTGTGGTTGCTGCTGCACGCAATGTTGATGGTGAACAGATCAAAACACTGACAGAATCCATGGATGGCAGGCTTTTGAGTGTCCTTGCAAAGAAAGGTGGCTATATTGGTCACTGATTTGTTTTTGTTTTGTTTTTGAATGTCAGAAATGTATATTTGTGAATGTTGAGATGTTATATTGGTTTCACTGGTAAAAATAAATAATTGAAATGGGTATATATTTGTTTTTTGTTAAGTTGCCTAATAATTATGCACATGTAATAGTCACCTGCACACACAGATATCCCCCTAAAATAGCTAAAACTAAAAACTACTTCCAAAAATATTCAGCTTTGATATTAATGAGTTTTTTGGGTTCATTGAGAACATGGTTGTTGTTCAATAATAAAATTAATCCTCAAAAATACAACTTGCCTAATAATTCTGCACTCCCTGTACGACTCCCAGCATACACACTTGCTTAGCTATTTTCAGAACTCCGATAAAAGTGAATGGAGCATGCTGGGAGTCGTAGTTTCAACACATCTGGAGTGCCGAAGGTTGCTGACTGCTGCTGTATAAGGTGCCATGGGAAGGTTGATATGACCCCATTCTAATAATTTTTTTTTACTATAGAGCCTCATGGTTACTTTCTGTTCATCATTACTTTTAGCATTTTTTGTGCTGTGGCATCACTACATTATTCCTGTACTGTGACATCATATCTTCATTATACATGCATATGACATCACTGTTGTGCCTATCTACTTTATCACTGTAAATTACATCACTGTGTATTATGGCAAGATTGTGACATTTATATGTGCACTACACTCAGACTCCACCGTGCACATTATTCCACTATTATTGGGCTACTTTCACATCTCAGTAGTGAATTCCGCCAGGCTGTTCCAGCAGAGAACAGCCTGCCAGAATCCTCCAGTACCGGTGCTGCCGGATACAAGCGGAATGCTCGCGGGCGCCATTAAGTATTATGGGGTCCTGCTTAGATCCGTACGCTGTTCTAGCAGACAAGCGGACAGTGAGTCGGGCACAAACCGCTGCATGTGTGTCTAACTAGCCTTACATCACTGTCTATATTGTCCCTGTACTGTGACATCACTATCACTGTGTATTATGGCAATATTGTGACATTTACATGTGCACTTTACTGTGACTTCACTGTGCGCATTATTCCACTTCTATTACATTATGTACACTATGTACATTATCCCTACACTATGACATCAAAGTGGGCCTTAGCCCTGTGCATTAGGGAGACCAATTATAAGGTTTTCTGAAAAGGTTGCTGAAAGTGGTCATGGTACAAGGGGCCCCATTCCAAGTTTTGCTATGGGGCCCCTCGGCCTGTGATTGGAATGTGGGAAGTCACTTTCCCATTATTTGCCCCATACGTCCTCATGTACTGTATGTATGAGAAACAAAATGTGCAGTGCACCATAATTACACAGCCACAGTGGCAATGCAGTCTGTGGATAAATAATGCTGTGCCCAGATAGGGACTACACACTGGGGTGCACCTAGCCTTTCTGCTGCCTGAAGCGAAAAATTTTATGGTTCCCCCTTCCTGTTAAAGGCATACAGGTGAATATAGAAAGATGAGCACTTCCACAACGGAAGCGCTCATTTCTCATAGCCCTGCCACTGCCCCTACTCGTCTCTATGTCTCGCCGCCTGAGGCAGCCGCCTCACCTGGCCTCATTGGAGGTGCACCCCTGACTACACACATTTTCTGAAGAGGAGGGGCAGATTTGGCATTAGCTTTACCAGGCAGTTATGACAGCACGAGGCCAGTCACCCCCTGAAAACTATTCAGTGTCTCAGCATTTGGGGCCTGCACGATTGTGAAACCCCAGAAGCCAGAAGACTACGTGGCATCATCCGCACAGACATCATCTAGTTATTTAAAATTTTACAAAACGTTACATTTCCAGCTCCCCTTTTTACAAATGCTCCGCGTGCATGGAATAAACAGGTAGTCCATATAGCATGTGAGAAGAAAGGTGTCCGACACTGTGATACTTTTCAGTAGAAACGTCCTCTTTATTAATGTAACATAAGTCCGAAACGTGTCAACTACCGCATGTTGAAAGGATTTGTCTGTACATGGATTACATTAATAAAGAGGACGTTTCTACTGAAAAGTATCACAGTGTCGGAAACCTTTTTTCTCACATATTTAAAACTATAGTAAGAATGGACAGTCTACATGCAAGCCACAACCTCTGCCTGGTAACATGAGGTAATAATACTCCTCCTATGGCCACCTGCACATGTTGCGGAATATGCGAGTTTTTTTTCCGCGTGGGTTATTGTACGGAAAAACTGCAGCATAGTACTACACAAATCTCATGTCAGATTTTTCCTGAGTGGATATTGACCTCTTGGGTGGATTTCCAAATCTGCAGCCTGTCAATTATGTTTGTGGTTTCACCCTTTTCCAAAATAGGGTGAGATCTGCAGCAAAATCGCATCAAATCCGCACACCAAAAACTGCTGTTAGAAATTGAGCAGCCCTGCCGCCATAGGGGGCCTGTCTGGTAGTGGCAGTATTAATGTATTGAGTAGAAGGTGACGCATGAATAATGTTATTCCGTGGTTTTCCAGGTCAGCTAAAAAAATATGATAAATATGCAGTGATGGGAAAAAATTGGAGCATTGGGGGTCATTTACTAGTCTAAAGCCCACTGATGTGAATGGCCTCTTAATAAAGATGCCTGCGCCAGAGACGAAAACCTAAGACTAGTAGATTTCAGTTATAACTGACGTCAGTTTTCTGGCGTAAATTACACTAAATGTGTCGGGCCTTACTGGACTTCCACTAAGCTCTGCCCACTTTTAAAATAAAGCGGCAAGAGTGGTTGATTACCCAGATCAACCCTATCCTACCAGGCATATAGCCTGGTAGGGTTGATCAAGCTGGAAAAAAAAAACTATCCACAGTCCCACCATCCCATGCAGCTGTCAAGTTCCCATCTTCTTCTGGTCCGGAAATGGCTTGTTCCTGTGACCAACCAATGACAGGCCTTGGCGGTCACATGTGTTTGATTGGCCATAGGTTCAGAGCACTGGGTTGGTCTGTTCTTAGGCCAGACAAACACTTAAAAGGGGTATACCATTGTATTGGCAATTTACTGAGCCTGCCTACTCTTTTAGACCTCGCCTGCTGCCAATTTATACCCACCTACAACATGAAGCCATATTTGGATTTTTTCCCAGGTCAGTTTAAGTTCCCAATCCCCCGTTGAAGAATTTGACTGCATACAGTGCACATGTAATGGCAAACATTGCTCAGATACATTGAGGGACATTTGTCAACCCCTGAACATCAGAATACATAAAAAGTTGCAAACCTGACTTTTAAGGGGTTTTACGCCCCGCTTGCCACTTTTCCCAAAACTACTTTGAGCAGAGTGGGGAGCAGGCAATCCCCATAGTGCATATTACACTGCTATACGAGACTAATAAGTATTACATCGAGGCCACATAAAAACAAACAGGACTCATGGGGAGATTTATGAAAAGTAAAAGGTCAGTGGCAAACATGCTAGTGAAGTCCTGCTTCAAGTAGATGGTTCTTATTGTCTGGGTGGTCACCACGGGGGCTACTGCAGGACCAATTTGTGATGTCTGTGGCTGTCCTGTGAGATACAGCAGCTCTACTATGACGATCTTGGTACGCATCTGTTTGTCTTGACAGTCAAGACCCCTCTCTACGTGAGTGAGTGCCCTCCTCTGACCACTGTCGGCACCACCGATGCACTACAGAAAGTCCTACTCCAACTCTTTCTGAGATTTGACAGATAGACCATCCAGCTTCTCAAAATTCCACTAATAGGACCTTTTCGAAGTCAGCTAATTGCAGAAATGGTGCACGGGCACACCTTTGTCTAGTAAACATAGTGAACAATTCAACAACACCAGAAAAAGATGCAAAACAGTGCTATCAGACAAAAAACAACAGTGCTATCAGACAAAAAACAACAGTGCTATCAGACAAAAAACAACAGTGCTATCAGACAAAAAAACAACAGTGATGTCAGACAAAAAAAAGTCTTTGGCGTGGAGCATCTGTATGTAAAGTAAGGATCTTTTAACTGTGGTCACTACATGTAAAAACTTCCAGCGTTGTCATATTGTAAAATGGGCTTAATATCTTAAAGGGGACCTTTCATGGGTTTATGTATCACAAAGTAGATGCAACCCCCTTTTTTTTTTTTTTTAAATACCCCTCTGTTCTGCCGCTGTGCCCTCCCGCTCTTTTTGGTGCCTGATACGATAATTCAGAATATCAGGGAGGAGGGGACATTTGGTTTCCTTAGTGACCGTCTCCTTCTCCGCTGTGGAACGGTCCTCTGCAATTGGACAGCATCACATCTAGGGAGAAGGAGCCGGATCAAAAAGGGGAGATGCAGAGGCGGCCGTGAAGGGTACCGGAGGGACGCAGGTGCCAGGGAGCAAGTAAGTATGGGTCATTATAGGGATTAGAAAACCCCTTTAACTCCTTCCTCATTCTGTTCTTTTTCACTTTCCAGTTGTGTACTTGTATAAGGGCCTGCACATGTATGATGACAAAGTCCTGCAGGAAGAACAGTCCTCAGAATATCAGTAGTATCACCCCACAATGTTTCTGTTTAGGAACCGCCATTTCACATTTTCTTTCCTTCCAGCCTTGATCCCAGTGATCATATGTATTATAATTATACTAAATACACCTGTGCCTTCAGAAATGGTACATGGACCCGCCAAAAATACTTTCCTGATACAACTCACAATCATAAAAGTGCGCCAATCCTGTGCCAGTCAGTAGCTCTACATCAGTATAATGGCCTGTACGTTCCATTATTTTATGTAATCTCAGGTCTTCATATTATTTCTTGTAACTAGGAGAAACTAGAAAGTATAGTACGTGATTAGGGCCAGGTCTGCGGTTCTGCTGAAGCTGCCCCGTCAGTGGTGGTGCCAGGCGTAGCCTCAGGCATCTTAAGCTGCAGATCTCCGAGCTACGTCTCAGACATTTATAATCATGTGAACGTCTCAGAAGATGATGTGTGCACAGGGCTGAGACTGAAAATACTGTGAACCACAGGGGGATATTCTATATTCACCCAGATAGGACAATTACCTAATAAAAGAGCTAGAGAAGTGGAATGTTGAGTGTTAGAAAAATGGCAGCAGTGGCCTGCATATTTGTGTATTTTGTGGCAGATTTGCCTATGGTGTATAATTACTCTATGTGTGAACACACCCTTAATAAACCTGCACACATGGCACCAAACATTGATGAAGATGCCCAACCTACATGTGAACTGATCTGGGCGGTACAGTGGCGGATGTTAGGTTCAGTGGTGATGCTTTTTTCACGTTACATAAATAATGGCCTGGATACAAGTGGCTGCCCAACATCAGACATGAAGCCTGGTGTCCGGCCAAACTGTAGATCAAACATGGTGGCACTGGCGCATATACCGAGATGCGCTCCTCTGCAATTGGACAGCTCACAGCCAGGGAGAAGGAGATGTGCAGCACGCCAGACCTGCAGGGTATTGCGAAGTAAGGTCACAGTTATGGGCAATCGAGGGTTACTCACTGTTTGGAAGAGAACCCTGGGCAGGCATGCGGCAGTGAATGAGAGGCTGACACAAAGTTCCTCTGGGGAACACTCTGTATGTACAGTCATGGCCAAAAGTTTTGAGAATGACACAAATATTTGTTTTCACAAAGTTTGCTCCTAAACTGCTTTTAGATCTTTGTTTCAGTTGTTTCTGTGATGTAGGGAAATATAATTACACGCACTTCATACGTTTTAAAGGCTTTTATCGACAATTACATGACATTTATGCAAAGAGTCAGTATTTGCAGTGTTGGCCCTTCTTTTTCATCAACTTCTGGGCCAATTCATGACTGATAGCAACCCATTCTTTTATAATCACTTCTTGGAGTTTGTCAGAATTAGTAGGTTTTTGTTTGTCCACCCGCCTCTTGAGGATTGACCACAAGTTCTCAATGGGATTAAGATCTGGGGAGTTTCCAGGCCATGGACCCAAAATGTCAACGTTTTGGTCCCCGAGCCACTTGGTTATCACTTTTGCCTTATGGCACGGTGCTCCAATCGTGCTGGAAAATACATTGTTCTTCACCAAACTGTTGTTGGATTGTTGGAAGAAGTTGCTGTTGGAGGGTGTTTTGGTACCATTCTTTATTCATGGGTGTGTTTTAGGGCAATTGTGAGTGAGCCCACTTCCTTGGATGAGAAGCAACCCCACACAGGAATGGTCTCAGGATGCTTTACTGTTGGCATGACACAGGACTGATGGTAGCGCTCACCTTTTCTTCTCCGGACAAGCCTTTTTCCTGATGCCCCAAACAATCGGAAAGAGGCTTCATCGGAGAATATGACTTTGCCCCAGTCCTCAGCAGTCCATTCGCCATATTTTCTGCAGAAGATCAATCTGTCCCTGATGGTTTTTTTGGGAGAGAAGTGGCTTCTTTGCTGCCCTTCTTGACACCAGGCCATCTTCCAAAAGTCTTCGCTTCACTGTGCGTGCAGGTGCGCTCACACCTGCCTGCTGCCATTCCTGGGCAAGCTCTGCACTGGTGGCACTCCGATCCCGCAGCTGAATCCTCTTTAGGAAACAATCCTAGTGCTTGCTGGACTTTCTTGGACGCCCTGAAGCCTTCTTAACAAAAATTGAACCTCTTTCCTTGAAGTTCTTGATGATCCTATAAATTGTTGATTGAGGTGCAATCTTAGTAGCCACAATATCCTTGCCTGTGAAGCCATTTTTATGCAACGCAATGATGGCTGCACGCGTTTCTTTGCAGGTCACCATGGTTAACAATGGAAGAACAATGATTTCAAGCATCACTCTCCTTTTAACAGGTCAAGTCTGCCATTTTAACCCAATCAGCCTGACATAATGATCTCCAGCCTTGTGCGCGTCAACATTCTCACCTGAGTTAACAAGACGATTACTGAAATGATCTCAGCAGGTCCTTTAATGACAGCAATGAAATGCAGTGGAAAGGTTTTTTTGGGATTAAGTTAATTTTTATGGCAAAGAAGGACTATGCAATTCATCTGATCACTCTTCATAACATTCTGGAGTATATGCAAATTGCTATTATAAAAACTTAAGCAGCAACTTTTCCAATTTCCAATATTTATGTAATTCTCAAAACTTTTGGCCACGACTGTAGGGACCAGGCCTGATGGTGGATGAGGTGCCCTGGATGTTGCAGGTATTTTGAGTGCCTTAGGTAAGGTCCCTTTAAGGATCGTGATGCCAGTGCCTGTAACGGTGGCACACCGGTTTCCAGTAGCAATAAGTGAGGTACACAGATAGTATGGTGAACCAAACGTTGCTTTACTTTCAACAGTCCAACTTTGTACATACAAGATGGTAATACAGTCCCTTTTGTCATATATTTCACAAGCAGGCTTATTGCTCAACAATGGCAGGTAATAGTCTTGCAAGATACTTGGAGGGTAAACAATTAATGCTTCACAGACCAGGCTGCACTATCCCACAGCTATTCTAGCTGGCTGGATCCCAAGGCCCGGATGCCTAAATGCTGGCTTTAATCCTTGGTATATAAATCTTCCTCCAGTATTGACCCTTGCTCATACTTTATAGTACCTCTGCCCATCAGCTTACTTATCTGAGCTGGTTGTACTGGCACTGCTTGGCTGGAGGGTAACTGCAGGTTGCTCCCAGGAGGTCCATCCCTACTACTGGGGTTACTTCTTCTGTGCTAGCTGGATTCAGGGTCTCCAGGCAGGCTGTACTCCTTCACTAGCCTCCTGGTGCAACTAGAAGCCTGGACTGTCCAGCTGCATGTCAGGAGGAGGCCCTCAGCATAGCTCGGGCTGGTGCCTTCTCACTTCTGTCCTCACAGACTCCTGACTATGACCTGACTCCTCCCTGTCTGGGCCTGAACATTTATACTAGGGGCTCCCTATGTTCCCTCTAGTGTCTAGGATGCCTAACTACACCCCAATAGGCCTGCTATGCATGTAACAGGGGAAGCAAGACATGTAAAAGCACATAGAAGATACATTAAAATGCATGGATAAACATAATGTCACTGTCCCTTAGGAGTAGGTGTAACACGTGACCCAGTTGACTCTTGTGTAGTGCCCATCCCTACCTAGTGGGACACTACACATGTCCCTTGAGAAACAGGACCGTCTTCTCCTCCCTGTACCGATGGTATGAATTTACATACCAGATGGGAAACCAATACGACGGGGCACAGTGGGCGAATGGAGCGGCGCATAGAGAAAATAGTAAGCTCTGTAACATGCCATCAGTATGCCCTACACAACCTGCTAGTTATATGATAATATCCGGACCAGTGAAAGGTCCTCTTTAATGCTATCAGTATGGCTGAGTTCACATTGCGTTTTATGCATCTGTTTGACGTATACTTTAGAGAAAAAGGATGCAGAAACGCAGCACACCGGTTCGGTAAAAAAATAAAAATTAATAAAAGAAGTATAGTTTTTTACAATGAAACTCTATGGTGAACGGATGCAACTGTATGGCATCCATCTGAAGCATCCATTTAACACATGTGTTTTTGTATAAGTTACGGATGAGAAAAACGCAATGTGAACCCAGCCTATAATTCGGTATTTGGAAGAGCACCTTAAATTGGCAAAAAAGGGGTTGTCTCACTTTAGCAAGTGGTATTTATCATGTAGAGAAAGTTAATACAGGGCACTTACTTATGTATTGTGATTGTCCATATTGCCTCTTTTGCCAATTCGATTCATTAATACATTATTCCATCAAATGATACACTGCTTGTTTCCATGGTTACGACCACCCTGCAATCTATCACAGTATATAAAATGGCACCAGCCGCCAGGGGCATTGCTAGGGTCACAAAAGATCCAGGGCCCAAGCCCCAATGACTATGGCCCAGTTCTCTAAGTGCCCCCCCCCCCCCCCCGCATTTACTGTACTTGCTATACAGCAGCACATACCTGTCACATCCAGAGCCTCCAGGTGACGGCTCCTCCGATGTAGATCTTCTCTGTCATCATCTTCTCCATTTGGTCCTTACAACTTCTCTCAGCCGCCTCGTCTCTGCAGAGTGTGACACACAGACATCTTAGCTTCCTCATATTTCTATCATCATCCCCCAACCTGGAGTCCCCACAGTGTTATCCTGCTGCTCGCTGTACTCCCCAATACCCCCAAATACTATCCTGAAGAAATATGAGTGCCTCCATAGTAATAGTGCTCCTCATAGTCCCACCAATAGTAATTCTATTCTAGAATGCCCCCATTAGTAATACTGCCCCCTACAGTGCCCCCAACCATGATAATGCTCCCCAAGAGTGCCCCATTAGTAGAAGAGCCCTCCAGTATTAATAATACCCTCTCAGAGCCCCCAAAAGAAATAAGGCACTCCTATTGTTCCCCTAGTGGTAATAAAGCTCTCTACGTCTACAGACCCCTCAGTTGTAATAAGGCCCCCCATAGTGCGCTAAGTAGAAATAAGACGGATCTATAAGTCCCTCGTATAGAGCACCCAGTACAGAACAGCTATAATGTCCCCTAACATCACCTCCTCGCCAGCCGCCTTCAACATACAGCCCCAAGTAAATAATAACACGCCCTCCCCATATGCCTCCAACATGCAATACCATGTAAATATCAACCCCTAACATTCAGTCCCATGCAAATAACATCATCCCCCCCTACCAGCCACCTTCAACATACAGTCCCATGTAAATAACATCACTATCTCCCTCAGACCCCTGTAACATTCAATCCCATGTAAATAACATCACTGCCTCCCACAGCCCCCTCCGACATACAGTCCCATGTAAATAACACCAGTCCCTCCCACAACCGCCATCAACATACAGTCCCATGTAAATAACATAACACCCTCCCCAGCCACCTCCAACACACAGTTCCATGTAAATAACATCCCTCCCTTCAGCCCTAACATACAGTCCCAGTTAAATAACCACAACTCCCAGCATTGCTCTGCCTCTCCCTTCACTTACCTCTCCTCATGTACAGACATCACCACAGCTTCTTTCCCAGGACTTCTCTTCACTGCCCTCTTCTCCTGCACTGGTCACATGATGGTGACATCATTGCAGGTCCTTCTCAACCACTGCCTGTTTTACTGGTCACATGACCTGTGATATCACCATAGCTACTAGAGAGGAGTAGTTGATCCAGGGAGTTATTCTGATTGCTTTATTGCAGTCTGGAAGGATTTTTTCCCCCTTAAGTGGGGAAAATTGGCTTGTACCTCACAGTTTTTTTTTTTTTTGCCTTCCTCTGGATCAACTTGCAGGATAACAGGCCGAACTGGATGGACAAATGTCTTTTTTCGGCCTTATGTACTATATTACTATGTTACCACAGGTCCTTCAGCTCTTCCAGTGCATTAGATTCAATTGTATTGCCGTCCTGAGGATGGCCCGAACGTTTTAACCTAGCAATGCCGCTGCCAAGCCGCTCTGCTGGATGAAACCGTGGGAGCGCACATAAACTAGCACTTTTTTCTATAGTGTGCAAGCACGACCACCGCTGCTTGATTAGAGCAGTCTATAAGGTGATGGAAAAATGAATCCAGCCAGCAAAGGAGGCAATATGGACAATCACAATACATTAGTAAGTGCCTTGTATTAAGTTTCTCTACATAATAAATGCTATTTGTTGAAGTGACACAACCCATTTAAGGAGACTTATAGGCCATACATGCTCCTCTGGAATTCTGAGGAGAAAGGATGCAAATGAGATGTTAGCAAGCTCTGCCTCTAATGCCACCAGATGTAAGGTAGCTATCCTATAAGTCAGGGATGCCTAACCTGTGGCCTTCCAGCTGTTGCCAAACCACAACTTTCATCATGCCTGGACAGCCTACAGCTATCAGGAAATGCTGGGAGTTGTAGTTTTGCAACAGCTGGAGGGCAGCAGGTTGGTAATCCCTGCTGTAAGTCAATATGCGAACCTTTAAATAGGCCTTGAGACATGGCAAACAAGGTGCTGGCTTATTCATTATCCAAGTCATGTCTCAAGGCCTATTTATAGGGTCGAACATTGACTTATATTATAGCTGCCATACACCTGGTGGCATTAGAGGCAGAGCTTGTTAAGAGCTCATTTGCATATAATTCAGTAGATGCAGGTAATTTAGAGACACACAGCATTATAAATCAGTATAAGGCCTCATGCACACGGCCGTTGTTCCATTTTCCGTGATTTTCTGCGGACCCATTGACTTTCAATGGGTCCGTTGAAAACTCGGAAAATGCACCGTTTGTCATTCTCTTCCGTGATCCATGTATCCTGTCCATCAAAAAATGGGTCCGTGAAAAAACACGGATGCACACAAGATTGGCATCCGTGTCTGTGATCCGTGGCCGTAGGTTACTTTCACCATAGCTACTAGAGAGGGGTAGTTGATCCAGGGAGTTATTCTGATTGCTTTATTGCATATACTCAGCTTTTTCAGAGCTGAGTTTTCACTTTGTGAAAACTCAGATCCGACAGTATATTCTATCACAGAGGCGTTCCCATAGTGATGGGGACGCTTCAAGTTAGAATATACTACGAACTGTGTACATAACTGCCCCCTGCTGCCTGGCAGCGCCCGATCTCTTACAGGGGGCTGTGATCCGCACAATTAACCCCTCAGGTGCCACACCTGAAGGGGTTAATTGTGCGTATCATAGCCCCCTGTAAGAGATCAGGGGCTGCCAGGCAGCAGGGGGCAGACCCCCCTCCCTCCCCAGTTTTAATTTCATTGGTGGCCAGTGCGGCCCCCCCCAGCCCCCCCTCCCTCTATTGTATTAATATCATTGGTGGCCAGTGCGGCCCCCCGGGCCCCCCCTCCCTCCCTCTATTGTATTATCATTGGTGGCAGTGTGGGCCCCCCCTCCCTCCCTCTATTGTATTATCATTAGTGGCACAGTGTGCGGCCCCCCCGGCCCCCCCTCCCTCTATTGTATTATCATTGGTGGCCAGTATGCGGCCCTCCCTCTATTGTATTATCATTGGTGGCACAGTGTGCGGCCTCCCCTCTCCCTCCCCCCCCCCCGATCATTGGTGGCAGCGGAGAGTTCCGATCGGAGTCCCAGTTTAATCGCTGGGGCTCCGATCGGTAACCATGTCAACCAGGACGCTACTGCAGTCCTGGTTGCCACGGTTACCGATCGGAGCCCCAGCGATTAAACTGGGACTCCGATCGGAACTCTCCGCTGCCACCAATGATAGGGGGGGGGGGAGAGGGGAGGCCGCACACTGGCCACCAATGATATTAATACAGTAGAGGGAGGGAGGGGGGGCCGCACACTGGCCACCAATGATAATACAGTAGAGGGAGGGAGGGGGGCCGGGGGGGGGGGCGCACACTGGCCACCAATGATAATACAATAGAGGGAGGGAGGGGGGCCGCACTGGTCACCAATGAAACTAATACGATAGAGGGAGGGAGGGGGGCCGCACTGGCCACCAATGATATTCAAACTGGGAAGGGAGGGGGGTCTGCCCCCTGCTGCCTGGCAGCCCCTGATCTCTTACAGGGGGCTATGATACGCACAATTAACCCCTTCAGGTGCGGCACCTGAGGGGTTAATTGTGCGGATCACAGCCCCCTGTAAGAGATCGGGTGCTGCCAGGCAGCAGGGGGAAGTCTTGTACACAGTTTGTAGTGTATTCTAACTAGAAGCGTCCCCATCACCATGGGAACGCCTCTGTGTTAGAATATACTGTCGGATATGAGTTTTCACGAAGTGAAAACTTAGATCTGAAAAAGCTTTTATGCAGACGGATCTTCGGATCCGTCTGTATGAAAGTAACCTACGGCCATGGATCACGGACGCCAATCTTGTATGCATCCATGTTTTTTCACGGACCCATTGACTTGAATGGGTCCGTGAACCGTTGTCCGTCAAAAAAATAGGACAGGATACACGGATCACGGATGCAGCTGCAAAACAGTGCATTTTCCGATTTTTCCACTGTCCCATTGAAAGTCAATGAGTCCGCGAAAAAAAAAACTGAAAACGGCACAACGGCCACGGATGCATACAACGGTCGTGTGCATGAGGCCTAAAAGAAATCAGGCGGCGACTATCCACCTCGGGTGCTCGCCTCCCCCACCCCCCGGGTCCGACAACCAAAAGCCACACCCGCCATACTTAGTCAACCTGGAATACGACCACACCTCCTCCCTACAGTGCCCCACACAATACAACATCAACGCACTATCCTCCAACCCACAACCCTACAAACGCTGCCTCCAGGCCTCCCACACGGCCCACACCCGTTTGTACGCTGCCCAAGTCCCCGCCGCCAAAGAACCCCTCACCAGATCCTCAACCGACCAAATGGCAGATTCCACAGTTCCGGTGGAAAGCTGGTCCCCTCCGTCTCCGCCTCCGGTGCCAATGCACGAAAACGATCCACTCTAAACGAGACAAAGCATCCGCAATTGAGTTACTAACCCCCGGTACATGAGACGCCACCACCCACACGTTCAAGGATAGGCAACCCAACATTAAATACTGAAGCAACTGCACAACCTGTGGCGACGAAGCGGAATTGCAATTAATGGCCTCAACCACCCCCATATTATCGCAATGAAAACATACCTTCCGGTCCCGAAAGTTTGCACCCCAAATGGACACCGCCACCACAATGGGGAAAAGTTCCAGTAACACTAAGTTTGTCAACAAGCCCTCCTCCTTCCATACTTCCGGCCATTCCCCCACACACCAACGGCCCCCCACACACGCCCCAAAACCCCGACCCCCAGCCGCATCCATAAACAAGTCTAAATCCGCTGCCGACACTCCGTCCGCCATCTACAAGGACCACCCGTTATACCTCCAAAAAAGACGCCCACACCGTCAAGTCGTTCTGCAACTCACGATTAACCCGAACAAAATGGTGGGGAGACTGCACTCTTGCTGTCGCCCTAGCCAATTCTCTACAAAAAATCCGCCCCATGGGCATTATGTGACACGCAAAGTTGAGCTTGCCCAATAGGGACTGCAACTCGCGGAGCTGCATTTTGCGTTTGCCGCAAGCCACAGACACCTCCCGCCGTAAATCCACAAGTTTATCCTCAGGCAACCTGCATTCCATAGCCACCGTGTCAATGACTATCCCCAAAAAACTCAACCGCGTTGTCGGGCCCTCCGTCTTTCCAGCCGCCAAAGGAACACCGGAAAGGCGAGACATGGCTTCAAAAGAATGCAACATCACTGAGCAGCCATTAGAACATGACGGCCTGATAAAAAAAAAATCATCCAAATAATGAATGATAGATAGAACCCCAACCTGACTGCTCGCGTACAACCCAGTCCAGAAAAGTACTGAAATTTTCAAAATAAGCGCACGAAACCGAACAACCCATCGGCAAACACTGGTCAACAAAATACCCCCCATTCCACTGGCCACCAATGATATTAATACAGTAGAGGGATGGAGGGGGGGCCGCACACTGGCCACCAATGATAATACAGTAGAGGGAGGGAGGGGGGGGGCGCACACTGGCCACCAATGATAATACAATAGAGGGAGGGAGGGGGGCCGCACTGGTCACCAATGAAACTAATACGATAGAGGGAGGGAGGGGGGCCGCACTGGCCACCAATGATATTCAAACTGGGGAGGGAGGGGGGTCTGCCCCCTGCTGCCTGGCAGCCCCTGATCTCTTACAGGGGGCTATGATACGCACAATTAACCCCTTCAGGTGCGGTACCTGAGGGGTTAATTGTGCGGATCACCATGGGAACGCCTCTGTGTTAGAATATAGTGTCGGATATGAGTTTTCACAATGTAACTCAAATCCGATGGTATATTCTAACATAGAGGCGTTCCCATGGTGATAGGGACGCTTCAAGTTAAAATATACCATCGGATTGGAGAAAACTCCGATCTGATGGTATAATAGGGACTCCTGACTTTACATTGAAAGTCAATGGGGGACGGATCCGTTTGCAATTGCACCATATTGTGTCAACGTCAAACGGATCCGTCCCTATTGACTTGCATTGTAAGTCAGGACGGATCCATTTGGCTCCGCATGGCCAGGCGGACACCAAAACGACTTTTTCCTTCATGTCCGTGGATCCTCCAAAAATCAAGGAAGACCCACGGAAGGAAAAACGGACCCGGATCACGGAACTACGGAACCCGTTTTTGCGAACCGCAAAAAAACGGTCGTGTGCATGAGGCCTAATCCTGTGCACTCCTGCAAAAAGAGCATGTGTCAATAACGGGAAATCATGGTCACACATGGAACGGGATTTCCGCACTGGACACACTGGTCTGAAAGAAGCCTAAGGCCCCTTTCACACGGGCGAGTTTTCCGTGCGGGTGCGATGCGTGCGGTGAACGTATTGCACCCGCACTGAATCCTGACCCATTCATTTCTATGGGACTGTGCACATGAGCGTTGATTTTCACGCATCACTTGTGCGTTGAGTGAAAATCGCAGCATTCTCTATATTGTGCGAGTTTCATGCGACGCATTCCCCATAGAAATGAATGGGGTGCGTTAAAATCGCATAGCATCCGCAAGCAAGTGCGGATGCGGTGCGATTTTCACGCACGGTTGCTAGGAAACGATCGGGATGGAGACCCGATCATTATTATTTTCCCTTATAACATGGTTATAAGGGAAAATAATAGCATTCTGAATACAGAATGCATAGTACAATAGCACTGGAGGAGTTAAAAAAATAAAATAAAAATGTAACTCACCTTAGTCCACTTGATCGCGAAGCCCGGCATCTCCTTCTGTATCCTTTGTTGAGCAGGACCTGTGGTGAGCATTAATTACAGGTAAAGGACCTTTGATGATGTCAGATCACATGCTCCATCACCATGGTGATGGACCATGTGATTGGAGCATGTGATCTGACGTCACCACAGGTCATTTAGCCCACAGCTAGTAAAGAAGAGACCGGGAACTACGCGATCAAGAGGATAAGGTGAGTTAACTTTTTTATTTTTTTTAACCCCTCCAGCACTATTATACTATGCATTCTGTATTCAGAATGCTATTATTTTCCCTTATAACCATGTTATAAGGGAAAATAATACAATCTTCAGAACATCAATCCCAAGCCCGAACTTCTGTGAAGAAGTTCGGGTTTGGGTACCAAACATGCGTGATTTTTCTCACGCGAGTGCAAAACGCATTACAATGTTTTGCACTCGCGCGGAAAAATCGCGCATTTTCCTGCAACGCACCCGCCTCTTATCCGGGCAAAAAAACTGACGCCCATGTGAAAGAGGCCTAAGGCTGGGTTCACACGGGCGTGACAGATTGGCTCAGGATGCGTTCAGGGTGCGTTCAGTGAAACTCGCACTATTTTGCAAGCAAGTTCAGTCAGTTTTGTCTGCAATTGCGTTTAGTTGTTCAGTGTTTTCCGCGCGGGTGCAATGCTATTTGATGCGTTTTTCACACGCGTGATAAAAAACTGAATGTTTACAAACAACATCTCTTAGCAACTATCAGTGAAAAACGCATCGCACCCGCACTTGCTTGCGGATGCAATGCGTTATTCACGCAGCCCCATTCACTTCTATGGAGCCAGGGCTGCGTTAAAAACGCAGAATATAGAACATGCTGCGATTTTCAAGCATTGCAGAAGTGATGCGTGAAAAAAAACGCTCATGTGCACAGCCCCATTGAAATGAATGGTGCCGGATTCAGTGCGGGTGCAATGCGTTCACCTCCCGCATTGCACCCGCACGGAAATCTCGCCCGTGTGAACTCAGCCTTAGGCCCCTTTCACACGGGCGAGTTTTCCGTGCGGGTGCGATGCTGTGGGGTGAACGTATTGCACCCGCACTGAATCCGGACCCATTAATTTCTATGGGGCTGTGCACATGAGCGGTGATTTTCACGCATCACTTGTGCGTTGAGTGAAAATTGCAGCATGCTCTATATTGTGCGATTTTTACGCGACGCAGGCCCCATAGAAGTGAATGGGGTGCGTTAAAATCGCATAGCATCCGCAAGCAAGTGCGGATGCGGTGCGATTTTCACGCACGGTTGCTAGGAAACGATCGAGATGGAGACCCGATCATTATTATTTTCCCTTATAACATGGTTATAAGGGAAAATAATAGCATTCTGAATACAGAATGCATAGTAAAACAGCGCTGGAGGGGTTAAAAAAATAAATAAAATTTTTTACTCACCTTAGTCTACTTGATCGCAAAGCCCGTCATCTCCTTCTGTATCCTTTGTTGAGCAGGACCTGTGGTGAGCATTAAATACAGGTAAAGGACCTTTGATGACGTCAGATCACATGCTCCATCACCATGGTGATGGACCATGTGATTGGAGCATGTGATCTGACGTCACCACAGGTCATTCAGCCCACAGCTAGCAAAGAACAGACCGGGAACTACGCGAACAAGAGGAGAAGGTGAGTTAAGTTTTTTATTTTTTTAACCCTTCCAGCACTATTATACTATGCATTCTGTAGTCAGAATGCTATTATTTTCCCTTATAACCATGTTATAAGGGAAAATAATACAATCTTCAGAACATCATTCCCAAGCCCGAACTTCTGTGACTAACAAGGCATGACAACAGATGCAAAGTTAGCCATGGTATGCTGGAACCCAGAGTATGTGACCGGAGCTGCACCTCGACGCATGTTTCGCCTGGAAAGGTGAAAGCTTCGTCAGGAGGTAGTGGTAACAAAGTTCGTCTTTAAATAGTGTGGTCCACAGCTGGCACCTAATCAGCGCATACACCCAGTGATGCAGGGCGTGACATCATAGAGGCACGCCCACCACACCACATGACCAGAACCAGGAGGAGGGATGCGCAAAAAAACCCACAAAACATGCCGCCACACCCCCCTCCCGTCCGATCACATGACACGCGAGCGCACGTCAGCCGGCTCCTAGGAAACCGCGTATAGGAGCGCTCCCATTATGCCGCCCAAACATAAAGTAGCCTAATGCAGAATGTCTACTCCAGGGTACAGCATACTCAGATGGTATTTGGTAAACAATATACTGTCACAGAGGTAGCGTAACCCATGACACATGCGATATATCATACTCCATTGTAAATGCATGTAGAATCTCTATAGTATATACTGTATATAAGCCCATATACCTAGGGAGATAGTATAATACAATAATATAATGTAACTACATCCGCTATAGTGGCACTTTAACAAAAAAGCAAATCCATGCGAACATCTCATAATAAATATAGATGATTGATAGTCGTTCTAGTCGCCTATACCCTAGGTAGACAGGAATGTTGTGAGGGTTGGCACTAAACATGTACAAGAAATAGATAATAAACAGGTGATCGATATAGCAAACATAATGATATTTCATGTAGAAACCAATCCTGTGCACACAAAAATAATAAAGATATAATAATAATTCATATAAGTAGACAGGTGACGATATATAATATAATAAATAGTGATCATGAGAATAAATATAAATATAAAATAAAATAAACAATGGAAATAAAAATTGTAAAACCACATGAAGTGCATAGTGCAGTAAGGCCCTGAGTCGCACATCCACAGAGCCAATAAATATACACATAGTAGGGCCCTTAGGCGACTTTGAAAAATATGTGAAACCACATAAAGTGCATAATACAGTAAGGCCCTGAGTTAGTTAACCACAGAGCCATTAAAGCTGTACACATAATAGAGCCCTTAGGCAGCCCACTACACATGGCTGCTCGATTGAACCAACTAAACGTACAGGACACAGCAGCTATTTCCCATATAATTGGATAGACATTCAGATATTGGTAAACAATAGGTGTCCATTGCTTCATAAAGAGATGCTCTCCTCTGGGTCAAAGCCCATGAAAGGTAACCTCCAAAAGGACCACACCATTGCAGCAATCAGATATGCTATGAAAATACAAATGACAACAGTAAATACAGGATAAAAACAACGAACACATGAAATAAAAAGCACGATTTATAGAAAAGACTTGAAGCTGACAGTCTCATTAAGACCATTAGGGATCTCACTCTCAAGCAGAACTATCCACTTGGTCTCCAGTTGCAGGAGGCTCTTCTTGATGTCCCCTCCACGGCAGCCCAGGGAAACCTTATCAATACCCATGCATTGTAGCCCACGAGGGTCCCCGCTATGATGGTCCCTAAAATGCAGGGCTATTGGTTGAAACTGGGTCAGCTCGCCCTCTGCAGTAGTGGCTGCCTGGCGAATTTTACTGGCATGTTCGAATACCCTAACATGCAACTCCCTGGTGGTCATCCCAACATACAGGAGTTTGCAAGGGCAAGAGATCAAATATATCACACCTGCAGTCCTGCATGTAATATGTTGCACGATCTGGTACTCACGTCTGCCCTCAGAGTCCCCAAATGGGGAGGACCGGACCATATATCGGCATGCCTGAAAGTTATTGCACGGGTAGGAGCCCCATTTTGGTCCCTTACTCCCAAAGATGTATGATGGCAAAGGGGATACATAGTGACTACTAGTGAGCAAGTCACCAAGATTTTTAGAACGTCGCCATGTCACCTGGGGATATTCTCGAAGCGTCGACCGCAAGTCATTGTCTGAAAGCAGTATAGGCCAGTGTCTAGTGAGTATTTCACGTATTTTGCGCCATTGCATATTAAAAGGGGTAATAAATCTGCAGCTGGCATTATCAGTCCTGCTACTGGTCAGGAGAGAGTCCCTATCAGCAGACTTCGCACGTGTGTAGCCCCTCTTGATATCAGCCTGATTATAGGCCCTATTGCGAAACCTCCTAGACAGTTCTCCAGACCGCATCTCAAATTTCTGATCACTGGAGCAGACACGTCGAAGATGCAAAAATTGCCCCACCGGAATAGCCTTATCCGTCTGTGGATAGTGTGTGGATTTGGCGTGTAACAAGGTGTTGGTGGAGGTGGGCTTTCTATAGAGACCCGTGGAGACCCGGCCGTCCGTCTCCCTACTGATAAGTATGTCTAGGAACTCCATCCTGTCCTGGCTGTAGTGCCAAGTCAGCCTAATGTTAAGGGTATTATTGTTAAGTCGGTGGAGAAAGGACAGAAGCTGGCATTCGGTGCCCTGCCAGATAAAGAGGATATCGTCGATATACCGCGACCACGAGACCACAGAGCCATATTCCGGAAGATTCTGGACAATCTCTCTTTCCCACAGTCTGAGGAACAGATTAGCGTAAGAGGGCGCACAAGTCGCCCCCATCGCTGTTCCCAGGAGCTGTAGGAAGAGGCGGTCCTTGAATGTGAAATAGTTGTGCTTCAGGATGAAGTCCAGAAGCTCAATCACAAACCCAATAATGTCCGGATCTAAATTTGCCATACGCATGAAGTACTGGCAGGCCCTGATCCCGTGGTCGTGGCATATCGACGTGTACAGGGCCTCTACATCACACGTAACCAGCCACATGTCCCCCTCCAGCGACACCCCATTAAGTTTCCTCAATACATCCGAAGTGTCCCAGACATAGGACGGCAGGGTCTCCACGCATCCCCTCAGGTAGAAGTCAACAAATCTACTGACACGTTCACAGAGACTTCCCACCCCGGATACAATGGGACGCCCGGGGGGGTGGTGGGGTTTATTTGTTTGTGGATTTTGGGCAGGAAATACAGGGTGGGAGTCACCGGATGATCTACCACCAGGCCCTCCTTAAGTCATACAGGCAAAATGTTATTTTCTACCCCAAAGTCTAAAATATGATATAATTCAGCCTTAAACCTGGTGGTAGGATTGCTATCTAACCGTCTATAGCAATCCTTATCTCCCAGCTGTCTGTAGTTGTACCCTTTGTACAATAAACATCATGTGACATTTGTGCGTCATGAATGTCACGCAACGCATGTCGCCATGTAGCCCTAGCCTTAGTGTCAAGATGGTGTCTGATAGCTCCTTGAGTACTGAAAATTACCAGCACTTTAAGGTATCAGTAAAACTAAAATACCGCCACCGGTCTCCCGATGACAGTACCAACTATTGTGGTTTACTGGCCAGGTGGTAACTCTACCTGTACACCGCGTATAACCCTGACCATATGACCACCTATTATGTGTCATGCACAGCTCCATCAGCATCAGTGTTATTGAGCTGCATGTGCATGTCCATATGTAAAAGTTATACAGTACACGACCAGATGTGTGTCCGATATACGGAACTGAATTTCTCTATGGTAGTGTAGCTACATACTGTATGTAAAGTGTAATAAAACACAGTAAAAGGGTCTAAATAGAACAATAGAATAAGAGTATGTTTTCACACCCAAAACAATTCTGTGTGTTATCTGCCTTTTTTTAAATCCAGTTTTCCATTTAAAGTTGTTTTTGGTGCGTATTGTTAGATGGTTTTTAGACTTCTCATTGGTTTCAGTGTGATTTTCCATACGGAATCTTCCCCAAGAATGAACATGTAGCTGTTCCCATGCAATACATAGGGTAAAATGTGCTGAAAACCCACTGCAGATATTACCGTATACATTGTAAGGGTACGGGGCGGATTTTCTGTAGCAGTTTTTTCACTGCAGTTTTTGCTGCAGATTTCTGGATTTAAAATCTGTTTTGTGCGTCAGTTGTGGGTCATTTTTTTATCTCTTAAAATCTGATCCACATTTCTGATACCGTAAAATGCTGCAGATTTGCCACATGCGTATGCCACATGCCACTGGCGAATTTACGCCCCATAAAATATGAAATTGGAAGTGGAAAATTGGCAGCATAAATTAAATAAATTCATTTAAAATCCTCACTGCTGGTCAAATTACGCTGCAGTGTGAATGAGATTTCTTGAAATGTCATCCACATTGCTGGTGCTATAAGGCTGGGTTCAGACCTGAGCGTTTTACAGCGCGTTCCTACGCGCTGTAAAACGCTCAAAAAGGAAAAACCAATGCTTCCCTATCGGCATGGTTCTCACCTGGGCGTTTTACAGCGCGTACGATCTCGCTGTAAAACGCCCGACGCCCCAAGAAGTACAGGAGCTACTTTGGGGCGTTTTGTCGCGCGTTCCTGTACATAGACTTCCGGGAACGCGCGACAAAGGTCGTTCGCATGTTCCGGAGCCGCGATTGTAAATGCGCATACAATCGCGCGCTCCATCCCGAACGCTCAGGTCTGAACCCAGCGTAAAACTCTGTGAACTTGCTGCACGCAAATCTGCAGCATTTTAGCCTAAGAGGACACGGACAAGGATTATTTGCATCCACATATGTGACTGCATTAATCACATTGACCCGGGCAATCATTTTCACAGCATATTTTTTTTTGTTACAGAAAGAAAATGTATGTAATGTATGAGGCAAATACGTGTATGATTATAACATTAGTTGGCCACCAGGTGGCGGTCTCACCTCACTTATAAATTAAAAAATAATCTTTTTGGGTAATTAATGATTTTAAACTTAGAAATGTACCCATATTCTTTATTTACTAAATCCTAACTTATCCTGGTCCCTGCTGTTTACATGATGTAGTCATATGTGAAGATAACCAATACGGTACTATATTATCATTGTGATGGGCTTGCACAGATGTATTTTTTTCATTTATATAGCATTTGCACATCAGTCCTTGACCTATTGGGGTTCACAATCTAAAGTCCATGTTAGGGTTCGTTCGCATCTGCGGCATGCCTGATCTGACACAAATGCTGGCTGTCGGACTGATTAAAACCGCTGCATGCAAGAGTTTTTGTCCCGCCGAAACCAGGCATTTATGCCAGAAAGCCCTAGATCATCACCGGACCCCATTACAGTCAATGGAACTCTGGTTGTGAACTGTAGAATCCGGCAATGCCAAATCCGGTGAAATCTGGCTGCAGCAGATGCGAACGTACCCTTAAAGGGAGTCTGTCACCTACTTGACATAAAGCTCTGTGGGACAGAAATACATGGCACTGATGTTCCAAAGCATAAAAAATGAAGTTTTAGGCCTCTTTCACAATACCGTATGGCTATTTCAGTGTTTTGTGGTCCGTTTTTCACGGACAGTTTTTTTAGTTTTTTTGTTTCTGTTGTGTTTCTGTTTCCGTTCCATTTTTCCGTATGCCATGTACAGTATACAGTAATTACATAGAAAAAATTGGGCTGGGCATAACATTTTCAATAGATGGTTCCGTAAAAATGCAACGGATACGGAAGACATACAGATGCATTTCTGTATGTGTTCTGTTTTTTTTTGCGGACCCATTGACTTGAATGGAGCCATGGAACGTGATTTGCGGGCAATAATTGGACATGTTCTATCTTTCAACGGAACGGAAAAACGGAAATACAGAAACGGAATACATATGGAGTACATTCCGTTTTTTTTTGTGGAACCTTTGAAATGAATGGTTCCGTATACGGAACGCAAAAAACAGCCTGCAAGACGGAAAAAAAAAACGGTAGTGTGAAAGAGGCCTTAGAGATAGGCAAGTAAACCATTGCACGTGCCCAGGGGCGGCGCGCTTGCTGCAAGTGCCCAGGCGCCCCGGCATTACTCGCACTTAACTCCTCCCCTTTGTATCCTCGGGCCAGTCCTGTATCTTTGTGACATCATTCTTTCCTGCAGCTGAAATCAGGCGCCTTTTTTTCATAGACTTTCTATTGAGTTCGTCTACAGTCTCGCGCAGCAGCAGCAGGAGAAGCTGCGCTCAGCTGAGCGCTTCTTACCTCTCGATCTAACGATTGGTGGGGGTCTCAGAGCTGGGACCCTACCCAATCAACACTTCTGATATGTCCCTATGACATATCAACAATTGAAAAAAGTGTAGTTACCCTTTAAATTATTTTCAGATAATAAAAAAAGTCCTGAACTGTCGTCCTTGATAATGGATCTGAACCCTGTGCATGTTTATACAAACGATCCGAATCTTTGCTCTGCTATAACAATCCTGCTGCTGTTTGTACATTGATATTCTTGTCAGTGATTCCTATGCGCCCAGCAGAGTTTCATCTCTAAACGCTCTTAGTTTTGGGATTAACAATGGGAAATGCAGGAAATCGCAGACATGGGGGGTAGATAATTACACTGTTGATAAAGTGTTTCCGTAAAAACATTCTTTTGAAACTTGTTCTTGCAGTTTGTTTAATGCTGATTTTGTGGTTGAGTTTACTAGGGTTCTAACATACTTTATGTGTTTAGTGGGGGTTGTGCGCACAAAACTTGCTGAATTTTGTACAATTGTCTAATGCACAAAAATCTGCAATGGAGGCTCTGAACAGAGGAAGGCTACTTTCACACCAGCGTTTTCCATTTCCGCTATTGAGATCCGTCATAGGAGGAAAACTCTTCAGTTTTGTCCCCAATTATTGTTAATGGGGACAAAACTGAACTGAAGGGATCGAAGTGCACCAGAATGCATTCTGTTCCGTTTTATTGCGTTGCCATGACGCACACAATAGCGCTGCAAGCAGGGATGTAAGTCACTGGAGACGGATCCGTTTTCTCTGACATAATAGAAAGCGGATCCGACCCCCATAGACTGTCAGTGGTGTTCATGACGGATCGGTCATGGCTATGTTAAAGGTAATACAATCAGATCCGTTCATAACGGATGCAGACGGCTGTATTATCATGACAGAAGCGTTTTTGCTGATCCATGACGGTTCAAGCAGATATGCTGGTGTGAAAGTAGCCGAAGCCTCCAACACATATGTGATCCTAGCCTACAGGGAATTTAAGGCTGCTGCCAAACGTTCAGGCTTTTTGATGCAGTTTTTGAACCCCAAATCAGGAGTGGATCATAACAGGAGAGAAAGTATTAAGGACAGATACAACGTCTTCCCCTTTTTTTTTATTCCACTCCTTGTTTGGGCTTAAAAAACTAAATAAAAACCCTGACTGTGTGGCAGCACCCTAAAGTGGCCCTGGAAAAAACCTAAGGCAGAGCAATCCGCCCTTTTCTTACGGTGGAAACGGCAAAAACTCTTGTTGTTGACTTGATTCATTCCCGTCTTGACTACTGCAACGCATTACTAATCGGTCTCCCTCTCTCTAAACTCTCCCCCCTTCAGTCTGCCCTAAATGCTGCAGCCAGGCTCATCTATCCATCCAACCGCTACACTGATGCTACTAGTCTGTGCCAGTCACTTCACTGGTTGCCCATCCACCACAGAATACAGTTCAAACGTCTCACCCTCACCCACAAAGCTCTCCACCTCCATATATCTCCTCCCTCATCTCCATCTACCACCCTACTCGTGCTCTCCGTTCTGTTAGCGACCTAAGATTAACATTTTGTCGAGCTGCACCAACTATCTGGTGTATCAGGTCAATCCACAACTTCTCCACCTTCAAACATGCCTTAAAAACACACATTTTCAGGCAGGCTTATCAAGCTTCATAAAATGACTATTCCCCGACTAAACCTCTTCCCCCACCAACTCCTCAGGCCTGTACTCGATCCTCTAGCAGTCCCAAACCCGAAGCAGATCGGCCGGCACCACTCCTGTCAGTTTAATAATGGCTCAAATCCTACTTATCACAACTAACTACCTTATGTGTCACCCCCAGTTCCTCATAGATTGTAAGCTCTTGCGAGCAGGGCCCTGACTCCTAGTGTTTCAGTTGTATATTACCCAGTTACTTTTGTTTTGTACATGAACCCTATGAACTTGTAAAGCGCTGCGGAATATGGTGGCGCTATATAATTATTTTTTATTATTATTATTATTATTATACAAGTAGGCAGTGATAACACAAGTAGGTGGGGGTCATAACACTGACAGCATTATGTCAGTGTAAGGGATCATGCACACGACCGTATGTATTTTGCGGTCCGCAAAATACGAATCCTCCTACAATACGGATGACGTCCGATGATCAAACGTTTTCTCGTTCATCGGGCAATCAGCGGCAGTATTACACTGCAAGAAGATCACTAACGAGCTTTCAAGCAAACGCTCGTTAGCGATTATCTGCCGAAAAATCTGGCAGTGTATTACAGCCTTTAGGGTGCTTTCCCACTGACTGGCAACTTTCACACGGTCAGTATGTGGTCAGTATTTTTCATCAGTATTTGTAAGCCAAAACCAGGAGTGGGTCCAAAACTCAGAAGAGACACATATATTTCTATTAGACTTCTTCTCTGTAGGTTCCACAAATTTTGGCTCACAAATACTGATGCAAAATACTGACCAAATACTGACCGTGTGAAAGTGCCCAATCTGTTCCCTTCATCTGAATGGGGTTGTTTGGCTGGAACCTTAGGAATTTTCTGCAACAAAATCTGCCATATGTGTGGGCACCCTTACCTGAGTACATCCTGCGCGTTGTTTTGCGGTCCTCAGCCTTGCTTTCTGTTTTCATTCGGGGCCAATACTGTCATCAGACTAGGGCTCCATGCTAGGGCCCACAAGTCACGGCAATACTGCGGGTTACAGAGACTCTGCATAGATTTTCATGTGGAAAAAACACAGTGTAAGGCCTCATGCACACGGCCATTGTTTTGGCCCGCATACGAGACGCAGTTTTGGCGGCTCGGATGCAGACCCATTCACCTCAATGGGGCCGCAAAAGATGCAGACAGCACTCCGCGTGCTGTCCGCATCCGTTGCTCCATTCCGTGGCCCCGCAAAAAAAAATATAACCAGTCCTATTTGCGGACAAGAATAGGCAGTTATATTAAAGGCTGTCCGTGCCGTTCTGCAAATTGCAGAACGCACACGGACACCATCCGTGTTTTGCGGATCCGCAATTTGAGGACCACAAAACACACAACAGTCGTGTGCATGTAGCCTAATACTGTACTAGCAAAGTGCATGAGATTTTACAAGTCTTTTGTAAACTTAGTTTTATGGATTTTATCATCTCCAGCATGTTAATTGTTTGTGTGATTCTGTAGAGTGGTTTTCCCTACAGACCTCAATTGGGTTGTTTACATAAACAGAAAATCTGTGCCAAAAACCAAATAACTGCACAAAAAATGCACCAAAACTGTGATAAATAGCGCAGAATTATGTGTGTTTTTTGTGTGACTTTGGTGCATATTTCATGTGGATTTTCTCCATACAACTATGCACCTGTGCAGGTGTAGTAACATCCTATCCTAACTATTAAATCGGTGGGGTTCCTAACACTGGGACCCCCACTGATCATGAGAACGGTGGCCCCGTACCTCCTGCAGCCCCCCAACCATTCATCTCTATGGGAATCCAGGAGATATCTTCTATATGCATTCTGGATTTTTTCTCACCCCATCAAAAGAGACGACTATACTCTTTTGTAATGCAGACCAAAATAATCACATTCTATAATTTGAGGAACAGCTACACTGATTCGCAGAAATTGCTGATATGTGCATGGCTCCATAGAAACGAATGGGTCAATGTACCATCTGCAAAAAATGCAGGTAGCACAGGGATGGAAAATCGGTCATGTGCCTGAGACCTAAAGGTATCATGAAGCACAAACATGTGCTTTTAGACAGTCTACAAGTTTGGCACAATATGAGCCTCTTTCAGTTCCCGGGGAAGGGGTGGGGAGAGGGTAATGGTCTCTTTTAATGTTTTTCCAATATACACATAAACTTTCTAAATTGCCTCCAAATGGTGTTTGATTTACACAGAACATAAGCAAACATGGCCAGGAGCCAGAAAAAGAATAAAAAAATGGTTGTTTTGTTTATTTTTGTGTAATTTTTCCGTAATTGAGCAATTAGACTAGGGATTAAATGGTCTGTGTGCGGTTTTTCTATTTAATTTGCCATCTCATTAATTCACTCACCCCACACTAATGTAACATTAATGTTGGCCCTGTTACTCGCACAGCATTCCCAGACTTGTGATTCTTTCCCTAAGGGGTTCTCCATCACCGAAGGCTGATATCAGCCACCTCCTGGGCCTCTGTAATGTAATGTCTGTAATAATATGTGTTTCTTAAACTATTTTTGGTCACTGTGCCATCTATCATGGAAGTAAGGCAAGAATATCAGTAAATGGCTATAAAGAACAATGCGGTTATATCTTAGATCAGCGTTTCTTACGTCTTTCACGCCAAGTAGCGCCTAGTGACATAAAAAACCCTCAAGGAAGCAATCAGTGCACCACTATCTTGTGACTGTTAGTGATAAGTATTATTTCCTTTAAAGCGCCATTAATCCCAGGGTGCTGTACATATGAAACAGGCTTTTCATACATAATATAAGATCAATAAGCATGAACTAACTCATACGGAGGGAGACCCAGCTGGTGAGGGATTACAATCTCAGACATTATTAAAGGGGTTGTCCAGTTTCAGGAGGAAACCAAATAACCCTTCAGATAAGCCTGCAACAAACAACTAGTGAGTACTTATCTGGCAGATCCTGCCCTGCACTGGGTTTCTCCAGGCCAGACTGTATTTCCCCAGCTGCAGCCAATCACTGGCTTCTTGGGTGCACTGCTGAAGACAGTAATTGGCTGAAGTGGTCAGTGGTCACGTGTCGTCAACGAGATGTCACCACTGCAGCCAGGCCAGGAGGACCAGAGCTGTGGTGCTGGATCTGTCAGGTAAGTTCTTACTGGTCCTTTATTGGAATCAGTTTTTCTCCTGAAACCAGACAACCCTAAGCTGGGACTACATGGTGACATATGTTGTGCGACCAAAAAACATTTCTGTGGCATGTCTGCCACTTGCTCTTGCATGGCTATTTAACAGCTGTGATTTGGATGTAAAAACACAGCCAAGTGGCAGAAAAGTCGCCAGCAAGTCATATGTGACTTGCATTGTGGTCTGTGATGGCAAAGTTGCGTGCGACACACAACTAAAACATTAGATGTGATGTTGTAAATTTTTGGAATCCACATTGGTCCAGATTGGCCTAGGCTGCCACATGCAGGAAAGAATTATGGAGCTTTACTGTAACCCCTCTGCCGAGTATGGGTAAACTGTGTGTTAATATTTCTCTGCCACAATCGGATGTGAGGCATTTATCCTGTTCCAAGGGTGAAGGATGTTCTATGTGGTACCTTGTTGCTGTCCCTTCAGGAACTGGTAGGCCCAGATAGGTTACCACCCGGAGCTTGGCTTCAGTATTTTCGCCTTTGGGGGAGATTGTTGAAATTGGCCCCGATGTCTGTTCTATCTTCAAACCCTAAGCCCTTTGAATCTCTGTGCTTTGCAGAACTAGCACCAACTCATACCATTTCCTGTATTTATAAATTGTTACTTCAAGAAGAGATGGGGTTTTAAAGTCCAGAATTTACTTTAAGTTGGGAGAGGGAATTGAGAAGGACTTACTCATTAGAACAATGGAATTGGTCATTTATTTCATAACATAAGTTCTCTGTGTCTACTTGGATTCAGGAACTCAATTATAAAATTCTCACGGGCTGGTATATAACCCTGGTTAGATTACACCGTATATATACCCCTCGACCTCCGCGGAGTGTTGGAGGTGCTCTTTAGCCCTGAGCACCATGACACATTCTTGGTGGAATTGCCCTTTGTTTTCGCCTTAATGGCAGGATGTTACTTCTCTGTATAATTTTCTATGTCATGAGTCCCTTAACCTTATGCCCGAGATTGCACTTTTATCTATTCCTCCATGGATTGACAGTCTTCAGAAGGCCTTTTACATCACTTTATAGTGGCTACACGACAGGTCATCCTTAGGCAATAGAGGTCCACTAAGCCCCCTCCAGCGCTCAATGGGCTGATGGCGTGAACCTTATGATAAGAATTGATGAATTAATGACATCTGAGGATGGTAGCCTTCTGGATCGTTGTGAAGCATGGCAGCCCTGGTCTCAGTTCTGTTCTTCAAAGCTGTTTTCTTCCTGGATTGTGAACAGGGTGCTGCCATGCTGACACGGTGGATCACATGGAATGTGAAGATTAAAGATACCCAAGTTTCCCAACTCTCCTTTCTTTTTCTTTTTGTCTCCTTTTTTTCCCTTCTTTTATTCTTATTAGATGCAGTAAATTTTTTTTATTTTTCTTACGTTAGTAAATATTACAAAATGAGTAGCATTGAAAACACAAACAAATGGTCTGACACTGCTCTTTTTATGTGGGAGTTTTTCCCATGCTGTATTGTTTGTTATATTTTATTGTTCAGATCCATAATAAAAAATATATTGAATACTAAAAGATGATATACAATATATGGCATAATCACATCAGCTGACTTTTAAAAACTGTCATTATCCAAATAATAATTGTCCAGAAGAGGGTGGCACAGGCCCATGGACATTTGCTGCTTTTTCCTTCCATACAATGCAGCCCTTGGCTGGTGCCTCAGGCTGGAAAGCTGCAGAACTCTCTTAATTTCTCTGCCAGAAACTCCATTAGATCTTTATTAAAACGTTTATTTGTGTGGGATTTTAGTGGGGTTCAGATATAAGAAGAAAAGAAAAAAAAAGAAGTCCTTCAGAAATGTCTCTGGACGCCCCCTCGCTGAGTTTGAATGGCTTTAAGTAAAATAATGTTTTACTCATATTTGTCCAACTAGAACTTGTAATGACAATGCTTTTAAATGGGGGTTGGAAAGAATCATCACAGTATAAAAATAGAAAGTAAAGTAAAAGTAAAAATAGAGTTATTTTATGAAAATCTTACCTTTATCACTCCAGTGAATGTACCCCATAGAGGGTGGTTTGTAAAGAATACACTCATTGACAAAAAAAGACTGGCAAGATATCAGTACTGCATCCCTTCCTGACTATACAGACGTGGACAAAATTGTTGGTACCCTTTGGTCAATGAAAGAAAAAGTCACAATGGTCACAGAAATAACTTTAATCTGACAAAAGTAATAATAAATTAAAATTCTATAAATGTTAACCAATGAAAGTCAGACATTGTTTTTCAACCATGCTTCAACAGAATTATGTAAAAAAATAAACTCATGAAACAGGCATGGACAAAAATGATGGTACCCCTAACTTAATATTTTGTTGCGCAACCTTTTGAGGCAATCACTGCAATCAAACGCTTCCTGTAACTGTCAATGAGACATCTGCACCTCTCAGCAGGTATTTTGGCCCACTCCTCATGAGCAAACTGCTCCAGTTGTGTCCGGTTTGAAGGGTGCCTTTTCCAGACTGCATGTTTCAGCTCCTTCCAAAGATGCTCAATAGGATTGAGGTCAGGGCTCATAGAAGGCCACTTTAGAATAGTCCAATTTTTTCCTCTTAGCCATTCTTGGGTGTTTTTAGCGGTGTGTTTTGGGTCATTGTCCTGTTGCAAGACCCATGACCTGCGACTGAGACCAAGCTTTCTGACACTGGCTAGTACATTTCTCTCTAGAATTCCTTGATAGTCTTGAGATTTCATTGTACCCTGCACAGATTCAAGACACCCTGTGCCAGACGCAGCAAAGCAGCCCCAGAACATAACAGAGCCTCCTCCATGTTTCACAGTAGGGACAGTGTTCTTTTCTTGATATGCTTCATTTTTTCGTCTGTGAACATACAGCTGATGTGCCTTGGCAAAAACTTCGATTTTTGTCTCATCTGTCCACAGGACATTCTCCCAGAAGCTTTGTGGCTTGTCAACATGTAGTTTGGCATATTCCAGTCTTGCTTTTTTATGATTCGTTTTCAACAATGGTGTCCTCCTTGGTCGTCTCCCATGTAGTCCACTTTGGCTCAAACAACGACGGATGGTGCGATCTGACACTGATGTTCCTTGAGCATGAAGTTCACCTTGAATCTCTTTAGAAGTCTTTCTAGGCTCTTTTGTTACCATTCGGATTATCCGTCTCTTAGATTTGTCATCAATTTTCCTCCTGCGGCCACGTCCAGGGAGGTTGGCTACAGTCCCATGGATCTTAAACTTATGAATAATATGTGCAACTGTACTCACAGGAACATCTAGTTGCTTGGAGATGGTCTTATAGCCTTTACCTTTAACATGCTTGTCTATAATTTTCTTTCTGATCTCTTGAGACAGCTCTTTCCTTTGCTTCCTCTGGTCCATGTCGAGTGTGGTACACACCATATCACCAAACAACACAGTGATTACCTGGAGCCATATATATAGGCCCAATGGCTGATTACAAGGTTGTAGACACCTGTGATGCTAATTAGTGGACACACCTTGAATTAACATGTCCCTTTGGTCACATTATGTTCTGTGTTTTCTAGGGGTACCATCATTTTTGTCCATGCCTGTTTCATGAGTTTATTTTTTTACATAATTCTGTTGAAGCATGGTTGAAAAACAATGTCTGACTTTCATTGGTTAACATTTATAGAATTTTAATTTATTATTACTTTTGTCAGATTAAAGTTATTTCTGTGACCATTGTGACTTTTTCTTTCATTGACCAAAGGGTACCAACAATTTTGTCCACGTCTGTATGTGCACAAAACCAATTATATATATGTAAATAAATAGACACCAAGCCCATATATGGTTGAAAAAGTGTGCAGCCACCGCTTTATTAATAAAAACAGCTAGTTATAGGACCTTGGTCGCACTAGTGGACCATTAATATGACATACATTACCCCCTGGATGTCATATAATTGCAGCCATGATGAGTATGTGGTCCATGATCTTGTGAATGACGTCACAAAACAAGTGGGACAAGATTCTCCTAACCACCAGCTGTGACATCTATGAACAAAAGAGGAAAACAACATGAACCAATGAAAATAATACAATGAAGAAACACAAATAAGGACCACTAATATTACAAAGATAAAACAACTAATGATGAAGCAAGCTAGATGCCATAAAATCAAGGAGGGGTAAGTGGGAATGTAAATCTAAGCTGCAGCCGGTCCAAAGAGGAAGAGGACTGCGCAGTATAGGCTTTTATAACTAAATCCGTCCCATGATCTTTAACCAATCCATAGGGAGAAGACATACCGCCTCCCCATCCCACCTTAAATGATGCTTACCATTCAAAAGCTCCCCTGCAGGTAAGCTATAAAATAGCACACTAAGCAGGAGTTGTTAGAATCAAATTAAACTTTCTATGTGTGAATGTAATGATTTATGTGACTATAATATTAGAGCGAAAGGATACGTTTATTGGGGAAACTGTACAATAGAAAGTAGGCTCTAGGACCCTGTTAGGCCTCCTCTAGCCTGGATACAAGATGAGATACGATTGGGCATGGAGACATACAAGTTCTGTATAGCATTCTGTAGAACGTTTGTTCACAGCTGGGCCTGTAGATGCTGCACACTCATAGGTTGCCAAAGCTGGGGTTCCAGCAGTTCCCATATATCCCCGATTGCTGATAAATCTGTTGATCGAGGAGGCCAAGGAAGTGTTGCAGTCTGGAGGAGACATTCTTGCTGAAAAATGCCCATTAAAAGCCCTGCCATGAGAGGTAACACATGTTGCCGCAGGATGTCCTGTACATATCACTGAGCTGTTAGTGTTGTATGAATACTAGGGGTGACCGACTGTTGTATGCAATCACAGCATCAGTCTGGGCAGTTTGTCGCTCAACAGTAAAGGTAGGATTGAAGCACTCACTACTTGAAACCAACCATCATCGGACTTGGACCCATAACAGAACCTGGTAAAGCTGATACAGTTTCACTTTATTGCTGTTCAGGTTTCTTTTTCACACCACCACTGAAAACAAAGCAACATTGGCAGTGACACCAAATATCCTTCTGCTAAGCACCTGGAAATGGTTCTGGCAGAGAAAGAGGTGTGTAATGAAGGTGCCACCTGTGTCTAGGTGGTGGGCAACGAAATTGGGAGAGCTACTCATGGTTGTCAGTAGATCTTCTCTACTGGTGATCTGTCTGGGCTGTCCGGAGCCTGTTCGTAATGTATTAATGCCGTCACATAACCACTGCTCCCAACAGCTAGGCCTAAATGGCAGATATTTCTTTGAAACGGCCATCCTGCTTCTCTTAGTCCAATGTAGTGTCCCCCTTAAGTCTGTCAACTAGGCAAATTGTCTTTGAGTGCGTAGTAGAGGCATGTCTAGAAGTCAACGATCTCTCACCAAGAGGTACACAGGTGAGCGAAGCTGGCCCCCCTTCAATCAGCACAAACAAAAACTCCAGTGTGTTTCTTTAGTGCTACGTTTGTGCTGTTTTGTGCTGCAAAAATTAACATTTGTGCTGCTTTTATTTTAAAGATAATAGCAACTGTTTGTGTAGTGTCCCACTAGGTAAAGGTGGGCACTGCACAGGTTAATCTGTTGCATTGCATTAAATGTCATGTGCTTGTTTTTCCCTGTATTATCTGGGTGTCAGGCCTGTCAGGGTGTAGTTTAGCCTCCCAGACGTTAGAGGGAGCTGGGGAGCCCTAGTTACATATAGGAAGGCCCAGACAGGGAAGTGTTAGTTCATTCCAGGGGACTAGAGGAGTCAGCTCGTCCACCTGAAGCTCCTGAGGCTAGGATTAGCTCAGTAGAGACACCCCAGTTGTAGGATCCAACCTCCTGGGAGAAACTTACAGTTACCCACCTGATAAGAGGAGGCGTCCCAGGGTAAGTGAAGTGACCCTGATAGGCAGAAGATCTTAGGAATCATCGCAAGCAGTATAATACCTGAGGAAGGAGGTAACCAAGGATATAAGCCACCCTTTTAGGCATCCGGGCCTTGGGATTTATCAAGCCAGAGTGGGAGTTCTATAAAGGACAGTGTACAGTGATTCTAGGAAAAGTACAACCTGCTGCTGAGTGCTTGTGGAATTTACCCTCAGTGTAACTTGCATGACTATTGCCTGCCATATTTGTGAATAAGCCCCTTTTGTGGAACTGTGATACAGAGACTGTGTGTCATGGTCTTACCTCCTTGCTGTTCCTTTCGTTTGACATGTGCTGGCGGCCATCTTGGTTTCTGGGTTTTCTTGTAGCCTCCCACCCTGCGGCTCCTCCTTCCCACTGGGAGGAGCTGGATGCCTAGCTCATATATATAGGAGGTCTGTGGCTTCAGTTCCTTGCTTGGTCCTCCTGTGTTCACATGCTTCCAAGACTGCTGCTGCTTCTGGTTCCTGATCCTGGCCTCGTCTGACTACCCCGTTGGTTCCTGATTCCGGCTTCGTCTGACTACCCCGTTGGTTCCTGATTCCGGCTTCGTCTGACTACCCCGTTGGTTCCTGTTCCTGGCTTCGTCTGACTACCCTTCTGGTTCCTGACCTCTGTCTCCGCAAGACCCTGCTTCGGTTTAGCCATCCGTTCGGACTTTGCTTACGGCTTGCTCTTCAAATAAACCTTCTTATTTTCCACTTATTCCTTGTTGTACGTCTGGTTCATGGTTCCATGACATTAGGACCAAGCCATGAATTCTGACGGTACAGGGCCACCCTCGCTACCTACGCTGGTTGCCAGACTTGATCAGCAGGATCACCTGTTGGGTCGGTTCGCTGTGGCGTTGCAAACCCTGCTTGAACGCACGGCTCATTTAGCTTCCGTTGCCGATGGGTCGGTTGTCGCTCCTGGGCCCGCTCCTACTGCCGCTCCGGTTGTTGCGCCAGAGTCTACCCTGACACCTGTTGCTGCGCCTGTGGTGTTTCAGGGTATGACCGGTTCTGCCCCCCTTCCACAGCGCTTTGGGGGAGAGCCAACTCAGTGCCGAGGTTTCCTTAACCAGGTGGGCATTTACTTCGAGTTGCTGCCACATGCCTTTCCTACTGAGAGATCAAGGGTGGGCTTCTTGATCTCGCTGCTCTCGGACAAGGCCTTGGCCTGGGCCAGCCCTTTATGGGAGAACAACAATCCGGTGGTTGCCGAGTTTTCCGGTTTTGTTGCTTCTCTTCGGAAGGTATTCGATGTGCCGGCTCGTGCTGCCTCTGCTGCGAAGCTCCTTATGTCCATCAGACAGGGTTCACGATCCGTAGCTGAATACGCCATTGAGTTTCGTACCCTGGCAGCAGAGGTGGGCTGGAATAATGAGGCTCTGGTCGCTGCTTTCTCTCATGGTCTCTCGGATGCCTTGAAGGATGAGGTTGCAGCTAAGGACCTACCAGTGGAGCTCGAGTCTCTTATTTCTTTCCTGATTTTGATTGACACCAGACTCAGGGAGAGACCTTCCTTTAAGGAGAGCCTGCGGAGGTCTCCTAACAGATTGGCGCCTACGTTTGCTGTCCCACCCGTGCCTCCCTCTCCTCCCACGCCTCCTGGGGATGACTTGTCTGGGGGTGAACCCATGCAGCGGGGGTTTGCTCGCCTGTCTGAGGGGGAGAGGGTACTCCGGAGACGCGAGGGCCGATGCATGTACTGTGGTCTCGGTGGGCATTTTCAGGTTGGCATGTCCGAACCGTCCGGGAGAACGCTCGCACCTGAGGTCCTGTCGGGGGCAGATCTTGGGTGGAGTCTCCTCGTCCCCGGTTTCCCGTGTTGACAAACCACTGATCACGGTTGTCCTCTCCTGGGTCGGGGGCTCGGTGACGACCCAGGCGTTGGTGGACTCTGGTGCTGGTGGTTTGTTCATTGATAGAGTGTTCGTTGCCGCCAATTCCATTCCTCTGCAGCCTCGAGGTTCCCCACTGGCTCTTGAGGCGATAGACGGCAGACCCCTTCTGCCGCCACACGTGACTCATGAGACCCTTCCAGTGGGGATAGCCATTGGTGCCGTTCACAGAGAGTCGGTCTGTCTCCAGGTTATTTCGTCTCCACACTACTCGGTGGTCTTGGGGTACCCCTGGCTCCAGAAGCATAATCCGACTTTCGATTGGAGATCGGTCGAGATCCTCTCGTGGTCACCGCAGTGTGGGGCTAGTTGCATCCATGGGCCTGTCAAGTTGCTGTGTACTTCCTCGGACTCTCTGTTGCCTCCTGAATACGAAGAGTACCGGGATGTATTCGATAAGGTGCGCGCGGTTGCCCTACCTCCGCACCGCCCATACGATTGTGCCATAGAGTTACAATCCGGTGCCGTTCCTCCTCGTGGCAAAGTCTATCCACTGTCGGTAGCGGAGAATGAGGCCATGGAGGAGTACGTGAGGGAGGCGCTTTCACGCGGACACATTCGCAAATCCTCGTCCCCGGCAGGGGCTGGATTTTTCTTTGTGAAAAAGAAGGGCGGCGAGTTGAGGCCTTGCATCGATTACAGGGGTCTCAATCGCATCACGATCAAGAACGCTTACCCGATACCCTTGATTTCCGAGCTGTTCGATCGCCTCAAAGGGGCCACGGTCTTTACCAAACTCGACCTGAGGGCGGCATATAACCTGGTAAGGATCAAGGCGGGCGATGAGTGGAAGACCGCGTTTAACACCAGGACCGGTCATTATGAATCCTTGGTTATGCCCTTTGGGTTGTGCAATGCGCCCGCAGTCTTCCAGGAATTCATCAACGATGTTTTCCGTGACCTGTTGCAGCAGTGTGTGGTGGTCTATTTGGATGACATCTTGGTATATTCTGCATCCATGGAGGCCCACATTCTGGATGTCAGACGAGTGTTGCAACGCTTACGAGAGAACAAGCTGTTCGGTAAGCTTGAGAAATGCGAATTTCACCGATCCCAGGTAACCTTCTTAGGTTACATCATTTCCGCTGAGGGGTTCTCCATGGATCCTGAGAAGGTTTCGGCTGTCTTACAGTGGCCCCAGCCCAGTGGGCTTCGTGCCCTGCAGCGCTTTTTGGGCTTCGCCAATTATTATCGGAAGTTCATCAGGGACTTTTCCATGCTAGCCAAGCCTCTCACGGATCTGACCAGGAAGGGCAGTAATCCTCAGGTCTGGCCGCTCGAGGCCATCCGAGCTTTTGAGGCTCTAAAGTCCGCCTTTGTGTCGGCTCCGATTCTGTCGCATCCCAACCCTGGGTTGCCTTTTGTCCTCGAGGTGGACGCGTCTGAGACGGGAGTAGGCGCCCTCCTGTCTCAGCGTAGAACACCAGAGGGTCCTCTGCTTCCTTGTGGGTTTTACTCCCGGAAACTGTCTTCCGCGGAGTGCAACTATCAGATTGGTGACAGGGAGTTATTGGCCATCGTGCAGGCCCTTAAAGAATGGAGGCACTTGCTCGAGGGCTCGGTGGTTCCGGTTCTCATCCTGACGGACCACAAGAATCTGACCTACCTCTCTGAGGCCAAGAGATTGACACCACGTCAGGCCAGATGGGCTCTGTTCTTGTCACGTTTTAATTACGTGGTCTCCTACCTACCCGGCTCCAAGAACATCAGAGCGGATGCCTTATCACGGCAGTACTCCGAGCTGTCCGGGGAGGAGTCGATTCCGACTACGGTCATACCCCCGAATCAGATCCTGGCCGCTATTCGAACCAGCCTGACTTCTCCTCTGGGTGAGCAGATTTTGGCGGCTCAATCTGGTGCTCCCTCTGGGAGACCCAACGGCAGATGTTTTGTGCCTGAGGAGTTGCGCACTCGGTTGTTGCGAACCTACCATAACTCCAAGGCCGCGGGGCACCCTGGAAAGAATCAGCTGTCCTGGGCGGTTTCACGTCTGTTCTGGTGGCCTTCTCTACGTTCCGACATCGCCGCATATGTAGCGGCATGCTCCGTTTGTGCCCAGAGTAAGTCCCCTCGGCACCTTCCGTTGGGCCTTTTGCAACCCATAGCCACCGGGGAGCGTCCATGGTCACACCTGGGGATGGATTTCATTGTGGACCTCCCTGCATCCCGAGGCCATACGGTCATTCTCATGATTGTGGATCGGTTTTCCAAAATGTGCCACTGTGTTCCTCTCAAGAAGTTACCCTCTGCACAAGAGTTGGCCTCGATTTTTGCCAGGGAGGTCTTCCGGTTGCACGGTTTGCCCAAGGAGATTGTGTCGGATCGGGGGAGTCAGTTTGTGTCCAGGTTCTGGCGCGCCTTTTGCTCCCAGTTGGGGATTCATCTCTCTTTCTCCTCGGCCTACCACCCTCAGTCCAATGGGGCCGCAGAACGATCCAATCAGGCCTTGGAGCAATTCCTTCGTTGCTATGTCTCCGATCACCAAGACAATTGGGTTGACCTCCTGCCTTGGGCTGAGTTTGCCAGGAACACGGCGGTGAACTCTTCCTCTGGGACGTCTCCCTTCATGGCCAATTATGGGTTCCAACCTGCCGTGTTACCGGAGGTATTCTCTCCCCAGGATATTCCGGCTGTGGAGGATCACCTTTCCGTCCTACGTGCTTCTTGGGTACAGATCCAGAGGTCCCTTGAGGTCTCTGCGCAGCGCCAGAAACTCCAGGCTGATCGCAGACGAGCGCCCGCTCCTTCCTACCAGGTCGGAGACCGCGTATGGTTGTCCACCCGCAACCTCAACCTTCGAGTGCCCACTCCCAAGCTGGCGCCTCGCTTTGTTGGTCCCTTCCGAGTGCTTCGCAGGGTAAACCCGGTAGCCTATGCCCTTGCGCTTCCTCCTGGCATGCGGATCTCCAACGTGTTTCATGTCTCCCTGTTGAAGCCACTGGTGTGTAATCGTTTCACTTCCTCGATTCCTCGGCCTCGTCCGGTCCAAGTGGGCAATCGTGAGGAGTATGAGGTGAGCAATATCCTGGACTCACGCCTGGTCCGCGGCCGGCTGCAGTTTTTGGTCCATTGGCGTGGTTATGGTCCAGAGGAGCGTTCCTGGGTTCCCTCCGCAGATGTCCATGCTCCTGTCTTGCTCCGAGCCTTCCACGCACGCTTCCCTCAGAAACCGTTCCTTACTCCGCGGAGGAGGGGCCCTTGAGGGGGAGGTACTGTCATGGTCTTACCTCCTTGCTGTTCCTTTCGTTTGACATGTGCTGGCGGCCATCTTGGTTTCTGGGTTTTCTTGTAGCCTCCCACCCTGCGGCTCCTCCTTCCCACTGGGAGGAGCTGGATGCCTAGCTCATATATATAGGAGGTCTGTGGCTTCAGTTCCTTGCTTGGTCCTCCTGTGTTCACATGCTTCCAAGACTGCTGCTGCTTCTGGTTCCTGATCCTGGCCTCGTCTGACTACCCCGTTGGTTCCTGATTCCGGCTTCGTCTGACTACCCCGTTGGTTCCTGATTCCGGCTTCGTCTGACTACCCCGTTGGTTCCTGTTCCTGGCTTCGTCTGACTACCCTTCTGGTTCCTGACCTCTGTCTCCGCAAGACCCTGCTTCGGTTTAGCCATCCGTTCGGACTTTGCTTACGGCTTGCTCTTCAAATAAACCTTCTTATTTTCCACTTATTCCTTGTTGTACGTCTGGTTCATGGTTCCATGACACTGTGCTACACCTGCTGTACAAAGTTGGATTGTTCAGTAAAGTTTACGTTTTGGTTCACTATATACTTGTGTACCTTCATCATTCCAACCACCAACCGGCGTGCCACCGTCCAAAGGCACTGGCGTCACGAATTACCACAGGGACCTTGCCCCAGGCACACAAAATACCTGTAACATCCAGGGCACCTCAACTACCATCAGGCCTGGTCCCTATCTACAGAGCGTGCCCCAGAGGAACTGTGTCTACCTCTCCTTCACTGCCACGCGCCTGCCCAGGGTTCTGCAAATATAGTGAGTACCCTCGATTGCCCATAACTGTGACCTCACTTCGTCATACCCTGCAGGTCTGGCGTGTTGCATAAATTGGCGTCACGAACAGGATCCGAATATTCCTGCGCCATTGCGGATACAAAAACTGTGTGCTGAAAATTATCTTAAAGTGACATGCCCCAATTGTTTTATTGAAAATTGCTGGGCCAAAGTGAACTGTAATAATTGCGGTGTGAAGATTGTGCTTTATGGACTATTTTCTGCCGATTTGAGTCACTGCTTGCTGTCAGTGAATAGACAGCCATATTGCCCATTTAACCTGATCGGATTACAAGTGCGCCTCGTGGAGCTGTTTGGCGCGAAAAAGAGGACTTTGGCGCGAAAAGAATCAGGCGGAGCCATCGCCCAGCCAACCAGGAAGAAGAACCCCGCCTACCTGAGTCCCGGAGCTACGAGAAGCCGCGCCTACCTGCTGACGCGGTACGCAAGACGTCCGACACCCGTAGCTGCGTATCTCGCGAGACTTGGAGCGAGCACCACCGGAGTGAGTACCAACTTTAATAACTTTTGCCGGTTTCTCCGCTTACCTGTCCGGAAGCTTCCCGACCCCTGCCAAGGTACCGGAGGGATCCCCGCTAGTAGTAAAGACTTGTCTGAAAAAAAAAAAATTAAAGTTACTGCCATAGCCCGGTCCGCTCCGCTCCATTTAAAGGGCCATACCCACCTAGCAACGCCATGTCCGCAGTTGAGGAAATCGCACAGGCAGCCCCAGTCGTGCCTGCCGAAGTACCCGCAGCCGACTCTGGGGCCCCTGTCGCCGCGGCACCGCCAAGCCTGATGCCGCTAACCATGCCGTACTATTTCGGGGCCCCCTGGTTCCCACGTTATTCAGGGGAAGCCCACAAGTTAAAAGACTTTAGGGAACAAATACTGGCTCTGTTCCGGCTTTATCCCATCAATGCTGAGCAGCAAATGGAGATCCTCTTAGCTCAATTAGAAGGGGCCGCCCGCAGGGAAGTAATGTCATGGCCCCGTTCTGAGAAAAATAGCCTGGAACAGATCTTTGAACGTTTGGGCACCACGTTTGAAGCCAGAACGGTGTCAGAAGTTAAAATGCGTTTCTTCAGCAGAAAGCAGCAGCCTGGAGAGTCGCTCCGTGATTTTGCCCTGTCCTTACAGGAGACGCTGAGAGCTGTAGTCCAAGTGGATCCTAAAGAAGCTGAGGACCAGGACCGGACTCTTAGAGAGCAATTCATTGCAGGCATAAGTACTGAACATTTAAAGGGCCAGCTACGGATGTTGTCAGCTCAACACCCTCACTGTACATTCTTGGATTTTAAAGAATTGGCCATCAGCATACTAGGCCAGAACCCTGCTCCAGGGCCAGCAACCTTCCCTGAACCCCAGGCTTGTCAGCCAAAGACTGTTAATGTGGGGTCCGCAGGAGTCTGTCAAGCCACCCAAGCTCCGGTCACGGATGTGGTGGCCGCATTAATGGAGCAGGTGAACCATCTTACTCTAAGCTTAGAGAAGGTGTGCAAGAAAATAGAGGAGTGGGAGAGACCATTGTTACTAGAAGATGAAGGTCCTTTTCCTCCAAGGCTCCCACCTGCATATGGAGATGTATATCCAAAAGAGCCTGATGGGCGACCGAAGTACCGGCCCAGAAGCAGGAAACAGCCTGTCTGCCACCACTGCAAGAAATATGGACATACTGAATCAATGTGCTGGCAGTTACAACGGGCAACCCCTGAGGCAGAGGACCGCCCCTCGGGAGGTAGAACAGAAGGTCCAAAGGATCCAAACTGGATGCCTAAGTATGTCGGGTCCCGTCCGAAAATTAATATATGTATCAACGGGATATCCTTTGAAGCCCTGTTGGACACCGGGTCACAGGTCACCACCATTCAACGGCCTGCCTTTGACAAGTTCTGGGATCCAAGTCTCCTCACCCAGCCACCAGAGTCCTGGCTAGATATTATCGCTAGCAACGGTAAGCCAGTGAAAGTGCATGGGTATTGGGAACCTACTCTTCAGGTGGGAGAAGCCACCCTGCCACAGCAAGGAGGACACCCCGTGATCTTAGGGACTAATGTTCTTAAAAATTGTTACTCCGAAGTGCTTGAAGCATTGAACCAAACCATATCATCCGCCTCACCTGCTTCCAGAAGAGTTATTCAGAAAACTATTAGCGTGCTGTGTGCTCAACAAAGGTTCGCCAACAAGAAAGGAGAAATTTGCACTGTCCGGATCCGGGATAACCGGCCGGTGGTTTTGCCTCCAAATTCCCAGATCATCCTGTGGTGCCGTGCTGTATTAGGGATCCAGGGCCAGGACTATCAAGCCCTAGTGGAACCTATTCCTATTAAGGATCATCCTTTCATACGGACAGCCAAGAGCATGGTGACCGTGTCCCAAGGTAAAGTGCCTGTTCGTTTAATCAACTTTGGTGATCATCCCGTTACCCTCTTTAAACACTGCCCCGTTGCTCAGCTTTTACAGGTGTCTTTCCAGGATGTGATCCGTCTGCCTGCCGCGGAGGCGTTCCAGACCGCGCAGAGCAGCAGCACCCCTACGGCATCCTGGTGGGAAGAACTACATGTGGGGAACGAATCCACCCCAAAGGAGCAAATAGAGGGGGTCCTGAAGCTGGTGAAGGAGCACCACCAGGCTTTCAGCAAACACTCCACAGACTATGGAGAGGTCAGTGTGATCAAACATACCATACCCACTGGCTCTCACCCTCCTATTAAGGAGAGGCACAGACCTATACCACCTACTACCTATCAGTCTGTGAAAGAGATGATACAAGAGATGAAAGACTCTAATATAATCCGGGACAGCCATAGTCCCTGGGCTGCGCCCCTAGTACTTGTTCGAAAAAAAGATGGCGGCATAAGGTTCTGCGTGGATTACAGGAAAATTAATCAAATCACCCACAAAGATGCATATCCATTGCCACGCATTGAGGAGTCCTTGACTGCCCTGGGGTCATCAGCCTATTTCTCCACCTTGGACTTAACCAGCGGGTACTGGCAGGTACCCATGGCCCCAGAAGATCGAGAAAAGACTGCTTTCACTACACCTATGGGCCTGTTTGAATTTAATTATATGCCATTTGGACTGTGTAATGCTCCAGGAACGTTCCAGAGGCTGATGGAACGTTGTTTAGGCCATAGGAATTTTGAGACGGTGCTATTATACCTGGATGACGTCATTATATACTCCAAGACGTATGAGGACCATCTAAAGCACCTGGGTGAGGTGTTTCAAGTTCTTTCTAAATATGGCCTCAAAATCAAGCCATCCAAGTGCCACCTGCTGAAACCAGCCGTCAGATATCTCGGGCACATTGTCAGTGCCGAAGGAGTACAGCCTGACCCTGACAAACTTGCTGCTGTCCGTAACTGGCCTACTCCTACGACCGTGAAAGAGGTGAGAAGCTTTCTCAGTTTTGCAGGGTATTATAGGCGTTTCATCCCGCATTTCGCACAAATTGCGGATCCCATCCAGGAACTCTTGAGGGGGCATCCAAAAAAGAGCCCAAAGACTCCTATTCCTGTTGAATGGAATGAAGAGCGGGAAATTGCCTTCCAACTCCTAAAGAAGAAGTTGACTGAACCCCCTGTTCTGGGTTACCCAGATTATCAGAAGCCATTCCACCTCTACACAGATGCCAGTAAAAGAGGCCTGGGGGCCGTGTTGGCTCAAGTGCAAGATAACAAAGAAAGGGTGATTGCCTATGCCAGCAGATCCCTGAAGGGAGCTGAGAAGAACGATCAGAATTACAGTTCTTTCAAGCTGGAGTTTCTTGCCTTAGTGTGGGCTGTGACCGAAAAGTTTAAGGACTATCTCGCTGCCACACCGTTTGTTGCCTTCACAGATAATAATTAGGGGCACTGGAGCAAAGATGGGCCTCCCGCCTGGCCAACTATGATTTCACTGTGAAGTACCGGGCAGGCCGCTCCAATGATAACGCTGATGCTCTGTCACGACTCCCCACTACAGAAGCCCCAGATGAACCGAAAGATGCCTGGGAAGAGGTGGAGATGCCAGCGTTTTATAACAAATTTACCCAGCAGGATAATATACGTACTGAAGATTCCCCTGCTGCTGATCCTTCCTCATCAGATGGTCCTGAGTCCAGAGGCGATCAAGAAAGATGGATTAAGCTCCAGTCCGAAAGTAGAGTCCTCGGTGAACTGCTCGACTTCCTTACTAGTGGAAAAGTCCCTGAGAGGATCCGCAGGAAGAGTGCAGACCCAGAGCTAGTGAGACTGTGGAGACATCGCCATCAACTATTCCTTCAAAAGGGCCTGTTGCTCAGAAGGAGTCTGGATCCAGTGTCCTATGATAGAGTGTATCAAATTCTCCTGCCACGTCGGGATGCCAGCCTGGTGCTGGATATGTACCACAACCAGTCCGGACACTTCGGTGTGCAAAAGACTGAGGCCACCATTCGCAGAAGATTCTATTGGATCGGGATGAGAGAAGATATCGAGAAATGGTGCCGAGAATGCACTGCCTGTGCTGTGGGGCGAACTGAACGCCATGACCAGAGGGCGCCTCTCCATCCCATCGTAAGTAAGGCTCCTTTAGAACTTGTTGCCATTGATCATGTAAAGTTAGAGCCGAGTCACTCAGGGTATACATATGCCATGACTATAATTGATCACTTCACTAAGTTTGTCGTAGCAGTGCCTGTGAAAGACCTGACAGCAAAGACCACAGCGGAGGCGTTCTGGAAGCATTTCCTGCTGCCCTACGGTTGCCCAGAAAGGATCCTCACCGATCAAGGGTCCGCATTTGAGTCACAGCTGTTCCATGAGATGTGCCTGCTACTAGGGATGAGCGAACTCGAACTGTATAGTTCGGGTTCGTACCGAATTTTGGGGTGTCCGTGACACGGACCCGAACCCGGACATTTTCGTAAAAGTCCGGGTTCGGGTTCGGTGTTCGTCGCTTTCTTCGCGCTTTTGTGACGCTTTCTTGGCGCTTTTTGAAAGGCTGCAAAGCAGCCAATCAACAAGCGTCATACTACTTGCCCCAAGAGGCCATCACAGCCATGCCTACTATTGGCATGGCTGTGATTGGCCAGAGCACCATGTGACCCAGCCTCTATTTAAGCTGGAGTCACATAGCGCCGCCCGTCACTCTGCTCTGATTAGCGTAGGGAGAGGTTGCGGCTGCGACAGTAGGGCGAGATTAGGCAGATTAACTCCTCCAAAGGACTTGATTAACTGATCGATCTGCAGCTGTGGATCATTGAGCTGCTGATCCTCAATTGCTCACTGTTTTTAGGCTGCCCAGACCGTTTGTCAGTCACATTTTTCTGGGGTGATCGGCGGCCATTTTGTGTCTTGTGGTGCGCCAGCACAAGCTGCGACCAAGTGCATTTAACCCTCAATGGTGTGGTTGTTTTTTGGCTAAAGCCTACATCAGGGTGAAGCTGTCACACCAAGTGCATTTAACCAGCAATAGTCTGTTCATTTTTTGGCCATATACAAAATCAGGGGCAAGCTGCGCCTGTCACCAAGTGCATTTAACCCTCAATGGTGTGGTTGTTTTTTGGCTAAAGCCTACATCAGGGTGAAGCTGTCACACCAAGTGCATTTAACCAGCAATAGTCTGTTCATTTTTTGGCCATATACTAAATCAGGGGCAAGCTGCGCCTGTCACCAAGTGCATTTAACCCTCAATGGTGTGGTTGTTTTTTGGCTAAAGCCTACATCAGGGTGAAGCTGTCACACCAAGTGCATTTAACCAGCAATAGTCTGTTTATTTTTTGGCCATATCCCAGTCTAATTCTGTCACTAAATCCATACCGGTCACCCAGCGCCTAAATACTAGGCCTCAAATTTATATCCCGCTAAATCTGTCCTTAGTGCTGTAGCTGGGCGAGTTATTTAGTGTCCGTTCAAGCACATTTCTTGTTCTGGGTTGAAATACAATTCCCAATTTAGCAATTTCATAATTTAGTGGTTTCTGCTATATCAGAGCTATTTGAAATCTATCCCTAAAAGGGTATATAATATTCAAGGTGCACATTGGGTCATTCAGAATAACTTCACACACACCCGCTACTGTGTATTTCCAAGTCTAATTCTGGCACTAAACCCATACCTGTCACCCAGCGCCTAAATACTAGGCCTCAAATTTATATCCAGCTAAATCTGTCCCTAGTGCTGTAGCTGGGCGAGTTATTTAGTGTCCGTTCAAGCACATTTCTTGTTCTGGGTTGAAATACAATTCCCAATTTAGCAATTTCATAATTTAGTGGTTTCTGCTATATCAGAGCTATTTGAAATCTATCCCTAAAAGGGTATATAATATTCAAGGTGCACATTGGGTCATTCAGAATAACTTCACACACACCCGCTACTGTGTATTTCCAAGTCTAATTCTGGCACTAAACCCATACCTGTCACCCAGCGCCTAAATACTAGGCCTCAAATTTATATCCCGCTAAATCTGTCCTTAGTGCTGTAGCTGGGCGAGTTATTTAGTGTCCGTTCAAGCACATTTCTTGTTCTGGGTTGAAATACAATTCCCAATTTAGCAATTTCATAATTTAGTGGTTTCTGCTATATCAGAGCTATTTGAAATCTATCCCTAAAAGGGTATATAATATTCAAGGTGCACATTGGGTCATTCAGAATAACTTCACACACACCCGCTACTGTGTATTTCCAAGTCTAATTCTGGCACTAAACCCATACCTGTCACCCAGCGCCTAAATACTAGGCCTCAAATTTATATCCCGCTAAATCTGTCCTTAGTGCTGTAGCTGGGCGAGTTATTTAGTGTCCGTTCAAGCACATTTCTTGTTCTGGGTTGAAATACAATTCCCAATTTAGCAATTTCATAATTTAGTGGTTTCTGCTATATCAGAGCTATTTGAAATCTATCCCTAAAAGGGTATATAATATTCAAGGTGCACATTGGGTCATTCAGAATAACTTCACACACACCCGCTACTGTGTATTTCCAAGTCTAATTCTGGCACTAAACCCATACCTGTCACCCAGCGCCTAAATACTAGGCCTCAAATTTATATCCCGCTAAATCTGTCCTTAGTGCTGTAGCTGGGCGAGTTATTTAGTGTCCGTTCAAGCACATTTCTTGTTCTGGGTTGAAATACAATTCCCAATTTAGCAATTTCATAATTTAGTGGTTTCTGCTATATCAGAGCTATTTGAAATCTATCCCTAAAAGGGTATATAATATTCAAGGTGCACATTGGGTCATTCAGAATAACTTCACACACACCCGCTACTGTGTATTTCCAAGTCTAATTCTGGCACTAAACCCATACCTGTCACCCAGCGCCTAAATACTAGGCCTCAAATTTATATCCCGCTAAATCTGTCCCTAGTGCTGTAGCTGGGCGAGTTATTTAGTGTCCGTTCAAGCACATTTCTTGTTCTGGGTTGAAATACAATTCCCAATTTAGCAATTTCATAATTTAGTGGTTTCTGCTATATCAGAGCTATTTGAAATCTATCCCTAAAAGGGTATATAATATTCAAGGTGCACATTGGGTCATTCAGAATAACTTCACACACACCCGCTACTGTGTATTTCCAAGTCTAATTCTGGCACTAAACCCATACCTGTCACCCAGCGCCTAAATACTAGGCCTCAAATTTATATCCCGCTAAATCTGTCCCTAGTGCTGTAGCTGGGCGAGTTATTTAGTGTCCGTTCAAGCACATTTCTTGTTCTGGGTTGAAATACAATTCCCAATTTAGCAATTTCATAATTTAGTGGTTTCTGCTATATCAGAGCTATTTGAAATCTATCCCTAAAAGGGTATATAATATTCAAGGTGCACATTGGGTCATTCAGAATAACTTCACACACACCCGCTACTGTGTATTTCCAAGTCTAATTCTGGCACTAAACCCATACCTGTCACCCAGCGCCTAAATACTAGGCCTCAAATTTATATCCCGCTAAATCTGTCCTTAGTGCTGTAGCTGGGCGAGTTATTTAGTGTCCGTTCAAGCACATTTCTTGTTCTGGGTTGAAATACAATTCCCAATTTAGCAATTTCATAATTTAGTGGTTTCTGCTATATCAGAGCTATTTGAAATCTATCCCTAAAAGGGTATATAATATTCAAGGTGCACATTGGGTCATTCAGAATAACTTCACACACACCCGCTACTGTGTATTTCCAAGTCTAATTCTGGCACTAAACCCATACCTGTCACCCAGCGCCTAAATACTAGGCCTCAAATTTATATCCCGCTAAATCTGTCCCTTAGTGCTGTAGCTGGGCGAGTTATTTAGTGTCCGTTCAAGCACATTTCTTGTTCTGGGTTGAAATACAATTCCCAATTTAGCAATTTCATAATTTAGTGGTTTCTGCTATATCAGAGCTATTTGAAATCTATCCCTAAAAGGGTATATAATATTCAAGGTGCACATTGGGTCATTCAGAATAACTTCACACACACCCGCTACTGTGTATTTCCAAGTCTAATTCTGGCACTAAACCCATACCTGTCACCCAGCGCCTAAATACTAGGCCTCAAATTTATATCCCGCTAAATCTGTCCTTAGTGCTGTAGCTGGGCGAGTTATTTAGTGTCCGTTCAAGCACATTTCTTGTTCTGGGTTGAAATACAATTCCCAATTTAGCAATTTCATAATTTAGTGGTTTCTGCTATATCAGAGCTATTTGAAATCTATCCCTAAAAGGGTATATAATATTCAAGGTGCACATTGGGTCATTCAGAATAACTTCACACACACCCGCTACTGTGTATTTCCAAGTCTAATTCTGGCACTAAACCCATACCTGTCACCCAGCGCCTAAATACTAGGCCTCAAATTTATATCCCGCTAAATCTGTCCTTAGTGCTGTAGCTGGGCGAGTTATTTAGTGTCCGTTCAAGCACATTTCTTGTTCTGGGTTGAAATACAATTCCCAATTTAGCAATTTCATAATTTAGTGGTTTCTGCTATATCAGAGCTATTTGAAATCTATCCCTAAAAGGGTATATAATATTCAAGGTGCACATTGGGTCATTCAGAATAACTTCACACACACCCGCTACTGTGTATTTCCAAGTCTAATTCTGGCACTAAACCCATACCTGTCACCCAGCGCCTAAATACTAGGCCTCAAATTTATATCCCGCTAAATCTGTCCTTAGTGCTGTAGCTGGGCGAGTTATTTAGTGTCCGTTCAAGCACATTTCTTGTTCTGGGTTGAAATACAATTCCCAATTTAGCAATTTCATAATTTAGTGGTTTCTGCTATATCAGAGCTATTTGAAATCTATCCCTAAAAGGGTATATAATATTCAAGGTGCACATTGGGTCATTCAGAATAACTTCACACACACCCGCTACTGTGTATTTCCAAGTCTAATTCTGGCACTAAACCCATACCTGTCACCCAGCGCCTAAATACTAGGCCTCAAATTTATATCCCGCTAAATCTGTCCTTAGTGCTGTAGCTGGGCGAGTTATTTAGTGTCCGTTCAAGCACATTTCTTGTTCTGGGTTGAAATACAATTCCCAATTTAGCAATTTCATAATTTAGTGGTTTCTGCTATATCAGAGCTATTTGAAATCTATCCCTAAAAGGGTATATAATATTCAAGGTGCACATTGGGTCATTCAGAATAACTTCACACACACCCGCTACTGTGTATTTCCAAGTCTAATTCTGGCACTAAACCCATACCTGTCACCCAGCGCCTAAATACTAGGCCTCAAATTTATATCCCGCTAAATCTGTCCTTAGTGCTGTAGCTGGGCGAGTTATTTAGTGTCCGTTCAAGCACATTTCTTGTTCTGGGTTGAAATACAATTCCCAATTTAGCAATTTCATAATTTAGTGGTTTCTGCTATATCAGAGCTATTTGAAATCTATCCCTAAAAGGGTATATAATATTCAAGGTGCACATTGGGTCATTCAGAATAACTTCACACACACCCGCTACTGTGTATTTCCAAGTCTAATTCTGGCACTAAACCCATACCTGTCACCCAGCGCCTAAATACTAGGCCTCAAATTTATATCCCGCTAAATCTGTCCTTAGTGCTGTAGCTGGGCGAGTTATTTAGTGTCCGTTCAAGCACATTTCTTGTTCTGGGTTGAAATACAATTCCCAATTTAGCAATTTCATAATTTAGTGGTTTCTGCTATATCAGAGCTATTTGAAATCTATCCCTAAAAGGGTATATAATATTCAAGGTGCACATTGGGTCATTCAGAATAACTTCACACACACCCGCTACTGTGTATTTCCAAGTCTAATTCTGGCACTAAACCCATACCTGTCACCCAGCGCCTAAATACTAGGCCTCAAATTTATATCCCGCTAAATCTGTCCCTAGTGCTGTAGCTGGGCGAGTTATTTAGTGTCCGTTCAAGCACATTTCTTGTTCTGGGTTGAAATACAATTCCCAATTTAGCAATTTCATAATTTAGTGGTTTCTGCTATATCAGAGCTATTTGAAATCTATCCCTAAAAGGGTATATAATATTCAAGGTGCACATTGGGTCATTCAGAATAACTTCACACACACCCGCTACTGTGTATTTCCAAGTCTAATTCTGGCACTAAACCCATACCTGTCACCCAGCGCCTAAATACTAGGCCTCAAATTTATATCCCGCTAAATCTGTCCTTAGTGCTGTAGCTGGGCGAGTTATTTAGTGTCCGTTCAAGCACATTTCTTGTTCTGGGTTGAAATACAATTCCCAATTTAGCAATTTCATAATTTAGTGGTTTCTGCTATATCAGAGCTATTTGAAATCTATCCCTAAAAGGGTATATAATATTCAAGGTGCACATTGGGTCATTCAGAATAACTTCACACACACCCGCTACTGTGTATTTCCAAGTCTAATTCTGGCACTAAACCCATACCTGTCACCCAGCGCCTAAATACTAGGCCTCAAATTTATATCCCGCTAAATCTGTCCTTAGTGCTGTAGCTGGGCGAGTTATTTAGTGTCCGTTCAAGCACATTTCTTGTTCTGGGTTGAAATACAATTCCCAATTTAGCAATTTCATAATTTAGTGGTTTCTGCTATATCAGAGCTATTTGAAATCTATCCCTAAAAGGGTATATAATATTCAAGGTGCACATTGGGTCATTCAGAATAACTTCACACACACCCGCTACTGTGTATTTCCAAGTCTAATTCTGGCACTAAACCCATACCTGTCACCCAGCGCCTAAATACTAGGCCTCAAATTTATATCCCGCTAAATCTGTCCTTAGTGCTGTAGCTGGGCGAGTTATTTAGTGTCCGTTCAAGCACATTTCTTGTTCTGGGTTGAAATACAATTCCCAATTTAGCAATTTCATAATTTAGTGGTTTCTGCTATATCAGAGCTATTTGAAATCTATCCCTAAAAGGGTATATAATATTCAAGGTGCACATTGGGTCATTCAGAATAACTTCACACACACCCGCTACTGTGTATTTCCAAGTCTAATTCTGGCACTAAACCCATACCTGTCACCCAGCGCCTAAATACTAGGCCTCAAATTTATATCCCGCTAAATCTGTCCTTAGTGCTGTAGCTGGGCGAGTTATTTAGTGTCCGTTCAAGCACATTTCTTGTTCTGGGTTGAAATACAATTCCCAATTTAGCAATTTCATAATTTAGTGGTTTCTGCTATATCAGAGCTATTTGAAATCTATCCCTAAAAGGGTATATAATATTCAAGGTGCACATTGGGTCATTCAGAATAACTTCACACACACCCGCTACTGTGTATTTCCAAGTCTAATTCTGGCACTAAACCCATACCTGTCACCCAGCGCCTAAATACTAGGCCTCAAATTTATATCCCGCTAAATCTGTCCTTAGTGCTGTAGCTGGGCGAGTTATTTAGTGTCCGTTCAAGCACATTTCTTGTTCTGGGTTGAAATACAATTCCCAATTTAGCAATTTCATAATTTAGTGGTTTCTGCTATATCAGAGCTATTTGAAATCTATCCCTAAAAGGGTATATAATATTCAAGGTGCACATTGGGTCATTCAGAATAACTTCACACACACCCGCTACTGTGTATTTCCAAGTCTAATTCTGGCACTAAACCCATACCTGTCACCCAGCGCCTAAATACTAGGCCTCAAATTTATATCCCGCTAAATCTGTCCTTAGTGCTGTAGCTGGGCGAGTTATTTAGTGTCCGTTCAAGCACATTTCTTGTTCTGGGTTGAAATACAATTCCCAATTTAGCAATTTCATAATTTAGTGGTTTCTGCTATATCAGAGCTATTTGAAATCTATCCCTAAAAGGGTATATAATATTCAAGGTGCACATTGGGTCATTCAGAATAACTTCACACACACCCGCTACTGTGTATTTCCAAGTCTAATTCTGGCACTAAACCCATACCTGTCACCCAGCGCCTAAATACTAGGCCTCAAATTTATATCCCGCTAAATCTGTCCTTAGTGCTGTAGCTGGGCGAGTTATTTAGTGTCCGTTCAAGCACATTTCTTGTTCTGGGTTGAAATACAATTCCCAATTTAGCAATTTCATAATTTAGTGGTTTCTGCTATATCAGAGCTATTTGAAATCTATCCCTAAAAGGGTATATAATATTCAAGGTGCACATTGGGTCATTCAGAATAACTTCACACACACCCGCTACTGTGTATTTCCAAGTCTAATTCTGGCACTAAACCCATACCTGTCACCCAGCGCCTAAATACTAGGCCTCAAATTTATATCCCGCTAAATCTGTCCTTAGTGCTGTAGCTGGGCGAGTTATTTAGTGTCCGTTCAAGCACATTTCTTGTTCTGGGTTGAAATACAATTCCCAATTTAGCAATTTCATAATTTAGTGGTTTCTGCTATATCAGAGCTATTTGAAATCTATCCCTAAAAGGGTATATAATATTCAAGGTGCACATTGGGTCATTCAGAATAACTTCACACACACCCGCTACTGTGTATTTCCAAGTCTAATTCTGGCACTAAACCCATACCTGTCACCCAGCGCCTAAATACTAGGCCTCAAATTTATATCCCGCTAAATCTGTCCTTAGTGCTGTAGCTGGGCGAGTTATTTAGTGTCCGTTCAAGCACATTTCTTGTTCTGGGTTGAAATACAATTCCCAATTTAGCAATTTCATAATTTAGTGGTTTCTGCTATATCAGAGCTATTTGAAATCTATCCCTAAAAGGGTATATAATATTCAAGGTGCACATTGGGTCATTCAGAATAACTTCACACACACCCGCTACTGTGTATTTCCAAGTCTAATTCTGTCACTAAACCCATACCTGTCACCCAGCGCCTAAATACTAGGCCTCAAATTTATATCCCGCTAAATCTGTCCTAGTGCTGTAGCTGGGCGAGTTATTTAGTGTCCGTTCAAGCACATTTCTTGTTCTGGGTTGAAATACAATTCCCAATTTAGCAATTTCATAATTTAGTGGTTTCTGCTATATCAGAGCTATTTGAAATCTATCCCTAAAAGGGTATATAATATTCAAGGTGCACATTGGGTCATTCAGAATAACTTCACACACACCCGCTACTGTGTATTTCCAAGTCTAATTCTGTCACTAAACCCATACCTGTCACCCAGCGCCTAAATACTAGGCCTCAAATTTATATCCCGCTAAATCTCTCGTTACCGCTGTCCTGTTGTGGCTGGGAAAGTTATTTAGTGTCCGTCAAAGCACATTTTTTGTTCTGGGTTGAAATACAATTCCCAATTTAGCAATTTCATAATTTAGTGGTTTCTGCTATATCAGAGCTATTTGAAATCTATCCCTAAAAGGGTATATAATATTCAAGGTGCACATAGGGTCATTCAGAATAACTTCACACACACGCTTCTG